>NC_092334.1:627510000-628710000 GCF_046630445.1 Rutidosis leptorrhynchoides | reverse complement strand
ATATTTTCATAAAGATCCAATTTCCTTAATGGATCTAAATTTTTATAGTCATGTGGGACTGTAAACCGCCTTTCAAATGTGCACTTTGCTTTGGAAACCGAAAGTAAATCGGCTATTTGATTGCAAGTGTCGTTGTCCTAAACCCAAGGCAACTGTGGATGACACACCCACCTTTAACCATATCGTTACTATCATTGTTTATACCGCTATATCAAAATCACTGATGTACAAAATGTGATGAATAAAAAAGTGATTCATGTATGTTTTTATTTCAAGTTCTGTATTGCTTGAGGACAAGCAACGCTCAAGTGTGGGGATATTTGATAGTGCTCCAAATGAACATATATTTAGTAGCAATATCGTTCCAATATGTAAAGTTTTTAAATGTAATTTCCTTATTTTTAGTTGTAATAGTTAAATAAATAAGTGCGAAGACGAAAGACGCAAATCGCTCGAAAATGAAGATTTAAAGACAAAAACGAAGATTTGAAAGACCAAAACGTCCAAAAAGCTCAAATGTACAAGATACAATTCAAAAGGTTCAATTTATTGATGAAGAACGTCTAAAAATGACAAGAGTACAAGTTACAAAACGCAAAGTACAAGATATAAAATTGTACGAAAGGACGTTCGAAAATCCGGAACCGAGGCATGAACCAACTTTCAGCGCTCGACGCAACGGTGTAAAAATTACGAGTCAACTATGCACAAGAATAAAATATAATATTTAAATAATTCATAATAAGAATAATATTAAATAATAAAAAGCTGTTAATTGAGCATAGTTCAGGGGTCGTAAATGAAAATTCAATTTAAAATTTCGCCTATAAAAGAACGATATGTAACGATGAAGGAGGAAGAAAATTCTTTCCGATCTTTTTTTTCTTCTATCAATTATCAATATCAATTATCAATATCTATATTCTATATCTCTATCATAATGTTAATGTAATAAGATATAACAATAATCTTAATTTTAAGTTTAAATTATGATAATAATAAGATTTATGATAGAGATCATTTGAGTGTGTAAGTCGAAATTCTGTCCGTGTAACGCTACGCTATTTTTAATCATTGTAAGTTATGTTCAACCTTTTTACATTAATGTCTCGTAGCTAAGTTATTATTATGCTTATTTGAGCCGAAGTAATCGTGATGTTGGGCTAAAATATTAAGACGGGGTAATTGGGCTTTGTACCATAATTAAGGTTTGGGCAAAAGACCGACACTTGTGGAAATTGAACTATTGACTATTAATAGATGGGGGGTATTGTCTAATTGAGTGACAACTCATTGGAGTCTGTCGAACCTATCTTCAAATTAATTAACCTAATAATTAATAATGATTATGGTTGTCCTATTTAGTGATGTTCATATGGAATCTGTTATAATCATTTAATTAATCAATTGGGTTGGGTAATTGATTATTCATTCTGATCAAGTGGATGAATTAATATTCATAAACTAATTAAAACAGGGGTGGATTACATACAGTGATAACTGGTGTAATTGTTGACAGAAGTGATAACTGCGTCACAGTTTAAATCCTTAATCAGTTGGAATATTTGACTTCGGGTATAAGGGTAATTTGACGAGGATACTCGCACTTTATATTTATGACCGATGGACTATTATGGACAAAAACCAGATAGATGTATCAAATAAACCAGGACAAAGGACAATTAACCCATGGTAATAAATTAAAATCAACACGTCAAACATCATGATTACGGAAGTTTAAATAAGCATAATTCTTTTATTATATTTCTCATCGTATCTTTATTTACTGTCATTTTATTACTCGCAATTTTATTTTCTGTCATTTTATTTATCGCAATTTATTTTACGCACTTTAATTTTTGTCATTTATTTTTACGCTTAAAATCGACAAACCGGTCATTAAACGGTAAAACCCCCATTTTATAATAATACTACTACTTATTTATATATATATTTTTACAAATAAACTTAATAATATAGCGTTAACTTCACCAGCTCCCTGTGGAACGAACCGGACTTACTAAAAACTACACTACTCTACGATTAGGTACACTGCCTATAGTGTTGTAGCAAGGTTTAGGTATATCCCATCCGTAAATTAATAAAACTTGTGTCATATTTTGTAGTATTTTGTATTAAAAATAATACTATTTCGTACCCTCACGCTACATCATCATGTATATACAGTTAAATGTCGTTACAACGATAATCGTTACATATATGTCTCGTTTCGAAATCATTAAGTTAGTAGCCTTATTTTTACATATGTATTTCATTGTTAATACACTTAATAATATATTTACTTATCATTTAACATAATTAACCAAGTGTATCAATATCTTAATATGATTCATATGTACCTAGTAAGACGTTGTTATAACGATAATCGTTATATATATCGTTTTCGAGTTTCTTAAATTAATAGTCTCATTTTTATGTATATAACTCATTGTTAAAATACCTAATGAGATACATACTTATAATAAAAACATGTTAACTATATATATAACCATATATATGTCATCGTATAGTTTTTATAAGTTTTAACGTTCGTGAATCACCGGTCAACTTGGGTGGTCAATTGTCTATATGAAACATATTTCAATTAATCAAGTCTTACCAAGTTTGATTGCTTAACATGTTGGAAACATTTAATCATGTAAATATCAATCTCAATTAATATATATAAACATGGAAAAGTTCGGGTCACTACAGTACCTACCCGTTAAATAAATTTCGTCCCGAAATTTTAAGCTGTTGAAGGTGTTGACGAATCTTCTGGAAATAGATGCGGGTATTTCTTCTTCATCTGATCTTCACGCTCCCAGGTGAACTCGGGTCCTCTACGAGCATTCCATCGAACCTTAGCAATTGGTATCTTGTTTTGCTTAAGTCTTTTAACCTCAAGATCCATTATTTCGACGGGTTCTTCGATGAATTGAAGTTTTTCGTTGATTTGGATTTCATCTAACGGAATAGTGAGATCTTCTTTAGCAAAACATTTCTTCAAATTTGAGACGTGGAAAGTGTTATGTACAGCCGCGAGTTGTTGAGGTAACTCAAGTCGGTAAGCTACTGGTCCGACACGATCAATAATCTTGAATGGTCCAATATACCTTGGATTTAATTTTCCTCGTTTACCAAATCGAACAACGCCTTTCCAAGGTGCAACTTTAAGCATGACCATCTCTCCAATTTCAAATTCTATATCTTTTCTTTTAATGTCAGCGTAGCTCTTTTGTTGACTTTGGGCGGTTTTCAACCGTTGTTGAATTTGGATGATCTTCTCGGTAGTTTCTTGTATAATCTCCGGACCCGTAATCTGTCTATCCCCCACTTCACTCCAACAAATCGGAGACCTGCACTTTCTACCATAAAGTGCTTCAAACGGCGCCATCTCAATGCTTGAATGGTAGCTGTTGTTGTAGGAAAATTCTGTTAACGGTAGATGTCGATCCCAACTGTTTCCGAAATCAATAACACATGCTCGTAGCATGTCTTCAAGCGTTTGTATCGTCCTTTCGCTCTGCCCATCAGTTTGTGGATGATAGGCAGTACTCATGTCTAGACGAGTTCCTAATGCTTGTTGTAATGTCTGCCAGAATCTTGAAATAAATCTGCCATCCCTATCAGAGATAATAGAGATTGGTATTCCATGTCTGGAGATGACTTCCTTCAAATACAGTCGTGCTAACTTCTCCATCTTGTCATCTTCTCTTATTGGCAGGAAGTGTGCTGATTTGGTGAGACGGTCAACTATTACCCAAATAGTATCAAAACCACTTGCAGTCCTTGGCAATTTAGTGATGAAATCCATGGTAATGTTTTCCCATTTCCATTCCGGGATTTCGGGTTGTTGAAGTAGACCTGATGGTTTCTGATGCTCAGCTTTGACCTTAGAACACGTCAAACATTCTCCTACGTATTTAGCAACATCGGCTTTCATACCTGGCCACCAAAAATGTTTCTTGAGATCCTTGTACATCTTCCCCGTTCCAGGATGTATTGAGTATCTGGTTTTATGAGCTTCTCTAAGTACCATTTCTCTCATATCTCCAAATTTTTGTACCCAAATCCTTTCAGCCCTATACCGGGTTCCGTCTTCCCGAATATTAAGATGCTTCTCCGATCCTTTGGGTATTTCATCCTTTAAATTTCCCTCTTTTAAAACTCCTTGTTGCGCCTCCTTTATTTGAGTAGTAAGGTTATTATGAATCATTATATTCATAGATTTTACTCGAATGGGTTCTCTGTCCTTCCTGCTCAAGGCATCGGCTACCACATTTGCCTTCCCCGGGTGGTAACGAATCTCAAAGTCGTAATCATTCAACAATTCAATCCACCTACGCTGCCTCATATTCAGTTGTTTCTGATTAAATATGTGTTGAAGACTTTTGTGGTCAGTATATATAATACTTTTGACCCCATATAAGTAGTGCCTCCAAGTCTTTAATGCAAAAACAACCGCGCCTAATTCCAAATCATGCGTCGTATAATTTTGCTCGTGAATCTTCAATTGTCTAGATGCATAAGCAATCACCTTCATTCGTTGCATTAATACACAACCGAGACCTTGCTTTGATGCGTCACAATAAATCACAAAATCATCATTCCCTTCAGGCAATGATAATATAGGTGCCGTAGTTAGCTTTTTCTTCAATAACTGAAACGCTTTCTCTTGTTCATCCTTCCATTCAAATTTCTTCCCTTTATGCGTTAATGCAGTCAAGGGTTTTGCTATTCTGGAAAAGTCTTGGATGAACCTTCTGTAGTAACCAGCTAGTCCTAAAAACTGGCGTATGTGTTTCGGAGTTTTCGGGGTTTCCCACTTTTCAACAGTTTCTATCTTTGCTGGATCCACCTTAATACCTTCTTTGTTCACTATGTGACCGAGGAATTGAACTTCTTCCAACCAAAATGCACACTTTGAAAACTTAGCGTACAATTCTTCCTTCCTCAATACTTCTAACACCTTTCTCAAATGTTCACCGTGTTCTTGGTCATTCTTTGAGTAAATAAGTATGTCATCAATGAAAACAATGACAAACTTGTCAAGGTATGGTCCACACACTCGGTTCATAAGGTCCATGAACACAGCTGGTGCATTAGTTAAACCAAACGGCATGACCATAAACTCGTAATGACCGTAACGTGTTCTGAAAGCAGTCTTTGGAATATCATCTTCTTTCACCCGCATTTGATGATACCCGGAACGTAAGTCAATCTTTGAATAAACAGACGAGCCTTGTAGTTGATCAAATAAGTCATCGATTCTCGGTAGTGGGTAGCGGTTCTTGATGGTAAGTTTGTTCAACTCTCGGTAGTCGATACACAACCTGAATGTACCATCTTTCTTCTTGACAAACAAAACAGGAGCTCCCCACGGTGATGTGCTTGGTCGAATGAAACCACGCTCTAAAAGTTCTTGTAATTGGCTTTGTAGTTCTTTCATCTCGCTGGGTGCGAGTCTGTAAGGAGCACGAGCTATTGGTGCAGCTCCTGGTACAAGATCTATTTGAAATTCAACGGATCGATGTGGGGGTAATCCCGGTAATTCTTTCGGAAATACATCGGGAAATTCTTTTGCAATGGGAACATCATTGATGCTCTTTTCTTCAGTTTGTACTTTCTCGACGTGTGCTAGAACAGCATAGCAACCTTTTCTTATTAGTTTTTGTGCCTTCAAATTACTAATAAGATGTAGCTTCGTGTTGCCCTTTTCTCCGTACACCATTAAGGGTTTTCCTTTTTCTCGTATAATGCGAATTGCATTTTTGTAACAAACGATCTCTGCTTTCACTTCTTTCAACCAGTCCATACCGATTATCACATCAAAACTCCCTAACTCTACTGGTATCAAATCAATCTTAAATGTTTCGCTAACCAGTTTAATTTCTCGATTCCGACATATATTATCTGCTGAAATTAATTTACCATTTGCTAATTCGAGTAAAAATTTACTATCCAAAGGCGTCATTGGACAACTTAATTTAGCACAAAAATCTCTACTCATATAGCTTCTATCCGCACCCGAATCAAATAAAACGTAAGCAGATTTATTGTCAATAAGAAACGTACCCGTAACAAGCTCCGGGTCTTCCTGTGCCTCTGCCGCATTAATATTGAAAACTCTTCCGCGGCCTTGTCCATTCGTGTTCTCCTGGTTCAGGCAATTTTTAATAATGTGGCCCGGTTTTCCACATTTATAACAAACTACATTGGCATAACTTGCTCCGACACTACTTGCTCCGCCATTACTCGTTCAGACACCATTTGTTCCTTTCGTTCTATTAACCCCTGGTCCGTAGACCTCACACTTCTCCGCGCTATGACCATTTCTTTTACACTTGTTGCAAAATTTGGTGCAGAACCCCGAGTGATACTTTTCACACCTTTGGCATAGCTGTTTCTGATTGTTGTTGTTGTTGCGGTTATTATTGTTGTTGGGATGATTGTTATAGTTGCTGTTGTTGTTGTTGTTGTTGTTGTTGTTGTTGTTGGGCCGTTTGTTGTAGTTGCGATTGATGTTGCGATTGTTGGGATAATTGTTGCGATTATTGTTGTAATTGCTGTTGTTGTTGTTTTGGTGATTCTTATCACCGTTTTCCTCCCACTTTCTTTTGACTTGCTTCACATTGGCCTCTTCAGCAGTCTGTTCTTTAATTCTTTCTTCAATCTGGTTCACTAGTTTGTGAGCCATTCTACATGCCTGTTGTATGGAGGCGGGCTCGTGTGAACTTATATCTTCTTGGATTCTTTCCGGTAATCCTTTCACAAACGCGTCGATCTTCTCTTCCTCATCTTCGAATGCTCCCGGACACAATAGGCACAATTCTGTGAATCGTCTTTCGTACGTGGTAATATCAAATCCTTGGGTTCGTAACCCTCTAAGTTCTGTCTTGAGCTTATTGACCTCGGTTCTGGGACGGTACTTCTCGTTCATCAAGTGCTTGAATGCTGACCACGGTAGTGCGTACGCATCGTCTTGTCCCACTTGCTCTAGATAGGTATTCCACCATGTTAACGCAGAACCTGTGAAGGTATGCGTAGCGTACTTCACTTTGTCCTCTTCAGTACACTTACTTATGGAAAACACCGATTCAACCTTCTCGGTCCACCGTTTCAATCCGATCGGTCCTTCGGTTCCATCAAATTCCAAAGGTTTGCAGGTAGTGAATTCTTTGTAGGTGCATCCTACACGATTTCCTGTACTGCTAGATCCAAGGTTATTGTTGGTATGTAGCGCAGCCTATACTGCGGCTATGTTTGAAGCTAGAAAAGTACGGAATTCCTCTTCATTCATATTCACGGTGTGTCGAGTAGTCGGTGCCATTTCCTTCAAAATAGTTAAATGGAACAAGTTAATCATACAGAATATTAAGAGTAGTTAATAGTATTTCGTAGCATAATATGAACTCATTTATAAAAGCTTTTTCTTCATATTAGCGTTTTATAAGTTTAAATTCGGGTAGTACCTACCCGTTAAGTTCATACTTAGTAGCTAATATACAATTCAACTACTACAATTCTATATGAAAAACTGATTATAATAATATTTCGCGTTCAAACTTTTATACAATATTTTACAAACTTACAATACCGCTTATTTTACATAAAGCATGAAATATAGCACACAATAACTTTGATACAAGATAGTTGTGAAGATAATTCTAGCTAGTACACAAGTCGTTCAGCAAAGGCAATAAAGACACGTAATTCATACGTCCAGAAACAAGTCATGCATTCTGGTTTTACTAGGACTACTTCCCATCCTTGGTCTTGTGGAACATAACCGTTATGGCCGTTGATAAGACAGCGTGTTGTAACGTCGTCAAAGGGACGAGGGTTACGTAATGTCCAACAGTCCCGTAACAATCTAAAAACCTCATTTCTTACCCCAATTACCGACTCCGTCACTTGTGGAAACGTTTTGTTTAATAGTTGTAGCCCGATGTTCTTGTTCTCACTTTGGTGAGAAGCGAACATTACTAATCCGTAAGCATAACATGCTTCTTTATGTTGCATGTTAGCCGCTTTTTCTAAATCACGAAGTCCAATATTCGAATATATTGAGTCAAAATAATTTCTTAACCCGTTGCGTAAAATAGCATTTGGGTTCCCTGCAATATATGCATCAAAGTAAACACATCGTAACTTATGGGTTTCCCAATGTGATATCCCCCATCTTTCAAACGAAAGTCTCTTATAAACCAAGACATTCTTGGAACATTCTTCGAATGTCTTACAAACTGATCTCGCCTTAAATAGTTGTGCCGAGGAATTCTGACCGACTCTAGACAAGATTTCATCAATCATGTCTCCGGGTAGGTCTCTTAAAATATTGGGTTGTCTATCCATTTTGTGTTTTTAAACTGTAAAATAGACAAGAGTTAGATTCATAAAAAAAATAATTATTAATACAAGCAATTTTTACATATATCATAAAGCATAAGCACACTATATTACATATATTACACCACACGAATACAACTATCTTATTCCGACTCGCTCGTTTCTTCTTCTTCGGTTTTTGGTTCGTTTTGCCAAGTTTCTAGGGATATATGATGTTCCCTTAATACGAGCCGTCGTTGTTCACATTGGTTTAGAAAAACCTGGTGGTTTAGAGGTTCCCGGGTCATTGTTACAACTTAAGGACTTCGGGGGTCGACGATACATATAAAGTTCATCGGGGTTGGAATTAGATTTCTCTATTTTTATGCCCTTTCCCTTATTATTTTCTTTTGCCTTTTTAAATTCAGTTGGGGTAATTTCTATAACATCATCGGAATTCTCGTCAGAATCCGATTCATCGGAGAATTGGTAATCCTCCCAATATTTTGCTTCCTTGGCGGAAACACCATTGACCATAATTAACCTTGGTCGGTTGGTTGAGGATTCTCTTTTACTTAACCGTTTTATTATTTCCCCCACCGGTTCCGATTATTATTTCTTCTTCCGGTTCCGATTCTTCTTCCGGTTCCGATTCTTCTTCCGGTTCCGACTCTTCTTCCGGTTCCTCTTCGGGAACTTGTGAATCAGTTCACGAATCATTCCAATTTATATTTGACTCTTCATTATTATTAGGTGAGTCAATGGGACTTGTTCTAGAGGTAGAAATCTATCACATAATATCAAACGCGTTAAGAGATTAATATATCACATAATATTCACATGTTAAAAATATATAGTTTCCAACAAAATTTGTTAAGCAATCATTTTTCAAGTAAACATGGTCGAAGTCCAGACTCATTAATGCATCCTAACCAACTCGATAAGACACACTAATGCAAAATTCTGGTTCTCTAAGACCAACGCTCGGATACCAACTGAAATGTCCCGTTCTTATTGATTAAAAACGTTCCATATTAATTGATTTCGTTGCGAGGTTTTGACCTCTATATGAGACGTTTTTCAAAGACTGCATTCATTTTTAAAACAAACCATAACCTTTATTTCATAGATAAAGGTTTTAAAAAGCTTTACGTAGATTATCAAATAATGATAATCTAAAATATCCTGTTTACACACGACCATTACATAATGGTTTACAATACAAATATGTTACAACAAAATAAGTTTCTTGAATGCAGTTTTTACACAATATCATACAAGCATGGACTCCAAATCTCGTCCTTATTTAAGTATGCGACAGCGGAAGCTCTTAATAATCACCTGAGTATAAACATGCTTAAAACGTCAACAAAAATGTTGGTGAGTTATAGGTTTAACCTATATATATCAAATCATAATAATAGACCACAAGATTTCATATTTCAATACACATCCCATACATAGAGATAAAAATCATTCATATGGTGAACACCTGGTAACCGACATTAACAAGATGCATATTTAAGAATATCCCCATCATTCCGGGACACCCTTCGGATATGATATAAATTTCGAAGTACTAAAGCATCCGGTACTTTGGATGGGGTTTGTTAGGCCCAATAGATCTATCTTTAGGATTCGCGTCAATTAGGGTGTCTGTTCCCTAATTCTTAGATTACCAGACTTAATAAAAAGGGGCATATTCGATTTCGATAATTCAACCATAGAATGTAGTTTCACGTACTTGTGTCTATTTTGTAAATCATTTATAAAACCTGCATGTATTCTCATCCCAAAAATATTAGATTTTAAAAGTGGGACTATAACTCACTTTCACAGATTTTTACTTCGTCGGGAAGTAAGACTTGGCCACTGGTTGATTCACGAACCTATAACAATATATACATATATATCAAAGTATGTTCAAAATATATTTACAACACTTTTAATATATTTTGATGTTTTAAGTTTATTAAGTCAGCTGTCCTCGTTAGTAACCTACAACTAGTTGTCCACAGTTAGATGTACAGAAATAAACCGATAAATATTATCTTGAATCAATCCACGACCCAGTGTATACGTATCTCAGTATTGATCACAACTCAAACTATATATATTTTGGAATCAACCTCAACCCTGTATAGCTAACTCCAACATTCACATATAGAGTGTCTATGGTTGTTCCGAAATATATATAGATGTGTTGACATGATAGGTCGAAACATTGTATACGTGTCTATGGTATCTCAAGATTACATAATATACAATACAAGTTGATTAAGTTTTGGTTGGAATAGATTTGTTACCAATTTTCACGTAGCTAAAATGAGAAAAATTATCCAATCTTGTTTTACCCATAACTTCTTCATTTTAAATCCGTTTTGAGTGAATCAAATTGCTATGGTTTCATATTGAACTCTATTTTATGAATCTAAACAGAAAAAGTATAGGTTTATAGTCGGAAAAATAAGTTACAAGTCGTTTTTGTAAAGGTAGTCATTTCAGTCGAAAGAACGACGTCTAGATGACCATTTTAGAAAACATACTTCCACTTTGAGTTTAACCATAATTTTTGGATATAGTTTCATGTTCATAATAAAAATCATTTTCTCAGAATAACAACTTTTAAATCAAAGTTTATCATAGTTTTTAATTAACTAACCCAAAACAGCCCGCGGTGTTACTACGACGGCGTAAATCCGGTTTTACGGTGTTTTTCGTGTTTCCAGGTTTTAAATCATTAAGTTAGCATATCATATAGATATAGAACATGTGTTTAGTTGATTTTAAAAGTCAAGTTAGAAGGATTAACTTTTGTTTGCGAACAAGTTTAGAATTAACTAAACTATGTTCTAGTGATTACAAGTTTAAACCTTCGAATAAGATAGCTTTATATGTATGAATAAAATGATGTTATGAACATCATTACTACCTTAAGTTCCTTGGATAAACCTACTGGAAAAGAGAAAAATGGATCTAGCTTCAACGGATCCTTGGATGGCTCGAAGTTCTTGAAGCAGAATCATGACACGAAAACAAGTTCAAGTAAGATCATCACTTGAAATAAGATTGTTATAGTTATAGAAATTGAACCAAAGTTTGAATATGATTATTACCTTGTATTAGAATGATAACCTACTGTAAGAAACAAAGATTTCTTGAGGTTGGATGATCACCTTACAAGATTGGAAGTGAGCTAGCAAACTTGAAAGTATTCTTGATTTTATGAAACTAGAACTTTTGAAATTTATGAAGAACACTTAGAACTTGAAGATAGAACTTGAGAGAGATCAATTAGATGAAGAAAATTGAAGAATGAAAGTGTTTGTAGGTGTTTTTGGTCGTTGGTGTATGGATTAGATATAAAGGATATGTAATTTTGTTTTCATGTAAATAAGTCATGAATGATTACTCATATTTTTGTAATTTTATGAGATATTTCATGCTAGTTGCCAAATGATGGTTCCCACATGTGTTAGGTGACTCACATGGGCTGCTAAAAGCTGATCATTGGAGTGTATATACCAATAGTACATACATCTAAAAGCTGTGTATTGTACGAGTACGAATACGGGTGCATACGAGTAGAATTGTTGATGAAACTGAACGAGGATGTAATTGTAAGCATTTTTGTTAAGTAGAAGTATTTTGATAAGTGTCTTGAAGTCTTTCAAAAGTGTATGAATACATATTAAAACAATACATGTATATACATTTTAACTGAGTCGTTAAGTCATCGTTAGTCGTTACATGTAAATGTTGTTTTGAAACCTTTAGGTTAACGATCTTGTTGAATGTTGTTAACCCATTGTTTATTATAACAAATGAGATGTTAAATTATTATATTATCATGATATTATGATATATAATATATCTTAGTATGATGTATATACAGTTAAATGTCGTTACAACGATAATCGTTACATATATGTCTCGTTTCGAAATCATTAAGTTAGTAGCCTTATTTTTACATATGTATTTCATTGTTAATATATTTACTTATCATTTAACATAATTAACCAAGTGTATCAATATCTTAATATGATTCATATGTACCTAGTAAGACGTTGTTATAACGATAATCGTTATATATATCGTTTTCGAGTTTCTTAAATTAATAGTCTCATTTTTATGTATATAACTCATTGTTAAAATACCTAATGAGATACATACTTATAATAAAAACATGTTAACTATATATATAACCATATATATGTCATCGTATAGTTTTTATAGGTTTTAACGTTCGTGAATCACCGGTCAACTTGGGTGGTCAATTGTCTATATGAAACATATTTCAATTAATCAAGTCTTAACAAGTTTGATTGCTTAACATGTTGGAAACATTTAATCATGTAAATATCAATCTCAATTAATATATATAAACATGGAAAAGTTCGGGTCACTACACAATATACATTGCATTTAAATAACATCAACAATACTATATCATTCAATCTTTTTTCTTCAATAACCCATGATTTCACGGGTCTTTTTACTAGTTATTATTATTATTATTACTAGTTAAAAACTCGCAATTTTGCGGGATTTATTGAATGATGATATGTAAGATGATCTGATAAAAAATATAATAAACATCAATCGATTCCGCTTGGTGGAGCCCCTCTGGATTATTGTTGACTGTGCGGCTTAGGTTAACTAACACAAAGAAGATACAGTTCACTCGACGATTACAAAAATTATTTCACAAGTAGGTATCAAGTTTGACCCAAAATTATATGTAACATTATTATTATTATTATTATTATTATTATTATTATTATTATTATTATTATTATTATTATTATTATTATTATTAATATTATTAATATTAATATTATTATTATTATTATTATTATTATTATTATTATTATTATTATTATTATTATTATTATTATTATTATTATTATTATTATTAAAAACTTTAACTTTATTAGACCACTCTTATCTCTTATCTATGACACATGTCATGGAACCACACTGATGCAGCCCTACCTCAACCACATTCTCAACCATATTCACTAACATCCATCACACCCACCACATTGACCCCACTTCCAATAATTAATATTTTATTATTCTTATTTATTATTTGTATTATTACTATTATTATAATAATTAAATTATTCTATTTAGTTGTTTAATTTTTTTAAACGTATCTTTAACAAATTTAATAAAATAGAAACTATCATTAAATAAAAACACACATTACATTAAAAAAGGTACAGTTAAAAATAAAAAATAATACAAATTAAAAGCTAAAAATTAAAAACACATAATTAAAAAACAATACATAATTTATTCTTCAACATCGGACTTTTTGGTGAGCTGGTTCCGATATTTCATGACCAACTCATATTGGTCCGGAGGAATGTTGGGAAAAATTTCTTGAGATAAAAGCCTCAAACCATCAAACATCGTACGTGTTTGTGCTTTTTTCGTAACTCCTTCATAGTTTGCCTTGTAGCTATGGACGAATCAATAACGAGAGCTTGAGCCTCGTCTGAAGAAAGCCAAGAAGCCGCTTCCGAAGAACCGAAACTTTTAGCAATTTTTGAACTATCACGATTGTAAAGACCCCGACCTAATCCATCCGGACGAAGTCTTCAACATTTGGTCCCATTGCGATGATCGACTCCAAGTAATGTCCTTAAAATGAGCAAATGCACAGCGGAAGACTTAATTCGTACCTGAGAATAAACATGCTTTAAAGTGTCAACCAAAAGGTTGGTGAGTTCATAGGTTTATCGTAATAATCATTTAAATATTTTAATAGACCACAAGATTTCATAATCATAAACATAATACACTCGCAAGTGTATGTAAAGCATTCTAAGTGGTTGAGCACTTGGTAACCATACTTAACATTTAATCAACGTCGTATATTCCCTTTATTATGAAATCTCACTACACTGTACCAAATGTAGTCACTGAAACGAAGTACTGTGCAACCATTGAATACTGGTCGTTCAGTCCGGTTGGGGTTGTCAGGCCCGATAGATCTATCAACAGGATTCGCGTTTACAATACCCATGTAAATAGTAGTTACCAAGCTACAGGGAAGTATGCTAGTGGTACAACTCAACATAGAATGTATTTTAAGTACTTGTGTTGTGTCTATTTCGTAAATATTTATAAAAGCAGCGCATGTATTCTCAGCCCAAAAATATATATTGCAAAAGCAATTAAAAAGGGAGCAAATGAAACTCATTATACTGTATTTTGTAGTAAAAATACATATAACGTCATTGAACACGTATAGGGTTGGCCTCAGATTCACGATCCTATATTAGTTATATATATATATATATATATATATATATATATATATATATATATATATATATATATATATATATATATATATTAAAACACATAATAATATTTAAACAAGTTTATGTATATATTAGTTAATAATTAAGTTATATTTATTTTTATGTCACGACCCGGAAAATTTCGACCAAATTTTGGACCAAACTCTCAATACGATATTGTATTTCTGTCACGATATGCAAAGTTTGTAATATTGAGTCTCGAAAACCTTGAAACTATGTTCATATATTCAATTACCTTTCGACTGTCCTCGATGATTCACGAATCATTGCTTGTAAATATGGGGATATATATAAAAATGTGTATATATAAATATATGTATAATATATAATAACTTGAACATTAATAAACTATTACGCACAATTATAACTAAATATGTACAATACATTGAAATCAAAACTATTATTTTATATGTATATTTCTTGTATATTTAATTTAATTATTTAATATATATTTAATTGCGTAGTAATTTTTGTTATTTAAAAATGTTAATATATATACATAGCATATACTAAATATAATCAATTTTGAGTTTAAATGGTTAATATCTGTAACTCTCGGTTGACGTTTAATTATTTTTAAAATAGGTCTAACATATATATATATATGAAGTTTAAAAATAAAAGTTTTTCCAAAATTTGATTTAAAAGATAATAGTTTTGATTAATTATTTTTTTTTACCTTTTCAAACTAAGTTTTAGTACTCCGTACATATAAAATGGAACAGAAAATAAATAATTAGCGTACCTTTTTGATCAGGTTTCAAACAGTTAATGTGTGGAATAATTAAATTTATTTAATCTAAAAATTCGGGATTTTTAGGAACACTTTTATACGATAACTGTTTAGCAATGGACATGATATTGCCATCAGTGATAAATTGTCGGTAGATGAAGTTAAAATATGAGACTACTTTACTGGTGACACACTATTAAATCATTGACTACGAGTTTGTTTCAATTCATATATTTCTATGACTAGACATAAATTACATAGTGTATAACCACTTGTTCTTTCAATCATGCGAAAAACAAAATTGAATTTAGTGTACTAGTTACTGTGCTTGTCTCTTTACATCTCCACTCACTGAACTATCCCATATTTATTATATGCATATATATACATGAAACCCATATGCATATACATATACTTCTTCTTTGCCCATCAACCCGATTAATCACCGGCTCATGATCTTCATCTATTTTTTTCTGACCAAACCGAAGAACCACAATAAACAACTAAACCACTCCTACCACCACTCTCCTATTCTTCCTCATACCACCGCCACCTTTGCGTTGCAACACCACCACTACAACCATCCACCACCGTGACCTGCAATAAATACTGCAAGTTTCTGTTCAGTCACGATATACCAGAGATAATTACCATCACCCGTCTCTCTCACTCTCTACTCTCACACTCTCTTTTCTACATTTACGTTGGCCGTAAACCATCACACAAACCATTATCACCACCACAAAATGGCCACCAATCTCATCAAATTAATCGTCTCAGCTGCTGTCACAGAAACCTTCAGCAATCACCACCACAGTAGAACCCTTCAGCTGCAACCGTTATTCGATTTTTTTTGTTTAAATCCCATCGAAACCCACAACCTGCTACTCGTTTTATTTTATTTCTGTTGTAATGATAATGAAAAGATGAAAAGATGATGGATAAAAGAAGGTGAGGTGTACGTTGAAGTGACCCCGTTTCTTTTAGAATTATAATTGTGGTTATGATATTGGACCGTGATTTTTGGGCCAAATAATCTTCTTGGACATAACAACTTGGGCCGTTTTAACTTTAATTAAATCCAAGTCAGCCCAAAATTTGAAATCCATTTGAGTGGGCTGTTGTGACTAGTCGATCTACTAGCACTGTAACTTCACAATTCGTTCAAACAGCCCTTCGATATAGATGCTACTCATTTTTCTGTTTAAACGATGATGAAGATGTTGATGATTAGGTACACGGTTGTGTTGATAGAAAATGGTGTGATGAAGATGATGAAATGGATGATTTGATGATGATTAAGATGGTGACGGTATAAATGACAATGATGATAGTGTTGTTAAATGGGTTTTGTTTTAAAGGTAAAGAAAAAAAGAAACAAGAAAAAAAAACGGGTTAAATATAATTGGGTTCCCAATATAATCAGAAAATAAGAAACGGTTCAATGGTTTGGGTGTGTTTGTGTGTAACGAGAGGTGGGGGTTCAGGCCTAGTGTGTGGCATTTCTTTTATTTTGAAAGCTTTTTAAGGTAGTACTTTAATTATTATTATTATTATTATTATTATTATTATTATTATTAACATATAATATTTATTATTAATATTATCATTATTATTATTATTATTATTATTATTAACATATAATATTTTATTATTAATATTATCATTATTATTATTATTATTACCATTATTAAATCTTAGTTTTATCATTAATATTATTATTATCATTATTATTGTGAATATTAATTTTATAAAAATTACCATTTTTATTACGGTTATTATTATTTTTAAAATGATTCTTAGTTATTGTTATTATTACCATTATAAAGGTATTACAACTTTTCATTTATTATCATCAATATTATCTTAATAAACAAATATTAGTTACATAAAAATATATTTAATATAACATAACTATATTGATATTTTTATAATAAATATTAATTATTCATTTAAAGTATAAATAAAATAAATATACTTAAGTAATAAATAAAACTTATAGATTAAAAAAATATAACAATCATATCACAAATAAAAATATATAAATGTGTTCGACTACGATTATATGTTTTAATATATATATATATATATATATATATATATATATATATATATATATATATATATATATATATATATATATATATATATATATATATATATATATATAAATGATATAGGTTCGTGAATCCGAGGACAACTCTTCACTTGTTAAATGTCGTCATATGTATTTTTACTACAAAATACAGTATGGTGAGTTTCATTTGCTCTCTTTTTAATTGCTTTTGCAATATATATTTTTGGGCTGAGAATACATGCGCTGCTTTTATAAATGCTTTACGAAATAGACACAAGTACTTAAAAAAATATATTCTACGTTGAGTTGTACCACTGGCATACTTCCCTGTAGCTTGGTAACTACCATTTACATGTGGTATTGTAAACGCGAATCCTGTTGATAGATCTATCGGGCCTGACAACCCCAACCGGACTGGACGACCGGTATTCAACGGTTGCACAGTACTTCGTTTCGTTACTACACTTGGTACAGTGTAGGGAGATTTCATAATAAAGGGAATATGCGACGTTGATTAAATGTTAAGTATGGTTACCAAGTACTCAACCACTTAGAATGCTTTACATACATTTGCGAGTGTATTATGTTTATGATTATGAAATCTTGTGGTCTATTAATATATTGAAATGATTGTTACGATAAACCTATGAACTCACCAACCTTTTGGTTGACACTTTTAAGCATGTTTATTTTCAGGTACGAACTAAGTCTTTTGCTGTGCATTTGCTCATTTTAAAGACATTACTTGGAGTCATTCATGGCATATTTAAGTCAGTACCTCGCAATGGGACCAGATTTTGATGATTTCGTCCAGGTAGGTAAGGACGGGTCACTACATTTTATATATTTTAAGTAGTTAATATTTATTTTCATAATACATTTATTGTTATTAATATAGTAATTATTTATTAAAGTAGTTTAAATGGAAATTTATTTTAGAGTTTATATATATATATATATATATATTAATATATTTTATATATAGCTTAATTAATATCATTTTAATAATAAAAATATAGTAATATGTAATATTATTATACTTGTGTTGTGTTTTTGTAAAATAATATTTATTTATAATAATAACAATAATTATGATAATAATAATAATGAAAATAATATCAAGAAATCATACCTTTAATAATAATGTTAATTTTAATAATAATAATAATAATAATAATAATAATAATAATAATATTAATAATAATAATAATAATAATAATAATAATAATAATAATAATAATAATAATAATAATAATAATAATAATAATAATAATAATAATAATAATAATAATAATAATAATAATAATAATAATAATAATAATAATAATAGAAATAATCAAAATAATAAAAGGAGACTACCTTCAAAATTAGCCTAAAATTAGATGCCATAACTTGGGCTCGAACCCACAACCTCTTGCTCACCCACTAACACTCTAAACCATGGCACCGCTACTTATTTTTCTGATTTAATCTAGACTTTAATTTATAAAAACTCGTGTTTTCTGTTATCCATTTCCCTTTCTTTGTAAACCCCGATAAATTATAAACAGCCCAACAAAGTTACGGCCCAACCATAAATAACGGCCCAACAGAAATAGAAGTATGGCAGCCCAACACAAAACAGATTTATAAAACGCGTATGTGGGTTTGATTTGGGTACACTTCGATCGGCTGGAAAAGCACAAAACAAAACACCTGTCTGCATCATCTTTATCTTTACAGCACTTCACCATTAATCTTAATATATTCACTATTAAGTCATCATCATCACATCCTTATCGTTTTATAACCGAAACAGATGACACAACAATAGCAACACTAGGTAGCAGTCCAGTATCGAGAAGAAGGGCAGGTGTATCGAGCAGGGTGTGGTTGGGTAACGGTTGCTCGATCCAAACAGAAAAATATATCAGTAACAGTTAAAAGAGGTTTGAAGGTTATTTTCAACAGAAACGTTGATGCAGTAGTAGTCTTTTGGGCTGTTGTAGTAATCGATAAAAATAGAAAACATGAGAGAGAGGTATATAGAGAGAGAGAGAGAGAGAGGAAGATAGCTAAAAGAATTGGTGGCGGTTCTTAGTAGTGATAGGAAATAAAAGATGGTTGAAGGAAGTAGTTATCGATTCTTGATGATGGTTTGAGATGGTGGTCGATGGTTTAATGAAGATATACAACAGAAACAGAAATCAAGCTGTAACTTTAGGTGCTCGAATAACAAGCTATTTCATCGTGGTTTTATGGAGTTCGGTGTTGTTTGATGAGGATGATTGTGGTACATACAGAATAGTCATAATAGTTAGAAACCGATAGTATGATGGTAGCAAGTGTGTGATTAAAAAAATTGGATGAAGGTGGTGGAGTGGAGTTTGATCTAGCTTATCTATATATATGTAAGCTTGTATGTATATAGATGGAAATATAGAGTAGTTAGATAAAATAGATGGAAGTGGGTTTTGTTTGATCGAGAGCAAAATCATCAAATAGCTATGGCTAAAGGTAATGGTTTGGCTGATTGATTGTAACAACAAATAATACTAAATTTTTATTCTTGTTGGTGATATGTGATTGTCAGCTGAAGAAGTAGAAGTAGAAGATGGAGGATATGATGATTTGGTTGGTGTGGTGCTCGATAAGAAATAAGCACGAAGGAAAAGAAGTACAAGTGGTGAAAGAAAATTGTGGGTGTGTGATATCTCTGCACATATGTGTGTATACATATAAGGATAGTGATATGAATCAATTAAATATAGTGCACAATAGTTTTATTAATCAATTTTTTTGATTAAATGGGATCAAGTAATTAACTTAATAATACTAATTTAACATTCTATAAGAATTAAATCGTGCATATCAAAAGATTAGCAGTTCTTTCTATCAACATTTTTAAAGTGAGAAGTATGTCCCCTACTATTATTGTTTCATTATTCTACAAAAGTTGATTAAATTTTTAATTCGTAAATGATAGTTAATTGATTGAAAATTGATAAAGTAAATTGATAAAGTATCCAAATTACTTAAAGTTGAAATGACTCGTTAATAGAATATATTAGATGTTAGTGGATGAATCCTACCAAAAATAGTAAATCCAATTCCCTATAACAAATTGGTGATTGATAGAAAAGTTAGGATACGAAGTATTAATAATATTATAATAATATTAAACGTGCATAAATATTAGCAATCATCATTCTAGATATTTATATGTTGACAGTCTTAATTTTGAGTAGTATATCGTGCTCCGTTGATAATGAGTGCCGAAAAGAAGTACACAAAAAAAATCCCATAAAATATAAATATTTATTCTAATCATTATTTTAAATTATATTTCAAGTTATTATTTATATGTATATATATTTAAATATATACTTATTTATTTACAAGTAATTGTTCATGAATCGTAGGAACAGTCGAAGGATAAATGAATATATGAAAACAGTTCAAAATTTTTGAGACTCAACTTAACAGACTTTGCTTATCATGTCGGAATATATATAAAGATCAAGTTTAAATTTGGTCAGAAATTTCCTGGTTGTCACAGTACCTACCTGTTAAAGAAATTTCGTCCCGAAATTTGAGTGGGGTTGTCATGGATAACAATAAAAATGTTTTCATAACGAATATGAGTTGAGGAATAGAGTTTTATCACCATTGAGTAATATGAATAAGACAATTCGATTACTTGAAGCGTAGAGTGAAACTATCACAAATAGTGAGATGAGTGAACTTAAAGATTCGTATTGACTTTTGACTTAGTCATGGTTGAATTTAGGAAATAAGGTGCGTCTTTAATTTTGAAGTTGTGTTGGTTGAATTTCGGAACTCAAGGGATTTAAAGAAAATCTTATGATTCTTCGGTAAATGAGGAAATTAGGATCTCTATAATTAAATGCAATCATCTGTCTCGATTACTTTGTCTGGTATTTTCACTATAAATGAACTTCTTCCGTTTCATTACTTCCCACCACTCCAATTTTCTATATTTTAATTCATACTTCCAAATCATCAGTCAATATGCTTCATCCAGTTTTAATTCTGGATATTTTCCTGACTTTCATATCGATCATTCTCCTTTTTCATCAACCACCAAATGAATCTGTTTACTTCTACTATGCTCTGGAGATTATAGTGTTTTTCATACTCCTGTGTCTTTACATTTCTATTCGTATTAATGTACACGATTTGTGATTTCTGTGTTGTTGTCGAGTTTTATATCTTCCCTTATGTTTCGGAGCTCTTTGCCTTTTTATTCTCTTCTCGACCTCTAGTAAAGCGAGTAATGGTCCAGAATTCGTAAGTATGGAGTTTCGAATGAACTTAATGTTCTAAACAAGAAAGAAAGTAATAGCATGATTTGATTTTGAAATTTATCAACATCACGGAAGATAGAACTATCAAGAATATACTTTCTTGATATGTTCAGAAGTTAAGCAGAATGAAAGAGTTATGTAACATGGCACATGATGACGTTAGGGTCTGTGAATCATCACATTCCATTAGAAATTCAGCATGACTTACTGTAATATAATCACGTTGGCCGAGCGTCATTATATTATACTAACTCATGCTTCAATCCCCAACACTTCTCCAGAATTCATTCGTAATTTATATTTAAATTTTACAGAATTTTTCAATATAAGGTAATACAGAAAGCACGAAGAGGTATAAATTTCGAATAAGAATACTTATGAAAATATCCTCAGAAATATCGAAGATATTTATGATGATATTTTGGAATTTCTGAGTTCGAAGGTTTATGAAGAAAAATTTTCCGCACGATTTTAACATGACTTCGGAACAAGATATTCTCTAAAGATTTCGGTGGATCCAGAATTACCTGAGTTCTCTGAATATAGGGTTTGGTTTTTGTATTTGTCCTTCGTCTCCTTCATGGTTAGCTCAATCCGTTTTTCAGTACCAAATTTTCTATCGAGCGTTTCCCAACACTGCATTCTTTTATCATCACATTTGACCATTAAGACCATTTACTACATGCTGCTTCGTCAGCATTTTCAAAGTTAACGGGTCTGGATCATTGGTTATCAAATCGAGATGTTTTCAGGAGATTTGCGCTTTGAGATGATTAAATGCTGATGGTAGTATGGTGGAATATAAAAGGTTCTCTGGTAACAATAATTGAGCACGCATATAAATCAAGGTTATAATAAGGTTGTTTCGAATGCTGGAGCTGTGACAAAATTGACTAATTTGGAAAGAGATTGCAAAGTTATTTTCGGTAATAATAACGCTAAAGGAATTAGCACAGCTACACGTTAAACGTTTACTCAGTTTTTGAGAGTTTTCAGGTGCATAGCTATACGCATCAATCTTTCTTTCTGTAGATGAAGCGCGGTTGGTTCATTCTTTCGATTGAGGTGTTTTCAAGGATTATGAAAGATTTGAACGCAGATTGTAATCGTCAAGGTATAAATAAGGTTTAAGATGAAATCAAGTGGCAAACTTGAAGAATTGTTTAGTTTCATATGTTATAATCAATATTTTAATTCATTTTATTTGTCCAATGTTGGTAGTCCTCATTTGATAATCCACAGTTAGCAATTCAATAATTCATATATAGTTTAATATATAATATTCGAATTAATTAATACATGTCGTGACCCGTTATATACAGGTCTCAGACTCGATCACAACTCAAACTATATATATTATTACAGAATCAAACTCAACCCTGTATAGAGAAATCGATCATTACTGCATATAGAGTGTCTATGGTGATTCCAAATAATATATATAGATGCGTCGATATGATATGTCAAAACCTTGTATACGTGTCCCGATATTTAAAGTGCGTAAAATAATTACAGAAATTAAATGACGATAAATAAAATTGCGATAATTAAATTGCGATAAATAAACTGCGATAAATAAAATGTAATCAGTTAGTTAGGAACAGTTAGCGTGGATTCTTAACCAATTTTATCATAGTCAATTTGTTTGTTTCTAACAAATTTTATTTTGTCCAATGTTTTCTTCATTATGCCACTTGTTGGATTCTGATAGGTCAAAATTCAAATATGAAATTTGAATGAAAATGGTTATTCTGTGGTGAACGAATACGTATGCCTGTGGATGTAAGTAGGATAGTAAATGATCATTGAATCAGATTCGAAGAATGTACAGTGTAACTTATTAATGTGAAATCTAAATATTCCTAGGGTATTACCTACCCGTTAAAATATTTTCACCATTAACAGTTTGTACAAAAGAATTTTTAATTACAATCTTTGTGAAAATATACATATATATATATTTTCTTCAGATGTAATCATGGATTTAATGAGTCAATAAGATATTAAACTCATTTGATTTACCGTTAGAACTAGAATATATAATCTCTAATTGCCACATGGAACGAAGATAAATGATGTAGAACGATACGTAGAACAATGATTATGCTCGAGGTACAAAATAAGATGTTGAGGCATGTGATGTTGAAACTTGGGTTGTTGGTGGTACTGGTGTCAATGTTGGTGATACTGTTAGTGTCGGTAATGTTGCTGGAGCTGTTAAGTTTTGCACCATATTCTCCAAATTGATTACTCCAGCGCGGAGTTCGTCGACTTCTTATATTATTCCGGGATGATTGTCGATCGGAACGAGCGAATGAATAAGGTTTAGAATTTTAGATAGAATATAATCGTGGCGAGATATTAGGGAAATGAGGGTGAAAATGGTGTTTCGGATTGGTTCCTCGGTAAGTACTTCAGGTTCATCGCCAAAAAGGAAATTTAGTTGGTGAAAAGGATCGCCTTCTTCGCGTCTCCATTGATTAATTCAACTACGAACTCATCAGATGAATTGGAGATGGATGATTGGTTGATTCATTCTGGTGACGCTGCTTTCGGAGCTTAGGTGAAACTCCATATCGGAATCCGAGGGACTTGAACTAGTGGTGAGTTCCATTGCGTACGAGTGAATTAAAGATTTTTCGATATGAAAAGATTTTCAGATATCGGATGATATTCTAATTACATAGAATATCTATGTATAGTATAGGAGATCCCGTAGATTACGAAGAGATTTAAGGAAACGTGTCAGACAAGATTTAATGTAATGGGATATGAATTCGTCTGTACACTGTCTATGCGATAATTGAAATAAGACGTGTCGAGACTGAAAATGATAAGTATATATCTTTTGACAAATGGTGGTAAGCAAAAACTTTTAACATACAGACCAGGTTCAAGTCCAGACTTACCAATATAACCTAACAACTACTAGGTCGAAGTCCAGACTCATTAATGCATCCTAACAACTCCTAGTTAGACACACTAATGCAAGACCTGGTTTGCTACGACAACCTGGCTCTGATACCACCTGTAAAGACCCCGACCTAATCCATACGGACGAAGTCTTCAACATTTGGTCCCATTGTGATGATCGACTCCAAGTAATGTCCTTAAAATGAGCAAATGCACAGCGGAAGACTTAATTCGTACCTGAGAATAAACATGCTTTAAAGTGTCAACCAAAAGGTTGGTGAGTTCATAGGTTTATCGTAATAATCATTTCAATATTTTAATAGACCACAAGATTTCATAATCATAAACATAATACACTCGCAAGTGTATGTAAAGTATTCTAAGTGGTTGAGCACTTGGTAACCATACTTAACATTTAATCAACGTCGCATATTCCCTTTATTATGAAATCTCACTACACTGTACCAAATATAGTCACTGAAACGAAGTACTGTGCAACCGTTGAATACTGGTCGTCTAGTCCGGTTGGGGTTGTCAGGCCCGATAGATCTATCAACAGGATTCGCGTTTACAATACCCATGTAAATAGTAGTTACCAAGCTACAGGGAAGTATGCCAGTGGTACAACTCAACGTAGAATGTATTTTAAGTACTTATGTCTATTTCGTAAATATTTATAAAAGCAGCGCATGTATTCTCAGCCCAAAAATATATATTGCAAAAGCAATTAAAAAGGGAGCAAATGAAACTCACTATACTGTATTTTGTAGTAAAAATACATATAACATCATTGAATAAGTATAGGGTTGGCCTCAGATTCACGATCCTATATTAGTTATATATATATATTAAAACACATAATAATATTTAAACAAGTTTATGTATATATTAGTTAATAATTAAGTTATATTTATTTTTATATATTTTAAGTAGTTAATATTTATTTCCATAATACATTTATTGTTATTAATATAGTAATTATTTATTAAAGTAGTTTAAATGGAAATTTATTTTAGAGTTTATATATATATATATATATATATATATATATATATATATATATATATATATATATATATATATATATATATATATATATATATATATTAATATATTTTATATATAGATTAATTAATATCATTTTAATAATAAAAATATAGTAATATGTAATATTATTATACTTGTGTTGTGTTTTTGTAAAATAATATTTATTTGTAATAATAATAATAATTATGATAATAATAATAATGAAAATAATATCAAGAAATCATACCTTTAATAAAAATGTTAATTTTAATAATAATAATAATAATAATAATAATAATAATAATAATAATAATAATAATAATAATAATAATAATAATAATAATAATAATAATAATAATAATAATAATAATAATAATAATAATAATAGAAATAATCAAAATAATAAAAGGAGACTACCTTCAAAATAAGCCTAAAATTAGATGCCATAACTTGGGCTCGAACCCACAACCTCTTGCTCACCCACTAACACTCTAAACCATGGCACCGCTACTTATTTTTCTGATTTAATCTAGACTTTAATTTATAAAAACTCGTGTTTTCTGTTATCCTTTTCCCTTTCTTTGTAAACCCCGATAAATTATAAACAGCCCAACAAAGTTACGGCCCAACCATAAATAATGGCCCAACAGAAATAGAAGTATGGCAGCCCAACACAAAACAGATTTATAAAACGCGTATGTGGGTTTGATTTGGGTACACTTCGATCGGCTGGAAAAGCACAAAACAAAACACCTGTCTGCATCATCTTTATCTTTACAACTCTTCACCATTAATCTTAATATATTCACTATTAAATCATCATCATCACATCCTTATCGTTTTATAACCGAAACAGATGGCACAACAATAGCAGCACTAGGTAGCAGTCCAGTATCGAGAAGAAGGGCAGGAGTATCGAGCAGGGTGTGGTTAGGTAATGGTTGCTCGATCCAAACAGAAAAATATATCGGTAACAGTTAAAAGAGGTTCGAAGGTTATCTTCAACATAAACGTTGCTGCAGTAGCAGTCTTTTGGGCTGTTGTAGTAATCTATAAAAATAGAAAACATGAGAGAGAGGTATAGAGAGAGAGAGGAAGATAGCTAAAAGAATTGGTGGCGGTTCTTAGTGGTGATAGGAAATAGAAGATGGTTGAAGGAAGTAGTTATCGATTCTTGATGATGGTTTGAGATGGTGGTCGATGGTTTAATGAAGATATACAACAGAAACAGAAATCAAGCTGTAACTTTAGGTGATCGAATAACAAGTTGTTTCATCGTGGTTTTATGGAGTTCGATGTTGTTTGATGAGGATGATTGTGGTACATACAGAATAGTCGTACCAGTTAGAAACTGATAGTATGATGGTAGCAAGTGTGTGATTAAAAAAATTGGATGAAGGTGGTGGAGTGGAGTTTGATCTAGCTTATCTATATATATGTAAGCTTGTATGTATATAGATGGAAATATAGAGTAGTTAGATAAAATAGATGGAAGTGGGTTTTGTTTGATCGAGAGCAAAATCATCAAATAGCTATGGCTAAAGGTGATGGTTTGGCTGATTGATTGTAACAACAAATAATACTAAATTTTTATTCTTGTTGGTGATATGTGATTGTCAGCTGAAGAAGTAGAAGTAGAAGATGGAGGATATGGTGATTTGGTTGGTGTGGTGCTCGATAAGAAATAAGCACGAAGAAAAAGAAGTACAAGTGGTGAAAGAAAATTGTGGGTGTGTGATTTCTCTGCACATATGTGTGTATACATATAAGGATAGTGATATGAATCAATTAAATATAGTGCACAATAGTTTTATTAATCAATTTGTTTACTTAAATGGGATCAAGTAATTAACTTAATAATACTAATTTAACATTCTATAAGAATTAAATCGTGCATATCAAAAGATTAGCAGTTCTTTCTATCGACATTTTTAAAGTGAGAAGTATGTCCCCTACTATTATTGTTTCATTATTCTACAAAAGTTGATTAAATTTTTAATTCGTAAATGATAGTTAATTGATTGAAAATTGATAAAGTAAATTGATAAAGTATCCAAATTACTTAAAGTTGAAATGACTCGTTAATAGAATATATTAGATGTTAGTGGATGAATCCTACCAAAAATAGTAAATCCAATTCCCTATAACAAATTGGTGATTGATAGAAAAGTTAGGATATGAAATATTAATAATATTATAATAATATTAAACGTGCATAAATATTAGCAGTCATCATTCTAGGTATTTATATGTTGACAGTCTTAATTTTGAGTAGTATATCGTGCTCCGTTGATAATGAGTGCCGAAAAGAAGTACACAAAAAAAATCCCATAAAATATAAATATTTATTCTAATCATCATTTTAAATTATATTTCAAGTTATTATTTATATGTATATATATTTAAATAAATACTTATTTATTTACAAGTAATTGTTCGTGAATCGTAGGAACAGTCGAAAGATAAATGAATATATGAAAACAGTTCAAAATTTTTGAGACTCAACTTAACAGACTTTGCTTATCGTGTCGGAATATATATAAATATCAAGTTTAAATTTGGTCGGAAATTTTCGGGTTGTCACAACGACCTCGAGGACGACAGATAGGATCTCCTCAGAGGAAAGGCTCCAAGTTTGGTACATTTGTGGTAAGTGCCGGTGTTGAGTCGGGATCTTCAAGATTAATTAAGTCGGGTTGGGCACGTTTGTTGTTGAAGCCTTCGTAAGTTAAAAATTGAGGACATTCTTTTATACTATTCCAAGCATCTTCGTATGCGAATGTCCTAGTCGTTTGAAGTTTGAAACCTTTTTCGCTTGTTTCATAAGATCCACGTCATTCTCTCCACTTTTCCAATATTGTTTTAGCTTTTCATAAATTCCAATGAAGATCTTGAGGTCTTTACACATCTTACTCCACTTTCCTGTTAATTGATCTTGTCGGCGAGGCTCAGTAACCAAACTGTTGTACTCCTCTCAGACGGTGGACCAAAATGTACCGGTAGTTTGTGAGTTCCTGATAATGTTGTTTTCAGAAGCTCGCGCCCAACACTCGGCTAAAATTCGACTTTCTTCATCGGACCACATAACCTTTGCCCGTTTTTCCTTTTCCACGCGACTCGGGTGTTTTTGTTTCTTCAACTTCTTCGGTATCAAATTGCGCTTCTTGAACTGCATTAATTTCGGGTTGTGTTCCTTCTGACGGAGGGTTAACTTGTGATTGATACATGCTTAAGTTGGGGTTTCCAAAATGTTGTGGCGGTCCGTATCCATCAAAACCACCTTGTGGATGACCAAAACCACCTTGTGGATGTCCAAAACCGAAATTTTGAGGACCTCCGAAACCGAAATTTTGAGGATGTCCAAAACCAAAATTTTGAGGACTTCCGAAATCGCCTCGTGGATGAGCGAAATGTTGTTGGGGTATAGAAGATGTTTCGGGTCTCGAAACGGTAATATTGTGTTGTTCGGTATCTTGTAAAAGTGAACTTCACATATCCCGATCGACACCCGATGAATGTTGTTCGGGTGTTTATTTTTATTTTTGATTGGAAGTTTTTTTTTATGAAGGCATTTTGATGAAGATAATGTTTTGGTGTTGGAAGTGTTTGAATTATTGTGGGTATATAGTAAAAACTCGCTAAATTAATAGTTGATTATTTAATAAACTCTCTAAGATAATATTTTTTGCCAGTTCCGACTAGGGGATAGGATACTAAATTAATAATTCGATAAAATTATAAGATAATACAATTTTGATAATTTCTTTAGACCCCATATAAAATATAAATTAATAATTCCTTATACAGTATATAGCATATTACAGTACATGAATGATTTATGAAGGTTTCTTGAAAAATGACTCAATTGTCTTTTGTTATTTGTTGAAATCAATTTCCCCTTGAATCTCGTCTCTAATTTTCCTTAGCATGGTAAGAACTTCTGGTGTTGTTTTCTCATAGCTCAACAAGAAATTATTCAATGTGATTGTCGCTTTAATAGCTTCGTTTCGGCAAGGGGGCTCCATTGTAGAACTTCCATCATCTTCTTCATCGATATCATCTTTATTAATTCCAATAACGATATTGTATTCGATATTTTCGTTTGACTCACCTGCAAACCACAGTTACTATGAACCCATTCTTGCAATTGCTTTTGAGTGAGACTTGGATTATCCTTGTTGTGCTTGCATAATGCTCTTCAAATCTTTTCTGTCGCTGTTGTTTTTTTCACACCTTTAAGATGGGAAGCCATGTTGTGTGTATGATTTGTTTGTGTTAACCTATTTTGATCTTGTATTTATATAGAAAATATTTTTAATATCCATAAAATGATACATTGAACACAAAAAGCATAATAAGGTGGGAGATTGAAGGTTTCTTTCAAATTGGGTCGTTCATTTGATATACATGCATTGTATACAATAATTAAGTGGAAGGTTGAAAGGTGTTTGTAAACTATGTATTCTACTATAAATTAATAAAAAATTAATTAATATATAAATTAATGATTATTAATTTATCGATTAATTAGTAACTCTTTTAATTAATAAATTTTGGTGGTCCCAAGTGTATTATTTTATAGAATTTCTAGTGTAGTATGTTTTGAAGTGTTTGTACGTGTGTGCATATATATATATAGAAGTGTTTGAAGTGTTTGTAAAATTTTAAAATAAAAAAGAAAAATGAAAAAAATAATCGTTAGGAACCAAACGGCTAGAAAATATTTTTGTAATTTTTTTTCTTTTTTTAATTTAATTGGGCCCCACCTCCGTCCTATGAAATGTCGATACACCGTATAAACAACCACGGCCACCACAACCGAGCCCCAATCGCGGTTGCTAGCATCGGCGTCGTTCAACGGCAGGGCAATGGTGGCCCCAACGACGATCCGGTGTGAACGGTCTAACTCGAGCTTCTTAAAAAAAAAAACAGATACAAACTGAGGCAACGAGGCCCGCACAAGACTAACAACCACTACAAGTAATCTAACATGCTAACGTTAAATACCTAAGAAACCAAAAAATTAAAACGCAGGCACACCAACAAAATCAGACTAAGACCCAAAACATAAACTTAGATAGCCTTCAACGTTAACCTTTCATAGTACCTCTTTTCTTGACCTTAAACCCCTTTCTCACTATTTGTTTCGAAAGCGTCTTCGAATTAAGCAGTTTGCCCTCCACCCTAATGCATCTTTCAAGATCTTTCGCCACATAGTAAAAAAAACTAGAAGCATTACTACTTCTAGGCCCAACAAACCAGGCCTAGTCCTATCAAGACTCCAACACCCACAGCTAGAGCTGTAAATAAAACGAAAATCGGGTAAAACCAGGGTAAATAAGCTTTTCGAGCGGATGGACCTGAAGTGGAGAACATAAATAGTGGTATACCTTTAGTTCTTCAAAAACATTGATAAATTGCAGTCTGCAGCGATCAAAGCCTCATACCTCCGATACATAGGCTACGCGTTAACCAATGATGCAATGAAATCATTAGGATATAATTGTAGTTTTAAATAAATTAACCTCCAACTGATCCTAACGTTCTTTCAAAATATAAATTACATATACTATATTTACCTTTTTTAAAAAACCCATAAGCTTAGAGCTTAAGTTTGATTGAATACGAAACGGGGTAAAACCCGAGTGTGCTTAAGAACACGTAGTCATACCTAAAATTTATTTATATTTATATTTAAGTTGTACTATTACTATTATTATTAACTAGAAAGAATTTGGACCGCACGTTGCGGCGGTCGTATTTGAATATACGTAGATGGACTATAACCCAAGTCTTTTTCCTTAGAAACTTATGAATTTACTACTTACTTTAACCATATATTTGATATCATTTGTTGAGTTTATTTATTATAAACATACATATATAATTTAGCAAAAATATTTCCCTTTTAAAAAAATATCCGTTTCGAATCTAATTAGTTGCATTTTGTTCGTAAAATTATTTTGAGTTGAACGGTAATGACGGAGAAACCTATCTCGCGGCGAGAGAAAAGATAAATGACGTTAAAAAATTGTGTGAGTTTTATTTAATGATTATTGTATTATATTGAAAAGTAACATTTCAACCCCTTAACTTACCCTTCATATCCAACTTGCACCCTTGAACAATTACATCTTTTACCCCTCAATAATTCTCCCTCCGTCCCAGATTAATTGTCACAGAAAAAAATCACACAGTTTAATATAAAATGACTTTCACGTGTACTTTTTCTGTACTTTTTCTATACTTTACAGTTTTACCCTCAATCAATTAATTAAAAAATCCTCTTACTTGTGTAAATATAAATAATTAATTAGGGACAATATGGTAAACTTGACTAAACTTACTTTCCATATTTAATAGTGGACAATTAATATAGGACATCTCGAAATGAAATAGTGGACGATTAATGTGAGACGGGGGGAGTAGATGATTTTCCTTAAATTTTCCCTTGTAAAAACTACATCTTGTAAAACATAAAACAACCAAATAAATGGTTGCAATACCTGATAATAAAAGTTATTAGCTTTCATTAAAAAAAACTATTAATGTATTTTTTAAATCAAATCAAAATTATATATTAATTTGTATAAATAAAATGTGTTTGTTATATTGTTTATATAGTTGGTACGAGGTTGGTACGAGGTATGTGGGTAGCTCACGTGTTGCCGCGGAAATATTTAGAATACATACATTTCATATATAAATGGTCGTTATAAAACTTATCACTTGGCATTATTTAAATTATTTATATGAATTAAAAAAACCACAAACTCAATGTAACGAAAAAAAACAAAAAAAAAAGGAAAAAAATAAAAATAAAAGTTGTCATTAAGAGATTAAGACATGCAAAAAAGACTTGCACATTAATTTGAATTTATCAACGTTCGAAGAAAAAGCACCTCGTGTGCCAGTATTTTTTGCATTTATATAATTTTTAATAACAGTCATTAAAAAAATTCAAAAAATTATAAGAAAAAATGAAATATAAGTTTTTTTTCTTCAAAAGATGTTATTTGATTTGATTTTGTAATTAGATGTGTAAAAAAAATTAGAAATAAACATTAAAAAAGAAAGTTAGAAATTTACATTTAAATTTAAAATAAAAATAATGATAAAGGGGAACAAAATGTAAAACTAAATGTATAATTTTAGTGGAATAATGGAAAAAATAAAGTTAGGGGGGAATTGAGAAATAAAAGTTGAAAGGTTATGAAAGGAAAAATTCAAAGAACAATAAATAGAAGAAACATGGAGGGTTCGAACCTGCGACCTTCCTTTCTATAAGGGTGTGTCATGTGTGCCAACCAACAACTCAAACAATACATACAATACATTTCTGTATAGTGGTGAAAGTATAATGTATATTACTTGTACGAAACGCTTATTAAATAAAAAAATAATATGCCATCAACAGTACTTTACAGTTTAGGATATAAGGATAATGAATCTATGTTAGAGTATTGTTTTGTTGTTTACATTGTTTATATAATCATTTCTATAAATGTAGGAAACAATTAAAGTCAAAACCGATATGAAAAAAAAAACTTAACCGGTAACATCGAAAGCGAAAAAAGGCTGAAAAATTCGGAAAAACTGGAAGAAAAAAAAACAAACCCGGTATTACCCGATCCAAAACCGATAGAAACCGGTTCCGGACATTAAAACCTATATCGACCCGCCAAAATCGCCATTGACGCGGTATGTTATCTCTGGTCCCATTGCGAGGTATTGACATCTATATGATACACGATGATGATTTTGAATGCAACGTCATTTGAAAATATGCCATGAATGACTCCATGTAATGTCTTTTTCAATTAGCAAATACACAGCGGAAGCACTTTTAATACTTGAGAATAAACATGCTAAAAAGTGTCAACCAAAAGGTTGGTGAGTTCATAGGTTTATCATAAACAATGATTTCAGTAATAGTAATAGACCATAAGATTTCAGTTTTAATAAATATACATATACCGCAGTGTATAAAAAGCATTCTATAAGTGGTGGGCACCCGGTAACAAGCCTTAACAATAATAATGAGCACCCCTGATATAAATAACGTGTACCGAATCAAGTGTGAATGTGTGATAATAACTTCGAAGTACTAAACACCCGTTCTTCTAAGTCAAAAACCATTGACTAGTACAACATTATGGGTGGGGGTGTAAAACTCGATAGATCTATCTTTAGAATTCGCGCCTACCAGTTCATAAACCAATAGATTAATGTTACCAAACTAGAGGATTTTTGATTCAAACCCACGTAGAATAAAGTTTAGTTCTTCTGTCCATTTCGTTAAACATTTATAAAAATAGCGTATTTATTCACAGCCCAAAAATATATATTGCAACAACAATTAAAAAGGGATCAAATAAACTCACAATAAGATATTTTGTAGTAAAATATGCATACGACGGAACTAAACAATGCAGGGTTGGCCTCGGATTCACGAACTTATATCAAGTATATATATTAACACATATAATTATAATCGGACAAGTTATATATTAATATATATATATATATATATATATATATATATATATATATATATATATATATATATATATATATATATATATATATATATATATATATATATATATATTATTTCAATTATTATATATATATATATATATATATATCTTTATATATGTTTTATATAATTATTTATTTGATAAAATAATAGTAATAATGATAATGAATAAAGAGTTCTATTATTTTGTAATAATAATAATAATAATAATGATAATAATAATAAAAATAATGTTAAAAATAATAATAATAATAATAATAATAATAATAATAATAATAATAATAATAATAATAACAATAATAATAATAATAATAATAATAATAATAATAATAATAATAATAATAATAATAATAATAATAATAATAATAATAATAATAATAATGCTAGTAATGATAATACTAATAATATTTAATGCTAATACTAGTAATAATAATAATGATAAAAATAGTAATAATGTAACTAAAAATAATACTAATAATAATAATGATAATATTAATAATAATGATAATTTTAAAATGATAATGATAATAATAATAATAATAATAATAATAATAATAATAATAATAATAATAATAATAATAATAATAATAATAATAATAATAATAATAATAATAATAATAATAATTCTAATAATAATAATAATGATAGTTTTAATGATAATCGAAATGATAATTTTACTAGTCATGATAATAATAATACTTATATTCATGATACTAATATTAATAATAATACTTATTTAACTAATAATAATTCTAATAATAATAATTATAATAATAATAATAATAATGATAATATTACTACCTTAAAAGAACAAGCTTCCCAAAACAAATGCCGCTGCCCAGGCTCGAACCCGCAACCTCTCGTTCCCCTAACACACTACTAACCATCGATCTATTTGTTTCTTTCTATTTTAATTCACAGATTAAATCTATTTAACCATTACTTGTCTGTTTTCATCTTCTTCTTCTAATCATCATCTTATTCATCGTCATCCTACATCGATTATTATTTTATGCATCATCATCACTTCATAACCTATGATCAACATCATCATCTATTTGTGTCATCATCATGTTTATCATGTATCATGATCGAAGCATCATCAATTATCAATATCATCAACATCATCACGTAATTGTCATCATCGTCATGCATACCCATCGTGATCATCATCATTACCATCATCCTACATGTATCATCATCATAATCGCGTCATCATCGTCTTCACTCAACATCATCATCGTTCATTAACATCATGATAATCAATCTCGTTCATCACCTTCATTCATCATCTTCTTCGTGATTCATCTTCATCGTAGTAGCAAAACAGGAGATATCAGCAGCAGTATAACAAGGTGTGTTTGGCTTCGGTTTCGTTCGACAGAAAACAGAAACCATAGCAGTTGCAGCTGCAGCAAAAAGTGACGGATGGTGATGGCATTCGAAACAGAAAAACAGGAAACATAGTAGCAGCTGTAGTAGTGGCTGTTGGGGTGGTTTGTGGTGGTGTTTGGGTGGCATCCGAACAGAAAACAGGAAACAAAAAAACCTGTAGCAGCAGTGGTAGCAGGAGGTAGTGATTGTATGATGGTTGTGGTGATTGAAATGTCCCGTTCATAGCGATTATAAACGTTTCATATTAATTGATTTTCTTGCGAGGTTTTGACCTCTATATGAGACGTTTTTCAAAGACTGCATTCGTTTTTAAAACAAACCATAACCTTTATTTTATCAACAAGGTTTAAAGGACACAACCATAGATTATCAAGAAATGATAATCTGAAAATATCACGCTTACACACGACCAATACATAATGGTTTACAATATTAATATGTTACAACAAAGTAAGATCTCGAATGTAGTTTTAAAACGATATTTTACAAGCATGCTGACACCAAATCTTGTCCATATTTTAGCATGCAACAGCGGAAGCTCTTAATGATCACCTGAGAATAAACATGCTTTAAACGTCAAAAAAAATGTTGGTGAGTTATAGGTTTAACCTATATATCAAATCGTAATAATAGACCACAAGATTTCATCTTTCAATAACATGCAATCTGCATAAAAATCATTCATATGATTGAACACCTGGTAATCGACATTAACAAAATGCATCTAGAATATCCCCAAACATATAACATTGAAGTACTAAAGTAGTTCAAATTCTCTTACTGGGGCGTGTCAAAGCCCATGGATCTATCTTTAGGATTCGCGTCAATTGGTGGCAATTATAATAAACACCAATTCTTAGGCTACGAAGTTCAACAAGGGTGATATCCGGTATAACAATTCAACATAGAATGTAGTTTCAAATACTTGTGTCTATTTTGTAAATCATTTTCAAAACTGCATGTATTCTCATCCCAAAAATATTAGATAGTAAAAAATGAGACTATAACTCACTTTCACAGATTCATAATTTGTCAAGAATTAGACTTGGCCACTGGTCGATTCACGAACCTATAACAAATATATACATATATATATATATATATATATATATATATATATATATATATATATATATATATATATATATATATATATATATATATATATATATATATCAATGTATGATCGAAATATATTCACACCATATTTTATTATGTTTTAACGATTTAAGTTTGTTAAGTTTACAGTCCAACGTTGTAGTCCACAATTAATTGTCCACATTTAGTAGTACAGAAATAAATCAATATAATTTCTCGAATCAATCCACGACCCAGTGTATACAAGTCTCAGACTCGATCACAACTCAAAGTATATATATTTTTTTGGAATCAACCTCAACCTTGTATAGCTAACTCGATCATTACTGCATATAGAGTGTCTATGGTTGTTCCAAAATATATATATATATATATATATATATATATATATATATATATATATATATATATATATATATATATATATATATATATATATATGACGTCGATATGATATGTCAAAACATTGTATACGTGTCTATGGTCTATCAAGATTACATAATATATGTTAGACTACATGTATAATACAATATAAGTTAGTTAAGTTATGGTTAGTATATATTTTTGTAAAATCATCCTGTAGTCAAATTAACCATTTTTAACCAATTTTATTTTACCCATAACTTCTTCGTTTTAAATCCGTTTTGAGTGATTCAAGTTGCTATGGTTTCATAATGAACTGAAATTTATGAAACGAAATAGAAAAAGTATAAGTTTATTGTCGAAAATACAAGTTACAAGTCATTTTTGTAAGAGGTATTCATTTCACTCGAAAGAACGACGTCTTGATGACCATTTTGAAAAACATACTTCCACTTTGAGTTTAACCATGATTTTTGAATATAGTTTCATGTTCATAAGAAAACTTATTTTCCCAGAAGAACAACTTTTAAATTAAATGTTATCATAGTTTTTAATTATCTAACCCAAAACAGCTCCCGATTTCACTACGACGGCGTATATCCGGTTTTACGGTGTTCTTCGTGTTTCCAGGTTTTAAATCATTAAGTTAACATATCATATAGATGTAGAACATATGTTTAGTTGATTTTAAAAGTTAAGTTAGAAGGATTAACTTTGTTTACGAACAAGTTTAGAATTAACTAAAATATGCTCTAGTGATTACAAGTTCAAATCTTCGAATATGATAGTTATATATATATGAATCGAATGATGTTATGAACATCAATAATACCTCAAATATAGTGGATAGACCTACTGGAAGTGACAAGAAAATATTTATCTTCAAATGATTCTCGGATGGCTTGGAAGTTCTTGAAGTAGAATCATGACACGAAAACAAATTTAAGTAAGTTTATCACTCGAATCAAGATAGTTATAGTTATAGAAATCGAATCAAAGTTTGAATATGATTATTACCTTGGATTAGAATGATATCCTACTGTAAATAACAAGGGTTTATAGAGGTTGTATGATCACTCAAAATGGATTTGCAAGATTGGAAGTAAGCTAGCAAACTTGAAAGTATTCTTGATGTGTTCTTGAGTAGTTATTTTTTAAGTTGGTTTATGTATGGATTTATGAACTAGATTGATGTAGTTTTTGATGAAGATGATGAAGAACACTTAGAACATTAAGAGAGTAATTGAGAGAGAGTAATTTGATGCATAAAATTGAAATGAAAATGAGTTTGTGTGTGTCTATCTTCACGTGAATTTAGGATGGCATTATAGTCTCCATTAGTTTGTAATTTTGTGAGATATTTCATGCTAGATGTTAAATAATGGTTCCCACATGTTTAGGTGACTCACAAGGGCTGCTAAGAGCTGATCATTGGAGTGTATATACCAATAGTAAATATATTTAGAAGATGTGTATTGTATGAGTATGAATACGAGTGCATATGAGTAGAATTGTTGATGAAAACGAAGGAGGATGTAATTGTAAGCATTTTTATTAAATAGAAGTACTTTGATATGTGTCCTTAAGGCTTTCAAAAGTGTACCAATACATATTAATACAATACATATTTATACATTTTAACTGAGTCGTTAAGTCATCGTTAGTCGTTACGTGTAAGTGTTGTTTTGAAACCTTTAAGTTAACGATCTCAATTAATGTTGTTAACCCATTGTTTATTATATCTAATTAGATGTTAAATTACTACATTATCATGATATTATGATGTATGAATATATCTTAATATGATATATATACATTAAAATGTCGTTACAACAATAATCGTTACATATATGTCTCGTTTCGAAATTCTTAGGTTAGTAGTCTTGTTTTACATATGTAGTTCATTGTTAACATACTTAATGATATATATGTAATTATCATTTTATCATGTTAAATGCAGTGTAGCAATATCTTGATATGATACATATGTATTTAGTAAGACGTTGTTATAACGATAATCATTATATATATCGTTTCGAGTTTCTCAACTTAGTAATCTCATTTTTATGTACATAACTCATTGTTAATATACCTAGTGATATACTTACTTATCATAGTATCATGTTAACTATATATATATCGTTTTTACAAATTTTAATGTTCGTGAATCACCGGTCAACTTGGGTGGTCAATTGTCTAAACGAAACTCATTTCAATTAATCAAGTCTTAACAAGTTTGATTGTTTAATATGTTGAAAACATTTAATCATGTAAATATCAATTTCATTTAATATATAAACATGGAAAAGTTCGGGTCACTACAGTACCTACTCGTTAAATAAATTTCGTCCCGAAATTTTAAGCGGTTGGAGGTGTTGACGCATCTTCTGGAAATTTTTACGGGTATTTCAGCTTCATTTGATCTTCACGCTCCCAGGTGAAATCGGGTCCTCTACGAGCATTCCATCGAACCTTAATGACCGGTATCTTGTTTTGCTTAAGTCTTTTAATCTCACAATCCATTATTTCGACGGGTTCTTCAACGAATTGTAGTTTTTCGTTGATTTTAATTTCGTCTAAAGGAATGATGAGATCTTTCTTAGCAAAGCATTTTTTCAAATTCGAAACATGGAAGGTGTTATGTATGTTGGCGAGTTGTTGAGGTAATTCGAGTCAGTAGACTACTGGTCCGACACGATCTATTATCTTGAATGGTCCAATGTACCTTGGATTTAGACTCCCCCGTTTACCAAATCGAACAACACCTTTCCAAGGTGAAACCTTAAGCATGACCATCTCTCCAATTTCAAATTCTATATCTTTTCTTTTAATGTCCGCGTAGCTCTTTTGTCGACTTTGGGCGGTTTTCAACCGTTGTTGAATTTGAATGATTTTCTCTGTGATTTCTTGGATAATTTCTGGACCCGTAATCTGTCTATCCCCCACTTCACTCCAAAAAATCGAAGACCTGCACTTTCTACCATAAAGTGCTTCAAACGGTGCATCTCAATACTTGAATGGTAACTGTTGTTGTAGGAAAATTCTGCCAACGGTAGATGTCGATCCCAACTGTTTCCAAAATAAATGACACATGCTTGTAACATATCTTCAAGTGTCTGTATTGTTCTTTCGCTCTGCCCATCAGTTTATGGATGATAGGCAGCACTCATATCTAGACGAGTTCCCAATGCTTGTTGCAACGTCTGCCAAAACGTTGAAATAAATCTACCATCCCTATCAGAGATAATAGAGACCGGTATTCCATGTCTGGAGACGACTTCCTTCAAGTATAAACGTGCCAATTTTTCTATTTTATCATCTTCTCTCATTGGCAGGAAGTGTGCTGACTTGGTGATATGATCGACTATTACCCAAATAGTATCATAACCACTTGCAGTCCTTGGCAATTTAGTAATGAAATCCATGGTAATGTTTTCCCATTTCCATTCCAGGATTTTGGGTTGTTGAAGTAGACCTGATGGTAACCGATGTTCAGCTTTGATCTTAGAACATGTCAAACATTCTCCTATGTATTTAGCAATATCGGCTTTCATACTCGGCCACCAAAAGTGTTTCTTGAGAACCTTGTACATCTTCCCCGCTCCGGGATGTATGGAGTATCTGGTTTTATGTGCTTCCTTAAGTACCATTTCTCTCACATCTCCAAACTTTGGTATCCAAATTCTTTCAGCTTTATACCAGGTTCCGTCTACCCGAATATTAAGATGCTTTTCCGATCCTTTGGGTATTTCATTCTTCAAATTTCCCTCTTTTAAAACTCCCTGTTGAGCCTCCTTTATTTAAGTAGTAAGGTTAGTATGAATAATTATATTCATAGCTTTTACTCGAATAGGTTCTCTGTCCTTTCTGCTCAAGGCGTCGGCTACCACATTTGCCTTCCCCGGGTGGTAACGAATCTCAAAGTTGTAATCATTCAACAATTCAATCCACCTGCACTGCCTCATGTTCAGTTGTTTCTGATCAAATATATGCTGGAGACTTTTTTGGTCGGTGTATATGATACTTTTGAACCCATATAAGTAGTGCCTCCAAGTTTTTAATGCAAAAACAACAGCACCCAATTCTAAATCATGAGTCGTATAATTCTGCTCATGAATCTTCAATTGTCTAGTCGCATAAGCAATTACCTTCGTTCGTTGTATTAATACACAACCGAGACCTTTCTTTGATGCATCACAATAAATCACAAAGTCATCATTCCCTTCAGGCAATGACAATATAGGTGCCGTAGTTAGCTTTTTTCAATAACTTAAACGCTTTCTCTTGTTCATCCTTCCATTCAAATTTCTTCCCTTTATGCGTTAATGCAGTCAAGGGTTTTGCTATTTTTGAAAAATCTTGAATGAATCTTCTGTAGTAACCAGCCAATCCTAAAAATTGGCGTATATGCTTCGGAGTTTTTGGGGTTTCCCAGTTTTCAACGGTTTTAATCTTTGCCGGATCAACCTGAATACCTTCTTTGTTCACTATGTGACCGAGGAATTGAAGTTCTTTCAACCAAAATGCACACTTTGAAAACTTAGCGTACAGTTTTTCTTTCCTCAACAATTCTAGCACTTTTTTCAAATGTTCTTCGTGCTCTTGATCATTCTTTGAGTAAATAAGTATGTCATCGACGAAAACAATAAAAAACTTGTCAAGATATGGCCCACACACTCGGTTCATGAGGTCCATGAACACAGCTGGTGCGTTAGTCAATCCAAACAGCATAACCATAAACTTATAATGACCGTAACGTGTCCTAAAAGCAGTCTTCGGAATATCATCCTCCTTCACCCGCATTTGATGATACCCGGAACGTAAATCGATCTTCGAATAAACCGACGAGCCTTGTAGCTGATCAAATAAGTCATCAATTCTTGATAGTGAATAACGGTTTTTGATGGTAAGTTTGTTCAACTCTCTGTAGTCGATGCACAACCTAAATGTACCATCTTTCTTTTTGACAAACAAAGCAGGAGCTCCATAACAGTTTTTGATGGTAAGTTTGTTCAACTCTCTGTAGTCGATGCACTACCTAAATGTACCATCTTTCTTTTTGACAAACAAAACAGGAGCTCCCCAGGGTGATGTACTTGGTCGAATGAAACCACGCTCCAGAAGTTCTTGTAATTGACTTTGTAATTCCTTCATTTCGCTGGGTGCGAGTCTGTATGGAGCACAAGCTATTGGTGCAGCTCCCAGTACCAGGTCTATTTGAAATTCAACGGATCGATGTGGGGGTAGTCCCGGTAATTCTTTTGGAAATACATCGAAAAATTCTTTTGCGACGGGAACATCACTGATGTTCTTTTCTTCAGGTTTGACTTCCTCGATGTGTGCTAGAATGACATAGCAACCTTTTCTTATTAGTTTTTGCACCTTCAAGCTACTAATAAGATTTAACTTCACGTTGCTCTTTTCTCCGTACACCATTAAGGGTTTTCCTTTTTCGCGCATAATACGAATCGCATTTTTGTAACAAACGACCTCTGCTCTCACCTTTTTCAACCAGTCCATGCCAATTATTACGTCAAAACTCCCTAATTCGACTGGTATTAAGTCAATCTTAAACGTTTCATCAACCAGTTTAATTTCTCTATCCTTACATATTTTATCTGCTGTAATTAGTTTACCGTTTGCTAATTCGAGTAAAAATTTATTATCCAAAGGCATTAATGGACAATTTAATTTGGCATAAAAATCTCTACTCATATAGCTTCTATCCGCACCCGAATCAAATAAGACATAAGCAGATTTATCGTCAATAAGAAACGTACCCGTAACAAGCTCCGGGTCTTCCTGCGCTTCTGCCGAATTGATGTTGAAGACTTGTCCATGGCCTTGCCCATTATTATTCCCTTGACTGAAATGTCCCATTTTTATTGATTAAAAACGTTCCATATTAATTGATTTCGTTGCGAGGTTTTGACCTCTATATGAGACGTTTTTCAAAGACTGCATTCATTTTTAAAACAAACCATAACCTTTATTTCATAAATAAAGGTTTAAAAAGCTTTACGTAGATTATCAAATAATGATAATCTAAAATATCCTGTTTACACACGACCATTACATAATGGTTTACAATACAAATATGTTACATCGAAATCAGTTTCTTGAATGCAGTTTTTACACAATATCATACAAACATGGACTCCAAATCTTGTCCTTATTTTAGTATGCAATAGCGGAAGCTCTTAGTATTCACCTGAGAATAAACATGCTTTAAACGTCAACAAAAATGTTGGTGAGTTATAGGTTTAACCTATATATATCAAATCGTAACAATATACCACAAGATTTCATATTTCAATACATATCCCATACATAGAGATAAAAATCATTCATATGGTGAACACCTGGTAACCGACATTAACAAGATGCATATATAAGAATATCCCCATCATTCCGGGACACCCTTCGGATATGATATAAATTTCGAAGTACTAAAGCATCCGGTACTTTGGATGGGGTTTGTTAGGCCCAATAGATCTATCTTTAGGATTCGCGTCAATTAGGGTGTCTGTTCCCTAATTCTTAGATTACCAGACTTAATAAAAAGGGGCATATTCGATTTCGATAATTCAACCATAGAATGTAGGTTCACGTACTTGTGTCTATTTTGTAAATCATTTATAAAACCTGCATGTATTCTCATCCCAAAAATATTAGATTTTAAAAGTTGGACTATAACTCACTTTCACAGATTTTTACTTCGTCGGGAAGTAAGACTTGGCCACTGGTTGATTCACGAATCTATAACAATATATACATATATATCAAAGTATGTTCAAAATATATTTACAACACTTTTTATATATTTTGATGTTTTAAGTTTATTAAGTCAGCTGTCCTCGTTAGTAACCTACAACTAGTTGTCCACAGTTAGATGTACAAAAATAAATCGATAAATATTATCTTGAATCAATCCACGACCCAGTGTATACGTATCTCAGTATTGATCACAACTCAAACTATATATATTTTGGAATCAACCTCAACCCTGTATAGCTAACTCCAACATTCACATATAGAGTGTCTATAGTTGTTCCGAAATATATATAGATGTGTCGACATGATAGGTCGAAACATTGTATACGTGTCTATGGTATCTCAAGATTACATAATATACAATACAAGTTGATTAAGTTATGGTTGGAATAGATTTGTTACCAATTTTCACGTAGCTAAAATGAGAAAAAGTATCCAATCTTGTTTTATCCATAACTTCTTCATTTTAAATCCGTTTTGAGTGAATCAAATTGCTATGGTTTCATATTGAACTCTATTTTATGAATCTAAACAGAAAAAGTATAGGTTTATAGTCGGAAAAATAAGTTACAAGTCGTTTTTGTAAAGGTAGTCATTTCAGTCGAAAGAACGACGTCTAGATGACCATTTTAGAAAACATACTTCCACTTTGAGTTTAACAATAATTTTTGGATATAGTTTCATGTTCATAATAAAAATTATTTTCCCAGAATAACAACTTTTAAATCAAAGTTTATCATAGTTTTTAATTAACTAACCCAAAACAGCCTGCGGTGTTACTACGAAGGCGTAAATCCGATTTTACGGTGTTTTTCGTGTTTCCAGGTTTTAAATCATTAAGTTAGCATATCATATAGATATATAACATGTGTTTAGTTGATTTTAAAAGTCAAGTTAGAAGGATTAACTTTTATTTGCGAACAAGTTTAGAATTAACTAACCTATGTTCTAGTGATTACAAGTTTAAACCTTCGAATAAGATAGCTTTATATGTATGAATCGAATGATGTTATGAACATCATTACTACCTCAAGTTCCTTGGATAAACCTATAAGAAATGAGAAAAATAGATCTAGATTCAAAGGATCCTTGGATGGCTTGAAAGTTCTTGAAGCAGAATCATGACACGAAAACAATTTCAAGTAAGATTTCCACTCGAAATAAGATTGTTATAGTTATAGAAATTGAATTAAAGTTTTAATATGATTATTACCTTGTATTAGAAAGATAAACCACTGTAAGTAACAAAGGTTTCTTGATCTTGGATGATTACTTGGAATGGATTTAGAAAACTTGGAAGTAAACTTGCAATCTTGGAAGTATTCTTGATTTTATGAAACTAGAACTTTTGGAATTTATGAAGAACACTTAGAACTTGAAGATAGAACTTGAGAGAGATCAATTAGATGAAGAAAATTGAAGAATGAAAGTGTTTGTAGGTATTTTTGGTCGTTGGTGTATGGATTAGATATAAAGGATATGTAATTTTGTTTTCATGTAAATAAGTCATGAATGATTACTCATATTTTTGTAATTTTATGAGATATTTCATGCTAGTTGCCAAATGATGGTTCCCACATGTGTTAGGTGACTCAAATGGGCTGCTAAGAGCTGATCATTGGAGTGTATATACCAATAGTACATACATCTAAAAGCTGTGTATTGTACGAGTATGAATACGGGTGCATACGAGTAGAATTGTTGATGAAACTGAACGAGGATGTAATTGTAAGAATTTTTGTTAAGTAGAAGTATTTTGATAAGTGTCTTGAAGTCTTTCAAAAGTGTATGAATACATATTAAAACACTACATGTATATACATTTTAACTGGGTCGTTAAGTCATCGTTAGTCGTTACATGTAAATGTTGTTTTGAAACCTTTAGGTTAACGATCTTATTGAATGTTGTTAACCCATTGTTTATTATAATAAATGAGATATTAAATTGTTATATTATCATGATATTATGATATATAATATATCTTAGTATGATATATATACAGTTAAATGTCGTTACAACGATAATCGTTACATATATGTCTCGTTTTGAAATCATTAAGTTAGTAGTCTTATTTTTACATATGTATTTCATTGTTAATACACTTAATAATATATTTACTTATCATTTAACATAATTAACCAAGTGTATCAATATCTTAATATGATTCATATGTACCTAGTAAGACGTTGTTATAACGATAATCGTTATATATATCGTTTTCGAGTTTCTTAAATTAATAGTCTCATCTTTATGTATATAACTCATTATTAAAATACCTAATGAGATACATACTTATAATAAAATCATGTTAACTATATATATAACCATATATATGTCATCGTATAGTTTTTACAAGTTTTAACGTTCGTGAATCACCGGTCAACTTGGGTGGTCAATTGTCTATATGAAACCTATTTCAATTAATCAAGTCTTAACAAGTTTGATTGCTTAACATATTAGAAACACTTAATCATGTAAATAACAATTTCATTTAATATATATATATAAACATGGAAAAGTTCGGGTCACTACAGTACCTACCCGTTAAATAAATTTCGTCCCGAAATTTTAAGTAGTTGGAGGTGTTGACGTATCTTCTGGAAATAAATGTGGGTATTTCTTCTTCATCTGATCTTCACGCTCCCAGCTGAACTCGGGTCCTCTACGAGCATTCCATCGAACCTTAACAATTGGTATCTTGTTTTGTTTAAGTCTCTTAACCTCACGATCCATTATTTCGACGGGTTCTTCAATGAATTGAAGTTTTTCATTGATTTAGATTTTGTCCAACGAAATATTGAGATCTTCTTTAGCAAAACATTTCTTCAAATTTGAGACGTGGAAAGTGTTATGTACAGCCGCGAGTTGTTGAGGTAGCTCCAGTTGGTAAGCTACTGGTCCGACACGATCTATAATCTTGAATGGTCTAATGTACCTTGGATTTAGTTTCCCCCGTTTACCAAATCGAACAACGCCTTTCCAAGGTGAAACCTTAAGCATGACCATTTCTCCAATTTCAAACTCTATATCTTTTCTTTTACTGTCCGCGTAGCTCTTTTGTCGACTTTGGGCGGTTTTCAATCTTTGTTGAATTTGGATGATTTTCTCGGTAGTTTCTTGTATTATCTCCGGACCCGTAATCTGTCTATCCCCCACTTCACTCCAACAAATCAGAGACCTGCACTTTCTACCATAAAGTGCTTCAAACGGCGTCATCTCAATGCTTGAATGGTAGCTGTTGTTGTAGGAAAATTCTGCTAACGGTAGATGTCGATCCCAACTGTTTCCGAAATCAATAACACAAGCTCGTAGCATGTATTCAAGCGTTTATATCGTCCTTTCGCTCTGCCCATCAGTTTGTGGACGATAGGCAGTACTCATGTCTAGACGAGTTCCCAATGCTTGCTGTAATGTCTGCCAGAATCTTGAAATAAATCTGCCATCCCTATCAGAGATAATAGAGATTGGTATTCCATGTCTGGAGATGACTTCCTTCAAATACAGTCGTGCTAACTTCTCCATCTTGTCATCTTCTCTTATTGGCAGGAAGTGTGCTGACTTGGTGAGACAATCAACTATTACCCAAATAGTATCATAACCACTTGCAGTCCTTGGCAATTTAGTAATGAAATCCATGGTAATGTTTTCTCATTTCCATTCCGGGATTTCAGGTTGTTGTAGTAGACCAGATGGTTTCTGATGTTCAGCTTTGACCTTAGAACACGTCAAACATTCTCCTACATATTTAGCAATATCGACTTTCATACCTGGCCACCAAAAATGTTTCTTAAGATCCTTGTACATCTTCCCCGTTCCAGGATGTATTGAGTATCTAGTTTTATGAGCTTCTCTAAGTACCATTTCTCTCATATCTCCAAATTTTGGTACCCAAATTCTTTCAGCCCTATACCGGGTTCCGTCTTCCCGAATATTAAGATGCTTCTCCGATCCTTTGGGTATTTCATCCTTTAAATTTCCCTCTTTTAAAACTCCTTGTTGCGCCTCCTTTATTTGAGTAGTAAGGTTAGTGTGAATCATTATATTCATAGATTTTACTCGAATGGGTTCTCTGTCCTTTCTGCTCAAGGCGTCGACTACCACATTTGCCTTCCCCGGGTGGTAACGAATCTCAAAGTCGTAATCATTCAACAATTCAATCCTCCTACGCTGCCTCATATTCAGTTGTTTCTGATTAAATATGTGTTGAAGACTTTTGTGGTCGGTATATATAATACTTTTGACCACATATAAGTAGTGCCTCCAAGTCTTTAATGTAAAAACAACCGCGCCTAATTCCAAATCATGCGTCGTATAATTTTGTTTGTGAATCTTCAATTGTCTATACGCATAAGCAATCACCTTCGTTCGTTGCATTAATACACAACCGAGACCTTGCTTTGATGCGTCACAATAAATCACAAAATCATCATTCCCTTCAGGCAATGACAATATAGGTGCCGTAGTTAGCTTTTTCTTCAATAACTGAAACGCTTTCTCTTGTTCATCCTTCCATTCAAATTTCTTCCCTTTATGCGTTAATGCAGTCAAGGGTTTTGCTATTCTGGAAAAGTCTTGGATGAACCTTCTGTAGTAACCAGCTATTCCTAAAAACTGGCGTATGTGTTTCAGAGTTTTCGGGGTTTCCCACTTTTCAACAGTTTCTATCTTTGTCGGATCCACCTTAATACCTTCTTTGTTCACTATGTGACCGAGGAATTGAACTTCTTCCAACCAAAATGCACACTTTGAAAACTTAGCGTACAATTCTTCTTTCCTCAATACTTCTAACACCTTTCTCAAATGTTCACCGTGTTCTTGGTCATTCTTTGAGTAAAAAAGTATGTCAACAATGAAAACAATGACAAACTTGTCAAGGTATGGTCCACACACTCGGTTCATAAGGTCCATGAACACAGCTGGTGCATTAGTTAAACCAAACAGCATGACCATAAACTCGTAATGACAGTAACGTGTTCTGAAAGCAGTCTTTGGAATATCATCTTCTTTCACCCGCATTTGATGATACCCGAAACGTAAGTCAATCTTTGAATAAACAGATGAGCCTTGTAGTTGATCAAATAAGTCATCGATTCTCGGTAGTGGGTAGCGGTTCTTGATGGTAAGTTTGTTCAACTCTCGGTAGTCGATACACAACCTGAATGTACCATCTTTCTTCTTGACAAACAAAATAGGAGCTCCCCACGGTGATGTGCTTGGTCGAATGAAACCACGCTCTAAAAGTTCTTGTAATTGGCTTTACAGTTCTTTCATCTCGCTGGGTGCGAGTCTGTAAGGAGCACGAGCTATTGGTGCAGCTCCTGGTACAAGATCTATTTGAAATTCAACAGATCGATGTGGAGGTAGTCCCGGTAATTCTTTCTGAAATACATCGGGAAATTCTTTTGCGACGGGAACATCATTGATGCTCTTTTCTTCAGTTTGTACTTTCTCGACGTGTGCTAGAAGAGTATAGCAACCTTTTCTTATTAGTTTTTGTGCCTTCAAATTACTAATAAGATGTAGCTTCATGTTGCCCTTTTCTCCGTACACCATTAAGGGTTCTCCTTCTTCTCGTACAATGCGAATTGCATTTTTATAACATACGATCTCTGCTTTCACCTTCTTCAGCCAGTCCATGCCAACTATTACATCAAAACTCCCTAACTCTACTGGTATCAAATCAATCTTAAATATTTCGCTAACCAGTTTAATTTCTTGATTCCGACATATATTATCTGCTGAAATTAATTTACCATTTGCTAATTCGAGTAAAAATTTACTATCCAAAGGCGTCAATGGGCAACTTAATTTAGCACAAAATTCTCTACTCATATAGCTTCTATCCGCACCCGAATCAAATAAAACATAAGCAGATTTATCGTCAATAAGAAACGTACCCGTAATAAGCTCCGAGTCTTCCTGTGGCTCTGCCGCATTAATATTGAAAACTCTTCCGCGGCCTTGCCCATTCATGTTCTCCTGGTTCGGGCAATTTCTAATAATGTGGCCCTGTTTTCCACATTTATAACAAACTACATTGGCATAACTTGCTCCGACACTACTTGCTCTACCATTACTCGTTCCGACACCATTTGTTCCTTTCGTTCTGTTAACCCCTGGTCCGTAGACCTCACACTTCACCGCGCTATGACCATTTCTTTTACACTTGTTACAAAATTTGGTGCAGAACCCCGAGTGATACTTTTCACACCTTTGGCATAGCTGCCTCTGATTGTTGTTGTTGTTGTTGCGGTTGTTATTGTTGTTGGGATGATTGTTGTAGTTGCTGTTATTGTTGTTGTTGTTGTTGTTGTTGTTGTTGTTGTTGTTGTTGTTGTTGTTGTTGTTGTTGTTGTTGTTGTTGTTGTTGTTGTTGTTGTTGTTGTTGTTGGGCCGTTTGTTGTAGTTGCGATTGATGTTGCGATTGTTGGGATAATTGTTGCGATTATTATTGTAATTGTTGTTGTTGTTGTATTGGTGATTCTTATCACCGTTTTTCTCCCACTTTCTTTTGACTTGCTTCACATTGGCCTCTTCAGCCATCTGTTCTTTAATTCTTTCCTCAATCTGGTTCACTAGTTTGTGAACCATTCTACATGCCTGTTGTATGGAGGCGGCCTCGTGTGAACTTATAACTTCTTGGATTCTTTCCGGTAATCCTTTCACAAACGCGTCGATCTTCTTTTCCTCATCTTCGAACGCTCCCGGACACAATAGGCACAATTCTGTGAATCGTCTTTCGTACGTGGTAATATCAAATCCTTGGGTTCGTAACCCTCTAAGTTCTGTCTTGAGCTTATTGACCTCGGTTCTGGGACGGTACTTCTCGTTCATCAAGTGCTTGAATGCTGACCACGGTAGTGCGTACGCATCATCTTGTCCCACTTGCTCTAGATAGGTATTCCACCATGTTAACGCAGAACCTGTGAAGGTATGCGTAGCGTACTTCACTTTGTCCTCTTCAGTACACTTACTTATGGCAAACACCGATTCGACCTTCTCGGTCCACCGTTTCAATCCGATCGGTCCTTCGGTTCCATCAAATTCCAAAGGTTTGCAGGCAGTGAATTCTTTGTAGGTGCATCCTACACGATTTCCTGTACTGCTAGATCCAAGGTTATTGTTGGTATGTAGCGCAGCCTGTACTGCGGCTATGTTTGAAGCTAGAAAAGTACGGAATTCCTCTTCATTCATATTCACGGTGTGTCGAGTAGTCGGTGCCATTTCCTTCAAAATAGTCAAATGGAACAAGTTAATCATACAGAATATTAAGAGTAGTTAATAGTATTTCGTAGCATAATATGAACTCATTTATAAAAGCTTTTTCTTCATATTAGCGTTTTATAAGTTTAAATTCGGGTAGTACCTACCCGTTAAGTTCATACTTAGTAGCTAATATATAATTCAACTACTACAATTCTATATGAAAAATTGATTATAATAATATTTCGCGTTTAAACTTTTATACAATATTTTACAAACTTACAATACCGCTTATTTTACATAAAGCATGAAATATAGCACACAATAACTTTGATACAAGATAGTTGTGAAGATAATTCTAGCTAGTACACAAGTCGTTCAGCAAAGGCAATAAAGACACGTAATTCATACATCCAGAAACAAGTCATGCATTCTGGTTTTACTAGGACTACTTCCCATCCTTGGTCTTGTGGAACATAACCGTTATGGCCGTTGATAAGACAGCGTGTTGTAACGTCATCAAAGGGACGAGGGTTACGTAATGACCAACAGTCTCGTAATAACCTAAAAACCTCATTTCTTACCCCAATTACCGACTCCGTCACTTGTGGGAACGTTTTGTTTAATAGTTGTAGCCCGATGTTCTTTTTCTCACTTTGGTGAGAAGCGAACATTACTAACCCGTAAGCATAGCATGCTTCTTTATGTTGCATGTTAGCCGCTTTTTCTAAATCATGAAGTCCTATATTCGGATACATTGAGTCAAAATAATTTCTAAACCCGTTGCGTAAAATAGCATTTGGGTTCCCCGCAATATATGCGTCAAAGTAAACACATCGTAACTTATGGGTTTCCCAATGTGATATCCCCCATCTTTCAAACGAAAGCCTCTTATAAACCAAGACATTCTTGGAACGTTCTCCGAATGTCTTACAAACTGATTTCGCCGTAAATAGTTGTGCCGAAGAATTCTGACCGACTCTAGACAAGATTTCATCAATCATGTCTCCAGGTAGGTCTCTTAAAATATTGGGTTGTCTATCCATTTTGTGTTTTTATACTGTAAAATAGACAAGAGTTAGATTCATAAAAAAAAATACTTATTAATACAAGCAATTTTTACATATATCATAAAGCATAAGCACACTATATTACATATATTACACCACACGAATACAACTATCTTATTCCGACTCGCTCGTTTCTTCTTCTTCGGTTTTGGTTTGTTTTGCCAAGTTTCTAGGGATATATGATGTTCCCCTAATACGAGCTGTCGTTTTCCACAACGGTTTAGAAAATTCTGGTGGTTTAGAGGATCCCGAGTCATTGTTACAACTTAAGGGCTTCGGGGGTTGACGATACATATAAAGTTCATCGGGGTTGGAATTAGATTTCTCTATTTTTATGCCCTTTCCCTTATTATTTTCTTTTGTCTTTTTAAATTCAGTTGGGGTAATTTCTATAACATCATCGGAATTCTCGTCGGAATCTGATTCATCGGAGAATTGGTAATCCTCCCAATATTTTGCTTCCTTGGCGGAAACACCATTGACCATAATTAACCTTGGTCGGTTGGTTGAGGATTTTCTTTTACTTAACCGTTTTATTATTTCCCCCACCGGTTCTATTTCCTCCTCCGGTTCCTCCTCTTCCGGTTCTGATTCTTCTTCCGGTTCTAATTCTTCTTCCGGTTCTTCTTCGGGAACTTGTGAATCAGTCCAATATATATTCGACTCTTCGTTATTATTAGGTGAGTCAATGGGATTTGTGCTAGAGGTAGACATCTATCACACAATATCAAACATGTTAAGAGATTAATATATCACATAATATATACATGTTAATAATATATAGTTTCCAACAAAAATGTTAAGCAATCATTTTTAAAGAAAACACGATCGAAGTCCAGACTCACTAATGCATCCTAACAAACTCGATAAGACACACTAATGCAAATTTTCTGGTTCTCTAAGACCAACGCTCGGATACCAACTGAAATGTCCCGTTTTTATTGATTAAAAACGTCCCATATTAATTGATTTCGTTGCGAGGTTTTGACCTCTATATGAGACGTTTTTCAAAGACTACATTCATTTTTAAAACAAACCATAACCTTTATTTCATAAATAAAGGTTTAAAAAGCTTTACGTAGATTATCAAATAATGATAATCTAAAATATCCTGTTTACACACGACCATTACATAATGGTTTACAATACAAATATGTTACATCGAAATCAGTTTCTTGAATGCAGTTTTTACACAATATCATACAAACATGGACTCCAAATCTTGTCCTTATTTTAGTATTCAACAGCGGAAGCTCTTAGTATTCACCTGAGAATAAACATGCTTTAAACGTCAACAAAAATGTTGGTGAGTTATAGGTTTAACCTATATATATCAAATCGTAAAAATAGACCACAAGATTTCATATTTCAATACACATCCCATACATAGAGATAAAAATCATTCATATGGTGAACACCTGGTAACCGACATTAACAAGATGCATATATAAGAATATCCCCATCATTCCGGGACACCCTTCGAATATGATATAAATTTCGAAGTACTAAAGCATCCGGTACTTTGGATGGGGTTTGTTAAGCCCAATTGATCTATCTTTAGGATTCGCGTCAATTAGGGTGTCTGTTCCCTAATTCTTAGATTACCAGACTTAATAAAAAGAGGCATATTCAATTTCGATAATTCAACCATAGAATGTAGGTTCACGTACTTGTGTCTATTTTGTAAATCATTTATAAAACCTGCATGTATTCTCATCCTAAAAATATTAGATTTTAAAAGTGGGACTATAACTCACTTTCACAGATTTTTACTTCGTCGGGAAGTAAGACTTGGCCACTGGTTGATTCACGAACCTATAACAATATATACATATATATCAAAGTATGTTCAAAATATATCTACAACACTTTGAATATATTTTGATGTTTTAAGTTTATTAAGTCAGCTGTCCTCGTTAGTAACCTACAACTAGTTGTCCACAGTTAGATGTACAGAAATAAATCGATAAATATTATCTTGAATCAATCTACGACCCAGTGTATACGTATCTCAATATTGATCACAACTCAAACTATATATATTTTGGAATCAACCTCAACCCTGTATAGCTAACTCCAACATTCACATATAGAGTGTCTATGGTTGTTCCGAAATATATATAGATGTGTCGACATGATAGGTCGAAACATTGTATACGTGTCTATGGTATCTCAAGATTACATAATATACAATACAAGTTGATTAAGTTATGGTTGGAATAGATTTGTTACCAATTTTCACGTAGCTAAAATGAGAAAAATTATCCAATCTTGTTTTACCCATAACTTCTTCATTTTAAATCCGTTTTGAGTGAATCAAATTGCTATGGTTTCATATTGAACTCTATTTTATGAATCTAAACAGAAAAAGTATAGGTTTATATTCGAAAAAATAAGTTACAAGTCGTTTTTGTAAAGGTAGTCATTTCAGTCGAAAGAACGACGTCTAGATGACCATTTTAGAAAACATACTTCCACTTTGAGTTTAACCATAATTTTTGGATATAGTTTCATGTTCATAATAAAAATTATTTTCCCAGAATAACAACTTTTAAATCAAAGTTTATCATAGTTTTTAATTAACTAACCCAAAACAGCCTGCGGTGTTACTACGACGGCGTAAATCCGATTTTACGGTGTTTTTCGTGTTTCCAGGTTTTAAATCATTAAGTTAGCATATCATATAGATATATAACATGTGTTTAGTTGATTTTAAAAGTCAAGTTAGAAGGATTAACTTTTATTTGCGAACAAGTTTAGAATTAACTAAACTATGTTCTAGTGATTACAAGTTTAAACCTTCGAATAAGATAGCTTTATATGTATGAATCGAATGATGTTATGAATATCATTACTACCTCAAGTTCCTTGGATAAACCTACTAGAAATGAGAAAAATAGATCTAGCTTCAAAGGATCCTTGGATGGCTTGAAAGTTCTTGAAGCAGAATCATGACACGAAAACAATTTCAAGTAAGATTTCCACTCGAAATATGATTGTTATAGTTATAGAAATTGAATTAAAGTTTTAATATGATTATTACCTTGTATTAGAAAGATAAACCACTGTAAGTAACAAAGGTTTCTTGATCTTGGATGATTACTTGGAATGGATTTAGAAAACTTGGAAGTAAACTTGCAATCTTGGAAGTATTCTTAATTTTATGAAACTAGAACTTTTTGAATTTATGAAGAACACTTAGAACTTGAAGATAGAACTTGAGAGAGATCAATTAGATGAAGAAAATTGAAGAATGAAAGTGTTTGTAGGTGTTTTTGGTCGTTGGTGTATGGAATAGATATAGAGGATATGTAATTTTATTTTCATGTAAATAAGTCATGAATGATTACTCATATTTTTGTAATTTTATGAGATATTTCATGCTAGTTGCCAAATGATGGTTCCCACATATGTTAGGTGACTCACATGGGCTGCTAAGAGCTGATCATTGGAGTGTATATACCAATAGTACATACATCTAAAAGCTGTGTATTGTACGAGTACGAATACGGGTGCATACGAGTAGAATTGTTGATGAAACTGAACGAGGATGTAATTGTAAGCATTTTTGTAAAGTAGAAGTATTTTGATAAGTGTCTTGAAGTATTTAAAAAGTGTATGAATATATATTAAAACACTACATGTATATACATTTTAACTGAGTCGTTAAGTCATCGTTAGTCGTTACATGTAAATGTTGTTTTGAAACCTTTAGGTTAACGATCTTGTTGAATGTTGTTAACCCATTGTTTATTATAACAAATGAGATGTTAAATTGTTATATTATCATGATATTATGATATATAATATATCTTAGTATGATATATATACAGTTAAATGTCGTTACAACGATAATCGTTACATATATGTCTCGTTTCAAAATCATTAAGTTAGTAGTCTTATTTTTACATATGTATTTCATTGTTAATACACTTAATAATATATTTACTTATCATTTAACATAATTAACCAAGTGTATCAATATCTTAATATGATTCATATGTACCTAGTAAGACGTTGTTATAACGATAATCGTTATATATATCGTTTTCGAGTTTCTTAAATTAATAGTCTCATCTTTATGTATATAACTCATTGTTAAAATACCTAATGAGATACATAATTATAATAAAATCATGTTAACTATATATATAACCATATATATTTCATCGTATAATTTTTACAAGTTTTAACGTTCGTGAATCACCGGTCAACTTGGGTGGTCAATTGTCTATATGGAACCTATTTCAATTAATCAAGTCTTAACAAGTTTGATTGCTTAACATGTTGGAAACACTTAATCATGTAAATAACAATTTCATTTAATATATATATAAACATGGAAAAGTTTGGGTCACTACAGATTAGGGCATGCTCTGCTGAAATGGCCCGACTTTTCGCATCCGTAACAAATAATAGAATTATTTATTTTGTTATTTATTTTTGCCTTCGGTCCATAGACATCACACTTCGTTACACTATGTCCAGTTCTGTTACACTTGGTACACACTACTACACGAAACTTAACTGGATGATAACCTCCACAACTGAGACATTAACTGTTTTGGTTTTTGTTGCCATTGTTGTTATTAAATTGGTTGTTGTTGCGATTGTTATTGTTGTTAGGATGGTTGTTGTAGTTGTTGTTGTTGTTGTTGGGATAGTTGTTGTTGCGTTTATTTTTGCGAAAATTGGGGCGATTGTAGTTGTGATTGTTGTGTTGGTTATTGAAGCGATAGTTATTGTTGTTGTGTTGGTGACTCTTGTCACTGTTTTATTCCCACTTCCTTTTGACTTGTTTCGTGTTGGCTTCTTTGGCCGCCTACTCTTTAATTCTTCCCTCAATCTGATTTATGAGTTTATGAGCCATTCGACTTGCCTTTTGTATGGAGGTAGGCTCGTGTGAACTCACATCTTCTTGGATCCTCTCTGGTAATCCTTTTACAATCGCGTCGATCTTCTCTTCTTCATCTTCGAACGATCCGGACACAATAGGCACAACTCTGTGAATCGTCGTTCGTACGTGGTAATATCAAATCCTTGTGTTTGTAACCCTCTAAGCTCTACCTTGAGCTTATTGACCTTGTTTCTGGGACGGTACTGCTCATTCATCAAGTGCTTGAATGCTGACCACGGTAGTGCGTAAGCAGCATCTTGTCCTACCTGCTCAAGATATGTGACGACCCGAAAATTCCTGAACAAATTTAAACTTTATTCTTATATGTTTCTGACACGATAAGCAACGCCTACAATATTGAAGTCACAAAATCTTTAAAACAATTTATATGGAATCAGTTAACCTTTGACTATGCCCGACGATTCACGAATAATTTATTTGTAAATAAATATGTAATTAAATATATATATATATATATATATATATATATATATATATATATATACACATATATACACATATATACATATATATATATATATATATATATATATATATATATATATATATATATATATATATATATATATATATATATATATATATATATATATATATATATATATATATATATATATATATATATGAAATTGATAAAATTGATTTATTACATTATTATTATCATTGATAATAACATTATTATTATAACTAATAGTGAAATCTTAATTTTAGTTATTATGAGTATTAGATATTATTATATATAAAAATATAATACTAATCATAATATAATACATATTATATAGTTATATTACATGATTTATAATATGTAAATACTACTATATTAAATATAGTTGTTATAATAATATGGATATTTCTTTTAAAATTAATATCAAAACTAGTGTCACTAATATCATTATTTTAAATATTATATTATATAAATATGAAACTTGATATTATTATTACTACTAATACCAATACTAATATAATTAGTAATATTATCATTATCATATCATTAATAATATTTGTATTATCAATTTTCTTAAAAATCTTATTATTGTGATTTATTATTATTACTACTTTATTATTATTATTATTATTATTATTATTATTATTATTATTATTATTATTATTATTATTAGAAATTAGAATATTATAAATAAAATTATAATTATTAATAAATATAAAATCATAAGTATGATTTTGGAAATCTAAATTGGTTACACACATCTTTCAAACTGTATCTAATTTATTTTCTGTCTCAAGATCGTACCAATCAATTCTATTAAGGACAAAACCCAATAGCAATCACTTTCTTCACTACCATACAATCAATTCTATAAGGTCACTACTTCAATTAGAGAATTAGAAATAGAAATTAGAGAGACAAACATAAGCAGATACAAACTCTTACTGCTATTCGGAGTTTAATAAACAAAAATTTAAAAGCATCAAGATTAACTTCTTGTTATTCCTAAACTCAAACCTTCACCTGCATATTCACAAATCGATGTTCACTGCTAACCCACTCGATCACCACTTCCAATTTATATTATGACTTCTCTTTTCCTTCTTTCTGTTCGACAACTGAAACAAACCCCAAGATGGGGCACAACTGCAAACCACCACAACTTAACCATCGCCACCACGATGAGTCGTCAGCACACCCGTAACACCATCATGAAACTCTCATATATGAATATATACATATTCATATCGATATATTTATATACACACACCATACATGATACATGATACTCACACACACCACCTCGACATGTTTATGATTATGTTATTGTTTTTCCTGTTTCTTATACGAACCCAACTCACTTTCTTCACCGAAGCCACCCCTTACCATCAACCGCCACCCTTAAATCACCATGAATCGCCGCCCTAGTCCACCGGTCACACCCACCACCTTTGTTAATCTAAACCTATTTACACTTAATGTTTTTCGAAAATCCTTCAATCACCGGTTGCTATTACTCATTTCAGTGTACTTCGGTTTCTATTTGAGTTGCAACCAAAACTCAAACCATCTTGTCGATCACCACCATGAAAAACTCATTCTCAACCCACTTCACCACCATAAACCAAGAACTCACTTCCTACTTGTTGCTTCGATCACCACTCAAGATTTACCACCATCGAACCTTCAACCATCGTGTTACCACCACTATCTTCATAAAAATTAGTTCTTGTTTGGTTTCATGCACGATCTTTCCTTCTTGCTATTTTTTTTCACTATTCTCTACCACCGTCTCATCACAAGAACACCACCTCTCATCGTGAACCGCTACCATTTCTGTTTTTCTGCTTTGGGTCGATGCAACCCACAAAACCATCACCTTCTTCACAACCTCATCATCACCAAACTGCTGCTGCCGTACTTACTATTTTCTGTTTACTTTCGAAACACCCAAAAGTAGAGAATTTTGGACGGCTTCAGCTACCATTGGACCACCATTCATCCACCATTTTGTCACTATGCTACTGCAGCTACTATGCCAAACCTTCCACCATCTTAACAACCTCAAAACACCACGTAAAAACTGCTGTATATTGTTACTATTTTCACCTCCATGGTAGACTAAAATTGTTGCCTTTTTACCTTCTGTTTAATCGATGCAAAGAATTGAATAAAGGGCGTGTTTATTGAACTTACAAAATAAAAGGAGAAAAAGAAAAAGAAAAAAAAAAGCAATACCACTTGTCTATTGGATATTGTCAATTTTCAATTGTAAGCAAAGAAGAATCATATTAATTGATTAACTTGTGGGGTCTTGAGGATTTCCTTATCGTCAAATAAAGAAGAAAAGGAGGCAACTCTTTTGTCCAACTTTTATTATTTTAATCATATATGGAATTTCCATGTTCATTCAATGTATCGACTAGTTTAATCATTTGAATGAATGATGTGACTGTGAGAGTAATTATACGATGATGATGAAGTTGTGATTGATGATTGTGATTATGATAATGATATATGGTAATGATGCTTAATGATGTTAGAAGTTTATAATGATGATAGTCTAAGATGTTAATATGATGAAGAAGTAATATGAGGAAGATGATACTAGATGTTGACGATAAAATTAGGATGAAGATGATTAGAAAAATGGTTGATAGATTATAGATACAGCTACTTCAAGATTTAGCTTAACCGAAACCTTTTAGTAAATTGGGTCAAACTCATCTGCTTTCGGATCAAAATACTGTTGGGCCAACTAGCTTATCTTTGGGCCGCCACATGAGGTTATGCTTGGGCTGCTATTTTCTTGTGACATCGAGACCCAACAATAAGTATTATTAGGTATGATTATTATTATTATTATTATTATTATTATTATTATTATTATTATTATTATTATTATTATTATTATTATTATTATTATTATTATTACTATTATTATTATTGTTATAATTACAAATAAAAATATATATAAAAACACATTACCATTATATTAATATTACTTAATAAGCTATATTAAAATTTAATAAGATAAGTATTAATTATATACAAAGTATGAATTAAATATATTAAGTTTACCTATATAACATAATATAACAAGTATATTAATAATAATAATAATAATAATATATAAATTCGTTCGATTACAAATACATGTTTTAATAAAGATACAAATGATATAGGTTCATGAATCCAAGGCCAACTAAAATTTCCCGTTCATATTGATTATAAATATTCCATATTAATTTATTTCGTTCCGAGGTTTTGACCTCTATATGAGACATTTTTAAAAGACTGCATTTGTTTTTAAAACAACCCATAACCTTTATTTTATTGACAAGGTTAAAGGGACACCACCTAGATTATCAGAAACGATAATCTAAAAATATCACACTTACACACTACGAATACATATTGGTTTACAATATTAATATGTTACAACAAAGTAAATCTCGAATGCAGTTTTAAACAATATTATACAAGCATGCTGACACCAAGTCTTGTCCATATATTAGCATGCAACATCGGAAGCTCTTAATAATCACATGAGAATAAACATGCTTTAAACGTCAACAAAAAATGTTGGTGAGTTATAGGTTTAACCTATATATTATCAAATTAATATAATAGACCGCAAGATTTCATTTATTCAATAATCCTACACTCGCAAGTGTATAAAAATCATTCTATGATGAACACCTGGTAACCGACATTAACACAATGCATATAGAGTATTCCCCGCATACTCTCAAGTATGTCATAAATTGGCAATCGCAATCACCATATAAATCAAAGTATTAAAGCATTCCAAATTCCAGAATGGGGTTTGTTAGGCCCATAGATCTATCTTTAGGATTCGCGTCAATTATGGGTCATTTTCCTAAATTTCTTAGGCTACCAGACTTGAAGGGGCAATATTTGGTTTAATAATCTAACCATAGAATGTAGTTTCGCGTACTTGTGTCTATTTTGTAAAACATTTAGAAAGTTGCATGTATTCTCATCCCAAAAATAATAGATTTTAAAAGTGGGACTATAACTCACATTCACAGATTTTTACTTCGTCGGGAAGTAAGACTTGGCCACTGGTCGATTCACGAACCTATAACAAATATGTACATATATATCAAAGTATGTTCAAAATATAATTACAACATTTTTAATATGTTTTAATGTTTTAAGTTTATTAAGTCAGCTGTCCTCGTTAGTAACCTACAACTAGTTGTCCACAGTTAGATGTACAGAAATAAATCGATATATATTATCTTGAATCAATCCACGACCCAGTGTATACACCTCTCAGGCTAGATCACAACTCAAAGTATATATATTTTTGGAATCAACCTCAACCCTGTATAGCTAACTCTAACATTACTGCATATAGAGTGTCTATGGTTGTTCCAAATAATATATATACATGGGTCGATATGATATGTCAAAACATTTGCATACGTGTCTATGGTATCCCAAGATTACATAATATATTAGAATACATGTATAATACAATATGAGTTAGCTAGGATATGATTAATATAGATTTGTTACCAATTTTCACGTAGTTACAACAAGTAAAAAATATCCAATCTTGTTTTACCCATAACTTCTTCGTTTTAAATCCGTTTTGAGTGATTCAAGTTGCTGTGGTTTCATATTGAACATAATTTTATGAATCTAAACAGAAAAAGTATAAGTTTATAGTCGAAAATATATGTTACAAGTCATTTTTGTAAAGGTAGTCATTTCAGTCGAAAGAACGACGTCTAGATGACCATTTTGGAAAACATACTTCCACTATGATTTTTGGATATAGTTTCATGTTTATAATAAAAATCATTTTCCCAGAAGAACAACTTTTAAATCAAAGTTTATCATAGTTTTTAATTAACTAACCCAAAACAGCCCGCGGTGTTACTACGACGGCGTATATCCGGTTTTACGGTGTTTTTCGTGTTTTCAGGTTTTAAATCATTAAGTTAGCATATCATATAGATATAGAACATGTGTTTAGTTGATTTTAAAAGTCAAGTTAGAAGGATTAACTTTTGTTTACGAACAAATTTAGAATTAACTAAACTATGTTCTAGTGATTACAAGTTTAAACCTTCGAATAAGGTAGTTTTATATATATGAATCGAATGATGTTATGAACATCATTACTACCTCAGGTTTTGTGGATAAACCTACTGGAAATGAGAAAAAATAACTTGAGCTTCAAAGGATCTTTGATGGCTTGGAAGTTCTCGAAATAGAATCATGACACAAAAAGAAGTTCAAGTAAGATTATTACTCGAATTAAGATAGTTATAGTTATAGAAGTTGAATCAAAGCTTGAATATGAATATTACCTTGATTTAGAAAGATAACCTACTGTAAATAACAAAGGTTTCTTGATCTTAGATGATTGCTTGGAATGGATTAGGAAACTTAGAAGTAAACTTGTAAACTTGGAAGTGTTCTTGATGTGTTCTTGAGTAATTGTTTTTATGATGATTATAGGTAATAACCAAAGCTTGTATTTGATGATTTTTGCTATAAAAATAGTAACTTAGACATTCATAGAAGAGTGTGTGTGTTTTGAGAGAGAATTGGGAAGAAAATTGGAAGTGAAATGGAGTAGGTGGTGAGTGGTGAAGGTGAGTTAGGTTAAAAGGAGTTCTTGTTTTTGTTTCCTTGCTCTTAAGTCATGCTAGTTGTCTAATTGTTGGTTCCACATGTTTTTTGACTATCTAGGGCTGCTAAGAGCTGAATTATTATGTGTATATACTAATAGTATATACGTTTAGGAGCTGGGTATTGTACGAGTACGAATACGGTTGCATACGAGTAGAATTGTTGATGAAAATGAATGAGAATGCAATTGTAAGCATTTTTGTTAAGTAGAAGTACTTTGATATGTGTCTTGAAGTCTTTCAAAACTGTACTAATACACTACATGTATATACATTTTAACTGAGTCGTTAAGTCATCGTTAGTCGTTACATGTAAGTGTTATTTTGAAACCTTTAAGTTAACGATCTCATTTAATGTTGTTAACCCATTGTTTATTATATCTAATGAGATGTTAAATCATTACATTATCATGATATTATGATGTAAGAATATATCTTAATATGATATATATACATTAAAATGTCTTTACAACGATAATCGTTACATATATGCCTCGTTTCAAAATTCTTAAGTTAGTAGTCTTGTTTTACATATGTAGTTCATTGTTAACATACTTAATGATATATATATATATATATATATATATATATATATATATATATATATATATATATATATATATATCAATTTATCATGTTAAATATAGTGTAACAATATCTTAATATGATACATATGTATTTAGTAAGATGTTGTAATAATGATAATCGTTATATATATCGTTTCGAGTTTCTTAACTTAGTAGTCTCATTATTATGTATATAACTCATTGTTAATATACTTATGGAGATACTTACTTATCATAATCTCATGTTAACTATATGTATATCCATATATATATCGTCATGTCCTTTTTACAAGTTTTAACGTTTGTGAATCGCCGGTCAACTTGGGTGGTCAATTGTCTACATGAAACTCATTTCAAATAATCAAGTCTTAACAAGTTTGATTGCTTAACGTGTTGGAAACACTTAATTATGTAAATATCAATTTTATTTAATATATATAAACATGGAAAAGTTCGGGTCACTACACCAACACTACACTTGTTCAATATCGTCATATGTATTTTTACTACAAAATACAGTATGCTGAGTTTCATTACTCCCTTTTTAAATGCTTTTGCAATATATATTTTTTGGGACTGAGAATACATGCGCTTTTATAAATGTTTGACGAAATAGACACAAGTAATTGAAACTACATTCTATGGTTGAATGATCGAAGCCGAATATGCCCCTTTTTGCTTGGTACCCTAAGAATTATTAAACCGATCTACTAATTGATGCGAATCCTAAAGATAGATCTATTGGGCCTAACAAACCCCATTCGTTGTTGCGGATGCTTTAGTACTTCGATGTTGTTTTATCATGTCCGATGGATGTCCCAGAACGATAGGGGATATTCTTATATGCATCTTGTTAATGTCTGTTACCAGGTGTTCACCATATGAATGATTTTTGTCTCTATGCATGGGACGTATAATTATGAGAAATGAAAATGAAATTCTTATGGTCTATTAAAATGATGGAAATGAATATAGATGATAAACTAATGAACTCACCAACCCTTTGGTTGACACTTTAAAGCATGTTTATTCTCAGGTATGAAAGGAACCTTTCGCTGTGCATTTGCTCATATTAGAGATATTACTTGGAGTCATTCATGACATATTTCAAAAGACGTTGCATTCGATTTGTCGAGTTCATCAAGATTATTATTAAGTCAATTATAGATGGATATATTATGAAAGGGTATGCATGCCGTCAACTTTCGATGTAAATGAAAGTTTGTCTTTTAAAAACGAATGCAATGTTTGTAAAATGTAACATATAGAGGTCAAGTACCTCGCAATGAAATCATATGTTATTGTATTCGTCCTTATGGATTAGGACAGGACGTCTCATGTGGTATCAGAGCGGTGGTCTTAGCGAACCAGGTCTTGCATTAGTGTATCTAATTGATAGTTGTTTAGATGCATTAGTGGGTCTGGACTTCGACTGTGTCTGCATGTCAAAAGTTTTGCATATCATTTAGTGTCGAAAATTAATTACTTATCATCCTTAAAGTCTAGACACGTCTTACTGCCTCTATTGCATAGACAGTGTATAGATAAATTCATATCTTAGCGTATCTGTTATTATTACCTTTGCCTGACAGCTTCCGTAGATTCCTCCGTAACTTATGGGATTTTAGTATTATATATGCATATGTAAATTATGTATTGCAGGGTACTAATCTACATCCTATAATCTATTTCTTATCGAAAATCCTTCATCTGATCGTACGAGGTGAATCCCTCTGATAGTTCGAGTCCCTCAGATTCCGATAGCTATTCCGATAGTGTAATGACCCGGACTTTTTCGATCAATCTATACTTATAAGATTAATATTTACATAAATTAAACCTTACCAACATGATAAGCAATCCAAATTGTCGAAACTTATGTTTTCGAAAAGAGTTTTACACAACGTTTGACCGTCTAGTTTGACCGATGATATCACGAACTATATAATATATGATAATTATACGTTTGTGTATATATATGTATATATACATATTTAACATGATTTATGGATGTTTTAATATCTCATTTTGTATTAATAACAATAAGTTATAAGTATATTTTGAAACTACTAACTTAAGTTTTCAAAACAATAACCATACGTAACGTTTTTTTTGATATAAATACTTATGACCTATAATGTTTATACATATATCGTATATATAATGTATTTAATCACTTTTTAAGGACTTAAATACATAAAACAATATAAGTGTATTCACAAAAGATAGCTATATTTGAATTCTCATTCCATTTTTCACAAGATTTCTATACGTATATCTAGAGTATATGTACTCATATCATACCTAGCTTCTATACGTATTTACTATTAGTATATACACATCAAATCACCACCTAACTAGCCATTATTACTGCCCTAGATGAGAGGTAATTAGAGTTTGGATGCATGCATGAATTATTACACAAAAATACAACAAAGATCATGTCTTTGTTCCTCATCATTCACGCCACCACCACCACCTTAAGTACTCCATCCATCTTCAACTTTGCTACATAATTTTGCTAGTTAGGAACACCCTTTCATAACCCTTAAACACCTTAACCATCTCAGCCTATCACCATGAAAATCTAGCTTCAAGAACATCACTTAAACACCATAAGAAAACCCTTACAAAAACACTTCAAGAATCCTTCCAAGAACACAAGTTTACTTCCAATCTTTCATCCAACTCCACCACTCTTTTGGTTCTAGGTTTTTACTCCTCTTTTACAGAAATCTTGTCCAAGTAACTTGAGGTAGTAACTTTGTTCATAACCTTATTCGATTCATATATATATAGCTATCTTATTTTATGGTATACAATTTTAACAACAAGAACATAGTTTGAATGATTTCAAACTTGTTTGCAAACTAAATAGATCCTTCTAACTAAACTTTTAAAATACTTCAAGACCTGTAATATATCATAAATATATGCTAACTTAACAAGGTAAAACTTGGTTTTTCAAAGAACACCTTAAAAACTGAATTTACGACGTCGGAGTGCAACCGGGGGCTGTTTTGGGTTGGATAATTAAAAACCATCTTGAACTTTGAATTGGAGGTTTATATTATGGAAAAATGATATTTCTTATGAATATGTTAACACATAAAAATTTCATGATTTAACTCAAAGTATAAGTTTTTTTAGAAAAATAATCATTTAAGGTTGTTTACATGATGGAAAATGATTAACTTCATAAGTTTCACCAAAGTTTGACCTATGACCTGTGATTTCGAATACAAACTAAGGTATTTACAGTTCATATTCTTAAAGAGGGACTCGATCCAAGGAAGTGGCAAGTTGAACCAACGAAAACGGAGTTGTAACGAAGAAACTATGACCAAAACAAAATCGGATATCCAAAACTAGTTTAGCCACGAAAATAATTGGAGAAAAATTAAATAAATCACATCTTTCTAAAATAACATGATATTTTATATATATGTACTCATAATTTAATTTTATATATTTCAGGATCACCCGTAAACAATACGAGAAGATTAATCATAAGATCCCATGATTGTACGCAACACGTCATTTGACAACACCGGTACTTTATGTACGCAACACGTCATTTGACAACACCGGTACCGTGGGTCAAGATTAATCCCGACCAATACGAATACGATGGGGTTTTATTTATTTCGAGGGGGGTTTTATTTATTTATTAAACACCTAAATATGAACTATTAAAATTGAATTGCTAACTACGGACTAAGAAGACATTAAAAGTATTATAAGTATATATATGTGACGATTGTTTAAAATGAAAATATATTGATATATTATATATGGATAGGTTCGTGATATCAATCGGAGACCAAGTCAAAATATATATATCTTCAAGGCAAAAGTGAGTATATAGTCCCACTTTTAAACTCTAAGTATTTCGGGATGAGAATACATGTATTTTATGTTTTACGTTATGGACACAAGTAACTGAAAAATATATTCTACGTTGAGTTGTACCACTGGCATACTTCCCTGTAGCTTGGTAACTATTATTTACAGCGGTATTGTAAACGCGAATCCTGTTGATAGATCTATCGGGCCTGACAACCCCAACCGGACTGGACGACCAGTATTCAACGGTTGCATAGTACTTCGTTTCGTGACTACACTTGGTACGGTGTAGTAAGATTTCATAATAAAGGGAATATGTGACGTGATTAAATGTTAAGTATGGCTACCAAGTGCTCAACCACTTAGAATATTTTTATTAAAATGTTTACATATGAAATCTTGTGGTCTATATTTATACCGCTGCCGGCATTAAACCTATATCTCACCAACTTTATGTTGACGTTTTAAACATGTCTATTCTCAGGTGATAACTAAAAGCTTCCGCTGCAACATGTTGAATTTAAGCAAGATCTTGAGTATGCATATTTGTGTCAAAAATAAAACTGCATATCCGAGGAATTGTAATGTAAAATATGCTAGAAATCGTATTGTTATCATCACATGTAAAGTTTGTAAGTCTAAGATTATCGCTAAACGATAATCATCTTTATATTGTCTAAAGCTTGTATTAACATAAGAGTTATGGTTTGTAATGTAAAATAGATGCAGTTGTTCTTTTAAAAATGTCGCATATAGAGGTCAATACCTCGCAATGAAATCATACGTTATCTAACTCGTTCTTATGGTTAAGGACGGGTTATGACATGTGGTATCAGAGCGGTGGTCTTAGCGAACCAGGTTTGCATTAGTGTGTCTAACCGATAATTCGTTAGGATACATTAGTAAGTCTGGACTTTGTCCGGGTCTGATTTAAAAACCATTGCTTATCATTGTTGGTTAAAATTTATATGTAAATATTATGTAGTACTAATGGGTTAGTTGTTGTGTGATAGATGTCGGGCTCAAAACTTGTTATCACATTCAGTGACTCCGAACCAGAATCTTTAGATGGTGTTCCAGTCATTAACCTATCCGATGACGAAAATGATATCTTTGGGGAAGACTCACAAATTCCGGATGAACCAACTATAGGGAACCCGGAAAGTGAACCCGAGGAGGAAAGTGAACCCGAGGAGGAAAGTGAACCCGAGGAGGAAAGTGAACCCGAGGAAGAAATACAGGAAATTACGAAAGACAAGTTCGAACTAGGAAAGAAACGAAAGGCTAATGAATTAGAAAATTCAAATCCCGAGTTTAGTAAGGATGATGTGGCACCAACTCCACTAGACACTACCACCCCTATTCCCGCTATTCCTATTCGTTCTATCCCGGCATCCAGTTCTTCAGTCCCACAGCCAAAATATAGGCAGACAGCTAGGATAAGCGTTAGGCGATTCATTGAACCTAAACGTCCTAGAAAATAGACCAAACGATGCGCTGCCGTATTAAACCATGGGATCATATAATGTTTTGTATAATATTATTAGTGTGGTTTGCTTAATGTTCGATGTAAGATAAGCATATGTAAAATAGTGAAGTATGAAATGCAATAATTTTCCATGGTTAAGTATTATTTAGATTGTAGTAATTGGTTCTGTACTAAGCTATTAAGTATGAACATTAACGGGTAGGTACTACCCTAGATACAATTATAAAACGCTAATAAGAAGAAAAGGCTTTTATAATAATACCTGGTTCATATTATTAACAAGCTATAATGTACTATAAATACACACTACATCTATAATATTCCATGTGAATAATTATTTTCTTTCATTAGGAAATGGCGCGATTGAATCGAATGACGGAACAAGAAGTCGAAGAATTCATCAACCAGCGAGTGAACGACAGAATGTTATGGGTCGAAGCTGCAAGAGCTGCTGCAGTTAACCCAAATCCTCGTGTAGGATGCACCTACAAGACTTTTCAAGCTTGTAAGCCCTCATCATTCAGTGGAACGGAAGGACCGACCGGTTTAACCCGGTGGATAGAAAAGATGGAGACTGTGTTTAAAATCAGTGGTTGTGTTGAAAAGGACATGACCAAGTATGCATCGTGCACTTTACAAGATAGTGCACTCACGTGGTGGAAAAATTATGTGAAGGCTGTAGGTAGGGATGGCAATGGATACCCGATCCAGTGGATATCCATCCGATCCACCCGATTATTCGTGGATATGGACGATCTAAATGGATATGGATATGGATATGGACGAAAAAATTTCATCCATGGATAAACCCGCTTCCACCCGAAAGGTCCCGTTTCACACTTTGATTTTCATTCTTCCACCCTCACCTATACCCAACTTACAAAAAATACACCAAAGTTCAGGGGGTAAAATGTAAATTGCCTAAAATTTAACTCGCACCGAACGGGAAGATAAGGCCCGTTAAAAATTTGAGTGGAGTTAGTTTAATTTTTTTTTTAATAAAATTATATTTTTATATTTTCTACCCCTGAAAAATTTATAAAATTGTCATAGTATAAGGGAGTGTTTTATAAAATTGCTTCTTGTTGTCGTTTTGGTCTAGATCCCACGACAATTTTTGCTAAATATATAAATTTATCACTCAAATTAGTATCATTTATGTAGTGATATTTCATTAATTATATTCATATTCATCTTTCGTTATATTTTCTCTAAAAATATAACTTTATTCTTATATTTTGTTTTGTTTAATTTAAATGTATTTATCGTACTTTGGTGGTTTAAATGTGATTCCATGTAACTAAAAGTAAGCAACTTACATGTCGATATCTTTGCACATTTAATAGACTATTTATTGAATATTTGTTATATATAGATTAGTAAAAATGTGACTTTTGATCGCATAAACTATTAAAAAATGTTACTTTTGATCGTATATAATGAATCACCGCTTATAATTGTTAAAAATAAGATAAATTTAAACGGATATGGATAATTATCCATTAACCCGCTTCACCCGACGGATATGAATATGGATGGATGAAAACTAAAAAAAATAAATGGATATGGATATGGATACGGCCTCACCCGATCCATATCCGATCCATTGCCATCTCTAGCTGTAGGAGGAGATGTAGCTTATGATACTCCATGGGAAGAATTCAAAAAAATGTTAATCAACGAGTATTGTCCAAGGAACGAGGTTAGGAAGTTGGAAGATGAGTTACGAAGCCTGAAGGTTGTTGGTACTGAAATCACCAACTACAATCAGCGATTCATGGAATTAGTTTTGCTATGTCCTGAATTGGTTCCAACCGAAGAACGGAAGATTGAAATGTACAAAGATGGTTTGCCCAAAAAGGTCAAGGCAAATGTTACAGCATCGAAACCTAAGACAATTCATGAAGATATAACCATGGAAAACGAGCTAATGGATCAGGTCATCATGGATAAGAAAGTATCCAATACTGATGTGAAGGTATCAGGTAACAAAAGAAAGTGGAATGGAAATTATGATCGAGGTAACCAACAACAATCTTTTAAGAAACAAGAAATCACGCAAGGTGCGGGTAGTGGTTTAAGCTTTGGTTACAAAGGACAAAATCCTTTATGTAACCGATGCCACAAACATCACTCTGGCTACTGTAATGTGGTATGCAACAAATGTAATCGAAAGGGTCATCTTGCTGAAGATTGTAGGGCTCTCGTTACAAATACAAATGGTACCAAGACTCCTGCCACCAATGCAAATAGAACTGCTTTGGCTACCATTACTTGTTATGGGTGTGGAAAACAAGGTCACTATAAGAGCCAGTGTCCGAATCCAGAGAAGAATAATGGATCTGCACGTGGAAGAGCATTTGTTATTAATGCTAGAGAGGCGTGTGAAGACCCGGAGCTTGTTACGGGTACGTTTACCATTAATAACTTATCCGCATCTATTATATTTGAAACTGGTGCCGATAGAAGTTACGTGAGTAGAGGTTTTTACGCTAAATTGAATTGTTCATCATTACCTCTAGATGCTAAGTACATGATTGAGTTAGCTAATGGTAAACTAATTAAAGCCGATAAAATTTGTCGTGATTGTAAAATAAATTTAGCCGGAGAAACGTTTAAAATTGACTTGATACCCATAGAATTAGGAAGTTTTGATGTAATAGTCGGCATGGACTGGATGTCCAAAGTAGGAGCTGAAGTTGTGTGTGCCAAGAAGGCAATTCTCATTCCTTGTAAGGATAAAATTCCGGTGATGATTTATGGAGAGAAGGGTAACTCAAAGCTAAAACTCATTAGCTATTTGAAAGCCAAGAAGTGTTTAGAAAAGGGATGTTATGCTATTTTAGCACATGTTAATAAAGTCGAAAAGAAAAAAAAAGAGAAGTGCATCAACGACGTGCCTGTGGCAAGAGATTTTCCTGAAGTTTTTCCGGAAGAGTTGCCGGGATTACCTCCATTTAGATCTGTAGAATTTCAAATAGATTTAGTACCAGGAGCTGCACCAGTTGCCCGTGCTCCATATAGACTTGCACCGTTCGAGTTAAAAGAACTTCAGAGTCAGTTAAAAGAATTACTGGATCGTGGATTCATGCGACCAAGTACTTCACCATGGGGAGCTCCGATTCTATTTGTTAAAAAGAAAGATGGATCTTTTAGGATGTGTATAGATTATCGTGAATTAAATAAGTTAACTATCAAAAATCGGTATCCACTACCGAGAATTGACGACTTATTTGATCAACTCCAAGGATCATGTGTGTACTCGAAAATTGACCTAAGATCGGGCTATCATCAATTACGCGTCAAAGAAGAAGATATACCGAAAATTGCTTTTCGGACACGTTACGGTCATTACAAATTTTTGGTCATGCCGTTTGGATTGACGAATGCGCCAGCTGTATTCATGGACCTCATGAATCGAGTTTGTAGTCCATATTTAGATAAGTTTGTTATTGTTTTCATTGATGACATTCTTATCTATTCCAAGAGTGAGCAAGAGCATGAGCAGCATTTAAGGTTAATATTAGAGTTGTTGAGAAAAGAACAGCTATACGCTAAATTTTCTAAGTGTGCTTTCTGGTTGAAAGAAGTGCAATTTCTTGGTCACGTTGTTAGTAGCAAAGGAATTCAGGTTGATCCAGCTAAAATTGAGGCCATTGAAAAATGGGAGACTCCTAAAACACCAATGCAGATACGCCAATTTTTGGGTTTAGCCGGTTATTATAGAAGGTTTATTCAAGATTTTTCCCGAATAGCTAAGCCGTTGACAGCATTAACGCAAAAAGGGAAGAAATACGAATGGACCTCAGAGCAGGAGAACGCATTTCAATTACTGAAGAAGAAGTTAACTACGGCGCCTATTTTATCGTTACCTGAAGGGAACTATGATTTTGAAATATATTGTGACGCTTCGCGACAAGGTTTTGGTTGTGTTCTTATGCAACGAAAGAAAGTTATTGCATACGCATCCCGACAATTGAAGATTCACGAGCGGAATTATACGACGCATGATCTAGAACTGGGAGCAGTCGTGTTTGCATTGAAGATATGGAGACACTACTTATATGGGGTTAAATGCACTGTGTTTACTGATCATAAAAGCCTTCAACACATTTTTGATCAGAAACAATTGAACATGAGGCAACGTAGGTGGGTCGAACTGATAAACGACTATGATTGTGAAATTCGCTATCATCCCGGAAAAGCGAACGTGGTGGCCGATGCTCTAAGCAGAAAAGAACGAGAACCAATTCGAGTACGAGCGATGAACATAAAAATTCGCATGAATCTCAACTCACAAATCAAAGAAGTTCAACGAGAAGCACTTACTAAAGAAAACATAGGAAATGAAATAATGAAGAAGTATGAGAAGCAACTCGTTATACGGGAAGATGGAATTCGATATTTTGCAAATCGTATTTGGGTACCGAAGTTGGGTGGATTAAGGAAGTTGATATTGAACGAGACACATAAGACAAGATACTCGATACATCCTGGAGTTGGAAAGATGTATCAAGATCTTAAGACACATTATTGGTGGCCTAATTTAAAGACAGACGTTGCAACATATGTTGGGGAGTGTTTAACTTGTTCCAAGGTCAAAGCAGAACACCAGAAGCCGTCAGGGTTACTTCAACAACCAGAAATCCCAGAATGGAAATGGGATGGTATTACCATGGATTTCATCACGAAATTACCAAAGACTGCCTGGGGATACGACACCATTTGGGTGATTGTTGATCGTCTCACCAAGTCTGCACATTTCTTGCCTATAAAGGAAACGGATAGAATGGAGAAACTATTACGATTGTATATAAAGGAAATTGTTTCAAGGCATGGAATACCTATTTCCATTATATCCGATCGTGATAGTAGATTTACATCAAAGTTCTGGCAATCGCTACAAGAGGCCCTAGGAACTCGTTTGGATATGAGCACCGCATATCATCCGCGAACTGACGGGCAGAGTGAAAGAACAATTCAGACTCTTGAAGACATGCTCAGGGCATGTGTGATCGATTTTGGAAACGGATGGGATAAGTATTTACCGTTAGCAGAATTCTCGTATAATAATAGTTATCATGCGAGCATTAAAGCTGCACCATTCGAAGCACTGTATGGAAGGAAGTGTAGATCTCCTATCTGTTGGAATGAAGTAGGAGATCGACAATTAACTGGTCCCGAGATCATACATGAAACTACTGAAAAGATAGTACAAATTAAGGAGAGATTGAAAACAGCCCGTAGTCGCCAAAAGAGCTACGCCGATGTTCGAAGGAAACCATTAGATTTTCAGATCGGTGACATGGTTATGTTAAAGGTGTCACCATGGAAAGGTGTAATACGTTTCGGCAAAAGGGGTAAACTGAACCCAAGGTACGTAGGCCCGTTCAAGATCATCGAACGCATTGGACCGGTAGCTTATCGACTCGAGTTACCGCAACAACTCGCCGGAGTACATAATACCTTTCACGTCTCAAACCTTAAAAAGTGTCTTGCAAAGGAAGACCTCACCATTCCTCTTGAAGAAATCCATGTCGACGAGAAACTACAATTCATCGAAGAACCAATCGAAATCATGGATCGTGAAATTAAACGGCTCAAGCAGAGCAATATACCGATCGTTAAGGTTCTTTGGAATGCTCGAAGGGGTCCTGAGTTTACTTGGGAATGAGAGGATCAGATGAAACAAAAGTATCCACACTTGTTTCCCGATGACGCAAAATAGGTACAATTTTAAAATTTCGGGACGAAATTTATTTAACGGGTAGGTACTGTAATGACCCGGAATTTTTCGATCAATCTATACTTATAAGATTAATATTTACATAATTTAAACCTTACCAACATGATAAGCAATCCAAATTGTCGAAACTTATGTTTTCGAAAAGAGTTTTACACAACGTTTGACCGTCTAGTTTGACCGATGATATCACGAACTATATAATATATGATAATTATACGTTTGTGTATATATATGTATATATACATATTTAACATGATTTATGGATGTTTTAATATCTCATTTTGTATTAATAACAATAAGTTATAAGTATATTTTGAAACTACTAACTTAAGTTTTCAAAACAATAACCATACGTAACGTTTTTTTTTATATAAATACTTATGACCTATAATGTTTATACATATATCGTATATATAATGTATTTAATCACTTTTTAAGGACTTAAATACATAAAACAATATAAGTGTATTCACAAAAGATAGCTATATTTGAATTCTCATTCCATTTTTCACAAGATTTCTATACGTATATCTAGAGTATATGTACTCGTATCATACCTAGCTTCTATACGTATTTACTATTAGTATATACACATCAAATCACCACCTAACTAGCCATTATTACTGCCCTAGATGAGAGGTAATTAGAGTTTGGATGCATGCATGAATTATTACACAAAAATACAACAAAGATCATGTCTTTGTTCCTCATCATTCACGCCACCACCACCACCTTAAGTACTCCATCCATCTTCAACTTTGCTACATCATTTTGCTAGTTAGGAACACCCTTTCATAACCCTTAAACACCTTAACCATCTCAGCCTATCACCATGAAAATCTAGCTTCAAGAACATCACTTAAACACCATAAGAAAACCCTTACAAAAACACTTCAAGAATCCTTCCAAGAACACAAGTTTACTTCCAATCTTTCATCCAACTCCACCACTCTTTTGGTTCTAGGTTTTTACTCCTCTTTTACAGCAATCTTGTCCAAGTAACTTGAGGTAGTAACTTTGTTCATAACCTTATTCGATTCATATATATATAGCTATCTTATTTTATGGTATACAATTTTAACAACAAGAACATAGTTTGAATGATTTCAAACTTGTTTGCAAACTAAATAGATCCTTCTAACTAAACTTTTAAAATACTTCAAGACCTGTAATATATCATAAATATATGCTAACTTAACAAGGTAAAACTTGGTTTTTCAAAGAACACCTTAAAAACTGAATTTACGACGTCGGAGTGCAACCGGGGGCTGTTTTGGGTTGGATAATTAAAAACCATCTTGAACTTTGAATTGGAGGTTTATATTCTGGAAAAATGATATTTCTTATGAATATGTTAACACATAAAAATTTCATGATTTAACTCAAAGTATAAGTATTTTTAGAAAAATAATCATTTAAGGTTGTTTACATGATGGAAAATGATTAACTTCATAAGTTTCACCAAAGTTTGACCTATGACCTGTGATTTCGAATACAAACTAAGGTATTTACAGTTCATATTCTTAAAGAGGGACTCGATCCAAGGAAGTGGAAAGTTGAACCAACGAAAACGGAGTTGTAACGAAGAAACTATGACCAAAACAAAATCGGATATCCAAAACTAGTTTAGCCACGAAAATAATTGGAGAAAAATTAAATAAATCACATCTTTCTAAAATAACATGATATTTTATATATATGTACTCATAATTTAATTTTATATATTTCAGGATCACCCGTAAACAATACGAGAAGAATAATCATAAGATCCCATGATTGTACGCAACACGTCATTTGACAACACCGGTACTTTATGTACGCAACACGTCATTTGACAACACCGGTACCGTGGGTCAAGATTAATCCCGACCAATACGAATACGATGGGGTTTTATTTATTTCGAGGGGGGGTTTTATTTATTTATTAAACACCTAAATATGAACTATTAAAATTGAATTGCTAACTACGGACTAAGAAGACATTAAAAGTATTATAAGTATATATATGTGACGATTGTTTAAAATGAAAATATATTGATATATTATATATGGATAGGTTCGTGATATCAATCGGAGACCAAGTCAAAATATATATATATCTTCAAGGCAAAAGTGAGTATATAGTCCCACTTTTAAACTCTAAGTATTTCGGGATTAGAATACATGTATTTTATGTTTTACGTTATGGACACAAGTAACTGAAAAATATATTCTACGTTGAGTTGTACCACTGGCATACTTCCCTGTAGCTTGGTAACTATTATTTACAGCGGTATTGTAAACGCGAATCCTGTTGATAGATCTATCGGGCCTGACAACCCCAACCGGACTGGACGACCAGTATTCAACGGTTGCACAGTACTTCGTTTCGTGACTACACTTGGTACGGTGTAGTAAGATTTCATAATAAAGGGAATATGCGATGTGATTAAATGTTAAGTATGGTTACCAAGTGCTCAACCACTTAGAATATTTTTATTAAAATGTTTACATATGAAATCTTGTGGTCTATATTTATACCGCTGCCGGCATTAAACCTATATCTCACCAACTTTATGTTGACGTTTTAAACATGTCTATTCTCAGGTGATAACTAAAAGCTTCCGCTGCAACATGTTGAATTTAAGCAAGATCTTGAGTATGCATATTTGTGTCAAAAATAAAATTGCATATCCGAGGAATTGTAATGTAAAATATGCTAGAAATCGTATTGTTATCATCACATGTAAAGTTTGTAAGTCTAAGATTATCGCTAAACGATAATCATCTTTATATTGTCTAAAGCTTGTATTAACATAAGAGTTATGGTTTGTAATGTAAAATAAATGCAGTTGTTCTTTTAAAAATGTCGCATATAGAGGTCAATACCTCGCAATGAAATCATACGTTATCTAACTCGTTCTTATGGTTAAGGACGGGTTATGACAGATAGTTATTCCGACAGCTATTCCGACATGGATATTCACCTAAGCTCCGAAAGCAGTGTAAACGAAATGGGTCAACCAACTAGTCATCTTCAATTCTAGATGAATTGGGGAGAGGTTCGTAGTTTACTTAATCATTGGACACAAGAAGAAGGCGATCCCTTTCATCCACCATATTGTCCTCTTGGCGAAGAACCTGAAGCACTTACCGGCGAACCTGTCCGTAATACCATTTTCTCGCTCATTTCCAGAGTATCTCGTCATGATTATATTCTATCCACAATTCTAAACCTTATTCATCCGCTCGTTCCGACCGACAATCATCCCGGAATAATGGAAGAAGTCAACGAACTTCGCGCTCGAATAATCAATCTGGAAAGCGTGGTGCAAAACCTACCAGCTTCAGCAATAGCACCGGTTACACCAGTACCATCAACAACAACATCTACAACACAAACCTCAACATCTCATTCTGTACCTCGAGTATAATCATCGTTCTACATGACGTTCTACATCATTTATCTTCGTTCGAAATGGCGATTTTGTAATCTCTAATGTTTTAGAGATTATATATTCTGTTCTAACAGTAAATCAAAAGAGTTAACATCATATTAACTCATTTAAATCCATGATTACATCTGAAGAAAATATATATGTAAATATATTTTCATAAAGATTGTAATTACAAATTTCTTTTGTACAAACTATTAATGGTGAAAATATTTTAACGGGTAGGTAATACCCGAGGAATATTTAGATTTCACATTAATAAGTTATACTGTACATTCTTTCAAAGCTGATTCAACAGTCATTTACTATCCTACTTACATCCACAGATATACGTATCCGTTCACCGCAGAATAACCATTTTCTTTCAATTTCATATTTGGATTTTGACCTATCAGAATCCAACAAGTGGCATAATGAAGAAAACATTTGACAAAATAAAATTTGTTAGAAACAAACGAATTAACTATGAGAAATTTTGCTAAGAATCCACGCTAACAAAATTCTAGCTAACTGTTCCTAGCTAACTGTTAGTTCCTTATTGTACATTTATTTATCGCAATTTATTTAGCAATTTTAATTCTCGCAATTTTATTTATCGTCATTTAATTTCTGTTATTTATTTTACGCCCTTTATCGGGACACGTATACAATGTTTTGACATATTATATCGACGTCATCTATATATATTATTTGGAATAACCATAGACATTCTATATGCTGTAATGATCGAGTTCGCTATACAGGGTTGAGGTTGATTCTCAAATAATATATATACTTTGAGTTGTGATCGAGTCTGAGACATGTATATAACGGGTCACGACACGTATTAATAGTATATATTAAATTATATATGAATTATTGAATTACAAATTGTGGACTGTTAACTGTGGACTGCCAACATTGGACAATTAAAATGAATTAAAATATTGATTTTTAACATATGAAACTAAATAATTCTTCAAGTTTGCCACTTGATTTCATCTTAAACCTCATTTGTATCTTGACGATTACAATCTGCGTTCAAAACCTTTCATGACTCTTGAAAACACCTCAATCGAGAGGATGATCCAACCACACAATACCTACGAAAGGAAGAACTTATGCATATGGGCATGCACCTGAAAAACTCTTGGAAGCTAAGTAGAAGTTTAAAATGAACTTATAATTCCTTGGCATTGTTATTACCAAAAATAACTTTGCAACCTCTTTCCAAATTAGCCAAATTTGTCACAGCCCCAGCAAGTCAACTTCGACTTTTCAGTCGGACTAGCCTTACTATAACCTTGATATATATGCATGCTCTTTTATTGTTACCGGGGAACCTTTTATATTCCACCATATTACCAGCAGATGTACCAGCAACCTCGTCGCTCCTTGGTTTAAATCTCTCGGACAAATCACTATATTTATCTATTGAAGTCTCATCATGTACTCATCCGCATCTTGTAACAAGAATTGCCATACCAATTACCGAGAATCAGCAAATCTGTATTATGAGTCTCACAACGTTTCCACAACAACATTTATATGTATCCATATAACATTTATCTCTTAGAACTATGATCTTCCATTCTGAAATTTTGAAAAAGCACCCAGTCTGCGAATTAATACTCTGAATTTTGAAAAGTTGAATGAAGCAACAAAAACTGTAAACGATCTCAACAGCCAAAAGTTGATGATAAAGAATTGTATGTTGGCAAAGCTCAGAAAAAGTTTGAAACTGAAAAAAAAAACTGATTTAGCAAACTACGAGAGTCTCTGAACAAATCACAAGGACTAAACTTGTACATTAAAAATCCTGATGATTCTGTTTCTGATGAAATCTTTAGCGAATACCTTGCTTCTGACTCCAAACTCTTGCGGACAAATTTTCTTCACCATCCTTCGATATTAGAAATTCCAAGATATCATCGTATCTTTCATTATAAATATCCTCCATATTTCTGAAGATATTTTCATAACTATTCTTATCTGAAATCATTAATCTCTTAGTGCTATCAGTGTTACATCATATAGAAACTGTTAGTTTCTATATTCTGTAAAATTTCGAGCTTAAAATATGAATGTTATTGAAGTAATGTTAGGAACTGATACATGAGTTAGTATAATATAATGACACTTGATCAACGTGATTATATTACAGTAAGTCATGCTGAGTTTCTAATGGAACTTGATGATTCACAGACCATAACGTCATCAGGTGCCATGTTACATGACTCTTACATTCCATCTAATCTATAATCATATCAAGAACATATTTTCTTGATAGTTCTATCTTTCTCTTAAATTCTGGTAATGTAATCAATCAAGATCGTGCTATTACAATTTCTCTCTTAGAACATTAGTCATGTTCATTCGAAACTTCATATATACGAATTTTGGACCATTATACGCTTGACTTAAAGTCGGGAAGAGAAAACAAAAGGATGGAACTCCAAATATAAGGAAACGAAGTGGTAGGACTTATAGTGAAATATCCGATAGAACAATCAAAATAGATCATCGCATTTAACCAAAGAGGATCCTAATTTCCTAAACTTTCGAAGAATCAAATCTTTTATAGATTTCAAAGATTTTCTTTAAATCCCTTGAATTCCGTAATTTAACCCTGTCTACGTTAAATAATAAGACGAATCTTTATTGTTCACATTTCACTATTTTGTGACAGCTTCACTCGTACACTTCACATAATCGAATTGTTTTATATATAATGATAAAACTCTATTTATCAACTTATTTTCATCATGAAAACATTTTTATTGTTAGCCATGACCACAACACTCAAATTTCGGGACGAAATTTCTTTAATGGGTAGGTACTGTGACGACCCGGAAATTTTCGAACAAATTTAAACTTTATTCTTATATGTTTCTGACACGATAAGCAAAGCCTACAATATTGAAGTCACAAAATCTTTAAAACTATTTATATAGATTCAGTTAACCTTTGACTACGCCCGACGATTCACGAACAATTTATTTGTAAATAAATATGTAATTATATATATATATATATATATATATATATATATATATATATATATATATATATATATATATATATATATATATATATATATATATATATGTAATTATATATATATATATATGTAATTATATATATATATATATATATATATATATATATATATGTAATTATATATATATGTAATTATATATATATATATATATATATATATATATATATATATATATATATATATATATATATATATATATATATGAAATTGATACAATTGATTTATTACATTATTATTAATATTATTAACATTGATAATAACATTATTGTTATAACTAATAGTGAAATCCTAATTTTAGTTATTATGATTATTAGATATTATTATATATAAAAATCTAATTCTAATCATAATATAATACATATTATATAGTTATATTACATGATCTATAATATGTAAATACTAATATATTAAATATAGTTATTATAATAATATGGATATTTTTTAAAAAATTAATATCAAAACTAGTGTCACTAATATCATTATTTTAAAAATTATATTATATAAATATGAAACTTGATATTATTATTACTACTAATACCAATACTAATATAATTAGTAATATTATCATTATCATATCATTAATAATATTAGTATTATCAATTTTCTTAAAAATCTTATTATTGTGATTTATTATTATTACTACTTTTATTATTATTATTATTATTAGCAGAAATTAGAATATTATTAATAAAATTATAATTATTAATAAATATAAAATCATAAGTATGATTTTGGAAATCTAAATTGGTTACACACATCTTTCAAACTGTATCTAATTTATTTTCTGTCTCAAGATCGTACCAATCAATTCTATTAAGGACAAAACCCATTAGCAATCACTTTCTTCACTACCATACAATCAAGATCAAATTCATAAAACTGTATAATTAATTCATTTACAGCTATAAGGTCACTACTTCAATTAGAGAATTAGAAATAGAAATTAGAGAGACAAATAGAAGCAGATACAAACTCTTACTGCTATTCGGAATTTAATAAAAAAAAAATTAAAAGCATCAAGATTAACTTCTTGTTATTCCTAAACTCAAACCTTCACCTGCATATTCACAAATCGATGTTCACTGCTAACCCACTCGATCACCACTTCCAATTTATATTATGACTTCTCTTTTCCTTCTTTCTGTTCGACAACTGAAACAAACCCCAAGATGGGGCACGACTGCAAACCACCACAACTTAACCATCGCCACCACGATGAGTCGTCACCACACCTGTAACACCATCATGAAACTCTCATATATGAATATATACATATTCATATCGATATATTTATATACACATACCATACATGATACATGATACTCACACACACCACCTCGACATGTTTATGTTTATGTTATTGTTTTTCCTGTTTCTTATACGAACCCAACTCACTTTCTTCACCGAAGCCACCCCTTACCATCAACCGTCACCCTTGAAACACTATGAATCGCCACCCTAGTCCACCAGCGACACCCACCACCTTTGTTAATCGAAGCCCATTTACACTTAATGTTTTTCGAATATCCTTCAATCACCGGTTGCTATTACTCATTTCAGTGTACTTCGGTTTCTATTTGAGTTGCAACCAAAACTCAAACCATCTTGTCGATCACCACCATGAAAAACTCATTCTCAACCCACTTCACCACCATAAACCAAGAACTCACTTCCTACTTGTTGCTTCGATCACCACTCAAGATTTACCACCATCGAACCTTCAACCATCGTGTTACCACGACTATCTTCGTAAAAATTAGTTCTTGTTTGGTTTCATGCACGATCTTTCCTTCTTGCTATTTTTTTCACTATTCTCTACCACCGTCTCATCACAAGAACACCACCTCTCATCGTGAACCGCTACCATTTCTGTTTTTCTGCTGTGGGTCGATGCAACCCACAAAACCATAACCTTCTTCACAACCTCATCATCACCAAACTGCTACTGCCATACTTACTATTTTCTGTTTACTTTCGAAACACCCAAAAGTAGAGAATTTTGGACGGCTTCAGCTACCATTGGACCACCACTCATCCACCATTTTGTCACTATGCTACTGTAGCTACTATGCCAAACCTTCCACCATCTTAACCACCTCAAAACACCACGTAAAAACTGCTGTATATTGTTACTATTTTTGCCTCCATGGTAGATTGAAATTGTTGCCCTTTTACCTTCTGTTTAATCGATGTAAAGAATTGAATAAAGGGTGTGTTTATTGAACTTACAAAACAAAAGGAGAAAAAGAAAAAGAAAAAAAAGCAATACCACTTGTCTATTGGATTTTGTCGATTTGCAATTGTAAGCAAAGAAGAATCATATTAATTGATTAACTTGTGGGGTCTTGTGGATTTCCTTGTCGTCAAATAAAGAAGAAAAGGAGGCAACTCTTTTGTCCAACTTTTATTATTTTAATTATATATGGAATTTCGATGTTCATTCAATGTATCGACTAGTTTAATCATTTGAATGAATTATGTGACTGTGAGAGTAATTATACGATGATGATGAAGTTGTGATTGATGATTGTGATTATGATAATGATATATGGTAATGATGCTTAATGATGTTAGAAGTTTATAATGATGATAGTCTAAGATGTTAATATGATGAAGAAGTAATATGAGGAAGATGATACTAGATGTTGACGATAAAATTAGGATGCAGATGATTAGAAAAATGGGTGATAGATTATAGATACAGCTACTTCAAGATTTAGCTTAACTGAAACCTTTTAGTAAATTGGGTCAAACTCATCTGCTTTTGGATCGAAATACTATTGGGCCAACTAGCTTATCTTTGGGCCGCCATATAAGGTTATGCTTGGGCTGCTGTTTTCTTGTGACATCGAGACCCAACAACAAGTATTATTAGGTATGATTATTATTATTATTATTATTATTATTATTGTTATTATTGTTATTATTATTATTATTATTATTATTATTATTATTATTATTATTATTATTATCACTATTATTATTATTGTTATAATTACAAATAAAAATATATATAAAAACACATTACCATTATATTAATATTACTTAATAAGCTATATTAAAATTTAATAAGATAAGTATTAATTATATACAAAGTATGAATTAAATATATTAAGTTTACCTATATAACATAATATAACAAGTATATTATTAATAATAATAATATATAAATTCGTTCGATTACAAGTACATATTTTAATAAATATACAAATGATATAGGTTCGTGAATCCGAGGCCAACCATACACTTGTTCAATATCGTCATATGTATTTTTACTACAAAATACAGTATGGTGAGTTTCATTACTCCCTTTTTAAATGCTTTTGCAATATATATTTTTTGGGACTGAGAATACATGCGCTTTTATAAATGTTTGACGAAATAGACACAAGTAATTGAAACTACATTCTATGGTTGAATGATCGAAGCCGAATATGCCCCTTTTTGCTTGGTAGCCTAAGAATTGGTAAACCGATCTACTAATTGACGTGAATCCTAAAGATAGATCTATTGGGCCTAACAAACCCCATCCGTTGTTGCGGATGCTTTAGTACTTCGATGTTGTTTTCTCATGTCCGATGGATGTCCCGGAATGATAGGGGATATTCTTATATGCATCTTGTTAATGTCAGTTACCAGGTGTTCACCATATGAATGATTTTTGTCTCTATGCATGGGACGTATATTTATGAGAAATGGAAATGAAATTCTTATGGTCTATTAAAATGATGGAAATGAATATTGATGATAAACTAATGAACTCACCAACCCTTTGGTTGACACTTTAAAGCATGTTTATTCTCAGGTATGAAAGGAACCTTCCGCTGTGCATTTGCTCATATTAGAGATATCACTTGGAGTCATTCAAGACATATTTCAAAAGACGTTGCATTCGAGTCGTCGAGTTCATCAAGATTATTATTAAGTCAATTATAGATGGATATATTATGAAAGGGTATGCATGCCGTCAACTTTCAATGTAAATGAAAGTTTGTCTTTTAAAAACGAATGCAATGTTTGTAAAATGTAACATATAGAGGTCAAGTACCTCGCAATGAAATCATATGTTATTGTATTCGTCCTTATGGGTTAGGATGGGACGTCTAAAGATAGGTGTTCCACCACGTTAATGCTATACCTGTGAAGGTATGCGTAGCGTACTCTACTTTGTCTTCTTCAGTACATTTACTTATGACAAACACCGATTCAACCTTTTTGGTCCACTGTTTCAATCCGATTGGTCCTTCGGTTCCATCAAATTCCAAAGGTTTGCAGGCAGTGAATTCTTTGTAGGTGCATCCTACACGATTTCTGGTGGCGTTAGGTCCATTGCCCGATTCAGAGTTATTGTTGGTTTGCAGCGCAGCCTGTACTGCGGCTATGTTTGCAGCAAGAAAGGTACGAAATTCCTCTTCGCTCATATTCATGGTGTGTAGAGTAATCGGTGCCATTTCCTTCAAAATAGTCAAATGAATCAAGTTAATCATATAGAATTTTAAGAGTAGTCAATAGTATTTCGTAGCATAATATGAACTCATTTATAAAAGCTTTTTCTTCATATTAGCGTTTTATAAGTTTTAATTCGGGTACTACCTACCCGTTAAGTTCATACTTAGTAACTAATATACAAATTAACTACTACAATTCTATATGAAAAACTGATCATAATATTTCGCGTTCAACTTTTATACAAAATTTTACAAACTTATAATACCGCTATTTTACATATATTATGAAATATAGCACACAATAACTTTGATACAAGACAGTTTTGAAGATAATTCTAGTTAATACGCAAGTTGTTCAGTAAAGGCAATAAAGACACGTAATTCATACGTCCAGAAACAAGTCATGCATTCTGGTTTTATTAATACAATCTCCCATCCTTGGTCTTGTGGAACATAACCGCTGTAGCCTTTGAAAAGACAGCATGCAGTAACATTTTCAAAAGGACGGGGCTTACGTAATGCCCAACAACCCCGTAACAATCTAAAAACCTTATTTCTCACCCCAACTATTAAATCCGTCACTTGTGGGAATGTTTTATTTAAAAGTTGTAACCCGATGTTCTTTTTCTCAATTTGGTGAGAAGCGAACATCACTAACCCGTAAACATAACATGCTTCTTTAAGTTGTGTGTTGGAAGCCCTTTCTAAAGAACGAAGTCCTATGTTGGGATATGTGGAGTCAAAATAGGCTCTCAACCCGTAGCGAAAAATTGTATTTGGGTTCTCCGCATTCAATGCCTTAAAGAAGACACGGCGTAACTTAAGGTCTCCCCAATGTGATATACCCCAACTATCAAAGGAAAGCCTTTTATTAACTAAGGTATTCCTGGAACGTCTTGCAAATGTTTGACAAAACTAATTTCGCCATAAATAGTTGTGCCGATGAATTCTGACCGAATCTAGACAAGATTTCATCAGTCATATCCCCTGGTTAGTCTTCTAAAATATTCGGTCGTCTATCCTTAACATTCATTTTGTGTTTTTATACTGTAAAATAAAAAATGATTAGATTAGTAAAAGATAATTAACAAACAATACAAGCAATTTTTACATAGAATATAAAAGTACAAACACACTACAATACATATATTACACAACATGATTACAACCCTCTAATCTGAATCACTGGCTTCTTCTTCTTCTGACTTGGTTCGTTTTTCTAATTTTCTAGGGATATATGGTGTTCCTCTAATATGAGCTGTCGTTTTCACAAATGGTTTAGAAAAACCTGGTGGCTTAGAGCTTCCCGGGTTATTGTTAAAATTTAAGAAGTATGGATGTTTACGATACATATAAAGTTCATCGGGGTTGAAATCAGGTTTCTCTATTTTGATGCCTTTTCCCTTATTATTTTCTTTTGCTTTCTCAAATTGGGTCGGGGTAATTTCTATAACATCATCGGAATCCTCGTCGGGATCCGATTCATCAGAAAATTGGCAATTTTCCCAATATTTTTCCTCCTCCGTGGAGACACTACAAACCATTTTTAACTTAGATCCATTTGTTGATGATTTTCTTTTATTTAATTGTTTTTTTGTAGTTATTAATATTTCTTCCTCCGGAACTTCTTCTTCTGGTTCCTCTTCTTCCGATTCCTCCTCCTCCGGTTCCTCCTCTTCCGGTTCTTCCTCGGGAATTTATGAATCTTCCCAAATTATATTTGACTCTTCATTATTATTAGGTGAATCGATGGGATTTGTACTAGAGGTAGACATCTATTACACAATATCAAACACGTTAAGAGGATAATATATCACATAATATTTACATGTTAACCATATATAGTTTCCAACAAAAAGTGTTAAGAAATCGTTTTTAAAGAAAACATAGTCGAAGTCCAGACTCACTAATGCATCCTGTAATGACCCGGAATTTTCTGACCAAATTATACTTATGAGATTAATATTTACATAAATTTAACCATACCAACATGATAAGCAATCCAAATTGTTGAGACTTGTGTTTTTGAAAAGAGTTTTACACAACGTTTGACCGTCCAATATGACCGATGATATCACGAACTATATAACATACGATAATTATACATTTGTGTATATATATGTATTTATATATATTTAACATGATCTAAGGATGGTTTAACATCTCATTGTGTACTAATGACAATGAGTTATAAGTATATTTTGAAACTACTAACTTAAGTTTTCAAAACGTTAACTATACGTAACATTCTTTGATATATATACTTATAATCTATAATGCTTATACATGTATCGTATATATAATGTATTTAATCACTTTTTAAGGACTTAAATACATAAAACAATATAAGTATATTCACAAAAAATAGCTATATTTGAATTCTCGTTCCGTTTCCTCAAGATTTCTATACGTATATCTAGGCTATATGTACCCGTATCATACCCAGCTTCTATACGTATTTACTATTGGTATATACACATCAAATCAATATCCTAATCAACATTATTACTGCCCTAGATATGAGGTAACTAGAATTTGTCAAGTAGTATGAATTATTAGTAAGAAAACAAAATTAGGAATCCTTTTCTTTCTTTATAAACTAAAAACGTTTTTATAAATGAACACCATTTCTTCACTCCATTTTCTCATAACTACACCCTCATTTCTCTCTCAAAATACTCCTAACTTCATACTTGATCATCTCCAAGCATTTTCCCCATCATTTAGCTTCAATTACAAGCCTTAAACACCATAAGAAAACTCTTTCAAGAACATATCAAAATAACCACCCATTTGAAGAAGTTTACTTCCAACCTTTTGATCTAACTCCACCACTCTTTGATTCCAAGATTATTTCTTATATTTTGCAGTAACTTTGTCCAAGTAACTTGAGGTAGTAACCTTGTTTATAATCTTATTCAATTCATATTCATATAGCTATCTTATTTTGTGGTATAAAATTTTAACAACAAGAACATAGTTTGAATGATTTCAAACTTGTTCTCAAACTAAATAGATCCTTCTAACTTGACTTTTAAAACACTTCAAGACCTGTAATACATCATAATGATATGCTAACCTAACAAGATATAACTTGGTTTTACAAAGAACATCTTAACAACTGAATCTACGTCGTCGGAGTGCAACCGGGGGCTGTTTTGGGTTGGATAATTAAAAACCATCTTGAACTTTGAATTGGAAGTTCATGTTCTGGGAAAATGATATTTCTTATGAATATGTTAACACATAAAAATTTCATGGTTTAACTCAAAGTGTAAGTATTTTTAGAAAAATGATCATTAAATGTTGTTTTTATGATGGAAAATGATCACTTTCATAAGTTTCACCAAAGTTTGACCTATAACCTATGATTTCGAATACAAACTAAGGTATTTTCAGTTCATATTCTTAAAATTTGACTCGATCCAAGGATGTGGCAAGTTGAACCAACAAAAACGGAGTTGTAATGAAGAAACTATGACTAAAACAAGATTGGGTATCCGAAGCTAGTTTAGCTACGAAAATATTTGGAGAAAAAGTAAATTAATCATATCTTTTCTAATTAATATGATATTTTATATATAATTACTTATGATTTGATTTTATATATTTCAGGACCACCCGTAAACAACACGAGAAGATTAATCATAAGACCTCATGATTGTACGCAACACGTCATTTGATAACACGGTACTTTATGTACGCAACACGTCATTTGACAACATGGTACCATGGGTCGAGATTAATTCTGATCAATACGAATACGATGGGGTCTTTATTTATTTTATTTAAGAAACTAATTGTGGACCACTAACATCGGACTGCTAACTACGGACTAAGAAAATATTAAAAGTATTAAAAGTATATATATATATGTAACGATTACTTAAAAAGAAAATATGTTGATATATTATATATATGGTTAGGTTCGTGATATCGATCGGAGACCAAGTCGAATTAAATACCTTCAAGGCAAAAGTGAGTTTCAGTTGCTCCCTTTTTAATTGCTTTTGCAATATATATTTTTAGGCTGAGAATACATGCGCTGCTTTTATAAATGTTTACAAAATAGACACAAGTACTTAAAAATATATTCTACGTTGAGTTGTACCACTGGCATATTTCCCTATAGCTTGGTAACTACTATTTACATGGGTATTGTAAACGCGAATCCTGTTGATAGATCTATCGGGCCTGACAACCCCAACCGGACTGGACGACCAGTATTCAACGGTTGCACAGTAATTTGTTTTGGTGACTACACTTGGTACGGTGTAGTGAGATTTCATAATAAAGGGAATATGCGACGTTGATTAAATGTTAAGTATGGTTACCAAGTGCTCAACCACTTAGAATGCTTTACATACACTTGCGAGTGTATTATGTTTATGATTATGAAATCTTGTGGTCTATTAACATATTGAAATGATTGTTATGATAAACCTATGAACTCACCAACCTTTTGCTTGACACTTTAAAGCATGTTTATTCTCAGGTACGAATTAAGTCTTCCGCTGTGCATTTGCTCAATATAAGGACATTACTTGAAGCCGATCATCGCAATGGGACCAAATGTTGATGACTTCGTCCAGGTGGATTAGGATGGGTCCTTTCAGTTGGTATCAGAGTGGTGGTCGTAGCAAACCAGTTCTTGCATTAGTGTGTCTAACTAGTAGTTGTTAGGATGCATTAATGAGTCTGGACTTCGACCGTGTCTACATGTCAAAAGTTTTGCTTATCATTTCTAGTCGGAAATCATCTGGTTATCATCCTTAGGAAATTACCTGCTTATCATTCATAAGTCTAGACACGTTTTACTGTATTTACTGCATTGATAGTGTATAGACGAATTCTTATCTTAGCATATCTGTTATTGCTAACTTTGACTGATATCTTTTCAAATATTTTCCGTAATTTACGGGATTTTTGTATTATATATACATATGTAAATTATGTATTGAAGAGTACCAAATCTAACTCCTATAATCTATTCCATACCAAAAATTCATTTTCCCCATTATACAATATGGATTCCGCATCTAGTTTGAATTCTTCAGATTCCGACAGTTATGCCGATATGGATTTCCATTCGGGCTCTGAAATCAGCGTCACCGGAATGGATCAACCAATTTCCCATCATCTATTCTGGATGAATTGGGGATGGGTTCGTAATATACTAAATCACTGGAGACAAGAAGAAGGTGATCCATTCCATCCACCAAATTGCCCTCTTGGCGATGAACCTGAAGCACTTACCGGCGAACCTATTTGAAACACCATTTTCTCTCTCATTTCTAGAGTATCTCGTCACGATTATATACTATCCCATATTACAAATCTTGTTCATTCGCTCGCTCCAACCGCCAATCATCCCGGTGTACTAGCAGAAGTTAACGAACTTCGCACTCGCGTGACGACTTTGGAGAACATGGTGCGAAGGTTGCAAACACCAGTAGCAGCAGCAGCATAATCAGCACCACCATCAATAACATCAACAATACCATCATCACCACTAACAAACAACATCCACATCACACGTCTCGACATCATAATCTGTCCCACAAACATCAACATCATACGCACCATAGATACCAAGGAGTACCAACAATAATGAACGATGAAGTATTGATCTATAACTTCATTGATATTCTGCGAAGAATATGTGGTTTCAAAAAGTTTTAGAGATTTCTTATTCTAGCTCAAACCGATAAGCAAATGAGATTAATATCATATTAACTCATTAAATTCATGATTTCATCTGAAGAAAATATATATGTATATATGTTTTCATAAAGATTGTAATTAAAAGTTCTTTTGTACAAAATATTAATGGTGAAATTTTTTTTACGGGTAGGTAATACCCGAGGAATAATTAGATTTCATCTTAATAAGTTACATTGTACATTCGTCGAAGCTGATTCAACAGTCATTTACTATCCTACTTACAACCACCGATATACGTATCCGTTCACCGCAGAATAACCATTTTCATTCAATTCCATATTTGGATTTTGACTTCCCAGAATCCAACAAGTGGCATATGAAGAAAAAAAACATATGACAAAATAAAATCTGTTAGAAACAAACAAATTAACTATGAAAAATTTTGTAAAGAATCCACGCTAACTGTTCCAGCTAACTGTCCCTAGCTAACTGATTACATTTTATTTATCGCAGTTTATTTATCACAATTTAATTATCGCACTTTTATTTATCGTCATTTAATTTCTGTAATTATTTTACGTACTTTAAATATCGGGACACGTATACAATGTTTTGACATATCATATCGACGCATCTATATATATTATTTGGAATCACCATAGACACTCTATATGCAGTGATGATCGAGTTCTCTATACAGGGTTGAGGTTGATTCTACAATAATATATATAGTTTGAGTTGTGATCGAGTCTGAGAGGTATACGGGTCACGACACTTATTAATTAATTCGTATATTATATATTAAACTATATATGAATTATTGGATTGTTACTGTGGACTATCGACTGTGGACTAATGACATTGGACAATTAAAATGAATTAAAATATTGATTATAATATATGAAACTAAACATTTCTTCAAGATTACCACTTGATTTTATCTTAAACCTCATTGTATCTCGACGATTACAATCAGCGTTCAAATCTATCATGATTCTTAAAAACACCTCAATCGAGAGGATAAACCAACCGCACTTCATCTACGGAAGAAAAGATTGATGCATATAGTTATGCACCTGAAAAACCCTCGGACACTGAGTAAACATTTGACACGTATCTGTTCTAGTTCCTTTGACATTGTTATTACCGAAGATCGTTTTGCAATCCCTTTCCAAAGTAGCTAATTTTGTCACAGCTCCAGCAAGTCAACTTCGACTTTTCATCCGAAACAACTTTATTATAACCGCGATATATATGCGTACTCTTTATTGTTACTGGGGAACCTTTTATATTCCACAATATTACCATCAGCGATTAATCATTCTAAAAACACAATTCTCCAGAAACTACCTCGGTTTGATAACCGATGACCCAGATCAGTTAACTTTGAAAATGCTGACGAAGTAGCATGTTGTAGATGATCTTAATGGCCAAAAGTTTGATGATAAATAAAGGAGTGTTAGGAACGCTCGATAGAAAATTTAGTACCGAAAAGCGGATTATGTGAAACTATGAAGAAAGCCGTGGACAAATCACAAAGAATAAGTTTGCCTTCAAAGAATCCAAATGATTCTGTGCCTGCTGAAATCGTTAGCAAACATCTTATTTCTCATTCTAAACCTTCACAGACAAATCTTCTTCATCATCCATTGATATTAGAAATTCTAAGATATTCTCGTATGTTCTATTATAAATATCCTCCATATTTCTGGCGATATTTTCACAACTATTCTTATCTGAGATCATTTATCTCTCCGTAATATCTGCAACATAAAAGAAACTGTGTTAGTTTCTAAATTCTGAAACCTTCGAGTTTAAAATATGAATGTTTTGAAGTAGTGTTGGGAACTGAAGCATGGATTAGTATAATATAATGACACTTGATCAACATCATTATATTACAGTAAGTCATGCTGAGTTTCTAATGAAGCATGATGATTCACAGTACCGTCATCATGTGCCATTTACACGACTCTTACATTCTATCTAATCTCTAAACATATCAAGAGAATATTTTTCTGGATGACTCGGTCTTCTCCAGGGTATTCTGGTAATTTAACAAATCAAAATCGTTCTATTACCATTTTCTTCTTAGAGCATTAGCTATGTTCATTCTGAATTTCATATCTACGAATTCCGGACCATTACTCGCTTGACTCGAAGTCGGGAAGAGAAAACGAAAGCATGAAGCTCCGAAAAATAATGAAGAATATAAACTTCGATAATAACCCCAAAATTACAAACCGTGTATATCGATGCAGATAGCAATATAGAGACACGGGAGAATTAGAAACACTATAAACACAAGAGTATAGTAGAAGTAAATAGATTCTTCTGGTGGTAGATGAAAAAGAAGAATGACAGATATAAAAGTTAGGAGTATATCCAGAATCAGGACTGGATGGAGCATATTGATGAATGCTTTAAAGTAAGAATCAAGGGAGAAAGAATAGAAGGTGTGAGTCATGGAAAATAAGGAAACGAAGGGGTGAATTTATAGTGAAATATCCGACAGAGCAATCGAAACAGATTATTGCATATAATCAAAGAAGATCCTGATTTCCTTAATCACCAAAGAACCAAATCTTATTACGTAAGATTCTCTTTAAATCCCTTAAATCCCGGAAATCAATCATAACTATGTCATCGGTTAAGACGAATATATTTTTCTCATCTCACTCTTTTACGATAGTCTCATTTATATTCTTTGCATAATCGAATCGTTTTATCTACATTACTCAATGATAATAAAACTCCATTATCACCTTATATTTGTCATGAAAACCTTCTTATTGTTATCCATAACAACCTCTATCAAATTTCGGGGACGAAATTTCTTTAACGGGTAGGTACTGTAATGACCCAGAATTTTCCGACCAAATTATACTTATGAGATTAATATTTACATAAATTAAACCATACCAACATGATAAGCAATCCAAATTGTTAAGACTTGTGTTTTTGAAAAGAGTTTTACACAACGTTTGACAGTCCAATATGACCGATGATATCACGAACTATATAACATACGATAATTATACGTTTGTGTATATATATATATATTTATATATATTTAACATGATCTAAGGATGTTTTAACATCTCATTGTGTACTAATGACAATGAGTTATAAGTATATTTTGAAACTACTAACTTAATTTTTCAAAACGTTAACTATACGTAACATTCTTTGATATATATACTTATAATCTATAATGCTTATACATGTATCATATATATAATGTATTTAATCACTTTTTAAGGACTTAAATACATAAAACAATATAAGTATATTCACAAAAGATAACTATATTTGAATTCTCGTTCCGTTTCCTCAAGATTTCTATACGTATATCTAGGCTATATGTACCCGTATCATACCCAGCTTCTATACGTATTTACTATTGGTATATACACATCAAATCAACATCCTAATCAACATTATTACTGCCCTAGATATGAGGTAACTAGAATTTGTCAAGTAGTATGAATTATTAGTAAGAAAACAAAATTAGGAATCCTTTTCTTTCTTTATAAACTAAAAACGTTTTTATAAATGAACACCATTTTTTCACTCCATTTTCTCATAACTACACCCTCATTTCTCTCTCAAAATACTCCTAACTTCATACTTGATCATCTCCAAGCATTTTCCCCATCATTTAGCCTCAATTACAAGCCTTAAACACCATAAGAAAACTCTTTCAAGAACATATCAAAATAACCACCCATTTGAAGAAGTTTACTTCCAACCTTTTGATCTAACTCCACAACTCTTTGATTCCAGGATTATTTCTTATCTTTTGCAGTAACTTTGTCCAAGTAACTTGAGGTAGTAACCTTGTTCATAATCTTATTCAATTCATATTCATATAGCTATCTTATTTTGTGGTATAAAATTTTAACAACAAGAACATAGTTTGAATGATTTCAAACTTGTTTGCAAACTAAATAGATCCTTCTAACTTGACTTTTAAAACACTTCAAGACCTGTAATATATCATAATGATATGCTAACCTAACAAGATATAACTTGGTTTTACAAAGAACATCTTAAAAACTGAATCTACGTCGTCGGAGTGCAACCGGGGGCTGTTTTGGGTTGGATAATTAAAAACCATCTTGAACTTTGAATTGAAAGTTCATGTTCTGGGAAAATGATATTTCTTATGAATATGTTAACACATAAAAATTTCATGGTTTAACTCAAAGTGTAAGTATTTTTAGAAAAATGATCATTAAATGTTGTTTTTATGATGGAAAATGATCACTTTCATAAGTTTCACCAAAGTTTGACCTATAACCTATGATTTCGAGTACAAACTAAGGTATTTTCAGTTCATATTCTTAAAATTTGACTCGATCCAAGGAAGTGGCAAGTTGAACCAAGAAAAACGGAGTTGTAATGAAGAAACTACGACTAAAACAAGATTGGGTATCCGAAGCTAGTTTAGCTACGAAAATATTTGGAGAAAAAGTAAATTAATCATATCTTTTCTAATTAATATGATATTTTATATATAATTACTTATGATTTGATTTTATATATTTCAGGACCACCCGTAAACAACACGAGAAGATTAATCATAAGACCTCATGATTGTACGCAACACGTCATTTGATAACACGATACTTTATGTACGCAACACGTCATTTGACAACATGGTACCATGGGTCGAGATTAATTCTGATCAATACGAATACGATGGGGTCTTTATTTATTTTATTTAAGCAACTAATTGTGGACCACTAACATCGGACTGCTAACTACGGACTAAGAAAATATTAAAAGTATTAAAAGTATATATATATATATGTAACGATTACTTAAAAAGAAAATATGTTGATATATTATATATATGGTTAGGTTCGTGATATCTATCAGAGACCAAGTCGAATTAAATACCTTCAAGGCAAAAGTGAGTTTCATTTACTCCTTTTTAATTGCTTTTGCAATATATATTTTTGGGCTGAGAATACATGCGCTGCTTTTATAAATGTTTACAAAATAGACACAAGTACTTAAAAATATATTCTACGTTGAGTTGTACCACTGGCATATTTCCCTGTAGCTTGGTAACTACTATTTACATGGGTATTGTAAACGCGAATCCTGTTGATAGATATATCGGGCCTGACAACCCCAACCGGACTGGACAACCAGTATTCAACGGTTGCACAGTACTTCGTTTTGGTGACTACACTTGGTACGGTGTAGTGAGATTTCATAATAAAGGGAATATGCGACGTTGATTAAATGTTAAGTATGGTTACCAAGTGCTCAACCACTTAGAATGCTTTACATACACTTGCGAGTGTATTATGTTTATGATTATGAAATCTTGTGGTCTATTAACATATTGAAATGATTGTTATGATAAACCTATTAACTCACCAACCTTTTGGTTGACACTTTAAAACATGTTTAGTCTCAGGTACGAATTAAGTCTTCCGCTGTGCATTTGCTCAATATAAGGACATTACTTGGAGCCGATCATCGCAATGGGACCAAATGTTGATGACTTCGTCCAGGTGGATTAGGATGGGTCCTTTCACATCCTAACCAACTCGATAAGACACACTAATGCAATTTTCTAATTCTCTGAGATCAATTTTCTAATTCATAGCGATTATAAACGTTTCATATTAATTGATTTCCTTGCGAGGTTTTGACCTCTATATGAGACGTTTTTCAAAGACTACATTCATTTTTAAAACAAACCATAACCTTTATTTTATTGACAAGGTTTAAAGGACACAACCATAGATTATCAAGAAATGATAATCTGAAAATATCACGCTTACACACGACCAATACATAACGGTTTACAATATTAATATGTTACAACAAAGTAAGATCTCGAATGCAGTTTTAAAACGATATTTTACAAGCATGCTGACACCAAATCTTGTCCATATTTTAGCATGCAACAGCGGAAGCTCTTAATGATCACCTGAGAATAAACATGCTTTAAACGTCAACAAAAATATTGGTGAGTTATAGGTTTAACCTATATATCAAATCGTAATAATAGACCACAAGATTTCATCTTTTAATAACATGCAATCTGCATAAAAATCATTCATATGATTGAACACCTGGTAACCGACATTAACAAAATGCATCTAGAATATCCCCAAACATATAACATCGAAGTACTAAAGCAGTTCAAATTCTCTGACTGGGGCGTGTCAAAGCCCATAGATCTATCTTTAGGATTCGCGTCAATTGGTGGCAATTATAATAAACACCAATTCTTAGGCTACTAAGTTCAACAAGGGTGATATCCGGTATAACAATTCAACATAGAATGTAGTTTCAAATACTTGTGTCTATTTTGTAAATCATTTTCAAAACTGCATGTATTCTCATCCCAAAAATATTAGATAGTAAAAAATGGGACTATAACTCACTTTCACAGATTCTTAATTTGTCGAGAATTAGACTTGGCCACTGGTCGATTCACGAACCTATAACAAATATATACAAATATATCAAAGTATGATCGAAATATATTCACACCATATTTTATTATGTTTTAACGATTTAAGTTTGTTAAGTTTACAGTCCAACGTTGTAGTCCACAATTAATTGTCCACAGTTAGTAGTACAGAAATAAATCAATATAATTTCTCGAATCAATCCACGACCCAGTGTATACAAGTCTCAGACTTGATCACAACTCAAAGTATATATATTATTTTGGAATCAACCTCAACCCTGTATAGCTAACTCGATCATTACTGCATATAGAGTGTCTATGGTTGTTCCAAAATATATATATAGATGACGTCGATATGATATGTCAAAACATTGTATACATGTCTATGGTCTATCAAGATTACATAATATGTGTTAGAGTACATGTATAATACAATATAAGTTAGTTAAGTTATGGTTAGTATAGATTTTTGTAAAATCATCCCGTAGTCAAATTAACCATTTTTAACCAATTTTGTTTTACCATAACTTCTTCGTTTTAAATCCGTTTTGAGTGATTCAAGTTGCTATGGTTTCATAATGAACTGAAATTTATGAAACTAAACAGAAAAAGTATAAGTTTATAGTCGGAAATACAAGTTACAAGTCGTTTTTGTAAGAGGTAATCATTTCAGTCGAAAGAACGACGTCTTGATGACCATTTTGAAAAACATACTTCCACTTTAAGTTTAACCATGATTTTGAATATAGTTTCATGTTCATAAGAAAAATCATTTTCCCAGAAGAACAACTTTTAAATCAAAGTTTATCATAGTTTTTAATTATCTAACCCAAAACAGCTCCCGGTTTCACTACGAAGGCGTATGTCCGGTTTTACGGTGTTCTTCGTGTTTTCAGGTTTTAAATCATTAAGTTAGCATATCATATAGATGTAGAACATGTGTTTAGTTGATTTTAAAAGTTAAGTTAGAAGGATTAACTTTGTTTGCGAACAAGTTTAGAATTAACTAAACTATGTTATAGTGATTACAAGTTCAAATCTTCGAATATATATATATATATATATATATATATATATATATATATATATGAATCGAATGATGTTACGAACATCATTACTACCTCAAATATAGTGGATAGACATACTGGAAGTGACAAGAAAAGATTTATCTTCAAAGGATTCTCGGATGGCTTGGAAGTTCTTGAAGTAGAATCATGACACGAAAACAAATTCAAGTAAGTTTATCACTCGAATCAAGATAGTTATAGTTATAGAAATCAAATCAAAGTTTAAATATGAGTATTACCTTGGATTAGAATGATATCCTACTGTAAATAACAAGGGTTTCTTGAGGTTGGATGATCACTCAAAATGGATTTGCAAGATTGGAAGTAAGCTAGCAAACTTGAAAGTATTCTTGATGTGTTCTTGAGTAGTTGTTTTGTAAGTTGGTTTATGTATGGATTTATGAACTAGATTGATGTAGTTTTTGATGAAGATGATGAATAACACTTAGAACACTAAGAGAGTAATTGAGAGAGAGTAATTTGATGCATAAAATTGAAATGAAAATGAGTTTGTGTGTGTCTTTCTTCACTTGAATTTAGGATGGCATTATAGTCTCCATTAGTTTGTAATTTTGTGGGATATTTCATGCTAGATGTTAAATGATGGTTCCCACATGTTTAGGTGACTCACAAGGGCTTCTAAGAGCTGATCATTGGAGTGTATATACCAATAGTAAATACATTTAGAAGCTGTGTATTCTACGAGTATGAATACGAGTGCATACGAGTAGAATTGTTGATGAAAACGAAGGAGGATGTAATTGTAAGCACTTTTATTATGTAGAAGTACTTTGATATGTGTCCTTAAGGCTTTCAAAATTGTACCAATACATATTAATACAATACATATATATACATTTTAACTGAGTCGTTAAGTCATCATTAGTAGTTACATGTAAGTGTTGTTTTGAAACCTTTAAGTTAACGATTTCAATTAATGTTGTTAACCCATTGTTTATTATATCTAATGAGATGTTAAATTATTACATTATCATGATATTATGATGTATGAATATATCTTAATATGATATATATACATTAAAATGTCGTTACAACAATAATCGTTACATATGTGTCTCGTTTCGAAATTCTTAGGTTAGTAGTATTGTTTTACATATGTAGTTCATTGTTAACATACTTAATGTTATATATATATATATATATATATATATATATATATATATATATATATATATATATATATATATATATATATATATATATAATTATCATTTTATCATGTTAAATACAGTGTAACAATATCTTAATATGATACATATGTATTTAGTAAGACGTTGTTATAACGATAATCATTATATATATCGTTTCGAGTTTCTTAACTTAGTAATCTCATTTTTATGTACATAACTCATTGTTAATATACCTAGTGATATACTTACTTATCATAGTATCATGTTATATATATATATATATATATATATATATATATATATATATATATATATATATATATATATATATATATATATATATATATATATATATATGAAGACCCGGGAATTTCTGACCAAATTTAAACTTGAATCTTATTTGATTTTGATACGATAAGCAAAGTCTGTAATGTTGATGTTTCAAAAACTTTGGACTGTTTACATAAAATCATTTGACCTTTGACTATGCTCGACGATTCACGAACGATTGTTTGTAAATATATATACATATGTATATGATTGCTATTAATAATTATTATATTGTAATATATAAATGTTAAATATTCAAACATGGTATTATATAGAATAAGTAATACATAAGTAATAAAATGTAAAGTTAATATATTATATGTAAATACAAGTCAAAGTATAAAAGTTATATTTAGATCATTACTTTCATTAATGTTAATATTTATAGTAATATCTGCATTATGGATATTAGTAATATAAATGAAATTTGATATGTAAAATTGTTATTATTAATATTATTATTATATTAATATCATTATAGGTAGTGTTATCAATAAAATTAATAATAAAATTATTGATATCTTTGTTAATATCATTATAATTAATAGTAAAATTCTAATTTTAGATATTATGATTATTATTTGTATTGTTATTAAATATTATTATTAAGAATTATTATTATTATAAATTATTATCATTATCATTATTTTTATTATTATTATTATTAGAAAATAATACAAACTATTGTTTTTTTCACTTATAAAATTAGTATTTCTATTATCACAATTAGTGTTTCTATTTTTTATTAATCTGTATTATTAATATAACTATTAATGATTTGTATTAATTTTATTATTTTTATTATTAGTTTCATCATTTTTACTAATATTAATATTAATAATAAATATTAATGGTTGTATTATTAATATTATTATGTTCTTTATAGATAAATAGATATATGGATTCAGGAGTACAGATAGATAGATATACGAATACAGATACCAAATAATTAACACAAGGTGATATATATCCCTTTCAATTTTTTTTTTTCTGTTTAACCTGTGACCTGCTCGACATACTATCATTCACCCGTGATTTTTTTTACAATCATTCAATCAACCTCACAATATCCTAGTAAATCACAGCTACTAATATCTGTTGTTAATTGTGAAATCAAAACAGAAAAAAACTCAGGAACGATATCTTTAACTCTGTTCTTCATACTTTTTGGTCAAAATTCGAATTCGTGTTTTATTTCAAAATCTAGAAATGCAGATGTACTAGGAACCCTTTAATCAATCTATCTGCAAAGCCTAAACTTCCAATTTTTTGAAACAAGATCAAATTTTGAGGTCAAAGATTTGTTTTCAAAAAGTCAACAATCGTTAATCCATCAAATTCGAGTTCTGTGATTTGTTTTTGGATAAATTAAGAATTTCTAAAGATTAAAGGATGTATTTAGAACATAATTCATGTAGAAACTTGGAGCTATAACGTTTTTAAAATCAAGATTGAAGATTGGATTTTTTTTTTTTACCTCAGCGTGATACAGCAGGTTTTTATTTATTTTTTATTTATTTATTTCGTTTTCTAATAATAGAATCTTTAATTATTGATGAATCTAATTATTTTGAAGAACCTATAAACCGTTTTGTAAATTGTTGTTTTGATGGATAACTGTTCTGGTCGATCAGTTATGAAGAAGAAGATGTAGATGTATAAAAAGAAGATATAAGGGTTAAATATTATACGGGGTAATTACAAACACTAAAACTAAAGTGGAGGGACGGTTAGGCAGTGATCATGGGAGCGAGAGGTCTCGGGTTCAATTCTAGGCGTGGGCAGTTTTCTTTTTTTTTCTTTAATGCTTCATCAAAGGTAGTCCCATGTTTTATTAATATTATTATTATTATTATTATTATTATTATTATTATTATTATTATTATTATTATTATTATTATTATTATTATTATTATTATTATTATTATTATGATTAGTTATTGTTATTGTTATTACTAATGCAAATAGTAAATATTATTATTGTTATGATTATAAATACAAAACTGAATATTATTGTTATTATTGTTAAGATGCGTATTAATATAGCTATCGTGTTGAAATTATTATTATTATCCTTAAAAATTAGTATTATCATTATATTTATCATTACTATCATTGTTATTAAATTAAATGTTATTAATAATATTACAATTAATATCACTAAAATAATTATCTATATCTATATGATTATTATTATTATAGTTAAGTTAATTGTTAGTAAAATTATAAAATGCAAATATGTATTATTATTATTATGTAATTACTAACATCATTATCATAACTATCATTAATAGAAAAATTAATATTTTTATAGCTATTATCATTAATATCATTATTATTATCACTAATAGAAATATTAACATTATTACTTTCTTAGAAAACTAAAGTATTATAATTATTACCATATTTAATATTATTTTAATATTGTTATAATTAATATTTTCATTAGCAACCAAATGATATATAAATATATATATGAATATATGTAATACATATAATATAACAAAATTTATATTTTATATACAAAATGAATATAGGAAACATATACATATTACTAATATAAATATGATAGAACTAATAAATTCACATATATATAATTGTTCGATTTCAAACATGTGTATTAATATATATACAAATGATATAGGTTCGTGAATCTGAGGCCAACCCTGTATTGTTCAATATAGTTATATGTATTTTTACTACAAAATACATTAGGTGAGTTTCATTTGCTCCCTTTTTAAATGCTTTTGCAATATATATTTTTGGGATTGAGAATACATGCGCTGCTTTTATAAATGTTTTACGAAATAGACACAAGTAATCGAAACTACATTTTATGGTTAAATGATCGAAACAGAATATACCCCTTTTTGCTTGGTAGCCTAAGAATTAGAGAACATCACTAATTTTGAGAATTAGTGCACCCCTAATTGACGCGAATCCTAAAGATAGATCTATTGGGCCTAACAAATCCCATCCAAAGTACCGGATGCTTTAGTACTTCGAAATTTATATCATATCCGAAGGGTGTCCAGGAATGATGGGGATATTCTATATGCATCTTGTTAAGGTCGGTTACCAGGTGTTCACCATATGAATGATTATTTTTGTCTCTATGCATGGGACGTTTATTTATGAGAAATGAAAATCTTGTGGTCTATTAAAATGATGGAAATGATTATTTATGTTAAACTAATGAACTCACCAACCTTCTGGTTGACACTTGAAAGCATGTTTATTCTCATGTATGAAAGAAATCTTCCGCTGTGCATTTGCTCATATTAGAGATATTACTTGGAGTCATTCATGACATATTTCAAAAGACGTTGCATTCAAGTCATCGAGTTCATCAGGATTATTATTAAGTCTATTATAGTTGGATATATTATGAAAGAATATGCATGTCGTCAAATTTCGATGTAAATGAAAGTTTGTCTTTTAAAAAAGAATGAAATGTTTGTAAAATGTATCATATAGAGGTCAAGTACCTCGCTATGTAACCAACTATTGTGAATCGTTAGTAATCGATATGGACTTCGTTCGGATGGATTAGGACGGGTCCTTTCAGTTGGTATCAGAGCGGTGGTCTTAGCGTACCAGGTCTGCATTAGTGTGTCTAACTGATAAGTCGATAGGATGCATTAGTGAGTCTGGACTTTGACCGTGTCTGCATGTCAAAAGTTTTGCTTATCATATCTAGTCAGAAATCATCTGCTTATCATCCTTAGAAAATTACCTGCTTATCATTATTAGTCTAGACACGCCTTGCTACATTAATTGCATGAGTAGTGTATAGATAAAAATTCATATCTTAGCGTATCTGCTAAATGATATCTTATCGTATCTATTACTGTAAACTTTGCCTGACATATCTCGTAAATTTCGCCGTAATCTATGAAACCTTTTGCTCTATATATATATAGATATTCTATATAGTTAGAGTACCATCCAATATTCAAAAATCAATCCCTTATTCAAATCGTACGAAATGGAATTCGTCATTAGTTCAAGTCCCTCGGACTCCGAAATGGAATCTCACTCAAGCTCCGAAAGCAGTGTGACCGGAATGGATCAAACAATCAGCCATCATCTATTTTTGATGAATTGGGGATGGGTTCGTAGCCTCCTCAATCATTGGAGACAAGAAGAAGGTGATCCTTTCCATCCGCCACATTGCCCTCTTGGCGAAGAACCTGAAACACTTACCGGTGAACCTATCCGAAACACCATTTTCTCTCTCATTTCCAGAGTGTCTCGTCACGACTACATACTACATCAAATTCTAGATTTCATTTATCCGCTTGTCCGAACCGACAATCACCCCGGTGTGATAGAAGAAGTCAACGAGCTTCGCGCTCGAGTAGTGGCTTTGGAGAATATGGTGCAAAGGTTACAAACACCGGCAGCAGCACCAGCAGCATAACCATTACCACCACCGACAACAACCGCATCGCAAACCTCAACTTCACAATCTGTACCACGAGCATCGACGTCTTATGCCCTGTAGATACCAAGGAATACCAACAACCACAAACGATGAAGTATTGATTCATAACTTTATTGGAGAAATTTTCTGCAGCAATTATGTAATCTCTAAAGTCTTAGAGATTATCTATTCTAGCGCTAACCATAAATCAGATGAATGAACCAAAAATGATAGAAGGAAGAGTAGAAACCCTGACAAGAATGATGCGTGATTTGCAAGCTAGACTTGTTTTACCAGCAGCACTAACAGTAACGTTAACATCACCAGCACATTCAGTGCCATCAGCATCGTCAGAATCAGCAACACCTATAACATCAAAAGCTCCGCCAGTTCAAGAATCATCGTGGACACCATTACGAATCAATAACAAATATCTTGTATCAACGAGTTATGAAGTATTAACTCATTGCCACTGAAGAATTTATATGTATATATTATATATATAAATTTTTAAACCATAATAAATATTTCCGTACTAAGCTATTATGTGTGAATCTTAACTACTCGGTTAATTCATACTACTAATATGCTAAAATGTACATCCTTCAACAACGACTTAACCATTGTTAACTACAATCTCTGTTTCAATTTAATGAATTCCATTTCATAATAATCAAGCGTATTATTCAAATATATGTTTGATTTTACACTTTCATCATCGATGTACTCGAAACTTTTCAGATAACATCATTCGAATCTTGCGAAGTTCACAAGAATTCCACGAACACCAACATCACGCAAAGTATAAATTCATAATATTATTAAAGAAATACTCCGTAAAAGTGATGTAATTTCTAAAGTTTTTAGAGATTATGAAATTCAAGTTGCAACCGTAAATCAAATGAGTTTAATATTAACTCATTAAATCTATATTACATCTGAAGAAAATATATATGTAAGTATATTTTCGTAAAGATTGTAAATAAAAATTCTTTTGTACAAACTGTTAATGGTAAAAATATTTTAACGGGTATGTAATACCCGAGGAATATTTAGATTTCACATTAATAAGTTAAACTGTACATTCTTTCAAATCTGATTCAACAGTCATTTACTATCCTATTTACATCCACCGATACACGTATCCGTTCACCACAGAATAACCATATTCATCCAATTTCATATTTGGATTTTGATTTATCAGAATCCAACAAGTGGCATAATGAAGAAAACATTTGACAAAATAAAATTTGTTAAAACAAACAAATTAACTATGAGAAATTTTGTTAAGAATCCACGCTAACTGTTCCTAGCTAATTGTTCCTAGCTAACTGATTACATTTTATTTATCGCAATTTAATTATCGCAATTTAATTATCGCAATTTACATTCTCGCAATTTTATTTATCGTCATTTAATTTCTGTTAATTACTTTACGCACTTTATTTATCGTTATTTATTTTCTTTTATTTATTTTACGCACTTTAAATATCGGGACACGTATACAAGGTTTTGACATATCATATCGACGCATTTATATATATTATTTGGAAAAACCATAGACACTCTATATGCAGTAATGATTGAGTTCTCTATACAGGGTGGAGGTTGATTTTATATTAATATATATAATTTGAGTTGTGATCGAGTCTGAGACATGTACACGGGTCACGATACGTATTAATTAATTCGAATATTATATATTAAACTATATATGAATTATTGGACTGTTAATTGTGGACTATCAACTGTGGACTGCCGACATTGGACAATTAAAATGAATTAAAATATTGATTATAATATATGAAACTAAACAATTCTTCAAGTTTGCCACTTGATTTCATCTTAAACCTCATTTTTATCTTGACAATTACCATCTGCGTTCAAACCTTTCATGATCCTTGAAAACACCTCAATTGAGAGGATGAACCAACCGCACTTCATCTACAAGAGAAAAGATTGATGCATATAGTTATGCACCTGAAAAACTCTCGGAAACTGAGCAAACGTTTAAAACGTAGCTATGCTAATTTCTTAGTGTTATTATTACTGTAAGACCCCAATATTTATTTTACACAGAGTTTTAAATGATGTACGTATCGTAGGTGAAGCGTGGTATGGAATAGAAGCTCAGAACCTGTTCAGAGGGTTGTGCGCGCCGCGCACCTTGAGGTGAGCGCGCCGCGCACCTGGTCTGCGACAGAAATCTGACTTTTTCAAATTAGAGTTTAATGAGGGGCTTTTTGGTCTTTTTACTTGAGGCCGGATGTGAGGCCATATCAGCTGGTTGGATTCAGTTTTGGATCATATTTCACATCCACAAACACACACTAAACTATCTTAGAGAGAGAGGGAGATTTCTAGAGAGAGATTTGGGATTTTGGAGAAGAAGGAGCTTGAATTGATCAAAGTCTCGGGTTTTAAAGTTGTTCACCTCGTTCCTAGCTACGTTTTGGTGGTTGTAGTAAGTTCTAACTCCAAATTTCATTGTTTGATTTTGATAATCAAGTTAGGGTTTGAACTTAAATTGATGAGAAACCCATTTAAACTCTTGAAATGAGTTTAGTGATGCTAGTAATCGGGTTTATTGCTATTGTTGGTGGATTATGGGTTGGTGAACTAATTGGCCATAATTAGGACTTGAAATTGGGTTTAATCACTTAAGTTATTGATTATGGAAGTATTGAAACCCATTTAGGATTATTTGGTTGACTAGTTTTGACTTTGGGTCAAAATTAGGATTTAGTGATGATTATGACCCAATTGGCGATTTAATGAGGTTTATAAACTTAAAATGGATTAAGTTTAAGTATAAAACCGAGTTAAAGGTGTTTTGGTGTCGAAATTTGTAAATGGTGAGATTTTGACCTTATGGGTCAAAATTAGGGTTTATGGGCAATTTGGGGACTGATAAGTGTTTAACACTTGTGTTCGGGTTTATTTGGCGTATTAGGACCATTCTCACTTGTGTTAGTGATTATTGGTTAATTTTGGGCGCGGTTTGTACTTGGAAGTGCATTTGGGTCGAATTTGCACTAAGTGTCAAATTGGGTTGGTTTGTAAATCCAATCTAAGTGTGTTGTTGAATTTGTGATAATGGAATAGGTACTTTCCATTGGCAAGGTGCGGATTACTTGGAAGCATTCATCAAGGCGACAAGGTGAGTGTTAATATCCTATGTGCATATATATGTGTAGGATGGGTGCGGGTCGGGTGAGGTGGTTCTCGGTTATAGAGCTCACTTCACATATAGGTGGATTTGATGGACTTTTGTATGAGTCCAATTGGCACGGTTGTGCGTTTTGGTTGACCATCTTTGGCGAAGTACGCGTTCGCGTGTACATTATCACACGTGGTTGTGATGTGGTTGATATAACCCCAATGGCGAAGGGTTTAATATTGAGAAGTGAATCGCGTGTGGTTTCGGATTAACGATGACGCGTGTGGTTTCGGTCATCTTATAAAATAATCTCGTGTAGTTCGGATTCATGGTGACTCGTGTAGTTCGGTCATCTTATTGAGCTAGTAATCTCGTGTGGTTCGGATTACTAAGGCTCGTGTAGTTCGGCCAACCTCGATGATGTGGAGATAGTAATCTCGTGTAGTTTCGGATTACTAAGGCTCGTGTAGTTCGGCCAATCTTCATTGTGGTACTTGGTTCTCGGTATTGGGTTAAGGGGTTAACCTTGTGCGTTATATATATATATATATATATATATATATATATATATATATATATATATATATATATATATATATATATATATATATATATATATATATATATATATATATATATATATATATATATATATATATATATATATATATATATATATATATATTGTTATATATTAATGCATTGTTGTGGTGTAGCTAACCCTCCGGGGGTAGCTTCTTGGCGTTGTTCACATCGTCGTTGGTGAACTTATAATTGTTGTTGTATCTTTAGCTCATTACTTAGAGATCGTACGGTATGCTTAATGTAGTGCCTTATATATGGATGCTTCGGTATGCGGTATTTGTTATTTCGTGGCGTGTCCATTTTATGCATATATATGTATGTAGTATATTATCATTCACTAAGCATTAGCTTACCCTCTCGTTGTTGACATTTTTATAGATTGCATGGATGCGGTGGCTCGGGTAAACGGGGACCAGTGGACTCGCATAGTTGCTTTAGAAGATCTTGCTTTTGGATTGGTTAGGATTGGGTAGCGTATCCCCAATCGCCATGCTCGGTCTTTATTTTGTGTTAAAAATCATGTGGTCGAAACTTGTATTTTGTACGAAAGTCGTAAAAACGGCCGATGTGGGCCCGGTCTAGTAAAACTCATTCTATTATTGGAACGTGTTAGTTTTAACTAATATAAATTGTTGTGAAAAGCGTTTGGTCTAAAAGTGTCGGGAAGTCGAAGATCTTTTCGCGAAAAATGGACATTTTGATCAGAACTGTCACAGGCCTTGTGCGCGCCGCGCACAGGCAGTGGTGCGCGCCGCGCACCCTTTTGTCCAGTTTAAAAAAATTTTTTATTCCGCGTTTTTGGTTGGTTAACGGGTTGGGATGTTACAAGTGGTATCAGAGCATGGTCTAAGGGATTTAGGTGACTTGAGATAGGTGCCTAGACTTAGATTTTTGTGTGTGCTTAATTGTTGCGGGACTTGTAGGATTACGGGTCGGAATGAGTTATAGTTAGTGCCTTGATTGTAGGTGGACTAACGTTTATATTAGTAATGCGGATATTATTAATATATTATTTGTGTTGTTGTGTAATTCTCGCGTGTGTTTATATCGCGTAGAATTCTGTTTGTGTTTGTTTATATCATCGAACGAGGCGGTTGTTGTACTAATGATTTGATGCGGCGTGTGTGCGTAATAAGGACTTGCAAACCTTATTACGGGTGCAAATCGTGTCTAACAAGTGATGTACGACGAGTGTTTAGCAAGATGGGGCGGTGTGGTGCGTATGGTTTTATACGTTCATGGACTAATCGTTTTGCATTCTTTAGAATGGCGACGCGAAACGAGATCGAGACGAATGACGAGGAGTTTAATACTAGAGTTGCGGCCGCCGTTACGGAGCAATTGGGTGCGTTGGAAGAAAGAATGGAAAGGAGGTATTCCGAACTTCAAGGTAGTAGTGAAATGGAGCGTTATTTTAAGAGCTTCATGAGGACTAAACCCCCGATGTATGACGAGAAACCGGATCCTCTGGTAAGCACAACTTGGATTTCGGACGTCGAAGGGTGTTTCCGTACTATTGATTACCCTCCCGAGAGAAAGATGAGACTCGCTACGAGTTTGTTGCGGGGTTGGGCAAGGGATTGGTTGGATGGTAAGATTGATCTTGTCGGTGGCGAGACGTTTATGGCTTTATCGTGGGACGACTTTAAGGAGGAATTCTTCGAGGAGTTCCGGACTTCGGCCGATTTGTGGGAATTGCGTAATGAGTTGCGAAATTTGCGACAAGGATCTATGGATTTGAGTACTCTCAAGATGACCTTTATGGCGAAGGCTCGTTTTTGTCCGGAGTATTTGGGGAATGATCGTTTGTTGATAGGGGATTTCTATCGGACCTTGAATGATGACTTGAAAAGTAAAATTAGTCGGGGTCAAGCGAAATCATTTTCGGAATTATTCGACTTGGCTAGAGGTTTCGAGTCGTATTCACGATCGAAAAAGGGTGAACCTTCAAGTGAGCGAAGGGTCGTTTCTTATGGTGCTCCGAGAAAGAGGGCTAAGGGTCTGAGTGTGAGCACGGGTGGTACGCAAACAGGTATGTCGGATTCTAGTGCGGCTAGATGTTACAATTGTGGCGTGAGGGGTCACAAGTCTTGGGAATGTTCGGTACCAAAGGGTGATGGTATGGTGTACTTCAATTGCCAAAAGGAAGGACATCGTAAGTCGGAATGTCCCAAGTTAGCGGGGACGGGTGCGGCAAGGAGACGTTAAGGTACGTTTCAATTTAATAAATATGTCTTTTGATTATTTATTAAGTGCTGTTTGAGTTTGTGTAGTATGCCTTTTGTTGTGCATGTTATTGTTGTGGGTGACGTTCCTAAAGGAAGTACCATATGTTGATGTTTGATTGACGGGCAAAGGGCGTAAGACTTGGTGCAACCAAGCATTCCTTAGTATTTGGGAAATGTTTCTACCAAACCATGGAAGTGGGTTTTGGTGTTCGATTGTTAAGCGCGTGTTCACTTTCGTGTTGAAGTTGATGAACCATGAGGTTCGTTGGGTGGATTGGAACCCGAAAAAGATCGAGTGTTTGAACTCGATGTATGTTGGTAAAGGAGTCTACGTGACGCGACATTAGGTGCCTCTTTTATACCTACTAGCGTGGTGTTCGACTCCGATTGTGTTGCGGTACACTTTTCGTTCAAAGTGTTTAAGGATTGGTTAAAATCCTTCGTGTGCTCAAGGTTGGAGCAAGATGTAGTGATGGGTCGTGTGAGCCCAATTATTGGTAAAGTCTACCTTTGGTAGCATTGTGCTGTTGTACGAGTTGTGACATTGGAACGTAATTCCAAGTGAGGGAGTTACACTCCCGCACGAGGAGGCTTTGGTGGGAGATTTCGGAGGATACTTTTGGTAGATCCGGAAATTTTTGGTCGATATGTGGTAGAGTACAATTTCGGATAAATTATCCTTATGGTTTAGGATTTGTAAATTATCACCGAGGTGGTAAGTTGGTGAATCTCGTTGAGAGATAATGGACGTGTTTGGCGAGCAATGTGAAATCCTTCGGTTAAGGGAGGTGTGTGTCGGGTTCTCTTTTGGAGAATTATTGTTCGGTACCTATGTTTGATATAGCTGGTTCTTGCTCGATTATGGATGGTTAGTGGTCCGCTAGGGTTCACTATAGTGTAGCAGAGCGCGATGTTGCACTACTCGTTGTTTGAGGCCGAAGGTGCGTATGTGATTGATGAAGCATGACCTTCGGGTCCGCTGACTTCATCATGGTATTGTGATTAATGAAGCATGACCTTCGGGGTCCGCTGACTTCATTATGGTATGGTTGATTGGTGGAGCATGACCTTTGGGGTCCGCTGACTTCATCATGGGAGTACGTGATTAGTGGAGCATGACTTTCGGAGTCCGCTGACTTCATCATGAGCGTGGTGTTATATCGGTGAAGCATGATCTTCGGGTCCGCTGACTTCATCCGGTGTCGAGATTGGTGAAGCATGATCTTCGGGTCCGCTGACTTCATCATGGTTGTGGATCGCGTGTGGTTTCGGATTCACGATGACGCGTGTGGTTTCGGTCATCTTATGGTGGAAGTGAATCTCGTGTAGTTCGGATTCACAAATGACTCGTGTGGTTTCGGTCATTGTGTGGAGGAGTGAGTCTCGTGTAGTTCGGATTCACAAATGACTCGTGTAGTTCGGTCATTCCTCTGGGATAGTGACTCTCGTGTAGTTCGGATTCACTATGGCGCGTGTAGTTCGGCCATTCCCGTTTGTTGTTGTAGTGAAGGTAGTGAGTCGCGTGTAGTTCGGATTCACTAAGGCGTGTGTGTTTTCGGCCAGCCTTCGTGTGTTGCGTGATCCGTCGGTTGTTTTATACACCGATGGTGGGGTCGTAAGGACCGGGATGTTTGATCTATTGGTTGTTTTATACACCAATGGTGGGGTCGTAAGGACCGTGTTGTTTGATCTATCGGTTGTTTGATACACTGATGGTGGGGTCGTGAGGACCATGTTGTATGTTTAGTGATGCGTTAGCCGTGTTTCGCTCACATGTTTGTTACGGGTGTGACGATGGTTGATTTCGTACACCTTGGGTTTTGCGTTTCCATAGTCATTTTGGGCGCTATCAGTTCTAGCCGTTGGATTATGATGTTACGGTAGTTGCGTATTGGTCGTATGGCGCACTACAAGGGATGTTTAGTGATTGGTGTAATCCGTAAGGGTTCATTTGGTTCGGTCTTCATCGTTTCGGGTTGTTGACCTTAGGTTCAGACTTGGTTGTTTTTAGCGTTTTACTCGGTAACTGTACGCTAAGAGATCTATATCTCGGTACTAGATTTGGTTGAGTTTTCCCGATGTGAGGGAATGTGCATGGTTATAGTGCTCGTATTGTGATTTGATAAATCGTGTGTGACGATTTAGTTGCTTAAAGGCGATTCATTGGGAAGGATTGCTTAGGAAAGTCGGATTGGGACTTAGGCTTGAGGACCGTGGAGTGTGGTCCGTTTGGTTATGTGACAAGGATCACGAGGACGTGATCGATTATAAGTGGGGGAGAGTTATAAGACCCCAATATTTATTTTACACAGAGTTTTAAATGATGTACGTATCGTAGGTGAAGCGTGGTATGGAATAGAAGCTCAGAACCTGTTCAGAGGGTTGTGCGCGCCGCGCACCTTGAGGTGAGCGCGCCGCGCACCTGGTCTGCGACAGAAATCTGACTTTTTCAAATTAGAGTTTAATGAGGGGCTTTTTGGTCTTTTCACTTGAGGCCGGATGTGAGGCCATATCAGCTGGTTGGATTCAGTTTTGGATCATATTTCACATCCACAAACACACACTAAACTATCTTAGAGAGAGAGGGAGATTTCTAGAGAGAGATTTGGGGTTTTGGAGAAGAAGGAGCTTGAATTGATCAAAGTCTCGGGTTTTAAAGTTGTTCACCTCGTTCCTAGCTACGTTTTGGTGGTTGTGGTAAGTTCTAACTCCGAATTTCATTGTTTGATTTTGATAATCAAGTTAGGGTTTGAACTTAAATTGATGAGAAACCCATTTAAACTCTTGAAATGAGTTTAGTGATGCTAGTAATCGGGTTTATTGCTATTGTTGGTGGATTATGGGTTGGTGAACTAATTGGCCATAATTAGGACTTGAAATTGGGTTTAATCACTTAAGTTAGTGATTATGGAAGTATTGAAACCCATTTAGGGTTATTTGGTTGACTAGTTTTGACTTTGGGTCAAAATTAGGGTTTAGTGATGATTATGACCCAATTGGCGATTTAATGAGGTTTATAAACTTAAAATGGATTAAGTTTAAGTATAAAACCGAGTTAAAGGTGTTTTGGTGTCGAAATTTGTAAATGGTGAGATTTTGACCTTATGGGTCAAAATTAGGGTTTATGGGCAATTTGGGGACTGATAAGTGTTTAACACTTGTGTTCGGGTTTATTTGGCGTATTAGGACCATTCTCACTTGTGTTAGTGATTATTGGTTAATTTTGGGCGCGGTTTGTACTTGGAAGTGCATTTGGGTCGAATTTGCACTAAGTGTCAAATTGGGTTGGTTTGTAAATCCAATCTAAGTGTGTTGTTGAATTTGTGATAATGGAATAGGTACTTTCCATTGGCGAGGTGCGGATTACTTGGAAGAATTCATCAAGGCGACAAGGTGAGTATTAATATCCTATGTGCATATGTATGTGTAGGATGGGTGCGGGTCGGGTGAGGTGGTTCTCGGTTATAGAGCTCACTTCACATATAGGTGGATTTGATGGACTTTTGTATGAGTCCAATTGGCACGGTTGTGCATTTTGGTTGACCATCTTTGGCGAAGTACGCGTTCGCGTGTACATTATCACACGTGGTTGTGATGTGGTTGATATAACCCCAATGGCGAAGGGTTTAATATTGAGAAGTGAATCGCGTGTGGTTTTGGATTAACGATGACGCGTGTGGTTTCGGTCATCTTATAAAATAATATCGTGTAGTTCGGATTCATGGTGACTCGTGTAGTTCGGTCATCTTATTGAGGTAGTAATCTCGTGTGGTTCGGATTACTAAGGCTCGTGTAGTTCGGCCAACCTCGATGATGTGGAGATAGTAATCTCGTGTAGTTTCGGATTACTAAGGCTCGTGTAGTTCGGCCAATCTTCATTGTGGTACTTGGTTCTCGGTATTGGGTTAAGGGGTTAACCTTGTGCGTTATATATATATATATATATATATATATATATATATATATATATATATATATATATATTGTTATATATTAATGCATTGTTGTGGTGTAGCTAACCCTCCGGGGGTGGCTTCTTGGCGTTGTTCACATCATCGTTGGTGAACTTATAATTGTTGTTGTATCTTTAGCTCGTTGCTTAGAGATCGTACGGTATGCTTAATGTAGTGCCTTATATATGGATGCTTCGGTATGCGGTATTTGTTATTTCGTGGCGTGTCCATTTTATGCATATATATGTATGTAGTATATTATCATTCACTAAGCATTAGCTTACCCTCTCGTTGTTGACATTTTTATAGATTGCATGGATGCGGTGGCTCGGGTAAACGGGGACCAGTGGACTCGCATAGTTGCTTTAGAAGATCTTGCTTTTGAATTGGTTAGGATTGGGTAGCGTATCCCCAATCGCCATGCTCGGTCTTTATTTTGTGTTAAAAATCATGTGGTCGAAACTTGTATTTTGTACGAAAGTCGTAAAAACGGCCGATGTGGGCCCGGTCTCGTAAAACTCATTCTATTATTGGAACGTGTTAGTTTTAACTAATATAAATTGTTGTGAAAAGAGTTTGGTCTAAAAGTGTCGGGAAGTCGAAGATCTTTTCGCGAAAAATGGACATTTTGATCAGAACTGTCACAGGCCTTGTGCGCGCCGCGCACCTTTCTGTCCAGTTTAAAAAAAAAATTATTCCGCGTTTTTTGGTTGGATAACGGGTTGGGATGTTACAATTACCCAAAATAACTTTGCAATCCCTTTCCAAATTAGCAAATTTTGACACAGCTCCAGCAAGTCAACTTCGACTTTTCAGTCAGACTAGCCTTATTATAACTTTGATATATATGCGTGCTCTTTTATTGTTATCGGGGAACCTTTCATATTCCACCATGTTGCAATCATGGTTTAATCATCTAAAAACACAATTCTCTTGAAACCACTTCGAAATGATAACCGATGACCCAGATATCGTAGCATTAAATGCAGAGGAAACAGAAAAATTATAGATGGTCTAAACGGTCAAAAGTTTGATGATAAAGAAGAGAGTGTTGGGAACGCTCGATAGAAAATTTGGTACTGAAAAATAGAGTGAGCAAACCATGAAGGAGACCAAGGCCAAATACCAGAACTATACCATATATTCAAAGGATCTAGGTAATCCTGGATCCGAAGAAACCTTCAACGAATATCTTGCTCCGTACTTATGTTAAAATTTTGTGGAAAATCTTTCTTCATCAACCATCGAACTTAGAAATCCCAAAATATCATCATAAATATCTTCGATATTTCTGATGATATTTTCATAACTCTTCTTGTCCGAAATTAGTTAACTCTTCGTGCCATCCGTATTACATCATAAAGGAAACCATTTTAGTTTCTAAATTTCTTTAAAATTCGAGTTTAAATTATGAATGATTTCTGGAGTAGTGTTGGAAATCGATGCATGAGTTAGTGTAATATAATGACACTTGATCAACGTGATTATATTACAGTAGGTCATGCTGAGTTTCTATTGGAACGTGATGATTCACAGATCATAACGTCATCATGTGCCATGTTACATAGCTCTTTCATTCTGCTTAACTTCTGAAAGTATCATAAAAAATATATATATTCTTGATAGTTCTATTCTCAGTGATTCTGGTAATTTGACAAATCAAATCGTGCTAATACATTCTTTCTTATTTAGAATATGATGTTTATCCGAAATTCCATACTTACAAATTCTGGACCGTTACTCGCTTTACTAGAGGTCGGGAGGATAATAAAAAGGCAAAGAGCTCCAAAATATAAGAGAAAATATAAAGCCCAATAACAACACGGAAGTTATAAACCGTGGATATTAATACGAATAGCAACATAAGGACACGATATAATTAAGAATAGTATCACCCCAAGGCAATAATAGAAGTAAGCAGATTTTTCTGGTGGAAGATTTAAAAGAAAGATGACAGAAATGATAAATAGGAAAATATCAAGGATTAGAACTGGATTAAACATTTCCATCATCTTTTGGTTGTATGAACTAAGAAAGAAAGTATAGGAATAGTGAAACTAATGGAACGGAAAAAGTTTTATTTATAATGAGAATATCAGATAGAGCAATCGAGGCAGATCACAGTATTTAATTATAGAGATCTTAATTTTTCTTACTCGCAATAATCAAATCTTTTAGATTTCGAGGATTTTCTTTAAAACCATTGAATTTCGGAAATCCACGATGACTACGTCAGAAGTTAAAACTCTATCTCAATCTTTTGTGACAACTTCACTCGTACGCTTCATATAATCGAATCGTTTTATCTATATTACTTAATGATGATAAAACTCTAAGTTTTAGCTCGTATGTGTCATAAAAACATACTTATTGTTAACTATGACAACTCCACTCAAATTTCGGGACGAAATTTCTTTAACGGGTAGTTACTGTGATGACCCGGGAATTTTTGACCAAATTTAAACTTGAATCTTATTTGATTTCGATACGATAAGCAAAGTCTGTAATGTTGATGTTTTAAAAACTTTGGACTGTTTACATAAAATCATTTGACCATTGACTGTGCTCGACGATTCACGAACGATTGTTTGTAAATATATATACATATGTATATGATTGCTATTAATAATTATTATATTGTAATATATAAATGTTAAATATTCAAACATGTTATTATATAGAATAAGTAATACATAAGTAATAAAATGTAAAGTTAATATATTATATGTAAATACAAGTCAAAGTATAAAAGTTATATTTAGATCAATACTTTCATTAATGTTAATATTTATAGTAATATCTGCACTATGGATATTAGTAATATAAATGAAATTTGATATGTAAAATTGTTATTATTAATATTATTATTATATTAATATCATTATAGGTAGTGTTATCAATAAAATTAATAATAAAATTATTGATATCTTTATTAATATCATTATAATTAATAATAAAATTCTAATTTTAGATATTATGATTATTATTTGTATTGTTATTAAATATTATTATTAAGAATTATTATTATTTTAAATTATTATCATTATCATTATTTTTATTATTATTATTATTAAAAAATAATACAAACTATTGTGTTTATCACTTATAAAATTAGTATTTCTATTATCACAATTAGTGTTTCTATTTTTTATTAATCTGTATTATTAATATAACTATTAATGATTTGTATTAATTTTATTATTTTTATTATTAGTTTCATCATTTTTACTAATATTAATATTAATAATAAATATTAATGGTTGTATTATTAATATTATTATGTTCTTTATAGATAAATAGATATATGGATTCAGGAGTACAGATAGATAGATATACGAATACAGATACCAAATAATTAACACAAGGTGATATATATATCCCTTTCAAATTTTTTTTCTGTTTAACCTGTGACATGCTCGACATACTATCGTTCACCCGTGATTTTTATTACAATCATTCAATCAACCTCACAATATCCTAGTAAATCACAGCTACTAATATCTGTTGTTAATTGTGAAATCAAAATAGAAAAAAACTCAGGAACGACATCTTTAACTATGTTCTTCATACTTTTTGGTCAAAATTCGAATTCGTGTTTTATTTCAAAATCTAGAAATGCAGATGTACTAGGAACCCTTTAATCAATCTATCTGCAAAGCCTAAACTTCCAATTTTTTGAAACAAGATCAAATTTTGAGGTCAAAGATTTGTTTTCAAAATGTCAACAATCGTTATTCTATCAAATTCGAGTTCTATGATTTGTTTTTGGATAAATTAAGAATTTCTAAAGATTAAAGGATGTATTTATAACATAATTCATGTAGAAACTTGGAGCTATAAAGTTTTTAAAATCAAGATTGAAGATTGGATTTTTTTTTTTTACCTCAGCGTGATACAGCAAGTTTTTATTTATTTTTTTATTTATTTCGTTTTCTAATAATACAATCTTTAATTATTGATGAATCTAACTATTTTGAAGAACCTATAAACCGTTTTGTAAATTGTTGTTTTGATGGATAACTGTTCTGGTCGATCAGTTATGAAGAAGAAGATGTAGATGTATAAACAGAAGATATATGGGTTAAATATTATACGGGGTAATTAAAAACAGAAAAACTAAATTGGAGGGACGGTTAGGCAGTGATCATGGGAGCGAGAGGTCTCGGGTTCAATTCTAGGCGTGGGCAGTTTTCTTTTTTTATCTTTAAGGCTTCATCAAAGGTAGTCCCATGTTTTATTAATATTATTATTATTATTATTATTATTATTATTATTATTATTATTATTATTATTATTATTATTAGTTATTGTTATTGTTATTACTAATGCAAATAGTAAATATTATTATTGTTATGATTATAAATACAAAACTGAATATTATTATTGTTATTGTTAAGATGAGTATTAATATAGCTATCATGTTGAAATTATTATTATTATCCGTAAAAATTAGTATTATCATTATATTTATCATTACTATCATTGTTATTAAATTAAATGTTATTAATAATATTACAATTAATATCACTAAAATAATTATCTATATCTATATGATTATTATTATTATAGTTAAGTTAATTGTTAGTAAAATTATAAAATGCAAATATGTATTATTATTATATAATTACTAACATCATTATCATAACTATCATTAATAGAAAAATTAATATTTTTATAGCTATTATCATTAATATCATTATTATTATCACTAATAGAAATATTAACATTATTACTTTCTTAGAAAACTAAAGTATTATAATTATTACCATATTTAATATTATTTTAATATTGTTATAATTAATATTTTCATTAGCAACCAAATGATATATGAATATATATATGAATATATGTAATACATATAACATAACAAAATTTATATTTTATATACAAAATGAATATAGGAAACATATACATATTACTAATATAAATATGATAGAACTAATAAATTCACATATATATAATTGTTCGATTTCAAACATGTGTATTAATATATATACAAATGATATAGGTTCGTGAATCTGAGGCCAACCCTGCATTGTTCAATATAGTTATATGTATTTTTACTACAAAATACATTAGGTGAGTTTCATTTGCTCCCTTTTTAAATGCTTTTGCAATATATATTTTTGGGACTGAGAATACATGCACTGCTTTTATAAATGTTTTATGAAATAGACACAAGTAATCGAAACTACATTATATGGTTGAATGATCGAAGCCGAATATGCCCCTTTTTGCTTGGTAGCCTAAGAATTAGGGAACATCACTAATTTTGAGAATTAGTGCACCCCTAATTGACGTGAATCCTAAAGATAGATCTATTGGGCCTAACAAACCCCATCCAAAGTACCAGATGCTTTAGTACTTCGAAATTTATATCATATCCGAAGGGTGTCCCAGAATGATGGGGATATTCTATATGCATCTTGTTAAGGTCGGTTACCAGGTGTTCACCATATGAATGATTATTTTTGTCTCTATGCATGGGACGTTTATTTATGAAAAATGAAAATATTGTGGTCTATTAAAATGATGGAAATGATTATTTATGTTAAACTAATGAACTCACCAACCTTTTGGTTGACACTTGAAAGCATGTTTATTCTCATGTATGAAAGAAATCTTCCGATGTGCATTTGCTCATATTAGAGATATTACATGGAGTCATTCATGACATATTTCAAAAGACGTTGCATTCAAGTCATCGAGTTCATCAAGATTATTATTAAGTCGATTATAGTTGGATATATTATGAAAGAGTATGCATGCCGTCAACTTTCGATGTAAACAAAAGTTTGTCTTTTAAAAACGAATGAAATGTTTGTAAAATGTATCATATAGAGGTCAAGTACCTCGCGATGTAACCAACTATTGTGAATCATTAGTAATCGATATGGACTTCGTTCCGATGGATTAGGACGGGTCCTTTCAATATATATATATATATATATATATATATATATATATATATATATATATATATATATATATATATATATATATATATATATATATATCATATCGTTTTTACAAATTTTAATGTTCGTGAATTACCGGTCAACTTGGGTGGTCAATTGTCTAAACGAAACTCATTTCAATTAATCAAGTCTTAACAAGTTTGATTGCTTAATATGTTGAAAACATTTAATCATGTAAATATCAATTTCATTTAATATATAAACATGAAAAAGTTCGGGTCACTACAGTGATGGGTTCACGAATGGTGTTGAAAAGTGGTGGCGGTTCCCGGCTGTTTACATCAACCGAAGATGGTTGATAACAGGCAGTTCAAAAGCAACAAAAACAGTAGCAGCAAAAGTGACGAGCAGTGATGGTGATGAGGGTGAAGATGGTTACCAAAGTGGTGGTGACATTGTCATTCGAACAAGAAACTAATACAGATTGTTGAATGGTGTTTTTGGTTGTGGGTTTATGCATCTTAATGCATGTATATGCAGGTATATAAATTACTCCGTATGCTTTTAATTGATGCTTTATTGATTGAAAGAAAACAAGAAGTAGGAAGGTGGGAAACGGACAAAAATAAGATGTGTATGTGTCTTCAATTACTAACACCACTTGACATTTTATATTGTAATAATAATAATTTACTAATTCAAAAGTTTAACAAACATGTAAAATGAATCATAAGCAGCCTTAAATTTTAAACTTATCTGCCGACAGTTTTCACGGAATGCTATATCGACCTCCGTTGTTAATCAATAGCGGATAAAAGTATTTAGAAAGATCCCAAATTTTTACATTAAATATATTTATTTATCTTAGTCATTAAATGTGAAAAACCTGATCAAAAAGGTTCATCTAATATTTATTTTAATTTCAAGTAATATGTACGGAGTATTAAAACTTAACTTAAAGTATTTAAATATATTTTTAGCACGTCTAAATTTTATATAATTTAATTACAGACCAACGTTTACTTTTATATTCTCAATAGTTCAAATTAAACTTAATTAATATCGATCGAATGACAAATGAGTGTTACTGTCGTTTACTAAATAAATTTGAAACTATAAGTATGTATTCAATATACTTCATTTATATATATAGATATGTTTTGAATAATAATTATTATATATTATTTTATTTTACAATATTAATTCTAACAATTATATCATATAATATTTCAATTTATATTTCAAATTATTTATATATACATATCTATTTACAAATAATTATTCGTGAATCGTCGAGAACAGTCGAAGGTAATTGAATTCATGAAAATAGTTCAAAAATTTTGAGACTCAGCTTGACAGACTTTGCTTATCGTGACAGATATATTAAATCATATCGAGAATTTGATTCAAAATAAGTCAAAATTTTCAGTGTCATTACAAAACCCGAAAAAAACCGACTTCGAAAAATCGGAAATTAAAAGAACCGGTTTTTTTACCCGGTCTTTTTAAACCTGGTACCCGATTTTTACCTGGTTATTTGCACCTCTACCCACAGCTACCTCCCGACCCGTCTCTAGTCCCTGCCTTTTTTGACTCGAATCTACCCGGATGAACATCTGAAACTCCATTCACCTCCACTACATCTGAAACCCGATCTGACCCACAAACCCCATTATCCAAATTGAAATTCTCCGAAACCACATCGTCATCCCCTAAAATTAAACAACGAGCCCTTTTGCGTCTGCGAAAATCATGAGAATCTAAAGCCGCCTGAGCATTGTCTACAGAAAACGTAACAGAGAGAGACCGATCCAAGCCAAAAACTGCACAATCAATATATTTACACCCAATGCTACTGCTACCCGTAATAGGATGCGTATTCACCTTAGAAGAACCCCCAACTTCAAAATTACCAAACAAAAAATAGAGGAACACCACCCAAAATAGAGGAACCAAAACAAACTCCCGTATCCCCTGGAAGATCACCCGAATGTACATCCCTCAAAACATAAGCGTTTAACTCCTGCATAAAATCACAAGAAAAAGAAAGAACCTATATTCTCTCCACAGCCGATGCGTTAACCCAAATATGTCCTTTAACAAGTGAATCAGAGATTAACGCAACCGGCACAAGCTCATGAAGATGTTTAACACGAGTAGTTTCAATAAAAGCAAACGAAGATCCAATGCTTGATAAATCCGACGAGGGTTAAGCCACCTTCACCACTGTATCCACACTGCTAGCAACTCTCTTAATATTGTCTTCGAAAACATACTTGACTGGAAAACCTCGTAATTCAACACAAAAAAACCTAAAAACGCGTTAGCTTTTGGAGAGAAAGGAACCACCATCTCGAAACACAACCCCGAACCCATCACAAGAATATTGGAATACGAATCCAGATCAATACATTCGACAACCCCAGCAAACTTTCCCAATTTTCTGAAATTCGAAATACACCCTTTGCATTTGAGCACAAACTCTTTAAACTTGGCCTCCAGAAGAGGCGTAGAATATGTTCGAACACATTGAACATTGTTCGAACTCGGTGAACGGGGTCGTGAAACTTTTTCTCTGCCACGACCACTACAACAAAAGTGCACTTATAGGACCTTTTTCCCTGGGACCTAGTAAAATAAGGTCGTAAAAGCTACTTAGATAGGACCAGACGATATTTAGGGTCCCATTATGATATACTCTTTTAGAGTGAGGTCCTAAAGAGCTATTTTCTGGGACACATTATTTTTTTGTGTCCTATTATCAAATATTTTCATATGACACTTAGAAAGTGGATCCTAATAGATGAGCTTATAAGACCTTTATTCGTTAGTATCTCATTATGTGTTTATGTAATAGGACACTTGTTATGAATGTTATATGAAATATACGTTTAGAGGCCACTTATTTCGGAAAGTCTTATTATATTGTACCATTATAAGACATTTTGTACATATGTCCTATACATGTATGTTATTAGGACGAATTAGTTTTGGGGTCCTAATAATCATAATATGTAATATGATATAATAGGATATTTAAATTGTGTATCATATAAAGGGACTTTATAAGACATTTAAATGTGTGTGTCTTATTTTTGATAGAGTAATAGGACACATGATATGACGGTCACATGAAAGTTAATCTTTATAATACATTTATTTATGTGAGTCGTATTATAGTAGATATAATAGGACACTTAAATTCTTTAATAGAACACTTTAGTTTTTGAGGTCATAATTATCATATGATTTCATAGGACACTTTAATTGTGAATCATAAAATGTTTCGTTATAAGACATTTAACGGTTTAGTGTCGCATTATGTGTTAATTCAATAGGACACTTTATATAAAAGTCTTATGAAATAAACTATCATAGGACATTTATTTGTCCTAGTCGTATTATATATTTAGCTACTAGGACATGTAATACTTATGTTGTATCATTGTCAATTTTTAGAACACTTTTAGTTTTTGAGTTCATAATTATCATATGATTTCATAGGACACTTTAATTGTGAATCATAAAATGGTACTTTATAAGACATTTAATGGTTTAGTGTCGCATTATGTGTTAATTTAATAGGACACTTTATATTAAAGTCATATGAAATAAACTATAATTCGATATTTATTTGTCCTAATCATATTACATATTTAGCTAATAGGACATGTTATACTTATGTCGTATCATTGTCAATTTTTAGGACAATTTTAGTTTTTGGGGTCATAATTATCATATTATTTCATAGGACACTTTAATTGTGAATCATAAAGTGGTAGTTTATAAGACATTTAACAGTTTAGTGTCGCATTACTTGTTAATTTAATAAGACACCTTATATAAAAGTCATATTAACTATAGTATCATAGGACATTTATTTGTCTTAGTCGTATCATATCTTAAGCTAATAGGACATGTCATTCTTATGTCGTATCATTTATTTCAACGACACTCATCATTTGCACATACACACGCGTTCGGGAGGAAACCCGAATCGCATTACAAAAACCCGAGCATTTAACAATCCCGAGGGACATGCCGACTGGGTTTGAATCCTGAATGGACCCGGGAGAAAATCCCTTTGGGGTCAATATGGGTATCCATATTTTAAGCAGATTACTTAATAGGATGGGCAGAGCGAGACTCGAACCCATGACCTAACCCCAGTCCCAACACACGAGATGAAAGGGATGTCGTTAAAGCAATACTTCGTTGGCCACTTTATGTGTTAATTTAATAAGACAACTTAAGTCGTATCATATTAAGTTTTATAAAAAAAAACTTCAATTCTTTAGTAGGACGAATTAAAGAACATAAGTTTTGATTTGCTATATCCAAGTAAGTTTCATTTAAAACTATTGTTGATCAAGTTATAGCGTATAAAATAACATTTTATGACTTATAAAAAGCCTCCTAAAATGCCATGTTTGTTTACACGGTAGGTAAATTAAAATTGAACTCAAATGTTCTATCATTGGGTTATCACGGTGATGACATTCCGTATTTTTAGCCTTAATATGCCTCACACTTCTACCCTCAACCACATATATAAGATCCATACTTCAAACACCATGTACAGTTTAAACACACATAAAATAACTTTTAAGACACTTATGAAGAGTCCTAAATAGCCATAATTGGTATGATCTTTGAAAAGAAAAAGATATATAACTGGTATGACGAATATTTAACGGAATGTAAGAAAGAAAACGATAGATATCTTCTATTGCAAGAATCTGAACAGTTATGTCTTATACATGTGAATTTGATTGATACAAGTTGGTGGTGAGCCGCGCTTCGTTGCGGTTGAATTGCAATCGATCTTGCGGTTAATGTTGTTAGTTATTTGAAATGTTAGAGATAAGTGATTGCTTGCTGGCAGTTTTGTGTTATTCTCGGGTTCTATTTGCGATATTAGTGCTTGGTATGGTTGGCCAATTAGTTCCATTCCTGATTCTTCGAAGAAGGTAAATGCAGTCTCTCCCATATCGTCTGCAAACATGACTTTGAAACAGTACCTGCAATTTTTATTTTGGTTAGATAGTGATGGAAGCTATTTCGAATACAATTTTTTGTACCTATGATTATCGTCTTGTCGCCCGTGGGCTGTGGTCGATGCAACCTATATCAGTTCTGATATATAAGAGTTTTTTTTTCATGTTTCGCAGTCATTATAGCACCAGATACGTTGGTCTTCTACTTTGATGATCTTTCCTTCGCATGTGAAAAGATGGCCCTATTACTGTGAGTTTATGTAAAATGGTTAATAAGAAAGCATGAAACCCTAACTATTTATGCAAAGGAATGAATTTTATTCTGACAATTGTAGCAGTTGTTAGTGAAAATCATGGGTCATAGGGGTTTTACTAAGAAGATAACTTAGTTGGCCTAATTTTGGGATAGATTCAGCTAACAATAAGCAAGGTTTAATGTATTTTTGTTTTCAGAATTGGGATTGGATTGTAATTACCACTTGATATGTATTTGTTGTTGTTGTCAACATGATGTTGGTTTTTGGTCATACTGTGACTGTTTGATATGGGTAACAGGAAACAGTTGGTCAACATATATTCGGGGTTTACTTATTTACAATTTTAGTTGACGAACTTCTACTACGCTGTTGTTAGTCATTTATTGCGGACGCGTCTCAATTACAAAGTCTAATAAACTGAAGATAAAATGAAGTATGGTGTTACCTAGAAAGTGAATCGGGTTCCTGTGAGTACATATGCGGTATTTTTTCTGTTCTGGTATTTCTCATCCTCTAGATTTGTGAATGGCGTTCTGTAGAGCCCTGCTGATGAGTCCATTGCAAAATTATCTTGGAACCTGTTTACGATGTTCAGTGTAATCAGATGAACACAAAGATGAACAACTAACTATGTCATCTTCCTGATCAGCAGGTGGATCGACGTCTTTAGAAACCCACACACGTCCTTGTTCATAACAACCATAGTAGCGCAAATGATTACCCCGAGAACATGATCTAACATGCTCTTCGAACCAAAAATTAGAATCACAATTGGTATAACTATAACTGCAGTTGCCAAGATCTTGATAGAATGACGAAACATCTAGCAAAGAAAACAACAAAGTTCTAAAAAATAATTATAATTATATAATCATGCAACAACAAAATTTGTAAGACAACATACTCCAGCAACATTATCAACAGGAGATCGATATATTTGATCGCTACAACTAAATGATCTTATGGCGCGTTCATTATTAATCGCTGCAAATTGAAAGAAAATTACTAAAAGCAGTTTCATATGAACCACAAATTTAAAAGTTTGTAACTACAGAATACCACAAAGACTACCTAAAAAAAGCTTACCATTCATACATACTTGAGTCAAGATATCTGATACACAAACAACAGAAGCCTGAGAATCTTCAAAACCACTTCCAAAAGTGTCAGAAGTACCAATAACCGAGGCGGTCAACATTTTTAGTCGACAAATCAACATTAGCAGATGACCTTTCTTGGTGTTTCTTAGGAGGAATTATGCAACAAAAATTCACTAACAAAACACCTAGTAAAGTTAACACAGGCAACCAACAAACCTATGCTAAATACCACTAACACACACAACATAACTACTTCTAAATCTGCTAAGCAAGCATATGTATACGACATTAAGGAAAAAGAATACCGTAAAAAAATTAGAAGAACGATGAAAACGGAAAATATAAGCGTGAGGGAAACTTACTTAACGAAGACGGCATAAAACCTTTCTCAAATCAATTACAGTTGATTAGTCCTAAATTATGGATGTTGAGTTAGATATTAGATATCATGTTGAACTTGAAAATTAAGGATATATGCTGACCTGAGATTCATATAATCGCTTTTGTTTTGATTCATCAACCGTCAATTTCGGGCGACCGTAGATGAATATATCTGCTACAGAAATTGTTGATTTGATTTCCCACGAATGATTTCACTTCAAATTTGACAGGCAAAAATTCAGATATGAAGAAGATGTTTGTGGAATTAGGTCGAATGTATGTTTTTTTAGATAGTAAAGGGGAAAAAAATAGTCAGTACATGTTTGGGAAGATGCTTCCAGATTTTACATACAATGCAACCAATTTATCACCTACAAACTGATGTTAGTCTCAAATACACCCAAATAATTTGTACTAATTTTTTAAGGGGCTATATATTATAAAAAAATATAAGTTTTGCTTTGCTATAATCGGGCATAATTTCTAAAATAATTTGTATCATCAGAAATAATAATACTAGTATAGTAGTATAAAAGAACAATCGGTAGTTGATAATTTGCTTGTGGAATGACCTCAGACCACATGTTTGAGTCGTTTAGATCGACTGTAACCAGCTTGTACTTTGGAGCGTCCATAATCGATCACAACTTCTTGAGTAATTCATGTTTTAGCTAATTTTATTTATTTTTCCATTAGAGATAAAAAAAAAATAGCCCGAATCAAATCATTTACTAAGTTAGTTGAAATCTCCGCCTTTACAAACTGCTAAAATGATAACCCTAAAGCATATAACAGATTTTATTAAGCGAATCTTGGCGTTAATGCAAAGAGCTTGAAGGACCACATAGTTTTACCTTAACAGCTTCATAAGCAGCCTTGCAGGCAACAACGGCAGCCTCAACATCACCAGTATGCCCAACCATGTCACCATTTGGTATGTGACCACATGTACCTAAAATCACATTGAATTAAATGCTTAAAATTATTATATATTTAAACCAAAGATATTTATTTGACGTACAAAGGAAAATTATGAGTTACTTGGTTGAATATACCAGACTACCACTAAGGATAGCATCATAGATCTTCTCACCGATCTCCAAAGCTTTCATTTTTGGTTGAACATTGAGGGTAATTCCACTGTCACTAGGAATTTCAGCATATTCTTCCCACTCTAAATTACAATATCCAGCTCGGTTTCCATTTCAGAAAAACGTGACGTGACCGAATTTGACAGTCTCACTGTGGTGCAGGGAAAACAAAGGTGGTTAGGTTTAAGTAGGAACCAGCAATGAAAAATCATCAAATGTCATGTTACCTACCAAGATAAGAAAATGATAATCATGTATCGACAACCTTAGGGATCTGAACAAATTGACTCTAATATAGTCGGAAAATGAAGACATACAAAATTATTGATCAACAAAGTTACCATTCATTTTCGGTTCCTATTCGATTTCATCAGCCAAAGCTTTTGCAACTTCATAATTAAGATATTTACATTCATCGTCGACATCAGCATAGTTTGAGCGATACAATCTGTGGTAATTTCAACAATGTAGAGAAAACAACTACATGATTAAACTTAGGGGAAACCATGAACCAAACCTTATATACACAAAGCAATAAAAATAATTCTTAGATAAACAATTAAATGCATAACAAATTTGAACAAAACAAGTACCTAGGTTTTGAGGATGAATGATAAAAGTTGAAGTAAACAGTCCAATTGAATCTAGATACGGGATCTGTGAAAATATTAACATCGGGTAGAGCTATATCATCATCTAAATTTGTGTTTGCCTAGAGTACCCATTTTTCCAGCCATTGTTTGATCCTGAATCGCTATCTGATATCAGCTACTTATGAATTGATTGATCCTGAATCGCCATCTGATTACGAAGAAATTGAAAACTTGTTCAAAAAATTGTGAGCGTATTGTTCAAGAAGCAAAATTGTTCAAGAAGCGAAAATCTTAGGAGGTTAATGCCATGTGGAAATAAAAATTTTGGACGGATTAAATTTCCCCCAAGTTTTTTGTTCATTCCCGCTTGAAAGTTTGATAACAAGAGTAATAAAATGGGAGCTAATACGTACACCACTTACTTTTTGCCATACACCACCAAAATTTAATTTTGGACAATTTTACCCTTTCTCATAATTAATTTAGGGAAAAGGGCCTTGAGTTAGAAAGGGTAAAATAGTCAAAGATTGTAGTTTGGTGGTGTATGGCAAAAAACAAGTGGTGTACGGATCAACTCTAATAAAATACCAATTTTATAAAATTATTTATTTATTATTTATTACAGACTATTTAAAAATTTAGAAAACCTAATATATTTTGCTAATATTATTATACGGTACATTATTAATATGTTAATTATATTTGGTTAGAAAAAACATGTATAAGTATTTGCTTTATTCTAGATAAAACTTTGACTTTTTTATCGTTGGTTCCTTCATTATACACCAAAAAGCTAACAGCGTCTCTCCGTTTTTTTGGCTAACAACGTCCTTCCATTATCACATTTAAACATACAGAGTCCCTCCGTCAACCATCCATTAGTATTTTCCGTTAAATCATGATATGTGCCTTGCATGTGAGGGACATTTCTAATGGATCGTTAACGGACATTTGTAATGGATGGTTGACGGAGGGACTTGGTATGTTTAAATGGATTAATGGAATGATGTTGTTAGCCAAAAATAATCGGAGGGACGCTGTTAGCTTTTTAGTCTCCCTCACTTCCAATGGCCACATCTTTTTACGGCTACTTCGTGGAGTTTCTGGCGGTTTGATGGTTGCTGTGGCACACTTAGCCTCTTTCCACTACCGTTCTTGTTGTAGGTTTGACTAAAATGCTGACCACCCATTGCGGCCTTTCGTGGTGCCAACGTTGTGGTACCCTTTGTCTGCCGATCAAGTGGTCTACCACCGAGTTGGTGGTGGTCTTCTGTTCTACACCAGCCGCCAGCTGATGTCACTCACCCGACGGTTGACCATCATAAAAAACAGGGCCACCAAATGGTCATAGACAACTTCCAGCTGGTTCATATTTTTGGTTCATATTTTTTCTGACTTTTTTCAAGCCTTATGTTCTTGACATAGTCATCGACTGGTCATGGAAAATTTGATACTCCATTCGTCCCACTATAAGTGTCCATCATTGACTTTTCAATTTTCTTTGTTAAATTTGATTGTAAGTATTTTTTATCTGTGTTGTATAAAATTTGATGAAATTTATATGAATGAAAACACAATTAACACTCAATACGTTCATATAATTTTAATAAATATTATACAATACAAATAAAAATATTTACAGTCAAAGTTAATAAACAAAGGTTTTGAAAAGTGAATTGAGAACACTTATATTTGAACGAAGTGAGTATAAAAGATAAAGTTACCCATACCATATAAAAATCTTAATTATATTTTTCACCAATATGAAATGCAATCCTTTTCAATTTTATATATATATATATATATATATATATATATATATATATATATATATATATATATATATATATATATATATATATTCACACATACATCTATATAAATCATGTGAGTTAATCCATGTGTCAGCTAGGGATGGTATCGGGTGGTTTTGGACCGGGTCGAGGTAATCCCAGACCCGAACCTAATTAAAAATATTTGTCCTAAACCCGAACTCATACCCGTCGGATCTCTATCATTTACTATTTGTCGAGTTATCAGGTGTGATAACTCGGAAATTTTCGACTAAATTTAAACCTAACTTCGACTAGTTCTAACGACTCACGAACAATTATTCGTAAATAATTATGCATTCCTGTAATATTATAACTATTAATCTATAAGTAATAAATAAAAAGTGGCATTTATATAAATAATAAAATAATTGGGAACTAAATAAAAAATAAATACAAGTCATGAATTAGTAAAAAGAAAATAATATTTATCATGTAGTAAATGTAAAAAAAAATATAATAATAATAATAATAATAATAATAATAATAATAATAATAATAATAATAATAATAATAATAATAATAATAATAATAATAATAATAATAATAATAATAATAATAATGAGACTAAAGAATCTTAAACAAATACATCCTTATGTTGACTAAAAATAATATATATATATATATATATATATATATATATATATATATATATATATATAACTAGTACCACCTATTGTTGACTAAAAGAATTATAAATCATAAATTATAACATCCTTATATTAACTAACACTCTAATACTTGCACTATATAAACACCCCTAGACTCCTAGTTTCTTATTCACAAATTACACCAAAATCCCCTCTATAAAAACTTGAAGAACTCTTGAGGTAATATTTTCTTTTTATTTTCTTATTTATTTTTATTCACTTTATTTATTTCTTGAATTTTTACCCAATTGTTATTTTAAATTATTAATAAATATTCACATCAGTAGTATTTTTTTGGAAATTATTTAGAACAGTAGTAGTACTTTTAAAAATAATTATGATAAGTTTTGAAATATTATTTTTAGTTAATTACAAATTAAATACTAATTAAACACGAAAACCATATAAAATTTGTAATAAAAATATACACAGTAAATAAAAATAAATAAATAATTTTTGTGGGTTCATAAACTTTGTCTAGGTCTGAAAAAATTATAAAAATTAATTTATGGGTCGAATTAATAATTATTACATAATTAAACACTATTATTATGTAAACAGGAGTTAAATAAGTAAATAATTGTAAAAATAAATAAATATTTTTATAAATATTTTTATATAGGTTATTTAACTGTAAGAAACTTATAAAAATTTTAAAAATAATTATTTATGTTTATTTGGTATTTTATGTAGAATTAAACTTTTTTTGTGATTAAATTAAGAATAAAAAAAATATAAATACAAAATTTTAATAAAATACTTTCTTAATTTTTTCTACTAATTTTTATATTTAACTAAGACTATAAAAATTATGTATATGATTATTAGGTATTTAATTAATTATTTAGGTATTTTATGGATAATATTGGGCTAATAAAGTACTATATTATTAAGTATCTTGTAAATTAAATAACAAATAGTATAACCAATTATGTTATATAGTATGTGTTAGTAATTAGTATATTATAAATATTAATTTAATCTAAGTCAATATAGTAATTATAGCTTGAATAATAATGCGTATATAATTATAAAACTATTAATAATTATGTAATACTAATAGTATATATATATATATATATATATATATATATATAATTAACTTAACTATATAATAAAAGTTTATACACCTATAATATGTGAAGGTTATAATCAAGATAACGTGCACTATATATGAACCTCACCGCTACATATGGCCTAGGGTGGTCCTTGTTGCCTTATGGGAACTGCTTGTGGATTTCGAATGCCATGACATAGATTCTGGTCAAGAATCCTGGGCGCCCGGTAACAACTGATCATTCAAGTGACTTGTATGATAGTAACGAGATTTGAAATAGTCGTACAACATCTTGTTAAAGATTATAACCCGAACTTTCTATAATTGAAAAGTTACTAAAAGTGGGAACTTTCCATAGATAGTGACCTTTCCGAAAATGGAATTTCTTTTAGAAAGCCATTATCATTAGTATAGTTACTATACTTATATCTATTAGACAACATCTGATCGTACATTCTATCTCTAGGTTGAGATTTCCAGTCTACTTCAATTACAGCTACTTCCTAGTAAAATCTTTGTTATGCTATTTTAAGGTGAGTTTTCATAGTTCCCTTTTTATATATATTTTTGGGCTGATAATACATGCGCAACTTTTATAATTGTTTTACGTTTAGACAGAAGTAATCAAACTTTTATGCTATATACGTGCTTTGCCATGCTAAATCTCTGCCGTAATATCGTTAATTGCTGAGGTATAAGATGCAAACTTAATTATTGTGAACAGATCTATTGAGAGTAACGTCTCTAATCATTTGACCTCTGGTCTTTGGTTACATAATAATGATTCAACGACATGAATAACAAGTATCACTGGGTAACTTTGTTTAGTCACGATATTACAAACATCAACTCTTTCGATTGATATATTTGGTATTAATCAACTTTAAACTGAAATCTTGTGGTCTAATGCTATACTGAACTATTGATATATGATAAACCTATAAAATCACTCAACCTCGTGTTGACTTTTTAAGCATGTTTATTCTCAGGTACTTAAATATTGCTTCCGCTGTATATTTGCTGCTTTGATGATGATTTCTTGCCATGCTTGGAGTCTTCATGCATTACTTACCAATTTATTTAAAAACATTTAATGCTCTAAATACAATGTAATCTATTTATCTTCCGCTGCAAAACTCAATAAAACGTCTCATATAGAGTTGTTCTCGTTTATACAACTGTGATTTGATATAATTAGTCACAAATACCCCAGGCCCTATTTGGGGGTGTGACATCGGGATTCCCGATGGATAAACTGGTATCTCCATTTACTTAATAACTTTTGAGTTACCGAGTTTTTTTTACGAGTATCGAATTCCAGTTGTTATTCATTCTCATTCACTATTCATCTATTTCACTTTTTTATTTCAATAATGCTATTAAAATTAGTACTAAATCTAATTGACTATATACAAATATCGAATAATATGACAATATCACATCCTACCTATTAAATTTATTAATGAAATTAAAATTCCTTTCGAATCATATATACAGATTAAGTATGCGAGTTTGTACCAAAACTTATCCCAATACTCAAACCCGCAAAATAGGTTAAAATCATCTTCATACTCGGCCCACGACCCGAACCAGACTCAAAAGTGTCGAATTTCGAGTTACAATCGAGTACACTAATCTCTTTCTGACATGGAATTTTGTTAATTAACAATGCTTAATTAGGATTAAACCAACAATATGCAATTACGGGAACCAAATTAAAAAGAAACTAATGCACGCACACCCTTGCCGGAGAAAAGCTGACACACATCACTTCAATAACACAATGACTGGAAGGACTTTATTCGATGTATTTCTCTCATGACTCATAGAAGGCTAGCTAACATAGTAGTAAAGAAACTTGTGTTCTCAGCTTCTGTCTATTTCATATGGATTGAAAGGAACAGCTGATGCTTCAAAGGAAAGTCGCACTCGATGGATGAGATTTATGATTTGATTTGATTTGATTTGATTTGATTTGATTTGATTTGATCTACAGTTAGAATGAAATTGATGACGTTGAAATTTAAACACTCTAGTAGGGTGCAGCTCTTGAAAGATGGATGAAAGATTCTGTAAGTCGCTTGTTTGTTTTAGTTTATGGTTGTTGGTTGTTTTAGGCAATGTTAGCCGTTGGTTGTTGGTAGTTGGTGTTGGTTTGCCCTTTTTCGTTCTTTGTACCTCATTGTACATATCTTATTGTCAATAAAATTTACCGGGTGATATTCTTTTAAAAAAAAATTGTAAAAATTTTGATTAACATGGAAATAATAGGAGTGAATTTTTAAAATTTTGAAATATTTTACAAAGTAAAATTTCAACTCACCCGCAATTTATCTCCAAAATTTTTCATCCCAAAATTTAAACGGACTGTAGATACTGCTTAACCTAATTCCACTCTTTCACCCCTAAAATACATTTGTAACCATCTTAATACACACGATCGATTTGCACCATTTACCTTCTCCTTTCTTCCTTTTTTCTTATCTGGCATATATACTTCCCGATGTTTTGCAATTGAAGCTGTGCTCATCTTAGGGTTTGTTCTAATGGGCGATTCATATTAGGGTTTTTTGCGTATACTCGATGCTATTTGTGATTGGTGTGGTGCTCATCTACATGCTCTCAGACAATTCTTAGGGGAGATTAATGTTAGGGTTTGCTTATCTATCTGCTCCCAAATGATTCTTATGGGCAATTATTGTTAGGGTTTGAGATGAAAATCAAACAGTCCTAATTATTTTGTACCTAATGATAATGGTTTAATTATTCAATGTAAAATTTTGAGCATAGGTGCAATTACGTTTGAATTTTCTTCCATCTGGTGAGTTGCAATTGATGTCGTTACGTTGTTTCTAAACTTTTTTTTTTTGTTAAAAGTTTAGTTAATTCTTGTAATTAATCATCATTAGATCTTTTATGTGATTTTTTTGCGCAGATGTACCTACAATCGTTGCTTTAGCTGTCTTATTTTATCAAGGTAGCGATTACAGCTGCGTTCTTTTCTTAATTTGAGTATCCAGTTGTTGGATCTTAGTATATTATTTATTTCCAAATTAGAGATAGCATTTTTTTTTTTACTGTCTGGCATATATTCTCCAGTGGGGATCCTTTATCTTAATACTACTGGTGTTGCAACAGATGACCTTTATCACCATACCTTAATATGCAGTTAATGATAATTGTTATATTTTTTGTACTTGCAGTCTTTAAATGCTTAGTACATGATACTTTTATGTAACTCAAGCATTATATGGTGTTTTTCAAACATTATTCTAACTGAGAGACTGATTAAACATGTAACCAGCACTTATTTTAATATATGTATTGCGTTGAATTGTTAGATACGAGATTGGTTCATTGAATTGTTAGATTCACAGGTTACGGTTTTGAATTTGATTAGATTTAAGAGATACCATGTAAACTGTAACGACCCCGACAAATCGTCAAGTGACGGCGTCGTCTACATGGGTCCCATCACCTGGTCATAAGTCTTTATGACAACGTTTGACCAAAATATGTCGCCTTCATTTCAAAATAAAGATTGTTTCCAAAGTTTACAAGAATTGTTCAACCAAAAGTTAAGTTACAAGGTTATAAGTACAAATGAAATCTAGACGACACGGTTTAAAGTAAAGTCAAAAGACGCTCCATGAAATGCATGTATACTCGACATCTAATGCAAGTATCAAATAGTAAGCGGAAGCATGTTTCACATATCGTGCAAGCCCTGAGAAAAACATAGAAATCTGTCAACGAAAACGTTGGTGAAATCATAGGTTTAAGTAAGTAAGTGAGTAAAAGTAAGTAAGTCGAACCACAAGGTTTGAAAAGTTGAAATAATAGTAATACATTCTAAAATTTAATATTCACGAGCACCCAATTATCAAAGCTTAACATTCCATCCATTGTATACCCCATCCATAGTGCTAGAACAAACACTGATTCTCGAAAATATATTTCATCTGTAGACGGTAGCGAACCGTCAAAGATGAGGGTTGTCAACCCATATGGCCATATAACATAAGTTCTCGCTTACACCCGTCAAGTGTAACTAATGATAATCGAATTGAGGATTTTTGTTCTAAACTCGTATGTAGAATGTTTGTTTTCCCGTTCTTGTGTTCACTTAGTTCAAAAGAATCGTTTATGTTTTCTCATCCCAAATATAAGTTCAAAAAGAGTAAAAGTGGGACTATGATCTCACCTTGCGTGCAAGAGTTAATAAAGTACTTCAACAAGTAAACGCGTGCAAAGACAAAGCTAGTCTTGACCTAAACATATAGGTTATATCAATAACGGTAAACACAAACGGTCAAAGATGTTCAATTAGTCCTATGGCTCGTTACGACTCGATTATGTAGCATGTGAATCAATTAGTCAAGTTTCATGCACGATACAAGTAATTAAGCATGTTAGAACGATCGTATAATTGTTTGGTTAAGTTTGACTAAAAGTCAAACTTGGTCAAAGTCAAGGTCAACAGGGTCGGGTCGGGTATCCGACAATTTTCCCATGATGAGAAATCATTTATGAGCAGAATGGCCAAGTTTCATGTTAATCGGAGTTACGGTTAAGCGGGAAACATTTTGTGAAAGGAAAAATAAAAACAAAAATGAGCTGGGCATATGCGCGGCGCGCTATGGGTTGCGCGGCGCGCACCCTAGTGTAAATCCGGGTCAGAACTCAACTAAAGGGGCAAATATCTGGGATTTCTATTTTGCGCGGCGCGCTGAGGTTGCACGGCGCGCATACCTGGAATTTTTGCTGTTTGCAGAAAAATAGACCAAGTCACGAACCAAAACTCAAATTAACATATTTTATGAACCGAAAACATCCAAAATGCATACTATATATCGTTGGAAAGGTAATTTGACAAGGAAAACAACTAAACACGTTTCATCAAACAAAAACATCAATTTCAATAACCGATTTTCCGTCAAGTGATCATTAAGAATCCATTTTCAAAGTTTCAAGTTCATCAAATGCATTTTAAGTTTCGGGAATCCAATTCACACATGTGATATGCCGTTTTGAAGGTAATGAAGCATACATTACTACTAAACACTAACAATTAACATTTCATGGCATTCAAGCATCCAAAAATTCATGTCAAGAACTATCAAACCCTAGTCAAACATCTCAAAATCAATAATCATGTTTTTGAAGTTTTCTTAATCAACCTACACATCAAATTGAAGCTAATGACGCTAGTAACACATTTAATACATGAACTTTAACAATTAAACAACTTTTAATCATCCAAAATCAAAGATTTAGCAAGAAATTTTCATAATGAACTAGTTACACCAAAAACAACAAATCGAGCATACAAATTACATACACGACATCACAATGAGCCATAGACACTAATTAACTACTTTATAAGTCAAGAACACGAATTTAAAGAAATCTAGTGATTTTAGAAAGTTACCCAAATGAGATGAAATTGGTATGGAATCGAAGAGGAAGTTGCAAGGATTCCAAATATGTAATTTGTTTGGATTGAAGCTTGACCGATTTGATTTAGATGATGAATCTTCAAAATGGAGAATTGAGAAAAATTATGGAAGTAGTGAAAGAAAAGGAAAAATGAAAATGAAAAAGATGGGAGGTGGGGTTGACTAGTCAAAAGCTAGTCACCTCTTTGTCTTTTTGGCAAAACTAGTCCCTCTAGTTTGTAGTCGGGTGCGGAAATTAACCGAACGAATATTTAACTTCACGAGAGTACGGGGGACGTTATAATCCAATAACGAAAATATTTTAAGAATGTAGCTAAAAGAGGATACGAATCGAGATGCTGAGGATATTAAATAAATAAAAAAAAAAAAGACGGCGTTAAAATAATTTAACGGAAAAATGCGGGATGTTACATTATCCACACCTCAAAAGAAATTTCGTCCCGAAATTTAGTTGGAAGTAATAATCGATGCCTCTCACTCGAGACCGGAGATGTCAATGCTATGAATAAGTGAAGGTACGTCCTTGAGTGTTCTCATGAATTTGGATAGTTAGGGTTTCACGTTGTATTAAGGTTTGGTTTTTACGATCCCTGGTTTCAACTGGTTTTCCTATGAAGAGTAGTTTGTCATCGATAGTTGATGTATCGAGCAGGATTGCACGTTCCTGTTCCGCAGGACACGTTTCTAAGTTTGTTACACGAAATGTAGGGTAAACGGAAACTTAATTGAGTCGGAAGTTCTAAACGGTAGGAAGCGGTTCCAATACGCCCCAAGGTTTCAAAAGGTTCAATATTGCGGATATAGCCTTTCTCGATTTCCCAAAATGGATTACACCCTTCCAAGGTGCGGTTTCTCAATATTACGCGGTTACACACTGGGTTTGGTGAGGTTTTCATCTAAGTTTGGTATAACTCTTCTGGCGACAATGGGTTGTCTCGAGCCCTTCTCGGACTTGAACGATCTCAATTGTTGTTTCTTGATGGAGTTCAGATTTCGGTGGTTGATGCTTTGGTTAAATGAACAGGGGTATGACATTAGCGGTCATATAGGGTTTCGGAAAGTGCGTGTGAACACACGAGTGGTATCTACTGTTGTAAGAGTGATCTACTAAAGGTGACAATACGAGTTTGTGACATGTCTTTCCAAGACGTAAATCGTTCGTTTGCTCGGTTCGTCGGTTTGTGGGTGGTACGCGGTACTCATGTCTAAGCGGGTCTCCAAGGTTTCTTGCAAAACTAGAAGTGAAACGAGTATTTCGATACGTGATAATTGACAAAGATGCACCGTGTTGGAATAGAATCTCTTAATATACGTTTGAACAAGTTAGTTAGGGTTCGAAAATGTTCGTTAGAACTATTCACCCTCGTGGCGAATACTATTGTAATATGAAGAGTTTCTCTATCCATGGAGAAATGTTACAAGGAGTTTCCTTAAACGGAAATGCGAGCGATAAAGATAGGAGTGAAATGAGGACTTAGAATAGGATGAGCTTACATCTCGGGGTTGCCATAACGTGCCTCTAGTTGTCAAAAGTTGAAGTCTGAAAGAGAAACGAGGTAGTACACGTAGTTGTATAGTTCGGGGTTGAATAATAGTTGACCGATTATCAGAAACACAAGGGCGTTAAGTCAAAGAAGAGTGAAGTATCGTTGGATTGTGTGTTATCTTAAATTCCAGTAATATTAGACGGTGACGGTGAAATAACAGAGGTAGGTAGTGTGGTACGGGATGACGAGAAAATTGATCGGATCCACAATTTAGTATTCGAATTCTTCGTGCAAAATAACGAATTTTAGTTATGTTGATTTTTGAGACGAGAGAGTATGCCTTTCGGCGTTCAAGTAGAAATATTTCCATGTTTGAGTTCCATCTATTGCTATACGATTTTAACTAGAATTGTTGGTGTGAAGAATCACGCTCAAGGTTCGAACACGGAGAGGTTTAAAGTTTTCCTTAGTGAGTTAACGAGTTTAAAAGTCGTGTAACACGAGAAAAGTCAGAAATGAATCTTCGGTAAAAATAGACGAGATCTAAGATTTTACGAATACAAGTCTGAGTTGGGAGAGTTTCCTGATTACATGTGGCTTGATTTCGAGATTGATTGTAATGCCTTGACCATTAACATCATGGTCTAGAAAATTGGACTTCGTTCAACAGAAATTCTCACTCGGAGAATTTGGTATAAAGTTGCTCTTTTCTCAAAAGTTCGAGCGTAAGATGGTGATGTTGTTCGTTTTCCTTCTTTACTTAAATAAGTTAAGATGTCATCTATAAATACGATAACAGATTTGTCTAGATAAGTTGCATACGTGGTTTAGGAGGTTCATGAATACGGACGGAGTCCTAAATAAATCAAACGGTACTAAGAGAGATTTACAACTAACGTTGCGAGTTCAGAAATGGCTTAGGAGACATCGTCTCCCTTAACCCCCAATTGATGATAACCGGAACGGAGGTCGTTTTGGAATGCACACGGGATTCATGCAAGTAATCAGGTGGTCATGGATACGAGGAAGAGGGTATCGGTTTTCAACCGAAAATTATTTAGTTCACAATAATCTATACCTAGTTGTAGGGAAACAATTTCTCCTTAACGAATAGGTTCTGAGCTCCCTAGTTCTATAGGTGTCAAGTCAATATTCTTAACGTATATCCTCCGATAGAATTTATAGACACACAATATCTTTCCGTTGGTCGCTTAAATTGCCTAAGTAGTATCTAAGGGAAAAAGGTGGAATGTAATGAGTACAAGTCAAAGTCTTGGTTGTAAAACGTCTAGCGGTAATTGAATCGAATAAGTATGAAACATACGGTTTGTTGTGAAGAAACGTACCCGTGACTAGTCCATCGTCGTCTCGGGCATCCTAGGCGTTGATGTTGAAAGTTCAACGGCGTGCGTTGGGGTTGATTTTCTTATTTGGGCATTCATTCCTAAAATGACCCGTTTGGCCACATGCGTAGCAAGTGACCAACTTTCGTGGGTTGGGTCCCTTTTGAGTGATGGGGGTGGCACTTCCACAATGTTTGGCGATGTGACCACTTCCTTGGCGCCGGTGGCGGAACCTGCCACATCCTTCAAAGTGATGCTTGCGGCATTCGTTACAAAAAGGTAGTTTTCCGGTATAGCCCTTCTTGTCGTTGGAGGCGAAAGGCTTCTTGGAGAGGTTGTTGTGGTTGTGGTTGCTTGATTGAGAGGCTTCCCATGTTCTTTTATTGCCGCTCGATTGGTTCTCGACCATTGGTGCCGGCGTTTCCATTTCATTCGCCGTGTCTAAAGTATGGCGGGCCATTGTTAAAGCCTCTTGTAGGTTAGTGGGTCGAGGTGTCATTACCCTGTGTTGAATGCTCTTAGGGAGGCCATCCATGTAAAGTTCGACTCTTAGGGATTCGGGAGTCATGATATTTGGACACATTGTGACTAGTTCGGTAAACCGTTGATTATAAGCTTCGAGGTCGTTCCCGACCGTTTTTAAATTCCTTAGACCCTGCTCGAGCCTTCGAGTCTCGTCGCGCGGGAAGTATTCGGTGATCATTCTTTCTCTTAATTCGGTCCAAGAGAGTGTGTGGGCTTCATCGCTTCCCACCAATTGTACATACGTGTTCCACCACGAGAGAGCAATGCCGGTGAAAGTGAGGGTGGAAAACTTGACCTCATCTTGGTCTCGACAACCGCTTGTGTTAAAAACGGTCTCCATTTGTTCAAACCATCGGGTGAGAGTAACCGGTCCTCCGGTTCCATCGAAAGTGGAAGGATTGTACTTCATGAAGTTCTTGTAGGAGCAACCTTCGTTTGAATTACCGGTTCCATGATTGTTGTTGTTAGAAAAGTGATCGGCCACGGCCGTACCCACGGCGGTGGTTATCATTCGTTGAAGAGCTTGTTCTAGGGTTTCGAGAGGAGTATTGTGTTGACCTTGGTGAGCCATTGTTCCTTCATGACACAAGAATATCGTTGGTTAGTATTTTCAACAATACTAACCGGAGTATGGAATAAGGATAGAGAGGAAATTTTTCCTTGACTCGCCTTAAATTCTTTACGTCATAATGTCGGAACGTCCATGTGAATCACCGTAATATAATCTCGGAAATTATATTACCCTGATTTACATGTGCATTTAACATTACTTTATAAAGTCAAGGTGGCGCGTCAACAAAATTTATCAACGTAAGATCAAGATCGAATACGAGTTAGATATGATAGAAGAGTTCGAGTATAAATGCACAAATAGTCAAGTAATTCCTACTTCAGTCTATATGCCGGTTGTAGTCTAGATTCACCTATGTACCCTATGACTCGGGGTGGACACAAATGAACTCTAAATCCCTACAACCAAGGCTCTGATACCACTTGTAACGACCCCGACAAATCGTCAAGTGACGGCGTCGTCTACATGGGTCCCATCACCTGGTCATAAGTCTTTATGACAACGTTTGACCAAAATATGTCGCCTTCATTTCAAAATAAAGATTGTTTCCAAAGTTTACAAGAATTGTTCAACCAAAAGTTAAGTTACAAGGTTATAAGTACAAATGAAATCTAGACGACACGGTTTAAAGTAAAGTCAAAATACGCTCCATGAAATGCATGTATACTCGACATCCAATGCAAGTATCAAATAGTAAGCGGAAGCATGTTTCACATATCGTGCAAGCCCTGAGAAAAACATAGAAATCTGTCAACGAAAACGTTGGTGAAATCATAGGTTTAAGTAAGTAAGTGAGTAAAAGTAAGTAAGTCGAACCACAAGGTTTGAAAAGTTGAAATAATAGTAATACATTCTAAAAGTTAATATTCACGAGCACCCAATTATCAAAGCTTAACATTCCATCCATTGTATACCCCATCCATAGTGCTAGAACAAACACTGATTCTCGAAAATATATTTCATCTGTAGACGGTAGCGAACCGTCAAAGATGAGGGTTGTCAACCCATATGGCCATATAACATAAGTTCTCGCTTACACCCGTCAAGTGTAACTAATGATAATCGAATTGAGGATTTTTGTTCTAAACTCGTATGTAGAATGTTTGTTTTCCCGTTCTTGTGTTCACTTAGTTCAAAAGAATCGTTTATGTTTTCTCATCCCAAATATAAGTTCAAAAAGAGTAAAAGTGGGACTATGATCTCACCTTGCGTGCAAGAGTTAATAAAGTACTTCAACAAGTAAACGCGTGCAAAGACAAAGCTAGTCTTGACCTAAACATATAGGTTATATCAATAACGGTAAACACAAACGGTCAAAGATGTTCAATTAGTCCTATGGCTCGTTACGACTCGATTATGTAGCATGTGAATCAATTAGTCAAGTTTCATGCACGATACAAGTAATTAAGCATGTTAGAACGATCGTATAATTGTTTGGTTAAGTTTGACTAAAAGTCAAACTTGGTCAAAGTCAAGGTCAACGGGGTCGGGTCGGGTATCCGACAATTTTCCCATGATGAGAAATCATTTATGAGCAGAATGGCCAAGTTTCATGTTAATCGGAGTTACGGTTAAGCGGGAAACATTTTGTGAAAGGAAAAATAAAAACAAAAATGAGCTGGGCATATGCGCGGCGCGCTATGGGTTGCGCGGCGCGCACCCTAGTGTAAATCCGGGTCAGAACTCAACTAAAGGGGCAAATATCTGGGATTTCTATTTTGCGCGGCGCGCTGAGGTTGCACGGCGCGCATACCTGGAATTTTTGCTGTTTGCAGAAAAATAGACCAAGTCACGAACCAAAACTCAAATTAACATATTTTATGAACCGAAAACATCCAAAATGCATACTATATATCGTTGGAAAGGTAATTTGACAAGGAAAACAACTAAACACGTTTCATCAAACAAAAACATCAATTTCAATAACCGATTTTCCGTCAAGTGATCATTAAGAATCCATTTTCAAAGTTTCAAGTTCATCAAATGCATTTTAAGTTTCGGGAATCCAATTCACACATGTGATATGCCGTTTTGAAGGTAATGAAGCATACATTACTACTAAACACTAACAATTAACATTTCATGGCATTCAAGCATCCAAAAATTCATGTCAAGAACTATCAAACCCTAGTCAAACATCTCAAAATCAATAATCATGTTTTTGAAGTTTTCTTAATCAACCTACACATCAAATTGAAGCTAATGACGCTAGTAACACATTTAATACATGAACTTTAACAATTAAACAACTTTTAATCATCCAAAATCAAAGATTTAGCAAGCAATTTTCATAATGAACTAGTTACACCAAAAACAACAAATCGAGCATACAAATTACATACACGACATCACAATGAGCCATAGACACTAATTAACTACTTTATAAGTCAAGAACACGAATTTAAAGAAATCTAGTGATTTTAGAAAGTTACCCAAATGAGATGAAATTGGTATGGAATCGAAGAGGAAGTTGCAAGGATTTCAAATATGTAATTTGTTTGGATTGAAGCTTGACCGATTTGATTTAGATGATGAATCTTCAAAATGGAGAATTGAGAGAAATTATGGAAGTAGTGAAAGAAAAGGAAAAATGAAAATGAAAAAGATGGGAGGTGGGGTTGACTAGTCAAAAGCTAGTCACCTCTTTGTCTTTTTGGCAAAACTAGTCCCTCTAGTTTGTAGTCGGGTGCGGAAATTAACCGAACGAATATTTAACTTCACGAGAGTACGGGGGACGTTATAATCCAATAACGAAAATATTTTAAGAATGTAGCTAAAAGAGGATACGAATCGAGATGCTGAGGATATTAAATAAAATAAAAAAAAAGACGGCGTTAAAATAATTTAACGAAAAAATGCGGGATGTTACATAAACCATCGATGTCTTTGTTGTTGATAGATTGGAAGAGTCTGCCTCCTATGATGAAATCAAAGATGCTATCAAGTAAACATCCTGTTTGATCCTGTTTTGTTTTTTTACCTTGGTTATAATGTCAATAATTTGGGTGAGTTTTTAGGGAGGAATCTGAAGGAAGTTGAAGGGAATCATAGGCTATACTTTGTGGGAGATGACATGTCTAGTATATTTGATGCTAAGGCTGGAATCGTTTGAATAACAATATTTGACATTTGATGGTTTGTGGAAGGACCTCGATCTGAATAACTTGAAGCAGAGTATGGTTTAATTCTAGAAACCAAAAAAGGTATGAATAACTTGAAACATGTCTAGTATATTTTATGGTTGTCGATTATTTTAATGATGCTAAAATCGGATTGTGATAGGTTCATAGGTTGCTAAATTTAACCACCTAAGTGCCATAACAAGTGATCATTGTAGAGATCGAGACATTTGTGGAGTTGGTACTAAATTTTCTATTAGCTAAGGCGAGTACTCTTACTTGTTTTGGTTATAACTTCAAGTCAAGTAGTATATAAATATAAATGGTATACTAATTGTGGTGTTGTTATTGAACTAATATTTTTGTCAAATGGGTCTATTGTTTTGTTAAGTGACTCAGCAAACGTGAATAAGTTACATTGACGCGATGTTTCGGCGGTGGATATCCGCATTGTCGAACCTACAATGAGTACTGTTATCAATTTACTCTTAATGACATGGTTGGGTAAGTAGTTATGTTGTGTTTATATTGTATTTTCATTAAAATGGTGATAGTCAAGCGGGCAACGAACTTGTTAAAGGTGTTGGAATTGTGCCTTATGGGCTATTAAATTGGCTAAAGGGCTATGAAAGTGCCAACGGGTGTATATCTTGCTAAGCGAGCTTAGTTTATTTTGATTGTTTTTTATTGTATTTTCATCTGGTTATGTTTGGTAGGGGCCATTTGGTTAGAGATGATTGGTGTGCGGTACGCCTTCAACATGTCCTTAAAAAAGGTGTTGATGTGGTTAGGCCATTTGATCCGATTAAGAAAGTTGAAGACGCTACAGGCGTAACTATCGCGTGGCCTTCTACGTTCATATCGGTATGTCTACCATAAATTTATGATAATATTAATTTTTATAATAACATGCACTTTTATGCTTATAAATATATGATTTTTTTTTACAGGTGGTACCCTTGGATTAATAAAGATACGTGTTGACCGAAGACGTTCTTCGTTGTTTTTCATTATTTTTATTTTTTTGTCGAGTGTTATTTTAGTATTGATATGTTGGATTATCTATGAATTTTTCGGTGTTTTTCAATTTATGAGTACAATTTATTAAAATATGATTATGTTTTATTTTATATTTATTTTTAATAGAAATTATTAATCGAATGTCTAAAAGTTGAATTAAATAAAAATTAGGCCCGAATATATGGATCCAATAATCCGATCCGGGCCCAAATAATCAAACCGATCCGAATACATGAATCTAAAAGAACCCGAACCGAACATGAATATCCGACCCGGATCCGAATATAGAAACTTATTCGGAACTATGACTTGATAGGACTCATTATATTAGGACCCTTTATGTGATACCAAAGTAACATTTGTGTATATTGAGACCTTTTTTCTTGGTACTAAACAAAAATATTGATACATTAGGACCTTTTTTATTGGTACTAATGTAGTATTTTTTTTATAATAGGACTTTTATTTAGGTACTAACATAGTTATGAGACCATTTTTGTTAGTCCTTAAGAAATATAAAACTTAAATAGGACCCCTTTGTTGGTACTAATGTAAATTATTTTTACTTTTGGGACCTTTTTGTATGTTTCGATCTAAATAAAAGTCACTCAATATGCACTTGTAAGGACTTTTCTGTGTGGTCGTTAATAATATTATAGGACCCGATAATTGGTTTCATAATCTTATTACCTTTTAGGACACTTTTTTGCGTCTATACTTTATACGACCGCCATAGTTAGTACACATCTCTTGTTGGTTCTATCATGCCAAAAGGTCCTATAAAGTGACATTATAGGACCAATTTGGGTGTCCTATATGTACACTTTTGTTGTAGTGGACCCTGTTACCTGAGTTCAAACAAGTACTTGAGTTTGAATAAATATTGATTCGAACAAATGGTGTATTCGAACAATTTAATAAGAAGAAAAAAAAGTGTATCTAGGCTAAATTCCCAAAGTTTTATATGGGCACAAGTAGATACAATGCTAGTTAAATTTGTTATTTCTGTAGTTATCCTTGTACTAAGCTTCTTTGAAGCAACTTTCTAACCATGCTCAAGTCATATTATGTATTGCCAAATTTACAAAATACAATCTTCAATTGAAAACATTCAAGATTGTGAACACCTGTTTCCTATCGACCATACAATATTGTTATTGTCTGTTTATCAACTGATGAAAAAGATTTATGTCCATGAAAGTATTCATCAGTGAAAAAAGCGGGCTGTTTAGGTTCAGGTAATTTGCTCTCGCTAACCAACATAAGAACCACTGACAACATAGTAGGCCTATCTTCTGCATGATGCTGCACGCATAGTAGTGCAACGTGTATCGATCTTAATACTTCCGAGACGATACATGAAGCGCGTAAAGATTCACATATTAGTTCAGTACCTTTGTTTTCTTTGTACAGTCTCCATGCCTACATTAAACAACCGAATATTTCAAGTATTGACAAACTAAATAAAGGGTATTCTTTATATGATCACTTGTATATAAGTATATAACATTAGTACATTACTTACATGTCCAAGAAGGTTGTCTCCGTGGTTTTCGTGGGTGAATTCTCTGTTTTTCTTTCCACAAATTATCTCCAACACCAAAACGCCAAAACTAAATACATCCGACTTTATAGAGAAACGCCCGTGTACTGCATACTCCGGAGAAATGTAACCACTGCAGCAGAGTTTATAACAAAATAATTTATAGTTTTATAGTATACCTACAAAAATAATTTAATAGATAAAGGTTCATGAACTCTTACTATGTTCCAACAACTTTTTTTGTCTTTGCGATGTCGTCATGGCCTACAAACTTTCTAGCAAGGCCGAAGTCGGATATTTTAGGATTCATGTTACTGTCTAGTAGAATATTACCCGCCTTGAGATCTCTGTGAATAATTTGAAGGCGTGAATCTTGATGTAGATACAGTATACCTCGTGCCATCCCATGAATAATGACAAAACGCTTAGGCCAGTCCAGCATTAAACTTCTTTCTTTATCTGCTAAAAAGTTGCTACTAATCAAGCCTAGTTATAATATTTTTTTTTTTTTTTTTTTTTTTTTTTGGTAACGGTGGAACCCCAACTAAGAAGCAGGCACATTGGCCCCAACGCAGCGAGTAAACCACCGGATAAACCGCAAGCCGACCCTCACGGTTACCAGGTAAAGCAACCTCAGGTGAGCTCCCTTTTTGAACGAGATGGCAGTGCCAAGAATCGAACCCGGGTGGCTCCCTTCACTGGAAGTGTCGGTGGCCATCCAGGCTAGCCTGGATGGTTTAGTTATAATATATAATAATTAAATAATATAATATTTTAAAATCAAGGTACTATAGTTGAAGTTATAGAGACGAAAATCGAACCAAAGAGAAAAAAGTCCAAGCTATTATTAGGCATGTATTCGTATATCAAGATCAGTTCATATTCATGAACGCAATATCCAAGAAGCTTCACAAGATTTCGATGCTGAAGTTTGGCAATACAAGTGAGTTCATTTTTGAACTCATCAAGCCCTTGCTGAGATGTTTCTGACAGCCGTTTCACTGCTACTTCTTGACCGTCTTCTAAAACACCCTAAAAAAGATTAACATTTACAGTTTATGATACTAATAAGCATATCTCCTGTTCAAAAAGCATTTAAAACAACATAATAATAATAATAATAATAATAATAATAATAATAATAATAATAATAATAATAATATAATAATAATAATAATAATAATAATAATAATAATAATAACACACACGGTACGTGCTAAGTGCCGTCATGGTAGGAGCCCGGATGTGCCGCCCCCCGATGAGGGAAATGGTGTTGTTCGTTTTGTGCTTCATAATTTTTCCAAGCCACTAGCTCCCTCTTCTCCTGCTCGACTTTGTATTGAGGATGGTTCGGTGCGTGATCATAACGATGGTTTTGACGTGGCTCTCCTGGATCAGTTGTTCTCTAAGGGGTTTCGCACGGTTAAGTCTATCCCTCCCAAGTGTCGTTTGGGGTTTTCTCGGGTTTTGAAAGGTGCTCTTGATAAGGTGATCTCTAAGCCTGATGACATTTCTAGTTGGGTCTCTTTGTTGGTGTTACCCCTTTGTACCCTTAAAACCTTTCGGCCACGGAGTAGTCGTGAGTCTAGGTCTTCGATAAAGCGTCGGCATCAGGAAGAGAATATTTCCCGTGCTATTTGCTCTTGGGGGACAGCGGGTGGGAGTTTACAGCTTGTGAGGGAGTATTTGGCAGAGGATTCTCCTATGTTGTCAGTGGTTGATGATGAGGTCCTTGATTTGGAAGAGCGTAATATTAAGCAGTGTCGTAGGAAGATTTGTGATGGCCATTACACCGCTGCAGCTCGTGTTCTTTCTTCATCAAGCGTTGCTCCTTATAATGACGCCACACTGGCGGACTTGCTGTCTAAGCACCCTTCTTCTATCGCTCCATCCTTGCCTGATATGACGGTTGATCACCTTCACCTCGTTACGACTTCTGCTGTTGTTTTGGGCCAGATTAAAAGTTTTCCTCGGGGCACTTCATGTGGTAGGGATGGTTTACGTGCACAACACCTTATGGATTGCTTGAGTGGTGCTGCTGTGGCAGTCTCGGATGAGTTGGTTGGCTCTATTACCGGAGTCGTTAATCTCTTTCTAGCTGGAAGGTGCCCTATGGAATTAGGAGAGTATATTGCTAGTGCTCCCCTCACACCGCTTGTCAAGCCCGGCGGTGGTCTTCGTCCTATAGTTGTGGGTACTGTTTGGCGACGTCTTGTTTCGAAGGTTGGCGCGGCTATGGTTGGCCAGTCTTTGGGAAGTTACTTCGATGGTCTTCAGTTTGGTGTTGGTGTTTCTTCAGGTGGTGAGGCTATTCTTCATGCTGTGAATCGGCTGATTGAGGATCGTGGCTCTGATGTTGGCCTCTCTATGTTATTAGTTGATTTTCAAAATGCCTTCAATCTAGTTGATCGTACGGTCATGTTACGTGAAGTTCGCCGCCTTTGTCCGAGCATTTCTCGGTGGGTTGAATTTTGCTACTCTAATCCAGCCAGATTGTATTATGGGAACCACACATTATGGTCTTCTCAGGGGGTGCAACAGGGTGATCCCCTTGGTCCGCTGCTTTTTGCTTTGGTCCTACAACCCTTGGTTTCTAAAATCAGAGATAATTTTGAGGTTTGTCTTCAGGCGTGGTATTTGGATGATGGTACTATTATTGGGGACACTTTGGTGGTGGGGAAGGTTTTGCATTTGATTATGGAGGATGGGCCTCGTTTTGGGCTGCATCTCAACGTTGAAAAAACAGAAATTTTCTGGCCTACGGAGGACCCTCGCAGCAGGCAAGTAGGTGTCTTTCCTCCTAATATTGCTCGGCCTTTAAATGGTGTTAAGTTGCTTGGGGCCCCCGCAAGTTCCGATCCTGGTTTTAGTAGTGAACTGGTGATGCAAAAGGTGACCAAGTCCATTGCGCTTATGGATAAGGTTGCTAAGCTTGATGATCCTCAGTGTGAGGAGTTGTTGCTTAGGGCATGTATGGGAGTTTCTAAACTCTACTTTTCCTTGCGTACTTGTCCTCCTAGTATATTTGAGGCGGCTCAACGCGCTTTCGATGGAGCCCTTCGATCTTCCTTGGAGCGTATTGTTACTGCTTCAGGGCCTGGGTTTGGTGATTGGCAGTGGCGGCTTGCCACCTTGCCATTTGCATTTGGAGGGCTTGGTGTTTATTCTGCAGGAGATGTTCGTCATTATGCTTTTCTGGCTTCTCGATTACAGTCTGCTGGATTGCAGACCAAGCTCCTACGTCATGCGAGTATTGTTGGTCTTGATCGTGCTTTTGAAGATGCATTGGCTCTGTTTAATAAAACGGTTGGGTTTGATATTTTAGGTAATCCGAGTGAGGTCGCTGCCCCAATACTCATGAAGAAATTGGCAGATGTTTATTTCACAAAGGTTACCGCTTCTGCAGAATCCACTTTTTCGTTATCTCTCCGACAATCGGCCTTATGGAAATCACAGCAGAGTGATCACACCTCTGCTTGGCTAAGGGCAGTCCCTATTTTGGGGTTGGGTCAGACGATGAACGCAAAGACTTACCGATGTGTGTTGTGCTACCGGTTAGGTGTTCCATTGTTCTCTATCTCGACGGCATGCTCTGCCTGTTCAAGGGTTTTTACTGGAGATATTTTCGGGGATCACGCGGTGTCTTGTGCTGGTATGGTGGGTATTAAGCATCGACATAATATTGTCCGGGATTCCCTTGTTGATGTTTGTTATCGATCTGGGATTTCAGCGAGAAAGGAGGTTGACATTGGGTTGTCTGGAGGGAACGACAGGGCCCTCAGACCTGCAGATGTGTTACTTTATTCCTGGGATTGTGGTCGCGATGTTTGTGTTGACTTGACAGGGTCTTCTCCTTTGACACAGTCTGGGCTTTCTGACTTTGTCCCTGGACGTGCTGTGATTGATGCGGCTCGTCGGAAGCGGGTCAAGTACGAATCTAGTTGTCTGGCGTTTGGTTATGGTTTCATTCCTTTCTCATTTTCTTCCCTTGGGGAATTAGAGAAGGAGGCTGTTTCTTTGCTAAAGCGGGTTCAGAAGGGTTCGATGACGCAAGATATTGGTGCCAGTGCTGCTACTCATATTTTTACTAGGATAGGTTTTGCTATTGCTAGAGGTGTGGGGGCCCAGATTGTCTCTAGGCTTCCCACTAATTTTTTGTAAGTTTTAAAACTTTTAAGTTTATAATAATAATAATAATAATAATAATAATAATAATAATAATAATAATAATACCTTGTAAACAGGACCGAAACCACCTTCTCCAATTTTATTGGAGACATTGAAGTTATCTGTGGCCCTTTCTACTTCGGTTAGATTAAAAAACTGCAAATTATCAAGAAGTTCCATCCGCAAACTTGTTTTCTTTTCATCAAGCACATATCCATTGTTTCCTATAATAAGATGATATGTTAGATTAATCTTAGTTGCATCTATTTTTAGAAATTACTAACTTGTGTTACCTCGTCTTTTCATGTAATTTCTTTTCTTCATCTTTCTACTTGCATATGCTAACGCAGGCAGCAGTAGAAACAAAGACATCAACAAGAATACGATGACTAGTACGTTCCGTTCGTTGGGGCCAGCGTGTTGTACCACCTGACCTATCATTATGGAAAAATACTCGTTAAGTTTGGGGGTGTGTGTGACAGTGGATGTCTATACTTGTATATATATTTAGCAACTATATGGTGCTTAACATTAGGGGATCAGGATCATATCACTTCCTATTAGGGATGACATCGAGTCGGGTTGGGTTTAGGTAATCCCAGACCCGAACTCTATTAAGAAACCTTGTCTCAAACCCGGACCCATACCCGTCAGGTTCCAATTAATTACTAAACGTTGGGTTATCGGGTTTCCCAACAGGTAAACGGAGATCCCCATTTACTTACTAACTCTTGGGTTAATGGGTTATTCGCGAGTATCGAATATCTCCTTTTTTTAGTCATTCTCATTCACCTACTTCTATTTTTTTTTGTTTCATTACTATATTAAAATGAGTAGTAAATCTAAATGACTATATATAAACATCGAACAATAGTATAATAGCATATATTATTATTATTATTATTATTATTATTATTATTATTATTATTATTATTATTATTATTATTATTATTATTATTAAGTTTTATTATTGGTATTATTGAAATTGAAATCCCCATCGGGTCGGGTATTCGAGTTTGTATCCAAACCCATTCCAGACTCGAAGCTGTACAAAAAATTTTAATCATCCCTACACCCGACTACCCGGACCCAGACCCGGCCCAAAAAAAAGGATTTCGGGTTTACCCATCGGGTACGAGCCTTTATGTCATCCCTACTTCCTGTAAAAAAAGGAAGACAGTTTTAGAGTGTATTATGTATATATATTTGCCTATGAATGAGAAGCAGATCACTGTTTCAATAACCTTTATGGTATCGTCAGGCCAATAAACCCTACCCGCCCATCCCCTCTCATCATAAATTCTTCACCAAGACTGATTCAGAATTTCTTCGCTCTGTTCAGTCAAGTTTCGGGTGGGTTTATTACCCATTAATTTTCCGTCTACTACAATTTACAAACTTCACACCCAGTCGAAACCGTCTGTCTTTTCGGGCTACCCATCCAACTATCGGGGTATTAATGATACGATCTCGACTCAAAAAAGATACTTATCTCGCACCACCTAATCTTTGATGACTCCATCTTTTTGTTCTTCCAAAAACAAGTTACCCCCACATCTCACCAGGATTTCCTGTCCAACTCTATTCATCTGATATTTCTAAAGAGAAAAACATGCTCTGGCCCAAACCAAAAGCTATCCCCCTTAGGCCTCAACAGATCCACTCCATCCACTTCAACTGTTGGCCCAAACACACCAACATCACCCAGTCGGCCCAAACCTCCTTAGCCCACTGGAAATTCCACCTTAAACAACCCATCTCTTCCAGTTGCCCAACCCAATTCACATAGTACTAACCAACCTCTAATTACATACTCCCCGGTCCCAATGACTTCGGTTGTTAATCATAACACTTCCTATAACAAAGTAAGACAGTTGTACATTGTATACTGTATATATATCTCCCTACGAATGAGAAGCAGATCACAGTTTCAATAACCTTTAGTTTGTGATTGCTTATTTTAAGTGCTTCTCTGACTAGATAATAAGCAAGGACCAACCTACTTTTTTTTAGTGCTTATGCCTACTGAAAAGAAGATAAGCAGTTTGTATTTGCTAATATGCATAAAAAAATAAATAATAAGCAGATAAACACTTATATAAGCAATCACAAACACCCTCTTTAGTCCATTAGCTACAAACACAAAGACAATCCAATTCAAAATTTTGAACTTTCAAAAAAGTGCAGACTATTCTCACTATAACATGTGTACCTTGTAACTCAGATGCGGCCATTTTTAGGTAAAGATCTTGCTTTGAATCATACTCTCTCGTATCCATAAGCTCATGAAACCACAACAGACAACCACTTCCACCATTGCTAATATCTAAACTTGCGTAGGCTGTACAAGAACAATCCCTTTTACAGGTCATCTCACATTCTCCTAAACTCATGCTCACGTTATAATATGACTTTCTCGTATCTGGTACTTTGACTCCTCCTGCAATTTTACGAAACCCGTCCGTATTCCCACAATTTAAAGCCTTTTTACGTTTACACCCACTTGACCAATCGGATGCATCCCATTGTTGTTGGTTTTTTGGTTCAAACCCTTCCATACAACCACAAGGTGGATGCGTATTAATACTGCAGCTACCATAAGGACCACATAATGCAAATCGGCCACAACTATCAACACTTGCATCGGCATACACCAACCACTCTTGAATTCGCTCAATCCAATGCAAAATCTCAGTCTTTCCCTCCCATGTCAATACTACCCGCATGATAACCGAACTTTTAAGTTCATATTTATGATATATTTCTTTCTCGTTAACAACAAACTCAAGAGAGTAAATTGGATTTGGTATGTCAATACCAAAGCCATTGAACCCTACACCATTCCATGGTCCAAGTCTCGTTAATAATTCCTTACCCCGCCACCCGAATATTTGTGGATATCCATTTGTGTTTACGAGATCATGATACAGACCCGGTGCAGGATCATCCGGACTCTTCCATGATGTCATGCACCATTCAATACCCGTTACAAAATCCTTCCCAAATTTCATTCCCGGTAGAAACGTGTCACCAGGGTAATCAAAACTTTGCCATATAAGGTTTCGGTTGGTGTCTTTTTTTTTATCCCACACAACAAGATTTCCAGTATCCAGAAGCTGCACCTCCACCACAGGAGCATTACCATTACCACTAGCGGTTGAATTGGATGACCAGGCCACCGTGTTGCCGCCGCCTTTGAGAATCAACAAGTTTCCATCTTTTGTAACTTTAAAGAAGCCTAATTTATCAGTTATTGGTGTCTCCCTGTTAGCAACCCAAACAACAGTACCGGTTGATATCTTCTTGTACCATATCCCCAAGTATCGATTTTTTGAATTTCCTGGGCTAAAGAAGCCCATTTCAAACATCTCCCCTTGAGAAACAATGGTTTCACCATCTTTGATTTCTTGATTTGCAGATATAGTATCATGTGCTGCACATTCTGAAAGCACCAAGATCAAAGAGATAAAGAGGATTAATGGTAGGGAATGATCCTCCATTCAAAACAATGATCATATTTGATTTCTATTATTAACCTTATCGCTTATAATTACAAATTATTAAAATGGTTGAATGACCAAGCATCAAAAGTCAACTCAATTAAAACTAGTCTTTCACAACTGTGACTTGTTCCTTGAATAATAATACTTTAAATTAATAATCTAATGGACTGTTTTGACTAATACTTGGACTGTTGAGGTGTTTTACTTCTAGAAGAATTATTATTAAGATTTAAGAGTGCATAATTAGAGAAAATTGTTTGTAAATGTACCGAACTTTCAGTAAAATACTATTGTATGCGTCCAACTTTCAAATCTCTTATTATATGCATTCAACTATTTAATTTGTTCTATTGTATGTATTTAACCTGCTGAAGCAGGTGATCTTCCAGGTCACTTCAATTTCATTTCTAGACTTTTACATTATTGGCCCCTCATATTTGTATACCCTAATTTTATTGATCCTTCCGTTAAACAAAATATTTCATCTTCATCCATTCATCATCTTCATCATTGTTTCATCTTCATCGATTCATCATCTTCATCCTAATACAAATTGACCCAACTCGGTCCTATATCCTTTGACTAATGGTGATTAATGCAAATATACTTTTGTTTCAAATATCAGTAGTGTATGTATAACTTGGATCTATAACTTTAAACCCAAATGAGTTTTGTTTTTGAAATCTCAGCTGGGGTTTGAACATTACATAAAAGAAGAAATAGCAGTGTACGTCTTCGAATTTTTAGTTACTTAAAGCTGTCGTGCACTATACTCCCATCTTTATTTTCAAGAATCAAACTTTTGTGTCAGTACGTATTTCTTGAAATTGTAATCTTTCCAAATTATTGTAAAGTTCAAACTCTTGTTGTAAACTCAAGATTTTGGACCAAGAATCTTGCTTATACGAGATCTTCTAATTTCAAACTCTAAGAAAATATTTTTTTTTCTATTAGGATTACAGCAGCTCCATTTACAATCTGAATATCGTGTTCCGTAAACATCAATTTGTAAAACAGAGTAACGATTTGTAATCATGTAGCCACGGTCAAGTCATCTTTAAATAAGCATGAGAATCGAATTCGAAATATAATAGAGTTTTTGATGTAGATTCCCGAATCAAAGTAGTTCAAAAACATCATCCAAATACTCGATCAGTCCTTTCGTCGTCTGAAATCCTCTGATTCGCTCCAATTGAAATTTTTAACGTTTATGATCTAAAAGTTCAAATATCAGATCTGAGGACTGATGCTATCAAGGTTAGAAATTAACCACACACTAATCTCTACGATGATGTTTGTGGTGTTTCTTCATTTTTACTTTTTTCAATCCATGCTTAAATCGATCTAGATTGTAGATTTTTTTGAAATTATACAATAATGAAGAACACCATATTCTAGATTTAGATCTGAGTTGATGTGTTGGTGATTTGAGGAAGAATGACGGTCTGAATATTAGCTGATGATGATGAACGATATGTATTTTGTGTCTTCTAATTTTTTTTTCAATGTTATTAAATCGATCCAGAATTTGGGTTTGTTAACATTTTTTAAAGAAATTAGGGTTTACAAAAATGAGGACCAATAATGTAAATGTCTAAAATTAAAAATAAGGTGACTGAAAGGTTACCTGTTATACTAAGTTAACTACATACAATAAAACAATTTAAATAGTTGAATTCATACAATAGTAGATTTGAAAGTTGGATGCATACAATAGTATTTTGGTGAAAGTTCAATGCATTTTCAAACAATTTCCCGCATAATTATGTCTGATTATACTTAGCCAAACTTTTATTTATAGTTCTACAAAATTCAATTAACCCTAATTCAACTTTGTTTCCCCCTAAATATGTATCAGTCAGAATACGAAGATTACAACTTACAACTTCTCCAAAAGAAATACTCCGTATGTTTCTCTGAATCAATATAAATAAATTAATTGCATATGTCTGCTCCACCAGCTAGACCTAGAGCCGATTAGGATTACGTCATTAAACTCTTATAATCGGAGATAGTGGTATGTATTTATATATGTATATATTGATATATGGATTGTGATTTACCAGCAAAAAATTGTGTATACTAATGACGTCCGTCATGTCACGTTGCGTCACGTGCAGCATCACGAGCAACGCGTGCCGTCCAGCTTACTTGGAACCCTTGGCCGAGCTTATCAGTATATTCAAGTCAACGCTACGTGTCTGGTAGCGTGACGTTCTCACGGGGTTGACTTGGTATTGCTGAGCTGGACCAGAGCCCTACAAATTAGGAACGTGAAGAACGTGGAGTAGGTTGTAGGCATAATTAGAAGGTTCTAATGGTAGTTATTGATAATGTTAAAAACGAACATATATTTCATAGCTTTATCTTTCAAGAAAAACAAGCTTTTAGTTGCAATTGTTCTATTTACAAGTGATATTCGTTTAAATAATAAAAGGTGAAGACAGAATACAGATTCGACGATTTGAAGACGCAAACGACCAAAATGCTAAAAAGTACAAAGTTCAATCCAAGTGGTTCAATTTATTTATGAGAAACGTCTCAAAATTACAAGAGTACAAGCCGCAAAACGCAAAGTACAAGATATTAAATCGTAGGAAAGGACGTTCGAAAATCGGAACCGGGACATGAACCAACTATCAACGCGCGACTCAACGGAGCTAAAATTACAAGTCAACTATGCGCATGAATATAATATAATATATATATAATTATATAAAATTATATATATTATATTATATTATTAAAAACCGTCGGCAAACTAGCAAACAAAAGAATGTGACCAGGAATAGGCGGCCATGCGATCGCATGGCCAACATGCCCAAAATCCATGCGATCGCATGGAACACTGTAGCAGGCCAAGTCCTATAAATTGGAACGTTTTCTGCCGAGTGTAGTACACCTTCATTCACTGATCTCTCTCACTCTCTCAATTATATTTATATTTTTATTATAATTATAGTTTTAATATTAAGTTAATAATAATAAGGTTATAGTGGCGAATGTTTTAAGTTTGTAAGTCGAAACTCTGTCCGTGTAACACTACGCGATTAATACTTATTGTAAGTTATGTTCAACCTTTTTAAATTAATGTCTCGTAGCTAAGTTATTATTATGCTTATTTAAACCGAAGTAATCGTGATGTTGGACTAAATATTTAAGACGGGGTTATTGGGCTTTGGTCCATAATTGAGGTTTGGACAAAAGATCGACACTTGTGGAAATTGGACTATGAGCTATTAATGGGCTTTTTTTTTAATTAAATGATATCTTGTTGATTTAATATAGAGATTTCTAATTTGTCGTATTTATATATAACCACATACGCTTGACTGGGTACGGTGGGCGGGATATTTATAAATACGAATAATTGTTCATTTGACCGGACACGGGGATGGATTAATAGTCAATGGACTCATTAAAACAGGGGTGGATTACATTCAAGGGTAATTGGTGTAATTGTTAACAAAGTATTAAAACCTTGGATTACACGCAGTCGATAACCTGGTGTATCATTAAACAAAGTATTAAGACCTTGTTACAGTTTAAGTCCCCAATTAGTTGGAATATTTGACTTCGGGTATAAGGGTAATTTGACGAAGACTTTCGCACTTTATAATTATGACCAATGGACTATTATGGACAAAACTAGATGGAGTTATCTAATAATCCAGGACAAAGGATGATTAACCCTTGGTAATAAACTAAAATTAACACGTCAAACATCATGATTACGGAAGTTTAAATAAGCATAATTCTCTTAATTTATATCTCATCGTACTTTTATTTACTGTTATTTTATTTATCGTACTTTAAATTATTGCATTTTTATTTATCGCACTTTTCATTAATCGTCATTTACTTTACGCTTTAAATTAAGTTATATTTATATTTAATATTTTACGTTAGGTTTTAATTGTGACTTAAGACGGAAAAGCGATAAACCGGTCATTAAAAATATGCTTATGAACTTTGTATACATTTTCATATATGCTTATTTGAAAAATTGTAGAATTGATAAAAATATGAAAATGAGTATAAGTTTAATATGGATTAAGCATGTTATTGCAATTGTTTTAAGTTGTTATTCTGCTAACACTAATGCATACTTGGATGCACAAATTTTGTGTTTAATGTGTTTTACAGAGAAATACCGATACTGACGGTGCATCATCGTCTAGACAACCTGAACAAGAACCACAGCCAGAGATGCCACCTGAGCCACAACAAGAACAACAACAACATTATGATCAACACCTACCATATTATGAACCAGAACCACAAATTTTTACTGCCTACATACTACTTCCCGCTCACCATTTAATAGAACACTCAAGAGTTAATTAACAGGAGTTACATCCCAATCTAAGATTTGATAGAAGCTGGAGAGATTTCCCGAAATACCAACGTAAAATATTTAAGCTTTGGACCAAAAATGTGGAAGTACCGAGGGTAATAGATTGGAGACCTTTGTAACAAAACTTCAAACTTGGTGATCTTCAAATAAAACATAAGTCAAGTGAGAGCCATCCGCCATATGAACTAGACAAAAGAACCATATACCGTCAATTCCATATTTTGTTTTAAAGGTTGGTGTGCCAGAGTGTCTGAAGACACCCTTTTTGGTTCTCTCGGTTTTTTAGGATCACAGCACTCATCTCATTCCCCAACAACTCCTCCGGTGACTCTCGGAGCAGGGTGGACAATTGATGAAGGGTCATGGAATTTAAGTCCCACGTGACTTATAATGAGAAATAGTTTTTGTGGATTTAGCCCCATCCAACTATATTTTTAGCGGTATTATACGCCCCAACAAGGCTCTCGTGTAGGAATATTTATCCAGCCCCTATACTGAAATGTCCCGTTCTTATTGATTAAAAACGTTCCATATTAATTGATTTCGTTGCGAGGTTTTGACCTCTATATGAGACGTTTTTCAAAGACTGCATTCATTTTAAAACAAACCATAACCTTTATTTCATCAATAAAGGTTTAAAAAGCTTTACGTAGATTATCAAATAATGATAATCTAAAATATCATGTTTACACACGACCATTACATAATGGTTTACAATACAAATATGTTACAACAAAATAAGTTTCTTGAATGCAGTTTTTACACAATATCATACAAGCATGGACTCCAAATCTCGTCCTTATTTAAGTATGCGACAGCGGAAGCTCTTAATAATCACCTGAGAATAAACATGCTTAAAACGTCAACAAAAATGTTGGTGAGTTATAGGTTTAACCTATATATATCAAATCATAATAATAGACCACAAGATTTTATATTTCAATACACATCCCATACATAGAGATAAAAATCATTCATATGGTGAACACCTGGTAACCGACATTAACAAGATGCATATATAAGAATATCCCCATCATTCCGGAACACCCTTCGGATATGATATAAATTTCGAAGTACTAAAGCATCCGGTACTTTGGATGGGGTTTGTTAGGCCCAATAGATCTATCTTTAGGATTCGCGTCAATTAGGGTGTCTGTTCCCTAATTCTTAGATTACCAGACTTAATAAAAAGGGGCATATTCGATTTCGATAATTCAACCATAGAATGTAGTTTCACGTACTTGTGTCTATTTTGTAAATCATTTATAAAACCTGCATGTATTCTCATCCCAAAAATATTAGATTTTAAAAGTGGGACTATAACTCACTTTCACAGATTTTTACTTCGTCGGGAAGTAAGACTTGGCCACTGGTTGATTCACGAACCTATAACAATATATACATATATATCAAAGTATGTTCAAAATATATTTACAACACTTTTAATATATTTTGATGTTTTAAGTTTCTTAAGTCAGCTGTCCTCGTTAGTAACCTACAACTAGTTGTCCACAGTTAGATGTACAGAAATAAATCGATAAATATTATCTTGAATCAATCCACGACCCAGTGTATACGTATCTCAGTATTGATCACAACTCAAACTATATATATTTTGGAATCAACCTCAACCCTGTATAGCTAACTCCAACATTCACATATAGAGTGTCTATGGTTGTTCCGAAATATATATAGATGTGTCGACATGATAGGTCGAAACATTGTATACGTGTCTATGGTATCTCAAGATTACATAATATACAATACAAGTTGATTAAGTTATGGTTGGAATAGATTTGTTACCAATTTTCACGTAGCTAAAATGAGAAATATTATCCAATCTTGTTTTACCCATAACTTCTTCATTTTAAATCCGTTTTGAGTGAATAAAATTGCTATGGTTTCATATTGAACTCTATTTTATGAATCTAAACATAAAAAGTATAGGTTTATAGTCGGAAAAATAAGTTACAAGTCGTTTTTGTAAAGGTAGTCATTTCAGTCGAAAGAACGACGTCTAGATGACCATTTTAGAAAACATACTTCCACTTTGAGTTTAACTATAATTTTTGGATATAGTTTTATGTTCATAATAAAAATCATTTTCTCAGAATAACAACTTTTAAATCAAAGTTTATCATAGTTTTTAATTAACTAACCCAAAACAGCCCGCGGTGTTACTACGACGGCGTAAATCCGGTTTTACGGTGTTTTTCGTGTCTCCAGGTTTTAAATCATTAAGTTAGCATATCATATAGATATAGAACATGTGTTTAGTTGATTTTAAAAGTCAAGTTAGAAGGATTAACTTTTGTTTGCGAACAAGTTTAGAATTAACTAAACTATGTTCTAGTGATTACAAGTTTAAACCTTCGAATAAGATAGCTTTATATGTATGAATCGAATGATGTTATGAACATCATTACTACCTTAAGTTCCTTGGATAAACCTACTGGAAAAGAGAAAAATGGATCTAGCTTCAACGGATCCTTGGATGGCTCGAAGTTCTTGAAGCAGAATCATGACACGAAAACAAGTTCAAGTAAGATCATCACTTGAAATAAGATTGTTATAGTTATAGAAATTGAACCAAAGTTTGAATATGATTATTACCTTGTATTAGAATGATAACCTACTGTAAGAAACAAAGATTTCTTGAGGTTGGATGATCACCTTACAAGATTGGAAGTGAGCTAGCAAACTTGAAAGTATTCTTGATTTTATGTAACTAGAACTTGTAGAATATATGAAGAACACTTAGAACTTAAAGATAGAACTTGAGAGAGATCAATTAGATGAAGAAAATTGAAGAATGAAAGTGTTTGTAGGTGTTTTTGGTCGTTGGTGTATGGATTAGATATAAAGGATATGTAATTTTGTTTTCATGTAAATAAGTCATGAATGATTACTCATATTTTTGTAATTTTATGAGATATTTCATGCTAGTTGCCAAATGATGGTTCCCACATGTGTTAGGTGACTCACATGGGTTGCTAAGAGCTGATCATTGGAGTGTATATACCAATAGTACATACATCTAAAAGCTGTGTATTGTACGAGTACGAATACGGGTGCATACGAGTAGAATTGTTGATGAAACTGAACGAGGATGCAATTGTAAGCATTTTTGTTAAGTAGAAGTATTTTGATAAGTGTATTGAAGTCTTTCAAAAGTGTATAAATACATATTAAAACACTACATGTATATACATTTTAACTGAGTCGTTAAGTCATCGTTAGTCGTTACATGTAAGTGTTGTTTTGAAACCTTTAGGTTAACGATCTTGTTAAATGTTGTTAACCCAATGTTTATAATATCAAATGAGATTTTAAATTATTATATTATCATGATATTATCATGTATGAATATCTTAATATGATATATATACATTAAATGTCTTTACAACGATAATCGTTACATATATGTCTCGTTTAAAAATCATTAAGTTAGTAGTCTTGTTTTTACATATGTAGTTCATTGTTAATATACTTAATGATATGCTTACTTATCATAGTATCATGTTAACTATATATATATCCATATATATGTCATCATATAGTTTTTACAAGTTTTAATGTTCGTGAATCACCGGTTAACTTGGGTGGTCAATTGTCTATATGAAACATATTTCAATTAATCAAGTCTTAACAAATTTGATTACTTAACATGTTGGAAACATTTAATCATGTAAATATCAATCTCAATTAATATATATAAACATGGAAAAGTTCGGGTCACTACAGTACCTACCCGTTAAATAAATTTCGTCCCGAAATTTTAAGCTGTTGAAGGTGTTGACGAATCTTCTGGAAATATATGCGGGTATTTCTTCTTCATCTGATCTTCACGCTCCCAGGTGAACTCGGGTCCTCTACGAGCATTCCATCGAACCTTAACAATTGGTATCTTGTTTTGCTTAAGTCTTTTAACCTCACGATCCATTATTTCGACGGGTTCTTCGATGAATTGAAGTTTTTCGTTGATTTGGATTTCATCTAACGGAATAGTGAGATCTTCTTTAGCAAAACATTTCTTCAAATTCGAGACGTGGAAAGTGTTATGTACAGTCGCGAGTTGTTGAGGTAACTCAAGTCGGTAAGCTACTGGTCCGACACGATCAATAATCTTGAATGGTCCAATATACCTTGGATTTAATTTCCCTCGTTTACCAAATCGAACACCGCCTTTCCAAGGTGCAACTTTAAGCATGACCATCTCTCCAATTTCAAATTCTATATCTTTTCTTTTAATGTCAGCGTAGCTCTTTTGTCGACTTTGGGCGGTTTTCAACCGTTGTTGAATTTGGATGATCTTCTCGGTAGTTTCTTGTATAATATCCGGACCCGTAATCTGTCTATCCCCCACTTCACTCCAACAAATTGGAGACCTGCACTTTCTACCATAAAGTGCTTCAAACGGCGCAATCTCAATGCTTGAATGGTAGCTGTTGTTGTAGGAAAATTCTGCTAACGGTAGATGTCGATCCCAACTGTTTCCGAAATCAATAACACATGCTCGTAGCATGTCTTCAAGCGTTTGTATCGTCCTTTCGCTCTGCCCATCAGTTTGTGGATGATAGACAGTACTCATGTCTAGACGAGTTCCTAATGCTTGCTGTAATGTCTGCCAGAATCTTGAAATAAATCTACCATCCCTATCAGAGATAATAGAGATTGGTATTCCATGTCTGGAGACGACTTCCTTCAAATACAGTCGTGCTAACTTCTCCATCTTGTCATCTTCTCTTATTGGCAGGAAGTGTGCTGATTTGGTGAGACGATCAACTATTACCCAAATAGTATCAAAACCACTTGCAGTCCTTGGCAATTTAGTGATGAAATCCATGGTAATGTTTTCCCATTTCCATTTCGGGATTTCGGGTTGTTGAAGTAGACCTGATGGTTTTTGATGCTCAGCTTTGACCTTAGAACACGTCAAACATTCTCCTACGTATTTAGCAACATCGGCTTTCATACCCGGCCACCAAAAATGTTTCTTGAGATCCTTGTACATCTTCCCCGTTCCAGGATGTATTGAGTATCTGGTTTTATGAGCTTCTCTAAGTACCATTTCTCTCATATCTCCAAATTTTGGTACCCAAATCCTTTCAGCCCTATACCGGGTTCCGTCTTCCCGAATATTAAGATGCTTCTCCGATCCTTTGGGTATTTCATCCTTTAAATTTCCCTCTTTTAAAACTCCTTGTTGCGCCTCCTTTATTTGAGTAGTAAGGTTATTATGAATCATTATATTCATAGATTTTACTCGAATGGGTTCTCTGTCCTTCCTGCTCAAGGCATCGGCTACCACATTTGCCTTCCCCGGGTGGTAACGAATCTCAAAGTCGTAATCATTCAATAATTCAATCCACCTACGCTGCCTCATATTCAGTTGTTTCTGATTAAATATGTGTTGAAGACTTTTGTGGTCGGTATATATAATACTTTTGACCCCATATAAGTAGTGCCTCCAAGTCTTTAATGCAAAAACAACCTCGCCTAATTCCAAATCATGCGTCGTATAATTTTGTTCGTGAATCTTCAATTGTCTAGACGCATAAGCAATCACCTTCGTTCGTTGCATTAATACACAACCGAGACCTTGCTTTGATGCGTCACAATAAATCTCAAAATCATCATTCCCTTCAGGCAATGACAATATAGGTGCCGTAGTTAGCTTTTTCTTCAATAACTGAAACGCTTTCTCTTGTTCATCATTCCATTCAAATTTCTTCCCTTTATGCGTTAATGCAGTCAAGGGTTTTGCTATTCTGGAAAAGTCTTGGATGAACCTTCTGTAGTAACCAGCTAGTCCTAAAAACTGGCGTATGTGTTTTGGAGTTTTCGGGGTTTTCTACTTTTCAACAGTTTCTATCTTTGCCGGATCCACCTTAATACCTTCTTTGTTCACTATGTGACCGAGGAATTGAACTTCTTCCAACCAAAATGCACACTTTGAAAACTTAGCGTACAATTCTTCCTTCCTCAATACTTCTAACACCTTTCTCAAATATTCACCGTGTTCTTGGTCATTCTTTGAGTAAATAAGTATGTCATCAATGAAAACAATGACAAACTTGTCAAGGTATGGTCCACACACTCGGTTCATAAGGTCCATGAACACAGCTGGTGCATTAGTTAAACCAAACGGCATGACCATAAACTCGTAATGACCGTAACGTGTTCTGAAAGCAGTCTTTGGAATATCATCTTCTTTCACCCGCATTTGATGATACCCGGAACGTAAGTCAATCTTTGAATAAACAGACGAGCCTTGTAGTTGATCAAATAAGTCGTCGATTCTCGGTAGTGGGTAGCGGTTCTTGATGATAAGTTTTTTCAACTCTCGGTAGTCGATACACAACCTGAATGTACCATCTTTCTTCTTGACAAACAAAACAGGAGCTCCCCACGGTGATGTACTTGGTCGAATGAAACCACGCTCTAAAAGTTCTTGTAATTGGCTTTGTAGTTCTTTCATCTCGCTGGGTGTGAGTCTGTAAGGAGCACGAGCTATTGGTGCAGCTCCTGGTATAAGATCTATTTGAAATTCAACGGATCGATGTGGGGGTAATCCCGGTAATTCTTTCGGAAATACATCGGGAAATTCTTTTGCAATGGGAACATCATTGATGCTCTTTTCTTCAGTTTGTACTTTCTCGACGTGTGCTAGAACAGCATAGCAACCTTTTTTATTAGTTTTTGTGCCTTTAAATTACTAATAAGATGTAGCTTCATGTTGCCCTTTTCTCCGTACACCATTAAGGGTTTTCCTTTTTCTCGTATAATGCGAATTGCATTTTTGTAACAAACGATCTCTGCTTTCACTTCTTTCAACCAGTCCATACCGATTATCACATCAAAACTCCCTAACTCTACTGGTATCAAATCAATCTTAAATGTTTCGCTAACCAGTTTAATTTCTCGATTCCGACATATATTATCTGCTGAAATTAATTTACCATTTGCTAATTCGAGTAAAAATTTACTATCCAAAGGCGTCAATGGACAACTTAATTTAGCACAAAAATCTCTACTCATATAGCTTCTATCCGCACCCGAATCAAATAAAACGTAAGCAGATTTATTGTCAATAAGAAACGTACCCGTAACAAGCTCCGGGTCTTCCTGTGCCTCTGCCGCATTAATATTGAAAACTCTTCCGCGGCCTTGTCCATTCGTGTTCTCCTGGTTCGGGCAATTTCTAATAATGTGGCCCTGTTTTCCACATTTATAACAAACTACATTGGCATAACTTGCTCCGACACTAATTGCTCCGCCATTACTTGTTCCGACACCATTTGTTCCTTTCGTTCTATTAACCCCTGGTCCGTAGACCTCACACTTCGCCGCGCTATGACCATTTCTTTTACACTTGTTGCAAAATTTGGTGCAGAACCCCGAGTGATACTTTTCACACCTTTGGCATAGCTGCTTCTGATTGTTGTTGCTGTTGCGGTTATTATTGTTGTTGGAATGATTGTTGTAGTTGCTGTTGTTGTTGTTGTTGTTGTTGTTGGGCCGTTTGTTGTAGTTGCGATTGATGTTGCGATTGTTGGGATAATTGTTGCGATTATTGTTGTAATTGCTGTTGTTGCTGTATTGGTGATTCTTATCACCGTTTTCCTCCCACTTTCTTTTGACTTGCTTCACATTGGCCTCTTCAGCAGTCTGTTCTTTAATTCTTTCTTCAATCTGGTTCACTAGTTTGTGAGCCATTCTACATGCCTGTTGTATGGAGGCAGGCTCGTGTGAACTTATATCTTTTTGGATTCTTTCCGGTAATCCTTTCACAAACGCGTCGATCTTCTCTTCCTCATCTTCGAATGCTCCCGGACACAATAGGCACAATTCTGTGAATCGTCTTTCGTACGTGGTAATATCAAATCCTTGGGTTTGTAACCCTCTAAGTTCTGTCTTGAGCTTATTGACCTCGGTTCTGGGACGGTACTTCTCGTTCATCAAGTGCTTGAATGCTGACCACGGTAGTGCGTACGCATCGTCTTGTCCCACTTGCTCTAGATAGGTATTCCACCATGTTAACGCAGAACCTGTGAAGGTATGCGTAGCGTACTTCACTTTGTCCTCTTCAGTACACTTACTTATGGCAAACACCGATTCGACCTTCTCGGTCCACCGTTTCAATCCGATCGGTCCTTCGGTTCCATCAAATTCCAAAGGTTTGCAGGCAGTGAATTCTTTGTAGGTGCATCCTACACGATTTCCTGTACTGCTAGATCCAAGGTTATTGTTGGTATGTAGCGCAGCCTGTACTGCGGCTATGTTTGAAGCTAGAAAAGTACGGAATTCCTCTTCATTCATATTCACGGTGTGTCGAGTAGTCGGTGCCATTTCCTTCAAAATAGTCAAATGGAACAAGTTAATCATACAGAATATTAAGAGTAGTTAATAGTATTTCGTAGCATAATATGAACTCATTTATAAAAGCTTTTTCTTCATATTAGCGTTTTATAAGTTTAAATTCAGGTAGTACCTACCCGTTAAGTTCATACTTAGTAGCTAATATACAATTCAACTACTACAATTCTATATGAAAAACTGATTATAATAATATTTCGCGTTCAAACTTTTATACAATATTTTACAAACTTACAATACCGCTTATTTTACATATATCATGAAATATAGCACACAATAAATTTGATACAAGATGGTTGTGAAGATAATTCTAGCTAGTACACAAGTCGTTCAGCAAAGGCAATAAAGACACGTAATTCATACGTCCAGAAACAAGTCATGCATTCTGGTTTTACTAGGATTACTTCCCATCCTTGGTCTTGTGGAACATAACCGTTATGGCCGTTGATAAGACATCGTGTTGTAACGTCGTCAAAGGGACGAGGGTTACGTAATGTCCAACAGTCCCGTAACAATCTAAAAACCTCATTTCTTACCCCAATTACCGACTCCGTCACTTGTGGGAACGTTTTGTTTAATAGCTGTAGCCCGATGTTCTTTTTCTCACTTTGGTGAGAAGCGAACATTACTAATCCGTAAGCATAACATGCTTCTTTATGTTGCATGTTAGCCGCTTTTTCTAAATCACGAAGTCCAATATTCGGATATATTGAGTCAAAATAATTTCTTAACCCATTGCGTAAAATAGCATTTGGGTTCCCCGCAATATATGCGTCAAAGTAAACACATCGTAACTTATAGATTTCCCAATGTGATATCCCCCATCTTTTGAACGAAAGCCTTTTATAAACCAAGGCATTCTTGGAATGTTCTTCGAATGTCTTACAAACTGATCTCGCCTTAAGTAGTTGTGCCGAAGAATTCTGACCGACTCTAGACAAGATTTCATCAATCATGTCTCCGGGTAGGTCCCTTAAAATATTGGGTTGTCTATCCATTTTGTGTTTTTATACTGTAAAATAGACAAGAGTTAGATTCATAAAAAAAAAATACTTATTAATACAAGCAATTTTTACATATATCATAAAGCATAAGCACACTATATTACATATATTACACCACACGAATACAACTATCTTATTCCGACTCGCTTGTTTCTTCTTCTTCGGTTTTGGTTCGTTTTGCCAAGTTTCTAGGGATATATGATGTTCCCCTAATACGAGCCGTCGTTATCCACATTGGTTTAGAAAAACCTGGTGGTTTAGAGGTTCCCGGGTCATTGTTACAACTTAAGGACTTCGGGGGTTGACGATACATATAAAGTTCATCGGGGTTGGAATTAGATTTCTCTATTTTTATGCCCTTTTCCTTATTATTTTCTTTTGCCTTTTTAAATTCAGTTGGGGTAATTTCTATAAAATCATCGGAATTCTCGTCGGAATCCGATTCATCGGAGAATTGGTAATCCTCCCAATATTTTGCTTCCTTGGCGGAAACACCATTGACCATAATTAACCTTGGTAGGTTGGTTGAGGATTTTCTTTTACTTAACCATTTTATTATTTCCCCCACCGGTTCTATTTCTTCATCCGGTTCCGATTCTTCTTCTGGTTCCGATTCTTCTTCCGGTTCCGACTCTTCTTCCGGTTCCTCTTCGGGAACTTGTGAATCAGTCCACGAATCATTCCAATTTACATTTGACTCTTCATTATTATTAGGTGAGTCAATGGGACTTGTTCTAGAGGTAGACATCTATCACATAATATCAAACGCGTTAAGAGATTAATATATCACATAATATTCACATGTTAAAAATATATAGTTTCCAACAAAATTTGTTAAGCAATCATTTTTCAAGTAAACACGGTCGAAGTCCAGACTCACTAATGCATCCTAACAAACTCGATAAGACACACTAATGCAAAATTCTGGTTCTCTAAGACCAACGCTCGGATACCAACTGAAATGTCCTGTTCTTATTGATTAAAAACGTTCCATATTAATTGATTTCGTTGCGAGGTTTTGACCTCTATATGAGACGTTTTTCAAAGACTGCATTCATTTTAAAACAAACCATAACCTTTATTTCATCAATAAAGGTTTAAAAAGCTTTACGTAGATTATCAAATAATGATAATCTAAAATATCCTGTTTACACACGACCATTACATAATGGTTTACAATACAAATATGTTACAACAAAATAAGTTTCTTGAATGCAGTTTTTACACAATATCATACAAGCATGGACTCCAAATCTCGTCCTTATTTAAGTATGCGACAGCGTAAACTCTTAATAATCACCTGAGAATAAACATGCTTAAAACGTCAACAAAAATGTTGGTGAGTTATAGGTTTAACCTATATATATCAAATCATAATAATAGACCACAAGATTTTATATTTCAATACACATCCCATACATAGAGATAAAAATCATTCATATGGTGAACACCTGGTAACCAACATTAACAAGATGCATATATAAGAATATCCCCATCATTCCGGGACACCCTTCGGATATGATATAAATTTCGAAGTACTAAAGCATCTGGTACTTTGGATGGGGTTTGTTAGGCCCAATAGATCTATCTTTAGGATTCGCGTCAATTAGGGTGTCTGTTCCCTAATTCTTAGATTACCAGACTTAATAAAAAGGGGCATATTCGATTTCGATAATTCAACCATAGAATGTAGTTTCACGTACTTGTGTCTATTTTGTAAATCATTTATAAAACCTGCATGTATTCTCATCCCAAAAATATTAGATTTTAAAAGTGGGACTATAACTCACTTTCACAGATTTTTACTTCGTCGGGAAGTAAGACTTGGCCACTGGTTGATTCACGAACCTATAACAATATATACATATATATCAAAGTATGTTCAAAATATATTTACAACACTTTTAATATATTTTGATGTTTTAAGTTTCTTAAGTCAGCTGTCCTCGTTAGTAACCTACAACTAGTTGTCCACAGTTAGATGTACAGAAATAAATCGATAAATATTATCTTGAATCAATCCACGACCCAGTGTATACGTATCTCAGTATTGATCACAACTCAAACTATATATATTTTGGAATCAACCTCAACCCTGTATAGCTAACTCCAACATTCACATATGTAACGACCCGCACTTTTTCGATCATTCTATACTTATAAGATTAATATTTACATAAATTAAACCTTGCCAACATGATAAGCAATCCAAATTGTTGAGATTTATGTTTCCGAAAAGAGTTTTACATAACGTTTGACCGTCTAGTTTGACCGATGATATCACGAACTATACAATATATGATAATTATACGTTTGTGTATATATATGTATATATACATATTTAACATGATTAAAGAATGTTTTAATACCTCATTTTATATTAATAACAACAAGTTATATGTGTATTTTGAAACTACTAACTTAAGTTTTCAAAACGATAACAATACGTAACGTTATTTGACATATATACTTAAGACTTATAATGTTATACATATATTGTATAAGTAATGTATTTAATTACTTTTAAAGAACTTAAATACATAAAACCATATAAGTGTATTCACAAAAGATAGCTATATTTGAATCCTCATTTCATTTTTCACAAAATTTCTATACGTATACCTAGAGTATTTGTACTCGTATCATACCTAGCTCCTATACGTATTTACTAATAGTAAATACACATCAAAATCACCACCTAACCAGCCATTATTCATGCCCTTAGAGCTAGGTAATTACTTTTGGATGATTACTTGACTAATTAACAAAATTACAAACTAAAAATCTTATCATGTATTACATGATACACATTTTTTTTAGGTTATAAGTATCACCATTTCTAGTTCATTTTCTAACCTCATTTTTAGTTAAACACACACTCTTTCACAACCCTTAAAACCCTTAATCAATTCAGCAAAGTTTCCAAGAAGATCTAGCTTCAAAAACCATACTAAAACACCATAAGAAAACCATACAAAAACACTTCAAGAAAACCCTCCAAGAACACCAACTTACTTCCAAACTTTCATCCACTTCTATCACCCTTTTGATTCTAGCTTCTTACTTCTCTTTTACAGCAACTTCATCCAAGGAACTTGAGGTAGAATCTATGTTCATAACCTTATTCGATTCATATATATATAGCTATCATATTTTGTGGTATACAAGTTTAACAACAAGAACATAGTTTGAATGTTTTCAAACTTGTTTGCAAACTAAATAGATCCTTCTAATTTAACTTTTAAAATACTTCAAGACCTGTAATATAACTTATGTATATGCTAATTTAACAAGGTAAAACTTGGTTTTTCAAAGTATAAGTATTTTTAGAAAAATGGTCATTAAATGATTTTGTTGTAACAAAAATGTTTAACTTCATATGTTTCACTAATGTTTCACTTATGCCGTATGATTTTGAATACAAACCAAGGTATTTACAGTTCATAGTCTTAAAGAAGAACTCGATCCAAGAAGATGGCAATTTGAATCAACGAAAACGGATTTGTAACGAAGAAACTATGACCGAAACAAAATTGGTTATCCTAGATCATTTCAACTACGGGATCAATTGGAAAAAAATGATATAAATCACATATTTCTAAGATAACATGATATTTTATATATATGTACTTATAATTCAATTTTATATGGTTCAGGATCACCCGTAAACAACACGAGAAGATTAATCATAAGATCCCATGATTGTACGCAACACGTCATTTGACAACACCGGTACTTTATGTACGCAACACGTCATTTGACAACACCGGTACCATGGGTCAAGATTAATCTCGACCAACACATATACGATGGGGTTTTATTGATTTCGTTGGGGGTTTTATTTATTTCATTGCGGGTATATTAAACATCTAAAAATGAACCATTAAAATTGAATTACTAACATCAAAATGCTAACTACGGACTAAGGAAATATTCAAAGTATTAAAAGTATAAACAAGTATGTATATATGACGATTGTTTAAAATGGAAGTATATTGATATATTATATATGGATAGGTTCGTGATATCAACCGGAAGACCGAGTCAAATTATTTATATCATCAAGACAAGAGTGAGTATATAGTCCCACTTTTAAACTCTAAATATTTCGGGATGAGAATACATGTATTTTATGTTTTACGATATGGACACAAGTAACTGAAAAATATGTTCTACGTTGAGTTGTACCACTGGCATACTTCCCTGTAGCTTGGTAACTAATATTTACAGCGGTATTGTAAACGCGAATCCTGTTGATAGATCTATCGGGCCTGACAACCCCAACCGGACTGGACGACCAGTATTCAACGGTTGCACAGTACTTCGTTTTGTGACTACACTTGGTACGGTGTAGTAAGATTTCATATTAAAGGGAATATGCGACGTGAAAATGTTAAGTATGGTTATCAAGTGCTCAACCACTTAGAATACTTTTATTAAACTGTTTATATACGAAATCTTGTGGTCTATATATATATATTGCTGCCGGCACTAAACCTATATCTCACCAACTTTATGTTGACCTTTTTAAAACATGTCTATTCTCAGGTGATTTCTAAAGCTTCCGCTGCATCATGTTGGATCTAACCAGGATCTTGCGTACGCATGTTTGTGTCAAAAATAAAACTGCATATCCGAGATGTTGTATTGTAAAATATGCTAGAAACCGTGTTGTTGTCATCATTTGTAAAGTTTGTAAGTCGAAGATTATCGCTAAACGTTAATCTTCTTTTTATTGTCTTAAGCTTGTAACAAAAATAATGGTTATGGTTTGTAATGTATAATATATGCAGTTTTCTTTCAAAAATGTCTCATATAGAGGTCAATACCTCGCAATGAAATCATACGTTATCTAACGCGTTCTTATGGTTAAGGACGGGTTATGACATGTGGTATCAGAGCGTTGGTCTTAGCGAACCAGGTCTGCATTAGTGTGTCTAACCGAGAAGTCGTTAGGATACATTAGTAAGTCTGGACTTTGACCGGGTCTGATTTTGAAAACCATTGCTTATCACTGTTGGTTAAAAATTTATATGTAAATATTATGTAAGTACTAATGGGTTAGTGTTATGTGATAGATGTCGGGCTCAAAACTTATCATCACATTCAGCGACTCCGAATCAGAACCTTCAGATTGTGTTTCAGTCATTAACATATCCGATGACGAAAATAATATCTTTGGGGAAGACTCACAAATTCCGGATGAACCGACTATAGAGAACCCGGAAAGTGAACCCGAGGAGGAAAGTGAACCCGAGGAGGAAAGTGAACCCGAGGAGGAAAGTGAACCCGAGGAAGAAATACAGGAAATTACAAAAGAAGAGTTCAAACTAGGAAAGAAACGAAAGGCTAATGAATTAGAAAATTCAAATCCTGAGTTTAATAAGGATGATGTGGCACCAACTCCACTAGACACTACCACCCCTATCCCCGCTATTCCTATTAGTGCTATCCCCGCATCTAGTTCTTCGGCACCTCAGCCAAAACGTAGGGAGACAGCTAGGATTCGCGTTGGGGGATTCCCTGGACATAAATGTTTTGGGAAATAGACCAAATGATGCGCTACCGTATTAAACCATGGAATCACATAATGTTTTGTATAATATTATTAGTGTGGTTTGTTTAAAGTTTGATGTAAGCATATGTAAAATAGCGAAGTATGAAATGCAATAATTTTCCATGGTTAAGTATTATTTAGATTGTAGTAATTGATTCTGTACTAAGCTATTAAGTATGAACATTAACGGGTAGGTACTACCCAAGATATAATTATAAAACGCTAAAAAGAAGAAAAGGCTTTTATAATAATACCTAGTTCATATTATTAATAAGCTATAATGTACTATAAATACACACTACATCTATAATAATCCATGTGAATAATTATTTTCTTTCATTAGGAAATGGCGCGATTGAATCGAATGACGGAACAAGAACTCGAGGAACTCATCAACCAGCGAGTGAACGACAGAATGTTATGGGTTGAAGCTGCAAGAGCTGCTGCAGTTAATCCAAATCCTCGTGTAGGATGCTCCTACAAGACGTTCCAAGCTTGCAAGCCATCATCATTCAGTGGAACGGAAGGACCGATCGGTTTAACCCGGTGGATAGAAAAGATGGAAACTGTGTTCAAAATCAGTGGTTGTGTTGAAAAGGACATGACCAAATACGCATCGTGCACTTTACAAGATAGTGCACTCACGTGGTGGAAAAATTATGTGAAGGCTGTAAGAGGAGATGTAGCTTATGATACTCCGTGGGAAGAATTCAAAGCGATGATAATCACCGAGTATTGTCCAAGGAATGAGGTTATTAAGTTAGAAGATGAGTTACGAAGTTTGAAGGTGGTTGGTACTGAAATCACCAACTACAATCAGCGATTCATGGAATTGGTTTTACTATGTCCTGAATTGGTTCCAACCGAAGCACGGAAGATTGAAATGTACAAAGGTGGTTTGCCCAAAAAGGTCAAGGCAAACGTTACAGCATCGAAACCTAAAACAATTCATGAAGCTATAACCATGGCGAACGAGCTAATGGATCAGGTCATTTTGGACAAGAAAGCATTCAATACTGAGGTGAAGGTATTGGGGAACAAGAAAAAGTGGAATGGAGGTTATGATCGAGGTAACCAACAACAACCTTATAAGAAACAAGAAACCACGAAAGGTGCGGGTAGCGGTTCAGGCTTTGGTTACAAAGGACAAAGTCCTTTATGCAACCGTTGTCACAAACATCACTTTGGTTACTGTAGTGTGTTATGCACCAAATGCAATCGACAGGGACATCTTGCTGAAGATTGTAAGGCTCTCGTTACAAATGCAAATGGTAACAAGACTCCTGCCACCAACGTAAATAGAACTGCTTTGGCTAACGTTACTTGTTTTGGGTGTGGAAAACAAGGTCATTATAAGAGCCAGTGCCCGAATCAGAATGGCGGACCTGCACGTGGAAGAGCGTTTGTTATTAATGCTAGAGAGGCACGAGAAGACCCGGAACTTGTTACGGGTACGTTTACCATTAATAACTTATCAGCATCTATTTTATTTGATACTGGCGCCGATAGAAGTTACGTGTGTATAAATTTTTACACTAAATTGAATTGTTCATCATTACCTCTAGATGCTAAGTACTTGATTGAGTTAGCTAATGGTAAGCTAATTAAAGCCGATAAAATTTGTCGTGATTGTGAAATAAATCTAGCCGGAGAAACGTTTAAAATCGACTTAATACCCGTAGAATTAGGAGGTTTTGATGTAATAGTCGGCATGGACTGGATGTCCAAAATAGGAGCGGAAGTTGTTTGTGCCAAGAAGGCAATTCGTATTCCTGGTAAGGATAAAATACCGGTGATGATTTATGGAGAGAAGGGTAATTCAAAGCTAAAACTCATTAGCTGTTTGAAAGCCAAGAAGTGTTTAGAAAAGGGATGTTACGCTATTTTAGCACATGTTAATAAAGTCGAAAAGAAAGAAAAGTGCATCAACGACGTGCCTGTGGCAAGAGATTTTCCTGAAGTTTTTCCGGAAGAATTGCCGGGATTACCTCCATTTAGATCGGTAGAATTTCAAATAGATTTAGTACCAGGAGCTGCACCAGTGGCTCGTGCTCCATATAGACTTGCACCGTCCGAGTTAAAAGAACTTCAAAGTCAGTTAAAAGAATTACTGGACCGTGGATTTATACGACCAAGTACTTCACCGTGGGGAGCTCCAATTTTGTTTGTTAAGAAGAAAGATGGATCTTTTAGGATGTGTATAGATTATCGTGAATTAAATAAGTTAACTATCAAGAATCGGTATCCACTACCGAGAATTGATGACTTATTTGATCAATTGCAAGGATCATGTGTGTATTCGAAAATCGACTTAAGATCGGGCTATCATCAACTACGCGTCAAAGAAGAGGACATTTCGAAAACTGCTTTTCGGACACGTTATGGTCATTACGAATTTTTGGTCATGCCGTTTGGATTGACAAATGCGCCAGCTGTATTCATGGACCTCATGAATCGAGTTTGTAGTCCGTATTTAGATAAGTTTATTATCGTTTTCATTGATGATATTCTTATCTATTCCAAGAGTGAGCAAGAGCATGAAGAGCATTTAAGGTTAATATTGGAGTTGTTAAGAAAAGAACAGCTATATGCTAAATTTTCTAAGTGTGCATTTTGGTTGAAAGAAGTGCAATTTCTTGGTCACGTTGTTAATAGCGAAGGAATTCAGGTTGATCCAGCAAAAACTGAAGCTATTGAAAAATGGGAGACTCCTAAGACACCAACGCAGATACGTCAATTTTTGGGTTTAGCCGGTTATTATAGAAGGTTTATTCAAGATTTTTCCCGAATAGCTAAGCCGTTGACAGCGTTAACGCAAAAAGGGAAGAAATACGAATGGACCTCGGAGCAGGAGAACGCATTTCAATTACTGAAGAAGAAGTTAACTACGGCGCCTATTTTATCGTTACCTGAAGGGAACGATGATTTTGAAATATATTGTGACGCTTCGCGACAAGGTTTTGGTTGTGTTCTTATGCAACGAAAGAAAGTAATTGCATTTGCATCCCGACAATTGAAGATTCACGAGCGAAATTATACGACGCATGATCTAGAATTGGGAGCAGTCGTGTTTGCATTGAAGATGTGGAGACACTACTTGTATGGGGTTAAATTCACTGTGTTTACTGATCATAAAAGCCTTCAACATATTTTTGATCAGAAACAATTGAACATGAGGCAACGTAGGTGGGTCGAGTTAATAAACGACTATGATTGTGAAATTCGTTATCATCCCGGAAAGGCGAACGTGGTGGCCGATGCTTTAAGCAGAAAGGAACGAGAACCAATTCGAGTTCGAGCAATGAATATAAAAATTCGCCTAAATCTTAACTCACAAATCAAAGAAGTTCAACGAGAAGCACTTACTAAAGAAAATAAAGGAAATGAAATAATGAAGAAGTATGAGAAGCAACTCGTTATGCGGGAAGATGGAATTCGATATTTTGCAAATCGTATTTGGGTACCGAAGTTGGGTGGATTAAGGAAGTTGATATTGAACGAGGCACATAAGACAAGATATTCGATACATCCTGGAGTTGGAAAGATGTACCAAGATCTTAAGACGCATTATTGGTGGCCTAATTTAAAAACAGACGTTGCAACATATGTTGGGGAGTGTTTAACTTGTTCCAAGGTTAAAGCAGAACACCAAAAGCCGTCAGGGTTACTTCAACAACCAGAAATCCCAGAATGGAAATGGGACGGTATTACCATGGATTTCATCACGAAGTTACCAAAGACTGCCTGGGGATACGACACCATTTGGGTGATTGTTGATCGTCTCACCAAATCTGCACATTTCTTGCCTATAAAGGAAACAGATAGAATGGAGAAACTATTACGATTGTATATAAAAGAAGTTGTTTCAAGGCATGGAATACCTATTTCTATTATATCCGATCGTGATAGTAGATTTACCTCAAAATTCTGGCAATCACTACAGGAGGCACTAGGAACTCGGTTGGATATGAGTACCGCATATCATCCACAAACCGATGGACAGAGTGAGAGAACGATTCAGACTCTCGAAGACATGCTCAGGGCATGTGTGATCGATTTTGGAAACGGATGGGATAAATATCTACCGTTAGCAGAATTCTCGTATAATAATAGTTATCATGCGAGCATTGGAGCTGCGCCATTCGAAGCATTGTACGGAAGGAAGTGTAGATCTCCTATCTGTTGGAATGAAGTAGGAGATCGACATTTAACTGGTCCCGAGATCATACACGAAACGACCGAGAAGATAGTACAAATCAAGGAGAGATTGAAAACAGCCCGTAGTCGCCAAAAGAGCTACGCCGATGTCCGAAGGAAACCATTAGAGTTTCAGGTCGGGGACATGGTTATGCTAAAGGTGTCACCTTGGAAAGGTGTAATACGTTTCGGCAAAAGGGGTAAACTAAACCCAAGATATGTAGGCCCGTTTAAGATCATCGAACGCATTGGACCGGTAGCTTATCGACTCGAGTTACCGCAACAACTCGCCGGAGTACATAATACCTTTCACGTCTCAAACCTTAAGAAGTGTCTTGCAAAGGAAGATCTCACTATTCCTCTTGAAGAAATCCATGTCGACGAGAAACTACAATTCGTCGAAGAACCAATTGAAATCATGGATCGTGAAGTTAAACAGCTCAAACAGAGCAATATACCGATTGTTAAGGTTCGTTGGAATGCTAGAAGAGGTCCCGAGTTTACTTGGGAACGAGAGGATCAGATGAAACGAAAGTATCCGCATTTGTTTCTCGATGACGCAAAATAGGTACAATTTTAAAATTTCGGGACGAAATTTATTTAACGGGGAGGTAATGTAACGACCCGCACTTTTTCGATCATTCTATACTTATAAGATTAATATTTACATAAATTAAACCTTGCCAACATGATAAGCAATCCAAATTGTTGAGATTTATGTTTCCGAAAAGAGTTTTACATAACGTTTGACCGTCTAGTTTGACCGATGATATCACGAACTATACAATATATGATAATTATACGTTTGTGTATATATATGTATATATACATATTTAACATGATTAAAGAATGTTTTAATACCTCATTTTATATTAATAACAACAAGTTATATGTGTATTTTGAAACTACTAACTTAAGTTTTCAAAACGATAACAATACGTAACGTTATTTGACATATATACTTAAGACTTATAATGTTATACATATATTGTATAAGTAATGTATTTAATTACTTTTAAAGAACTTAAATACATAAAACCATATAAGTGTATTCACAAAAGATAGCTATATTTGAATCCTCATTTCATTTTTCACAAAATTTCTATACGTATACCTAGAGTATTTGTACTCGTATCATACCTAGCTCCTATACGTATTTACTAATAGTAAATACACATCAAAATCACCACCTAACCAGCCATTATTCATGCCCTTAGAGCTAGGTAATTACTTTTGGATGATTACTTGACTAATTAACAAAATTACAAACTAAAAATCTTATCATGTATTACATGATACACATTTTTTTTAGGTTATAAGTATCACCATTTCTAGTTCATTTTCTAACCTCATTTTTAGTTAAACACACACTCTTTCACAACCCTTAAAACCCTTAATCAATTCAGCAAAGTTTCCAAGAAGATCTAGCTTCAAAAACCATACTAAAACACCATAAGAAAACCATACAAAAACACTTCAAGAAAACCCTCCAAGAACACCAACTTACTTCCAAACTTTCATCCACTTCTATCACCCTTTTGATTCTAGCTTCTTACTTCTCTTTTACAGCAACTTCATCCAAGGAACTTGAGGTAGAATCTATGTTCATAACCTTATTCGATTCATATATATATAGCTATCATATTTTGTGGTATACAAGTTTAACAACAAGAACATAGTTTGAATGTTTTCAAACTTGTTTGCAAACTAAATAGATCCTTCTAATTTAACTTTTAAAATACTTCAAGACCTGTAATATAACTTATGTATATGCTAATTTAACAAGGTAAAACTTGGTTTTTCAAAGTATAAGTATTTTTAGAAAAATGGTCATTAAATGATTTTGTTGTAACAAAAATGTTTAACTTCATATGTTTCACTAATGTTTCACTTATGCCGTATGATTTTGAATACAAACCAAGGTATTTACAGTTCATAGTCTTAAAGAAGAACTCGATCCAAGAAGATGGCAATTTGAATCAACGAAAACGGATTTGTAACGAAGAAACTATGACCGAAACAAAATTGGTTATCCTAGATCATTTCAACTACGGGATCAATTGGAAAAAAATGATATAAATCACATATTTCTAAGATAACATGATATTTTATATATATGTACTTATAATTCAATTTTATATGGTTCAGGATCACCCGTAAACAACACGAGAAGATTAATCATAAGATCCCATGATTGTACGCAACACGTCATTTGACAACACCGGTACTTTATGTACGCAACACGTCATTTGACAACACCGGTACCATGGGTCAAGATTAATCTCGACCAACACATATACGATGGGGTTTTATTGATTTCGTTGGGGGTTTTATTTATTTCATTGCGGGTATATTAAACATCTAAAAATGAACCATTAAAATTGAATTACTAACATCAAAATGCTAACTACGGACTAAGGAAATATTCAAAGTATTAAAAGTATAAACAAGTATGTATATATGACGATTGTTTAAAATGGAAGTATATTGATATATTATATATGGATAGGTTCGTGATATCAACCGGAAGACCGAGTCAAATTATTTATATCATCAAGACAAGAGTGAGTATATAGTCCCACTTTTAAACTCTAAATATTTCGGGATGAGAATACATGTATTTTATGTTTTACGATATGGACACAAGTAACTGAAAAATATGTTCTACGTTGAGTTGTACCACTGGCATACTTCCCTGTAGCTTGGTAACTAATATTTACAGCGGTATTGTAAACGCGAATCCTGTTGATAGATCTATCGGGCCTGACAACCCCAACCGGACTGGACGACCAGTATTCAACGGTTGCACAGTACTTCGTTTTGTGACTACACTTGGTACGGTGTAGTAAGATTTCATATTAAAGGGAATATGCGACGTGAAAATGTTAAGTATGGTTATCAAGTGCTCAACCACTTAGAATACTTTTATTAAACTGTTTATATACGAAATCTTGTGGTCTATATATATATATTGCTGCCGGCACTAAACCTATATCTCACCAACTTTATGTTGACCTTTTTAAAACATGTCTATTCTCAGGTGATTTCTAAAGCTTCCGCTGCATCATGTTGGATCTAACCAGGATCTTGCGTACGCATGTTTGTGTCAAAAATAAAACTGCATATCCGAGATGTTGTATTGTAAAATATGCTAGAAACCGTGTTGTTGTCATCATTTGTAAAGTTTGTAAGTCGAAGATTATCGCTAAACGTTAATCTTCTTTTTATTGTCTTAAGCTTGTAACAAAAATAATGGTTATGGTTTGTAATGTATAATATATGCAGTTTTCTTTCAAAAATGTCTCATATAGAGGTCAATACCTCGCAATGAAATCATACGTTATCTAACGCGTTCTTATGGTTAAGGACGGGTTATGACAACATATAGAGTGTCTATGGTTGTTCCGAAATATATATAGATGTGTCGACATGATAGGTCGAAACATTGTATACGTGTCTATGGTATCTCAAGATTACATAATATACAATACAAGTTGATTAAGTTATGGTTGGAATAGATTTGTTACCAATTTTCACGTAGCTAAAATGAGAAAAATTATCCAATCTTGTTTTACCCATAACTTCTTCATTTTAAATCCGTTTTGAGTGAATTAAATTGCTATGGTTTCATATTGAACTCTATTTTATGAATCTAAACAGAAAAAGTATAGGTTTATAGTCGGAAAAATAAGTTACAAGTCGTTTTTGTAAAGGTAGTCATTTCAGTCGAAAGAACGACGTCTAGATGACCATTTTAGAAAACATACTTCCACTTTGAGTTTAACTATAATTTTTGGATATAGTTTCATGTTCATAATAAAAATCATTTTCTCAGAATAACAACTTTTAAATCAAAGTTTATCATAGTTTTTAATTAACTAACCCAAAATAGCCCGCGGTGTTACTACGACGGCGTAAATCCGGTTTTACGGTGTTTTTCGTGTCTCCAGGTTTTAAATCATTAAGTTAGCATATCATATAGATATAGAACATGTGTTTAGTTGATTTTAAAAGTCAAGTTAGAAGGATTAACTTTTGTTTGCGAACAAGTTTAGAATTAACTAAACTATGTTCTAGTGATTACAAGTTTAAACCTTCGAATAAGATAGCTTTATATGTATGAATCGAATGATGTTATGAACATCATTACTACCTTAAGTTCCTTGGATAAACCTACTGGAAAAGAGAAAAATGGATCTAGCTTCAACGGATCCTTGGATGGCTCGAAGTTCTTGAAGCAGAATCATGACACGAAAACAAGTTCAAGTAAGATCATCACTTGAAATAAGATTGTTATAGTTATAGAAATTGAACCAAAGTTTGAATATGATTATTACCTTGTATTAGAATGATAACCTAATGTAAGAAACAAAGATTTCTTGAGGTTGGATGATCACCTTACAAGATTGGAAGTGAGCTAGCAAACTTGAAAGTATTCTTGATTTTATGTAACTAGAACTTGTAGAATATATGAAGAACACTTAGAACTTGAAGATAGAACTTGAGAGAGATCAATTAGATGAAGATAATTGAAGAATGAAAGTGTTTGTAGGTGTTTTTGGTCGTTGGTGTATGGATTAGATATAAAGGATATGTAATTTTGTTTTCATGTAAATAAGTCATGAATGATTACTCATATTTTTGTAATTTTATGAGATATTTCATGCTAGTTGCCAAATGATGGTTCCCACATGTGTTAGGTGACTCACATGGGCTGCTAAGAGCTGATCATTGGAGTGTATATACCAATAGTACATACATCTAAAAGCTGTGTATTGTACGAGTACGAATACGGGTGCATACGAGTAGAATTGTTGATGAAACTGAACGAGGATGTAATTGTAAGCATTTTTGTTAAGTAGAAGTATTTTGATAAGTATATTGAAGTCTTTCAAAAGTGTATAAATACATATTAAAACACTACATGTATATACATTTTAACTGAGTCGTTAAGTCATCGTTAGTCGTTACATGTAAGTGTTGTTTTGAAACCTTTAGGTTAACGATCTTGTTAAATGTTGTTAACCCAATGTTTATAATATCAAATGAGATTTTAAATTATTATATTATCATGTATGAATATCTCTTAATATGATATATATACATTAAATGTCTTTACAACGATAATCGTTACATATATGTCTCGTTTAAAAATCATTAAGTTAGTAGTCTTGTTTTTACATATGTAGTTCATTGTTAATATACTTAATGATATGTTTACTTATCATAGTATCATGTTAACTATATATATATATATCCATATATATGTCATCATATAGTTTTTACAAGTTTTAATGTTCGTGAATCACCGGTTAACTTGGGTGGTCAATTGTCTATATGAAACATATTTCAATTAATCAAGTCTTAACAAATTTGATTACTTAACATGTTGGAAACATTTAATCATGTAAATATCAATCTCAATTAATATATATAAACATGGAAAAGTTCGGGTCACTACATATACTGGCTGTTTTGCAGCGAATTGCGGGTATGGCTAGTGTCATCCACATCTAATCCTGGTTTTGAATAGCGACACAGAACAAGTCCAAGCACTAGCATTTATTTCCGGTATCGAAACAAGATGTGAATGAACAGGAAATGACATTTTGTACCTTTCACTTTCGTCAATTCATGGGTAAAAAGCTGCACAAAAAAGTGCTTGTGAAACATAAATTGGAAGACTTTACTTCCTTCTTGAAAACACCTTGATAACACAACTAAGAAGACTTTACTTCTTAACTTTACCACTTGAAAAATCTTTATTAATTTAGGTGCTAACAACCAACTTTTTCTTAATACCCATTAATACCATGCCACTTCACTTAGGGGCTGTTTCTTTTTGCATTAATGAGATGAGTTGAATCAAAAGACTTATTCGGTCATCTAACATGCTGTTTACTTTCTATTTAAATTAATGAAATACCTTACTACATGCATTATTTATTAATCTGAAAAGAGCACTTGTCCCCATCCAGCCTTCTATTTGTCCAACTTTTCCCAATATTGCCCATCCCCCTTCCTTTTCATTTTCAATCACCTTGTTTCTTCTTCAAAAATTACAACGCAATAGAATGATCGATGCGTCGACTAATGTTACCCTTTCCCAACCTACGTCTTAACTGTTCCCCAAAAAAATCTAATTTCAACAATAAATAGCAGTAAGTTAATAGATACATGAAATTTCATTCGTAAAACTAAACACTAATAAAGAATCATAAATTTCCAAATTTCTTAAAAAAAACAAAAGAAATATTCAAATTACATTGGTAAACGGCAAAATATCAACAAATAAAAAGCCAACCTTTATGTGATTTTAAAGTATATATGAATATGAACCACTTAGTGGAAAAAAGAGATAAAGAATTGGGAGAAAATGCAAATGTTTATTTGTATATATGAAAAATGAAGGATTTTGTGAAATGAAGAACTAGAAGAATCTGAAAAGAGAATTTAGAAGAGTTAAATTTGTTAATGGTTTCAAGAAGTGCCAACAGTTTATGTGGAGGTCGTTTTTAATTTTTTTTTTATCTAAATTTATATTTATATATGATCTTTTAAAACGTATCTAAATATTGAATACATTTTTTTTATCCACTGATCAACTCGAATTAAATTATACGGAGTATTAAATTTGAATTGTCAAATAATATTAGCTCTAGTTACTACAAATATACTTCAGTATACTTTACAAGGTCAAAATAGTAATATAGCATCATTCAGTCAATTCATTCAACACGAAAAGTAAACAACAATTTTTATCAACTTCTTATTGGATATAACTTTTCATTATCCATACTGCCATTTATATCCATATAGAAATTAATGAGAGAAAAGTAAACAGCCCCTTATTCTTTCAACTTTTTTTTTTTTACAAAAATCACACTTGGTTTGTTATAAAATTATGATTAAAAATTTTGTTCAATCGCAATAATCATAATGTTTTACTCATTTTAAGCTTCAAACCCAAGTAATGTATCCCAAAAAAGAAAATTTTAATTTTCCCCTCTCCCCCACACTTGAATCATGCTACGCCCTCGTACGCATGTGTAGAGTATTATAATATTTATGTGAAAAATAAAAAGGGAAAATCTAACACATTACCGAGATACTCGCAAGTTCACCATCCAATAGTAACCATCGCACATCATTTTGATTCATCATCACACATTCCATTCGATTACGTTTATCCTTCCATTACAACTTAGAAAAGAAAAACAAAAGAAAAAGTGTAAAATTTAACTAGCCCACTTTTTAGAGGGATCTGCTTTAAACCACCCGATTCCCTCGGGTGAACGAGTTTTGTCTCGTGAGGGCTTGCAGTGAACATACCCACAAAGTTCATTTACCTACTAAAAATAAAAATAAAATAGAAATAAACTAAAAATAAAATAAAGAAGACTTACAAACTCTACACATAGTTTGTGCAGTTTTTATTTCCGAGTCGTGCACACGACTCTTTCGCCACTTCAGCTAATTCCAGGACTGTAGAAGGTTCCTCTTTCCCTCACTTTATGAGAACCTTCACTATCTCTAACTTTCCTCAACTTAAAATCCAACCACACATCATCCTCCTTAGCCACATGCATTAACTCAAACAAATTAGCTTTTTCTTTAGGAGACAAGTTACACACAAGACGGTTGGTTAAGCTTTCATCCCCCCTACTCCTAGCATCATGGACCCGTCTATGTAATTTTCTCATGGAACGATCAAGCACCAGGTCATGCACATATTCCTTACACTCACTATCATGCCCCAAAGAACTATGTGGCAGGTTTTCACTATCTCCCCCACACTTAGGCCCTTCAAGATCCTCTAAATTGGAAATCACCTCATATTCAACTCGAGAATTCACCTTTTCATTCTTATTCACTTTGATCTTGTGACCTCCAAATAGCTCAACGATTTTTTCTACGGTTTTCCCCATTACTTTGACTATTTTTTCATCGGATTCTTCAGACTTTTCAAGTGTATCAACAGACACATTCCTAACACAATTCTCCATTTTGTTATTACTAGATACTTGTTCATTTAATTTTCTCATTGATGGTGGTCGGGAAGGCCTAATCGTCTTCGAGGTTACCAAATGTTCATCCTCTTCACATTTAGAAACTTTTTCATCCACCCCAACAAAGGTGGATACTGCCATCACGGTTTCTTTAATCGGTAATGAACAAGTGGTGCTAATAGACGAACTTAACTTGGTTTCAAGAACTTGACTCAGATTTTTCAATTCTCGCTCAAGATTTTTTATCGACTCTTGTTGACTCATCAGAATTTCTGCATTAGTTCTTATTTGAGATTCCATGAATTCACTTGTCATACCCTCTTCACAAGATTTTCTTACCTCCTCTTTCTCTTTCACATTCGGTGCATACTTTTGAACCTGTTCATGGTTAGTATCCAACAAAAAACAATCCTGGACATCTGGTGTATGTAATGAATTAAAAATATTAATTCGTGATCTCTTATTACCAAAAGAAATGTCCATAACCCCGGTTCTACAATTGATAAGAGCATAAATTGTGGCCAAAAATGGATGACTAAGAATGATCGTCGGTTGGGTCTCCCTAAACGTGGTCTCTGTGTCCATAACTATAAAATCTACCGGGTAATAAAAGTCTTCGACTTTTACAATCACATTTTCCAACATACCCCGTGGAGTTCTCATTGACCGATCTGCAAGTTGGACAAGAATATCTGTATGTTTTAAAGTTTCCAACTCGTATTGGTCAACAAGGTTCGATGGAAGTATGTTAATACTAGCCCCTAAGTCCAACAAAGCCTTTTTTACGTTAACATTACTCACCGTAACCGAAATTAATGGTGTCCCCGGGTCCTTAAACTTAGGTGGAAGTGAACCCGAAATTACAACACTCACTTTTTCAGTTAATTTTACCTTTTTGGGCAATGATGTGTTGAGTTTACGCTTTTGAACACACAAATCTTTTAAAAACTTAGCATATGCTGGAATTTGTTTGATTGCATCAATAAGTGGAATATTTATTTTTTACTTGTTTAAATGTTTCCCACATATCATCCATTTTTGGTCCCTTTTTCCCATAAGGGAATTGGTTCGGGGACTCTAAGGCCTTGGGGAATGGAATGGTATTAGTCTCCATGTCCAATTTCCCAATTTCGTTAAAGATGGATTCTTTATTTTCCACCCCCTTCCCATGGTCAATATTTTCACTTACCCCATCCTCCTCATCAAGAACGATAGGAGACTTACTTGCATCGCGTTGAGCTACCTCTTTCTCACCAACCTTGTTGTCATACTTCTTTCCACTACGCAAGGTACCTACCATGTTTACACTATGTCCTTTTCCCGAGTCCTTATGATTTGGATTTAACACCGTATAACTCGGTATGGTACCCGACTCCCGATTTTCCTTACTCTCCGCTACATTACCAATCTCCTTAGCCAATGTACCAATTGACTTGTTTTGCACTTCCACTATTTTACGCATTTCGAAGATAAATCCATCCTGGCATCCGAGCTATATGGTTGATTGGGTGGGACATTGTTTTGGTTTTGGTTTTGGCCTTGATTTTGGTAATTGTTTTGATTTTGGTTTCGGTTGTTGGGATAAGGGTTTTGATAGTTTCTTTGATAGTTTCCTTGATTCTGAAAGTTCCCTTGGTTTTGAAAGTTGTTTTGCGGTCTTTGTTGGGTCCCTTGGGTGGCATTTAGAGCATTGTTATTGCTCCAACTAAAATTAGGATGGTTTCTCCAACCCGGATTATACGTGTTAGAGTATGGATCATATCTCCGTCCCTGAACCTCGTTAACTTGTTCTTCCACTATGTGCTGATTTACCGGTGAAATCCCATTTCTACATCCATATGTAAAGTGAGAAGGATCTCCACAAATCTCACATACTTCTTGAACCTGCGAAACATTACAAGCAAGACCCTGGTTTGAGTTGTTAAATATAAGCATTTTCAAATCATCAAATTCCTGCTCTAAGTTCCTAGATGAACCACCCGAATCGGAAACATGATTCACTCGGGAGGTACTAGGTTGTTTACGATTAACCGAAGCTTGGGTTTTTGAACCCTTGCTTAACTGTTCAAAGAATGTCCATTCATCATCACTAGACTGAGTTAAGAATGCCCCACCACTAGCCGCTAAAAGAAACTGCCTGTTTTGGGAATCTAAACTATCATAGAAAACTTTAACCAATTCCCACTTGGGTATCTCATGGTGTGGGCATGCCCTAAGTAACTCCTTCAGACGTTCATACGCTTCATGAAATAATTCACCCGGTAATTATTTAAAAGATTTTATTTGCGTACGCATGTCTGAAGTTTTACTTATGGGGTAAAATTCCTCTAAATATCATTTTTTCATTTCCGCCCAAGTATTAATACTCCGGGCGGGCAAGGAGAGAAACCATCTTTTTGCCTTATCCTTAAGTGAATAAGGAAATAATCGAAGACGTGCCTCATCATCAGTGAAACCGTTTACCTGATTAGTAGCACATATCCCATTAAATTCAGTGATGTGTTTATATGGCTCCTCATTAGCCATACCTCGGTAGGTTGGCAAAATCGAAATGAGTTGAGGTCGGACCTCAAATCGTCGATTGTTTCCTCCTGCCGGTGCAGGATAAACAATGGGTGAATGATCCTCAAAATCACCCGGTTGGTAGTAGGTATCTACTCCTCTTGGTCGTTCGGCCATCTCGTCTCGTTGATCAAAAACTTCCTCTTCAGTGTCAGACTCTAATTTAGGAGAGTTTGGTGGAACAATTGGATGTGTCTCTAACTGTGGTTGAGTGGATGCTGAAGCCACTGTCGAACCCTTTAAGATTCTTGTAGCTTTTCGATTAGCTTTTGCAGATTTCTCGATTTTCGGGTCTAAAGGCTTAAGATTTTGATCTCCCGAACTCCGAGTTTGCATACACTAACCTGCACTTCAACAAAAACAAGAACACCGAGCGTAAAACTGACAAAAACAAAAATAAACAAACACTATTTTTGGGTTTTTATTGGTTTTATAATTTTTATGGTTTTTCTAATTTAACACGAAAGCAATAAAATAAGAGCTTGCAAATCAAGCGCACACTTCCCCGGCAGCGGCGCCAAAATTTGATCGGTGTCGAAGGGCCAGTCAAAAATAGCCTAATTACTCTACTTTAGATAGGGTAAGCAGGATTCGTTCCACGGGAAATAGTGGTTAATAGCAAGCAATTTCAGGATTTGTTTGTTCGTTTAACTAAGAGCTACTAAAATTAATCAACCATATTAAAGCTTAAAGACTTAAACTAAAGCGCAATTGAGAAGATTGAAATGTAAACAATGAGATTAAAATCCTTTATCCCTTCACAATCTCAATCTAACATGCATTCATTCAAACAAGTATTATGCTTGTCAAGTATTAATCAAATCTCATAGACAAGATTTCTTAGGCTTATCCATTCTAACTATCTTGGGATTTAATCATGTAACCTAGACACTATGTCTTTATCCTTAATCTAATTAACACTAAGTTGGATCAAGAACACAATGTTAAATCATTATAATTCAACTTGCAATAATCACAATCAATAATACTTGCATTGATCAATAAACAATTGGTTTATAATATCACAATTCAAAAGACATAAGTATTATAACATTACAAACCACATAAACTTGAATGAAAAGAACACATGTATCGATTGTTCATGGAAGGAATAAAGATAGAGAAACTAGCCACTCATGTTGAAGGTGATGAACATGATGATCTTTTGTAGTTGCATGAAGAACACCTCCTTAATCTTGACTTGAATCTTGAATGATGATGTTTTGTGATGTGATTTGGGGTGTTTAGGGCTTCAAAAACTGATGGAAAAAGTGTCTTATTCGTAGCCTAGGGTTTCCTTTATATAGGAATGAAGTAGGGTATTCCCCAAGCTTGAAATCTCTCAAATCCGGCTCTAAATTCTATCCAAAAATACGCCCAGCCGCAATTTACTCTCACCAGCCGCAATTTACGCCCAACCGCAAAAACCCAAGCGCCTCCTTATGCCCGTTTCTGACCTGAGCAAACTTTTAATTTCAGGCCAGCCGCAATTTACTCTCACCAGCCGCAATTTGCGGCTGGGTACTTTTTTCGCGCCTTTTTCTTGTTTTAATCCTCGTTTTCGCGTTTCGTCTTGACTCGTTACCCATTATAAAAACCTTTTAAAAGAGCCTTTTCAACCTCAAATGCACACATAAAATTCATCTTTTAATATCAAAACACAATCGGTATTTATGAACCGATCAGGATTGCAGGTATATCAAGGTGCAAAGGTACTAACTCGGAGTCATAATAGGCCAATACCAAATCGGGGCACCTATCCACATGTAGAGAGGGGTTCGGATGAGGAGATAGAGGAAGCAGATGACATTAGGGATAGTTATACTAACGTTTTCCAGCGTATAGATGAGGTGGAAATGAGTAATGAGGATTGACTGAAAGGACCCGTCCTAATCCATCTGGACGAATACATTACATTTGGTTACATCGCGAGGTACTTGACCTCTATAAGATACGTTTTACAAATATTGCATTCGTTTTTAAAAGACAAAATTTCACTACATCAAAAGTTGACGGCATGCATACCATTTCATAATATATCCAACTATAATTGACTTAATAATAACCTTGATGAACTCAACGAATCGAATGCAACGTCTTTTGAAATATGTCATGAATGACTCCAAGTAATATCTCTAAAATGAGCAAATATACAGCGGAAGATTTCTTTCATACCTGAGAATAAACATGCTTTCAAGTGTCAACCAAAAGGTTGGTGAGTTCATAGGTTTATAGTAATCAATCATTTTCATAATTTTAATAGACCACAAGATTTCATTTTTCGTTTAAATATACATCTCATATCAGGCATTTCGCAAATTGCATAGAGATAAAAATCATTCATATGGTGAACACCTGGTAACCGACCTTAACAAGATGCATATAGAATATCCCCTATCATTCCGGGACTCCCTTCGGATATGATGAATTCGAAGTACTAAAGCATCCGGTACTTTGGATGGGGCTTGTTGAGCCCAATAGATCTATCTTTAGGATTCGCGTCAATTAGGGTGTCTGTTCCCTAATTCTTAGATTACCAGACTAAAAAGTGGCATATTCGGTTTAATAATCGAGCCATAGAATGTAGTTTTAAGTACTTGTGTCTATTTCGTCAAACATTTATAAAACAACGCATGTATTCTCAGTCCCAAAAATATATATTGCAAAAGCATTTAAAAAGGGAGCAAATGAAACTCACAATACTGTATTTTGTAGTAAAAATACATGTGACGATATTGAACAACTGAACGATGCAGGGTTGGCCTCGAATTCACGAACCTATATCATTTGTATATTTATTAATATACATATAATCGTAATCAAACAAGTTTACGTATTACTATTATTAATACACTTGTTTTATTAGCAATTCATATGTTGTAATATTAATTATAACCATTTTATATATATTAAGTAAGTAGTTAATGTTTAAATATCAATTTCTTTAATAAAGTGTCTTATTTAATATATATATATACATATATATATATATATATATATATATATATATATATATATATATATATATATATATATATATATATATATATATATATATATATATATATTATGTCATTTACTATAACTATTATCCTTTAATGTTTTAAAAATGTTATATAATGTATTAAAACTTAATATTATAAAAAAATAAGTTATCATTGTTAATATTTTAAATTAAAATATTTTAGTGTTAGTGATATTAAAAGAAAAAAAATGATGGTAGTTTTGATAATACTTGTAGTGATAATAATGTTAATGGTAATAATAATACTAGTTATATTAATAATAATATTAATATTGATAATAATAATATTAATATTGATAATAACGATAATAATAACAGTGTTAATAATAATGATCAGATTTATCATAACTTCATGTTAAAATTTTTAACTTATAACTATAGTTCCTATAACTTAATTTCATAGTAATATCCATAATTGTATATGTACTCATATAATTTCATAACTATTTTCTAAAAATTTTCCACAACAACTTTTATTATCATATTTAAAATATAGACGTTATTAACATGTTCGAAATCATACTAATAATAGTAACGGTGATACTACTATAATAATAATAATACTAATAATAATAATGTTAATAATATTAATACTAATAATTTTTAAGTGATAATACTAGTACTAATGCTAATAATAATAATAATAATAATAACAATGATATTATAATGATATTAATATGATAATAATACTTGTAGTATGATAGTAATATTAATGATATTCTTAACAATAATAACAATAACTAATAACAACAATAATAATAATAATCATGATAATAACAATAATAATAATAATCGTAATAATAATAATAATAATAATATTAATAATAATAATAATAAAAGAAAAAGGAAACTACCTCACAAGAGTTCTAAAAAAATAGTTGCCCACGCCCGGGCTCGAACCCGTGACCTCTTGGACACCCGACAACACACTGAACCGTTGGGCTGTTGCCCAGTTTCTGATTTAAACCTACATCTAATTTCTTTTAACCCTCATCTGCTTTTACCCTTCTTCTTCTTCATTTATACATAGACCAGAGCTTCACTTTTAGCAACAGCGATTTAATTTGATTTTTTTTAAGATATGAAATTAATTCATAAACGTTTTATGAGTGAGATATCAAATTAACAAACGCAAAGAAGAAAAAAAAATAAGAAAAATAACAGCGACTGCTGTTCGTGGGTTTTTGTAAAAAAATAAATTTGATTTTTAACTTTAAGAATGTTTTAACTAATACTCCCTACATGAAAAAGTTTTTAAATCATACCTATAAACTTCCTCAATCATCAATTGAACTTAAATCATAACAGAAAACTCCAATTTAAATCGAAGAACAATTGTTTGACTTTTTGAAACTTAAGTTTGACTTGAAAATTAGAACTCTATAGGAAAAATTGGATCGTGAAACTTTTCAGGAAGTTTAAGTGGATGATTCCTAATAACTTCCCATTATTACATTTTGAAAAATATTACGAAATCGAGATTTTGAAAAAATTACCAAGAACAGAGATGGAAGAACTGTGTTTTATTATTTCTGTATTAATTTCGAATTGCAGTTGTATATTAGCTGTATATAAGGATGATAAAGGAATAATTTGAACTAGTACACTTGGAATAATCGATTCTTGTTTGGTACTGACCATTGTGGTCGACAGACTTCCATCAGCAAGGAAGAAAATACAAAAAATAGAAGTTAAAAAATGAATTGAATTGGGTTCGTACAATTAAATTGATGTGGATGGATAACAAAATTCAGACAAGATATAAAAGTTAATTTGAATTGAAAGGTACATGAAACTGAATCTGCTTTCCCAACCTATATATACGATTTTTTATGATATTAATGGATAATTAATTAATGGTTAATAATTATAATTATATTAATTATAATCAAGATACTAAGAATAAAAAAATAAATAATAATAATAATAATAATAAAACTAATAATAATAACATTAATATCAATGAAAATGATAATTATTAATAATAATAATAATAAGTTGTATTAATATAACGATATTTATAATAATTTTAGTAATTGTGATGATACTAATAATATTAATAATAATATTAGTAATTATATTATATTATAACAATAATTAATAATAATAGTAATAACATTAATAATAATCATAACAATATAAATAATAATATCAATAATACTAGTAATACTTGTAACATTAATATTAATATTTATCGCAATAATAATAAAGGTAATGATAGTTAATGTAACAACTATATTTTAATTTGTAACAACATTCAATATATTAATACTACAATTTGTTAGTTATGTGATATTTAATAATAATTATATCATATATTATATGATAATATTTACTGAATTTAATATTTATACATTACATTACAATAATAATTATGAATAGAAATCATATATTTATATCTATAAATTCATTTTAATAATAAATTTTATTATATCTTATCTTATTTTATCTTACCTAATTAATTCTAACAATTACGATATATAATACTTCATATTATTATTTAATTATATGCATATCTAGTTATAACTAATCGTTCGTGAATCGTCAGGAACAGTCAAAGGTTAAATGAATTCATGTAAACAGTTTCAAAATTTTGTAACTCAATATTACAGACTTTTCTTATCTTGTCGAAATCATATAAGATTAGGTTTAAATTTGGTCGGAAATTTTCGGGTCGTCACAATACCTACCCGTTAAAGAAATTTTGTCCCGAAATTTGATCGGGATGGTCATGACTGACAATAAGTATGTTTTCATGACGAATATGAGTTGATAAATAGAGTTTTATCATCCTTGAATAATACAGATAAAACAATTCGATTATTCGAAGCGTATGAGTGAAGTTATCACAAAAGAGTGAAAAGAGTAAATGCAGGTTTGCCTTAACCGGTGACGTAGTCACAGTTGATTTCCGGAAATCAAGGAATTTAGAGGAAATATTCGTAATAAGATCTGATTCTTAAGGAAAATTGAATCCTATTTGGTTAAATTCGATGATCTATTTCGATTACTCTGTCGGATATTTCATTATAAATTCACCCTCTTCATTTCCTTTATATGTTGGAGTTCCAAAATTTTTGTTTTCTCTTCCCGACTTTAAGTCATGCGAATAATGGACTTTAAGTCATGCGAATAATGGATCAGAATTCGTATGTTTGAAGTTTCAAATGAACATGACTAATGTTCTAAGAGAGAGATTGTAATACTACGATCTTGATTGGTTAAGTTACCAGAATTCAAGAGAAAAGATAGAACTATCAAGAAAATATGTTTTTGATATATTTAAGGATTAGATCGAATGTAAGAGTCATGTAACATGGCACATGATGACGTTATGATCTGTGAATCATCACGTTTCATTAGAAACTCAGCATGACTTACTCTAATATAATCACGTTGATCAAGTGTCATTATATTATACTAACTCATGCATCAGTTTCCAACACTACTTCAAAAACATTCTTATTTTAAACTTGAAGGTTTACAGAATATAGAAACTAAAACAGTTTCCTTTTATGATATAACACACAGATAGCGCGGAGAGATAATTAATATTGGAAGTGAATATTTATGAAGGTATCTTCAGAAATATTGAGGATATTAATAATGAAATATACGATAATATCTTAGAATTTTTGAATCAAATTGTGATGAAGAAATTCATTCACGATGATTTAGAGCGATTAAGGAGCAAGGTATTTGTTAAAGATTTCATCAGAAACAGAATCATCAGGATTCTTTTATGTACAAGTTTAGTCCTTGTTCAGAGTCTCTTTCATGATTTGCTTATTTCATTTTTCAGTATCAAAGTCTTTGAGATTTTTCAACACTCCATTCTTTATCATCAAACTTTTGACTGTTAAAGCAGTCTTCAGTTTTCACTGCTTCATCAGCTTTTTCAAAACTCAATGTATTGATTTGTAGGCTGGGTGCTTTTTAGATTTTCAGAATTGTAAATCATGATTCCAAGAGATAAATGTTATATGTATACATATAACTGTTGATGTGGGCATGCTGCGAGATTTCAAAATACTGATTGTCGATTTTTGATAATTGGTATGGCTATTCTCATTAAAAGATGCGGATGAGTACTTGAGAGGGTTTCAATGAATATAATGATTTTTTTGGAAAATCAAAGATCAATTAAGTTGCTTGTAAGTTTTCTGCTAATGTGGTAGGATATAAACGGTTCCCCGATAACGATAACAAAAGACAAACTTTTATATCAAAGTGATAATAAGACTTATTTGAATGAAAGGTCGAAGTTGATTTGCTGGAGCTGTGACAAAATTGGCTAATTTGGAAAGGAATTGCAAAGTTATTTTCCATAATAACAACGCCAAAGAAGCTAGCACATATACGTGTTAAACGTTTACTCAGGTTTTGAGTGTTTTCGGATGCATAACTATATGCATCAGTCTTTTCTTCCGTAGATGAAGTGCAGTTGGTTCATCCTCTCGATTGAGGCGTTTTCAAGAATCATGAAGGGTTTGAACGCAGATTCTAATCGTCAAAATACAAATGAGGTCTCGTAAAATGGTGAGGGCGCGCTGCAAATTAGCTTGATAAGACTAATGAATCAGACCCCTAGAAAAGGATAATCTTCTTAAAGATCAAAAATCAGCTTTTAAGCCTGATATCACTCAATCCTTGAGATTGACCTTAAAGATTGAGAATTCAAACTCATGGAATTCGATGATATCTAAACTCGAGCTTGAACGAGAAAATATTTTGATCAAAATTACAAACCGATTTGTTTTCTGAAAACCCATTTTCAATGCGTTCATTACCATTGAACGTAAAATCCTGAGAATTCACCAGAATTCATTAGGTCACCTGAACTAAATCGGGTGTCAACCGTAAGAACGGTGGTTGCATAGCATGGCCGAAGACAGGACCTTATGCCAGACCGAAAAATTATAGGGTGATCTTTACTATTTCTCCTACAAAGGATAGTAATTGCATTCCACACGTTTTTGGACCATGAACAAATGCATGTCATTAGACATTGCCTTAACAGTTTCTTGTTCATCGCTTTCCTTTACAACCGGACGGTAGTTTACCGAAAGGTAATATACGGAGCAAGTATACTAGACGTGTTGCTTTCTTAATACAAGGTTAGTAAGTGAGTGACACAAAACCGCAAGTTTTGAGCTAAAATTTTAAAATCTGAAACCTACAAAACCCACAAAAATATTTTGCAACACCGGTGAAGGGTTATTCCCGAAAACTTATCTAGGGTAAAAGCTAGAATGAAATTTTCAAAAGATCAAATATTTTCATAAAGATTCAATTTTATTAAAGGATCTACATTTTCATAGTCATGTGGGACTGTAAACCATAATGTTACTATCATTGTTTATACCGCCGTATTAAAATCACTGATGTATAAAGTGTGAGAATAAAAAAGTGATTCGAGTGAAGTGTGATTTTATTTCAAGTTCTATATTGCTTGAGGACAAGCAACGTTCAAGTGTGGGGATATTTGATAGTGCTCCAAATGAACATATATTTAGGCCCAATATCCTTCCAATATGTAAAGTTTTCAGTTGCAATTGTTCTATTTTCAAGTAATATTCGTTTAAATAAATAAGTGCGAAGACAAAAGAAGAAAACAACGATTTGAAGACGCAAATGACCAAAAAGCTAAAAAGTACAAAGTACAATTCAAGTGGTTCAATTTATTGATCAGAAACGTCTCAAAATTACAAAAGTACAAGTCGCAAAACGTAAAGTACAAGATATTAAATTATACGAAAAGGCGTTTGAAAATCCAGAACCGAGACATGAACCAACTTTCAACGCGCGATGCAACGGAGCTGAAAGTACAAGTCAACTATGAACAAGAATATAATATAATATTTAAATAATTCATAATAAGAATAATAATAAATAATAAAAAGTTGATAATTGAGCATAGTTAAAGGTTCATAAGTGAAAATTTCAAATCAATAATTCGCAACGAGATATTATTGATTCAACTTTGAATGGTAGCCAGCTAACATTCCACCTAAGTACAGTACTCAAATACGCCTATAAAAGGCCATGCATTCTGCGAAGTGAATTACACCTTTTCATTCTGTCATAACCCGTCCTTAACCTTAAGAACGAGTTAGATAACGTATGATTTCATTGCGAGGTATTGACCTCTATATGCGACATTTTTAAAAGAACAACTGCATGTATTTTACATTACAAACCATAACTCTTATTTTAATACAAGCTTAAGACAATAAAAAGATGATTATCGTTTAGCGATAATCTTAGACTTACAAACTTTACATGTGATGATAACAATACGATTTCTAGCATATTTTACATTACAATTCCTCGGATATGCAGTTTTATTTTTGACACAAATATGCATACTCAAGATCTTGCTTAAATTCAACATGTTGCAGCGGAAGCTTCTAATTATCACCTGAGAATAGACATGCTTAAAACGTCAACATAAAGTTGGTGAGATATAGGTTTAATGCCGGCAGCAATATATATATATATAGACCACAAGATTTCATATGTAAACGTTTTAATAAAAATATTCTAAGTGGTTGAGCACTTGGTAACCATACTTAACATTTAATCATGTCGCATATTCCCTTTATTATGAAATCTTTCTACACCGTACCAAGTATAGTCACGAAACAAAGTACTGTGCAACCGTTGAATACTGGTCGTCCAGTCCGGTTGGGGTTGTCAGGCCCGATAGATCTATCAACAGGATTCGCGTTTACAATACCGCTGTAAATAATAGTTACCAAGCTACAGGGAAGTATGCCAGTGGTACAACTCAACGTAGAATATATTTTTCAGTTACTTGTGTCCATAACGTAAAACATAAAATACATGTATTCTCATCCCGAAATATTTAGAGTTTAAAAGTGGGACTATATACTCACTTTTGCCTTGAAGATATATATATTTTGACTTGGTCTCCGGTTGATATCACGAACCTATCCATATATAATATATCAATACCTTTTCTTTTTAAACAAACGTCACATATATATACTTATAATACTTTTAATAATTCCTTAGTCCGTAGTTAGCAGTCCGATGTTAATAATTCAATTTTAATGGTTCATTTTTAGGTGTTTAATAAACCCCCAATGAAATAAATAAAAACCCCCATCGTATATGTATTGGTCGAGATTAATCTTGACCCACGGTACCGGTGTTGTCAAATGACGTGTTGCGTACATAAAGTACCGGTGTTGTCAAATGACGTGTTGCGTACAATCATGGGATCTTATGATTAATCTTCTCGTATTGTTTACGGGTGATCCTGAACCATATAAAATTAAATTATGAGTACATATATATAAAATATCATGTTATTTTAAAAAGATGTGATTTATTTAATTTTCTCCAATTATTTTCGTAGCTAAACTAGTCTTAGATATCCGATCTCGTTTTGGTCATAGTTTCTTCGTTACAACTCCGTTTTCGTTGGTTCAACTTGCCACTTCCTTGGATCGAGTCCCTCTTTAAGAATATGAACTGTAAATACCTTAGTTTGTATTCGAAATCACAGGTCATAGGTCAAACTTTAGTGAAACTTATGAAGTTGATCATTTTCCATCATGTAAACAACCTTAAATGATTATTTTTCTAAAAATACTTATACTTTGAGTTAAATCATGAAATTTTTATGTCTTAACATATTCATAGTAAATATCAATTTTCCAGAAAATAAGCCTCCAATTCAAAGTTCAAAATAGTTTTTAATTATCCAACCCAAAACAGCCCCCGGTTACACTCCGACGTCGTAAAAACAGTTTTTAAGGTAATCTTTGAAAAACCAAGTTATACCTTGTTAAGTTAACATATATTTAAGTTATATTACAGGTCTTGAAGTATTTTAAAAGTTAAGTTAGAAGGATCTATTTAGTTTGCAAACAAGTTTGAAAATATTCAAACTATGTTCTTGTTGTTAAAATCTTATACCACAAAATAAGATAGATATATATATATATGAATCGAATAAGGTTATGAACAAAGTTACTACCTCAAGTTACTTGGACAAGATTTCTGTAAAAGAGGAGTAAGAACCTAGAACCAAAAGGGTGATGGAATTGGATGAAAGATTGGAAGTAAGTTTGTGTTCTTGGAAAGGATTCTTGAAGTGTTTTTGTAAGGGTTTTCTTATGGTGATTAAGGCTTGTTTCTATGGCTAGATCTTCATGGTTTCTTGATGAATGGTTATGGAGTTTAAGGGTTAAGAAAGAGTGTGTGTTTTAGCTAGAAAATGGAAGTGAAAGTTGAATCAAAATGAGGATACATGATCCTCCTTAAAAACGTGATTTAGGGGGGGGGGGGAAAGGACAAAATTTTTAGCTTGTAATCTTGTGTATTTGTCAAACAATCATACAAAAGCAATTACCTCTACCTTAAGGCAGTAACAAGGGCTAGTTAGGTGGTGATTTGATGTGTATATACCAATAGTAAATACGTATAGGAGCTAGGTATGATACGAGTACTTATACTCTAGATATACGTATAGAAATTTTGTGAAAAATGGAATGAGGATTCAAATATAGCTATCTTTTGTGAATACACTTATATGGTTTTATGTATTTAAGTTCTTAAAAGTGATTAAATACATTACTTGTACGATATATGTATAAACATTATAGATTATAAGTATTTATGTCAAATAACGTTACGTATGGTTATCGTTTTGAAAACTTAAGTTAGTTGTTTCAAAACATACTTATAACTTATTGTTATTAATACAAAATGAGGTATTAAAACATTCATTAATCATGTTAAATATGTATATATACATATATATACACAAACGTATAATTATCATATATTGTATAGTTCGTGATATCATCGGTCAAACTAGACGGTCAAACGTTGTGTAAAACTCTTTTCGGAAACATAAATCTCAACAATTTGGATTGCTTATCATGTTGGTAAGGTTTAATTTATATAAATATTAATCTTATAAGTATAGAACGATCGAAAAAGTGCGGGTCATTACAGTACCTACCCGTTAAATAAATTTCGTCCCGAAATTTTAAAATTGTACCTATTTTGCGTCATCGGAAAACAAGTGTGGATATTTTTGTTTCATTTGATCCTCTCGTTCCCAAGTAAACTCGGGACCCCTTCGAGCATTCCAACGAACCTTAACGATCGGTATGTTGCTCTGCTTGAGCCGTTTAACTTCACGATCCATGATTTCGATTGGTTCTTCGATGAATTGTAGTTTCTCGTCGACATGGATTTCTTCAAGAGGAATGGTGAGGTCTTCCTTTGCAAGACACTTCTTAAGGTTTGAGACGTGAAAGGTATTATGTACTCCGGCGAGTTGTTGTGGTAACTCGAGTCGATAAGCTACCGGTCCAATGCATTCGATGATCTTGAACGGGCCTACATATCTTGGGTTCAGTTTACCCCTTTTTCCAAAACGTATCACACATTTCCAAGGTGACACCTTTAGCATAACCATGTCACCGATCTAAAACTCTAATAGTTTCCTTCGGACATCGGCGTAGCTCTTTTGGCGACTACGAGCTGTTTTCAATCTCTCCTTAATTTGTACTATCTTCTCAGTCATTTCGTGTATGATCTCGGGACCAGTTAATTGTCGATCTCCTACTTCATTCCAACAGATAGGAGATCTACACTTCCTTCCATACAATGCTTCGAATGGTGCAGCTTTAATGCTCGCATGATAACTATTATTATACGAGAATTCTGCTAATGGTAGATATTTATCCCATCCGTTTCCAAAATCGATCACACATGCCCTGAGCATGTCTTCAAGAGTCTGAATTGTTCTTTCACTCTGCCCGTCCGTTTGCGGATGATATGCGGTACTCATATCCAAACGAGTTCCTAGTGCCTCCTGTAGTGATTGCCAGAATTTGAGGTAAATCTACTATCACGATCAAATATAATGGAAGTAGGTATTCCATGCCTTGAAACAACTTCCTTTATATACAATCGTAATAGTTTCTCCATTCTATCCGTTTCCTTTATAGGCAAGAAATGTGCAGACTTGGTGAGACGATCAACAATCACCCAAATGGTGTCGTATCCCCAGGCAGTCTTTAGTAACTTTGTGATGAAATCCATAGTAATACCATCCCATTTCCATTCTGGGATTTCTGGTTGTTGAAGTAACCCTGACGGCTTTTGGTGTTCTGCTTTGACTTTGGAACAAGTTAAACACTCCCCAACATATGTTGCAACGTCTGTCTTTAAATTAGGCCACCAATAATGTGTCTTAAGATCTTGGTACATCTTTCCAACTCCAGGATGTATCGAATATCTTGTCTTATGTGCCTCGTTCAATATCAACTTCCTTAATCCACCCAACTTCGGTACCCAAATACGATTTGCAAAATATCGAATTCCATCTTCCCGCATAACGAGTTGCTTCTCATACTTCTTCATTATTTCATTTCCTATATTTTCTTTAGTAAGTGCTTCTCGTTGAACTTCTTTGATTTATGAGTTGAGATTCATGCGAATTTTTATGTTCATCGCTCGTACTCGAATTGGTTCTCGTTCCTTTCTGCTTAGAGCGTCGGCCACCACGTTCGTTTTCCCGGGATGATAACGAATTTCACAATCATAGTCATTTATTAACTCAACCCACCTACGTTGCCTCATGTTCAGCTGTTTTTGATCGAAAATATGTTGAAGGCTTTTATGATCAGTAAACACAGTGCATTTAACCCCATACAAGTAGTGTCTCCATATCTTCAATGCAAACACGACTGCTCCCAGTTCTAGATCATGCGTCGTATAATTCTGCTCGTGAATCTTTAATTGTCGGGATGCGTATGCAATAACTTTCTTCCGTTGCATAAGAACACAACCAAAACCTTGTCGCGAAGCGTCACAATATATTTCAAAATCATCGTTCCCTTCTGGTAACGATAAAATAGGCGCCGTAGTCAACTTCTTTTTCAGTAATTGAAATGCACTCTCCTGCTCAGAAGTCCATTCATATTTCTTCCCTTTTTGCGTTAACGCTGTCAACGGCTTAGCTATTCGGGAAAAATCTTGAATAAACCTTCTATAATAACCGGCTAAAACCAAAAATTGGCGTATCTGCATTGGTGTCTTAGGAGTCTCCCATTTTTCAATGGCTTCAATTTTTGCTGGATCAACCTGAATTCCTTTGCTACTAACAACGTGGCCAAGAAATTGCACTTCTTTCAACCAGAAAGCACATTTAGAAAATTTAGCATATAGTTGTTCTTTTCTCAACAACTCTAATATCAACCTTAAATGCTGCTCATGCTCTTGCTCACTCTTGGAATAGATAAGAATATCTTCAATGAAAACGATAACAAACTTATCTAAATATGGACTACAAACTCGATTCATGAGGTCCATGAATACAGCTGGCGCATTCGTCAATCCAAACGGCATGACCAAAAATTCGTAATGACCGTAACGTGTCCGAAAAGTAGTTTTCGGTATATCTTCTTCTTTGACACGTAATTGATGATAGCCCGATCTTAGGTCAATTTTCGAGTACACACATGATCCTTGGAGTTGATCAAATAAGTTGTCAATTCTCGGTAGTGGATACCGATTCTTGATAGTTAACTTATTTAATTCACGATAATCTATACACATTCGGAAAGATCCGTCTTTCTTCTTGACGAATAAAATTGGAGCTCCCCACGGTGAAGTACTTGGTCGTATGAATCCACGATCCAGTAATTCTTTTAACTGACTCTGAAGTTCTTTTAACTCGGACGGTGCAAGTCTATATGGAGCACGGGCAACCGGTGCAGCTCCTGGTACAAGATCTATTTGAAATTCTACAGATCTAAATGGAGGTAATCCCGGCAACTCTTCCGGAAATACTTCAGGAAAATCTCTTGCCACAGGCACGTCAGTGATGCACTTCTCTTTTTCTTTCTTTTCGACTTTATTAACATGTGCTAAGATAGCATAGCACCCTTTCTTCAAGCACTTTTGAGCTTTCAAATAACTAATGAGTTTTAGCTTTGAGTTACCCTTCTCTCCATAAATCATTACTGGCGTTTTATCCTTACGAGGAATACGAATTGCCTTCTTGGCGCACACAACTTCAGCTCCTATTTTGGACATCCAGTCCATGCCGACTATTACATCAAAACTTCCTAATTCTACGGGTATCAAATCAATCTTAAATGTTTCTCCGGCTAAATTTATTTTACAATCACGGCAAATTTTATCGGCTTTAATTAGTTTACCATTAGCTAACTCAATCATGTACTTAGCATCTAGAGGTAATGATGAACAATTCAATTTAGCGTGAAAGTCTCTACACACGTAACTTCTATCAGCACCAGTATCAAATATAATAGATGCGGATAAGTTATTAATGGTAAACGTACCCGTAACAAGCTCCGGGTCTTCACACGCCTCTCTAGCATTAATAACAAATGCTCTCCCTCGTGCAGGTCTGATATTCTTCTCTGGATTCGGGCACTGGCTCTTATAATGACCCTGTTTCCCACATCCATAACAAGTAACAGTAGCCAAAGCAGTTCTATTTGCATTAGTGGCAGGAGTCTTGGTACCATTTGTATTTGTAATGAGAGCCCTACAATATTCAGCAAGATGACCCTTTCGATTACATTTGTTGCATACCACATTACAGTAACCAGAGTGATGTTTGTGGCATCGGTTGCATAAAGGATTTTGTCCTTTATAACCAAAGCTTAAACCACTACCCGCACCTTGCGTGATTTCTTGTTTCTTAAAAGATTGTTGTTGGTTACCTCGATCATAATTTCCATTCCACTTTCTTTTGTTACCTGATACCTTCACATCAGTATTGGATACTTTCTTATCCATGATGACCTGATCCATTAGCTCATTTGCCATGGTTATAGCTTCATGAATTGTCTTAGGTTTCGATGCTGTAACATTTGCCTTGACCTTTTTGGGCAAACCATCTTTGTACATTTCAATCTTCCGTTCTTCGGTTGGAACCAATTCAGGACATAGCAAAACTAATTCCATGAATCGCTGATTGTAGTTGGTGATTTCAGTACCAACAACCTTCAGGCTTCGTAATTCATCTTCCAACTTCCTAACCTCGTTCCTTGGACAATACTCGTTGATTAACATTGTTTTGAATTCTTCCCAAGGAGTATCATAAGCTACATCTCCTCCTACAGCCTTCACATAATTTTTCCACCACGTGAGTGCACTATCTTGTAAAGTGCACGATGCATACTTGGTCATGTCCTTTTCAACACAACCACTTATTTTAAACACAGTCTCCATCTTTTCTATCCACCGGGTTAAACCGATCGGTCCTTCTGTTCCACTGAATGATGAGGGCTTGCAAGCTTGAAAAGTTTTGTAAGTGCACCCCACACGAGGATTTGGGTTAACTGCAGCACCTCTTGCAGCCTCGACCCATAACATTCTGTCGTTCACTCGCTGATTGATGAGTTCCTGGATTTCTTGTTCCGTCATTCGGTTCAATCGCGCCATATTCTTCTATAAGAATGAAAAGAAAATAATTATTCACATGGAATATTATAGATGTAGTGTATATTTACAGTACATTATAGCTTATTAATAATATGAACCAGGTATTATTATAAAATCCTTTTCTTCTTATTAGCGTTTTATAATTATATCTAGGGTAGTACCTACCCGTTAATGTCCATACTTAATAGCTTAGTACAGAATCAATTACTACCATCTAAATAATACTTAACCATGGAAAATTATTGCATTTCACACTTCACTATTTTACATATGCTTATCTTACATCGAACATTAAGCAAACCACACTAATAATATTATACAAAACATTATATGATCCCATGGTTTAATACGGCAGCGCATCGTTTGGTCTATTTTCTAGGACGTTTAGGTTCAAAGAATCGCTTAACGCTTATCCTGGCTGTCTGCCTATATTTTGGCTGTGGGACTGAAGAACTGGATGCCGGGATAGAACGAATAGGAATAGCGGGAATAGGGGTGGTAGTGTCTAGTGGAGTTGGTGCCACATCATCCTTACTAAACTCGGGATTTGAATTTTCTAATTCATTAGCCTTTCGTTTCTTTCCTAGTTCGAACTTGTCTTTTGTAATTTCCTGTATTTCTTCCTCGGGTTCACTTTCTTCCTCAGGTTCACTTTCCTCCTCGGGTTCACTTTCCTCCTCGGGTTCACTTTCCTCCTCGGGTTCACTTTCCGGGTTCTTTATAGTTGGTTCATTCGGAATTTGTGAGTCTTCCCCAAAGATATTATTTTCATCATCGGATAGGTTAATGACTGAAACACCATCTGAAGATTCTGATTCGGAGTCGCTGAATGTGATAATAAGTTTTGAGCCCGACATCTATCACACAACAACTAACCCATTAGTACTACATAATATTTACATATAAATTTTAACCAACAATGATAAGCAATGGTTTTTAAATCAGACCTGGTCAAAGTCCAGACTTACTAATGTATCCTAACGACTTATCGGTTAGACACACTAATGCAAACCTGGTTCGCTAAGACCACCGCTCTGATACCACATGTCATAACCCGTCCTTAACCTTAAGAACGAGTTAGATAACGTATGATTTCATTGCGAGGTATTGACCTCTATATGCGACATTTTTAAAAGAACAACTGCATGTATTTTACATTACAAACCATAACTCTTATTTTAATACAAGCTTAAGATAATAAAAAGATGATTATCGTTTAGCGATAATCTTAGACTTACAAACTTTACATGTGATGATAACAATACGATTTCTAGCATATTTTACATTACAATTCCTCGGATATGCAGTTTTATTTTTGACACAAATATGCATACTCAAGATCTTGCTTAAATTCAACATGTTGCAGCGGAAGCTTCTAATTATCACCTGAGAATAGACATGCTTAAAACGTCAACATAAAGTTGGTGAGATATAGGTTTAATGCCGGCAGCAATATATATATATATATATAGACCACAAGATTTCATATGTAAACGTTTTAATAAAAATATTCTAAGTGGTTGAGCACTTGGTAACCATACTTAACATTTAATCACGTCGCATATTCCCTTTATTATGAAATCTTTCTACACCGTACCAAGTATAGTCACGAAACGAAGTACTGTGCAACCGTTGAATACTGGTCGTCCAGTCCGGTTGGGGTTGTCAGGCCCGATAGATCTATCAACAGGATTCGCGTTTACAATACCGCTGTAAATAATAGTTACCAAGCTACAGGGAAGTATGCCAGTGGTACAACTCAACGTAGAATATATTTTTCAGTTACTTGTGTCCATAACGTAAAACATAAAATACATGTATTCTCATCCCGAAATATTTAGAGTTTAAAAGTGGGACTATATACTCACTTTTGCCTTGAAGATATATATATTTTGACTTGGTCTCCGGTTGATATCACGAACCTATCCATATATAATATATCAATACCTTTTCTTTTTAAACAAACGTCACATATATATACTTATAATACTTTTAATACTTTTAATAATTCCTTAGTCCGTAGTTAGCAGTCCGATGTTAGTAATTCAATTTTAATGGTTCATTTTTAGGTGTTTAATAAACCCCCAATGAAATAAATAAAAACCCCCATCGTATATATATTGGTCGAGATTAATCTTGACCCACGGTACCGGTGTTGTCAAATGACGTGTTGCGTACATAAAGTACCGGTGTTGTCAAATGACGTGTTGCGTACAATCATGGGATCTTATGATTAATCTTCTCGTATTGTTTACGGGTGATCCTGAACCATATAAAATTAAATTATGAGTACATATATATAAAATATCATGTTATTTTAAAAAGATGTGATTTATTTAATTTTCTCCAATTATTTTCGTAGCTAAACTAGTCTTAGATATCCGATCTCGTTTTGGTCATAGTTTCTTCGTTACAACTCCGTTTTCGTTGGTTCAACTTGCCACTTCCTTGGATCGAGTCCCTCTTTAAGAATATGAACTGTAAATACCTTAGTTTGTATTCGAAATCACAGGTCATAGGTCAAACTTTAGTGAAACTTATGAAGTTGATCATTTTCCATCATGTAAACAACCTTAAATGATTATTTTTCTAAAAATACTTATACTTTGAGTTAAATCATGAAATTTTTATGTCTTAACATATTCATAGTAAATATCAATTTTCCAGAAAATAAGCCTCCAATTCAAAGTTCAAAATAGTTTTTAATTATCCAACCCAAAACAGCCCCCGGTTACACTCCGACGTCGTAAAAACAGTTTTTAAGGTAATCTTTGAAAAACCAAGTTATACCTTGTTAAGTTAACATATATTTAAGTTATATTACAGGTCTTGAAGTATTTTAAAAGTTAAGTTAGAAGGATCTATTTAGTTTGCAAACAAGTTTGAAAATATTCAAACTATGTTCTTGTTGTTAAAATCTTATACCACAAAATAAGATAGATATATATATATGAATCGAATAAGGTTATGAACAAAGTTACTACCTCAAGTTACTTGGACAAGATTGCTGTAAAAGAGGAGTAAGAACCTAGAACCAAAAGGGTGATGGAATTGGATGAAAGATTGGAAGTAAGTTTGTGTTCTTGGAAAGGATTCTTGAAGTGTTTTTGTAAAGGTTTTCTTATGGTGATTAAGGCTTGTTTCTATGGCTAGATCTTCATGGTTTCTTGCTGAATGGTTATGGAGTTTAAGGGTTAAGAAAGAGTGTGTGTTTTAGCTAGAAAATGGAAGTGAAATTTGAATCAAAATGAGGATACATGATCCTCCTTAAAAACGTGATTTAGGGGGGGGAAAGGACAAAATTTTTAGCTTGTAATCTTGTGTATTTGTCAAACAATCATACAAAAGCAATTACCTCTACCTTAGGGCAGTAACAAGGGCTAGTTAGGTGGTGATTTGATGTGTATATACCAATAGTAAATACGTATAGGAGCTAGGTATGATACGAGTACTTATACTCTAGATATACGTATAGAAATTTTGTGAAAAATGGAATGAGGATTCAAATATAGCTATCTTTTGTGAATACACTTATATGGTTTTATGTATTTAAGTTCTTAAAAGTGATTAAATACATTACTTGTACGATATATGTATAAACATTATAGATTATAAGTATTTATGTCAAATAACGTTACGTATGGTTATCGTTTTGAAAACTTAAGTTAGTAGTTTCAAAACATACTTATAACTTATTGTTATTAATACAAAATGAGGTATTAAAACATTCATTAATCATGTTAAATATGTATATATACATATATATACACAAACGTATAATTATCATATATTGTATAGTTCGTGATATCATCGGTCAAACTAGACGGTCAAACGTTGTGTAAAACTCTTTTCGGAAACATAAATCTCAACAATTTGGATTGCTTATCATGTTGGTAAGGTTTAATTTATATAAATATTAATCTTATAAGTATAGAACAATCGAAAAAGTGCGGGTCATTACACATTCTTTCTTCATTCTGTAAAGAAATATATATTTTATTATAATTTTAATATTAAGTTAATAATAATAATAAGGTTATTGTAGCGAATGTTTTAAGGTTTATAAGTCGAAATTCTGTCCGTGTAAAGCTACGCAAAAATAATCACTGTAAGCTATGTTCTTCCTTTTTAAATTAATGTCTCGTAACTAAGTTATTATTATGCTTATTTAAGTCGAAGTAATCGTGATGTTTGACTAAATATTAAGACGGGGTTATTGAACTTTGAACCATAACTAAGGTTTAGGCAAAAGACCGACACTTGTGGAAATTGGACTATTGACTATTAATAGATGGGGGTATTGTCTAATTGAGTGACAACTCATTGGAGTCTGTCGAACCTATCTTCAAATTAATTAATCTAATAATTAATAATAATTATGGTTGTCCTATTTAGTGACGTTCATATGGAATCTATTATAATCATTTAATTAATTATTCGGGTTGGGTAATTGATTATTCAAACTGATCAAGTGGGTAAATTAATATTCATATCTAATCAAAACAGGGGTGGATTACATACAGTGATAACTGGTGTAATTGTTGACAGAAGTGATAACTGCATCACAGTTTAAATCCTTAATTAGTGGGAATATTTGACTTCGGGTATAAGGGTAATTTGACGAGGACACTCGCACTTTATATTTATGAACGGTGGACTATTATGGACAAAAACCAGATAGGTATCAAATAAACCAGGACAAAGGACAATTAACCCGGGTAACAATTAATTAAAATCAAACGTCAAACATCATGATTACGGAAGTTTAAATAAGCATAATTCTTTTATTTCATATTCTATCGCAATTTTATTTATTGTTATTTTATTTATCGTCATTTATTTATTTTACGCACTTTAATTATTGTCATTTATCTTTACGCTTAAAAATATAAAATCGACAAACCGGTCATTAAACGGTAAAACCCCACTTTTTATATTATTATTACTATATATAAATATATATATATATATATATATATATATATATATATATATATATATATATATATATATATATATATATATATATATATAGTTGTTAAAAATATAGTACGTAATCACTAGCTCCCTGTGGAACGAACCGGACTTACTAAAAGCTAAACTACTCTACGATTAGGTACACTGCCTATATGTGTTGTAGCAAGGTTTAGGTATATCCCATCCGTAAATTAAATATAACTTATGTAGTTTGTATCGTATTTCATATTAAAATAATAATATAATTTTGTACACCTTCGCTTTAACATCAGTGACGCTGCTTCTAGAGTTTAGGTGAACATCCATGTCGGAATAGCTGTCGGAATAACTATCGAAATAGCTATCGAAATTTGAGGGACTCGAACTGGTTGAGGGTTTCATCTCGTACGATCAGATGAAGGATTTTCGATAAGAAATAGATTATAGGATGTAGATTAGTACCCTGCAATACATAATTTACATATGCATATATAATACTAAAATCCCATAAATTATGGAGGAATCTACGGAAGCTGTCAGGCAAAGGTAACAATAACAGATACGCTAAGATATGAATTTATTTATACACTGTCTATGTAATAGAGGCAGTAAGACGTGTCTAAACTTTAAGGATGATAAGAAAATAATTTTCGACACTAAATGATAAGCAAAACTTTTGACATGCAGAAACGGTCGAAGTTCAGACCCACTAATGCATCTAAACAACTATCAGTTAGACACACTAATGCAAGACCTAGTTCGCTAAGACCACCGCTCTGATACCAACTGAAAGGACCCGTCCTAATCCATCTGAATGAATACATTACATTTGGTTACATCGCGAGGTACTTGACCTCTATATGATACGTTTTACAAACATTGCATTCGTTTTTAAAAGACAAACTTTCATTACATCAAAAGTTGACGGCATGCATACCATTTCATAATATATCCAACTATAATTGACTTAATAATAATCTTGATGAACTCAACAACTCGAATGCAACGTCTTTTGAAATATGTCATGAATGACTCCAAGTAATATCTCTAAAATGAGCAAATGCACAGCGAAAGATTTCTTTCATACCTGAGAATAAACATGCTTTCAAGTGTCAACCAAAAGGTTGGTGAGTTCATAGGTTTATAGTAATCAATCATTTCCATAATTTTAATAGACCACAAGATTTCATTTTTCGTTTCAATATACATCTCATATCAGGCATTTCGCAAACTGCATAGAGATAAAAAAATCATTCATATGGTGAACACATGGTAACCGACCTTAACAAGATTCATATTGAATATCCCCTATCATTCCGGGACTCCCTTCGGACATGATGAATTCGAAGTACTAAGTTTAATAGAAAACTCCAATTTAAATCGAAGAACAATTGTTTGACTTTTTGAAACTTAAGTTTGACTTGAAAATTAGAAATCTATAGGAAAAATTGGATCGTGAAACTTTTCAGGAAGTTTAAGTGGATGATTCCTAATAACTTCCCATTATTACATTTTGAAAAATATTACGAAATCGAGATTTTGAAAAAATTACCAAGAACAGAGATGGAAGAACTGTGTTTTATTATTTCTGTATTAATTTCGAATTACAGTTGTATATTAGCTGTATATAAGGATGATAAAGGAATAATTTGAACTAGTACACTTGGAATAATTGATTCTTGTTTGGTACTGACCATTGTGGTCGACAGACTTCCATCAGCAAGGAAGAAAATACAAAAAATAGAAGTTAAAAAATGAATTGAATTGGGTTCGTACAATTAAATTGATGTGGATGGATAACAAAATTCAGACAAGATATAAAAGTTAATTTGAATTGAAAGGTACATGAAACTGAATCTGCTTTCCCAACCTATATATACGATTTTTTATGATATTAATGGATAATTAATTAATGGTTAATAATTATAATTATATTAATTATAATCAAGATACTAAGAATAAAAAAATAAATAATAATAATAATAATAATAAAACTAATAATAATAACATTAATATCAATGAAAATGATAATTATTAATATTAATAATAATAAGTTGTATTAATATAACGATATTTATAATAATTTTAATAATTTTAGTAATTGTGATGATACTAATAATATTAATAATAATATTAGTAATTATATTATATTATAACAATAATTAATAATAATAGTAATAACATTAATAATAATCATAACAATATTAATAATAATATCAATAATACTAGTAATACTTGTAACATTAATATTAATATTTATCGCAATAATAATAAAGGTAATGATAGTTAATGTAACAACTATATTTTAATTTGTAACAACATTCAATATATTAATACTACAATTTGTTAGTTATGTGATATTTAATAATAATTATATCATATATTATATGATAATATTTACTGAATTTAATATTTATACATTACACTACAATAATAATTATGAATAGAAATCATATATTTATATCTATAAATTCATTTTAATAATAAATTTTATTATATATTATCTTATTTTATCTTACCTAATTAATTCTAACAATTACGATATATAATACTTCATATTATTATTTAATTATATCCATATCTATTTATAACTAATCGTTCGTGAATCGTTGGGAACAGTCAAAGGTTAAATGAATTCATGTAAACAGTTTCAAAATTTTGTAACTCAATATTACAGACTTTGCTTATCTTGTCGAAATCATATAAGATTAGGTTTAAATTTGGTCGGAAATTTCCGGATAGTCACAGTGGCATCGTCAATATGAGCAGTGGAGAGCTGTAGATGTGTACGAGCAATCCAGGCAACGCCATCATGATAGTTGAGCCGTTCATCAGCACCAGATCATGAGCCAGCTATCATATCAGGTACCACAGAACTACATCCCAACTCGACCTTCTTACTACCTACCACATTAGCCTGATATGCGACCAACCTTTAACCTGTACGACCCGAACCAAGCCTATCAGGACACCTATCACCAGCCATGGAACCCGAGTGATGACATGAACTGGAATCCATATCCAGATTGATACAGTTCCATTGTTTAGACATTTGATATTTTGATACTTTTATGTAATTTTTAACATTTTTATTATTGTGTTATTAATATTTCATATTTATAATTTGAAAGTGGGATATTAAGTCTCATTTCAAATTATCATGCATGTATATATTTGTATTGTATGTATATTGTGAATTGTACACAACAGGGTAAAATAGCGAAATTTCAAAGATCGGCATTAAGTTCAGCAAAAGCTACTACTTTTGACGACAAAACGAAAAACAAATGTGATATAACAACAGACGGAATGAACAAATTATGTGCACCATTTATCATTCAAACAAACAACAATATGATGGAAACTTTGGTAAAATTTTAATCATTCACCCTCAATAATTTAAATTGTTACTGATTTCTTGCAAATGAGGGCATTGCAAGATCTTAAGCGTGGGAAGGGATTAAATTCTTTCGGTTTAAACATTTAATTTATACACTTAGTTAATTGCCAAATTTTGTGAAAATTTGAAAAATTTTCAACTAAATGAATTCAAAATTATGTTTATACATATTTATGAACGATAAAACTAGGTTTTAATACCGAAATTATTGTTACTTCGGAAAGGACATAAATTGAGAAACAACTCAAAATGCTAGAATTCATTTAAAAATGGAATAGAGGAGAATAAAAAGGTAAAGAAAGAAATAAATAAAAGCTAAGTGTGGGAAGAATGCACCAAGTTCTTTAAAACATATATCACATATTTTTGTACAAGCTTATTGCAGGTACTTTTGTTTTGGACGATACTAATTAGTTTTACCCGATTTACTGTAATATATTTAAAATAAAGATGGATCTACATGATGAATCAATTCCATCATTAAAAGGAAGTAAAGTCTTCTGAAAAAGACATGCGCTTCTTGATTTAGGTCAGGAAATTGTCGTCCAGACTAGCTGTGGGTTGACGAAAAATCTAGATAAGTCATCTCTAAAATCAGCAGGAAATCCACGGACCTCAGCATCAAACAGGGTCGCCAAGTGGTCAGACTTATCCTAACCATGAGAGGATCTGTCTCGTAAAATGGGGAGGGCGCCGTGCAAATTAGCTTGATAAGACTAATGAATCAGACCCCCAGAAAGGATAATCTCTTTAAAAATTAAAAATTAGCATTTAAGCCTGATATTACTCAATCATAGAGATTGACTTTAAAAGATTAAGAATTACAAACTCATGGAATTCGATGATATCTAAACTCGAGCTTGAACGAGAAAATATTTTGATCAAAATTACAAACCGATTTATTTTCCGAAACCCTATTTTCAATGCGTTCATTACCATTGAACGTAAAATCCTAGGAGTTCACCTGGAATTCATGTAACAACCCAACCCGTTAACCAACCAAAAACGCGGAATAAAAAAAAATTTAAAACTGATCTGGAGGGTGCGCGGCGCGCACCACTGCCTGTGCGCGGCGCGCACAAGGCCTGAGACAGTTCTGATCAAAATGTCCATTTTTCGCGAAAAGATCTTCGACTTCCCGACACTTTTAGACCGAACGCTTTTCACAACAAACTTATATATGTAAAACTAACACGAATCAAACATAAAAATGATGTTTTACAAGCGGGGCCCACACAACCCAAAATACAAGTTTAATACAAGTTTAAAGTTTCGACCACCAAAAAGTTTAAGTTCCAAACTACACAATGAGCATGGCGTTTGGGATTAAACTACCCAACTACCGGTCAAACTTCAAGAGCTACTAAAGCCAAAAGCGTCCCCTAGTATCAAGCGGGATCTCTAGTCCAATACGATGCCCTTACCCTTGTCCAAAATCGAACCTATAAAATGGTAAACAACGAGAGGGTAAGCAAAGCTTAGTGAATGCAATAATTATACGTATACATATTTAATTATACCTACTTGCATATACTTACACAAACCGCAAACATGCTAGTAACTCAATTAGCTTATCGTCACATTAACAAGCTATAATCTCCAATACCACAAGCTAGCAACAACCGCATAATAATATAACTCGAAATGATATAATATACTTACAACACAAGTAACCATGGTTGACCAATAGTACAAGGGAACGGCGCTCGCGAAAACGCCATCGGTGTTCATAACATCCATTAGGGCACTTAACACCTCGCACCACTAACCCCTAGGGTGGCACCTTAACAACTCGGCACATCACCCCGAGTGGCATCTTAACACCTCGATGCAACACTCATTATTTTACGAAGTGGTGTCTTAACACCTCGACACTACACTCCTAGGTGGCATCTTAACACCTCGATGCTACACCCGAGTGGCATCTTAACACCTCGATGCTACACCCTTCACGTGAAACGTGGTGTCTTAACACCTCGACACTACACCTTTCACGCTACAACAAATAGATACATTATATACATACGCATATAATTATTCCACTCACCTTAACAATTAGATGACGATTTCAACCTCCACAAGCTTCAAAGCAAAGTACCTAATATAATAAGTACTTGATCAACACACAAGCTAAGTGGACTCAATACTAACACTTACACATGAGCATTTAATGACTTAATGTATTAAATCGCCCATTTATACCAAAACCGCCCAATTAAAGTCAAGACCACCACTAATCACTTAAAAGCTAGTGATTAAGGTCCAACAACACCAACTAATACATAATTAGGGTAATTCATACCCATCTTTCCAAACTAGGTCAATTTATTACCCAAATAACCATTTTAAGACAACACACCCATTTCGGGTCATCCACTAACTAACCAACACCCATTTACTAAATAACTAGGTGTGTTAGCAATTAACTCACCAATTAGGGTTCATAAACATCATTTAATACTTTGAAACCCTAGACTAGTCACCAATTAGTATTCAAGACTCAATTTTACCCAAGAACACCCAAAATCACCAATAATGGTTTTGTGTTCATCATTTACTCAAACCCTAACCCTTACACTAAATTAAAGTAAGGAAAATAAAATTAGAACATACCACAACTACCACAACGAAGCTAGAGATAAGATGAACGACTTTAATGCTTGAACTTTAACCCAAAACAAGCTCCTTCCTCTTGGATTTAAGCTTTCTCTCTCAAAAATCACAATCTCTCTCTAGAATTAAAGTTAAAGTGATAAGGTTGTTGATAATGGAGTAATGGTGCTCCACAAACTGACCTATCTGTCCTTAACCCATCCATAAGTGAATTTACCAAAATACCCATCAAAATATCTAATTTAAAAACCTGGAACCCGGCTACAGTAAGGGGTGCGCGGCGCGCTCCCTTTAGTGTGCGCAGCGCGCACTAGGCTCAGCTCACTCAGTGACTTCTGTTTAACTGCACAACATCACCCACACTCTATGTAACATATTTACACTGCTGTACAAACTGATTAGGGTCTTACAACTCTCCCCCACTTATTCGGATTGCATCCTCGCAATCCAAGCTGCATGACAAGAGGGAAGATATACCAACACGAACTCTTCGGGCTCCCAAGTAAACTCGGAACCTATACTTCGACGCCATTGGACTTTAAAAGTCCTCACCTCTTTATTTCTCAATTTCTTAACCTTTTCATCGAGTATAGCAACCGGCTCCTCAACATACTTCAACTTGTTATTTAGCTCAATTTCGTCTAACGGCACCCATGATGAATCATCCGCAAGACACTTACGGAGATGGGAAACATGAAATGTATTATGAATCCCCGCAAGCTCTTCGAGTAATTCCAAACGATACGCAACTTCACCAACACGAGCTAAAACTTTAAAAGGGACCAATAAACCGAGGAGCTAACTTTCCCCATTTTCGAAATCGAATAATACCCTTCCATGGCGAAACCTTAAGCATCACCATATCGCCTTCTTGAAATTCGATCGTTCGTCTACGTTTGTCGGCATACGACTTTTGTCTATCTTGAGCCTTTCTCAAATGTTCCCGAATAATATCAATCTTGTTATTCGTCTCTAAAACCAAATCGGTACTCCCGATTTCTCTTTGACCCACTTCTCCCCAACAAATGGGAGTTCGACACCTCCGCCCGTAAATCATCTCATAAGGTGGCATCCCGATACTAGTATGATAACTATTATTGTACGAGAATTCCACCAAAGGCAAATGCTCATCCCAACTACCACCGAAATCAATAATGCACGCCCGTAACATATCTTCCAAAGTTTGGTTCGTACGTTCAGTTTGACCGTCCGTTTGAGGATGATACGCCGTGCTCAACTTCAATTGTGTACCCATATCCTCATGAAACTTTTCCCAAAATTGAGATGTAAAACGGGTATCTCGATCCGAAATAATAGATATAGGAACCCCATGTCGAGCGACCACTTCCTTGATAAACAACTTAGCCAAGGTCTCCGACGATATCGCTTCTTTAATGGGAAGAAACAAAGCACTTTTCGTCAACCGGTCAACTATCACCCAAATCGTATCAAATTGGGTTCTCGCTGTCTTAGGTAACTTTGTTATGAAATCCATGGTAATGTGCTCCCATTTCCATTTCGGAATTTCTAACGGTTGCAATTTACCATACGGCTTTTGGTGTTGGCTTTTACTTGCAAACACGTGACGCATTGCTCAACATACTTCATAACATCACGCTTCATGCCCGGCCACCAATAATCTTTCTTCAAGTCAAGATACATTTTCGTCGCGCCCGGATGAATGGAATATTTTGACTTATGTGCTTCATCAAGTAGCACTCATCGGTAATCACTCATCTTAGGCACCCACACCCTTCCTTGGAAAGACAACAAACCACGCGGACCCATAGTAATAAACTCCGATTGGCCCACGATTCGCTCCGTATGCTTGTTGTGAACATAAGCCTCTATTTGAATCTCACCAAGCTTTTCAAGAAAATCGTTGGTAATAATCAAACGTAACGATCCAACTCGTATCGCCGGCTGTTGACTCTTTCGACTCAACGCATCCGCGACAACGTTCGCCTTACCCGGATGATAAAGTATCTCACAATCATAGTCTTTCACCACATCCATCCACCTACGTTGGCGATAATTCAAATCTCGTTGATTAAAGAGATGTTTCAAACTCTTATGATCCGAATAAATCGTACACTTGACACCATACAAGTAATGGCGCCAAATTTTCAACGCATGCACAACCGCCGCCAACTCAAGATCATGAGTCGGATACCTCATTTCATGTTCCTTTAATTGTCGAGAGGCATAAGCGATGACTTTACCTATTTGCATTAGAACACACCCGAGACCATTTAAGGAAGCATCACAATAAACCACCATGTCTTCAACACCTTCCGGTAACACTAACACCGGAGCTTGACACAACTTCTCTTTTAACAATTGAAAAGCTATTTCTTGCTCGTTCTCCCAAACAAACCTCGCATTCTTCCTTGTCAATTTCGTCAATGAAGAAGCGATCTTAGAAAAATCTTGGATAAACCGACGATAATAACCGGCCAATCCGAGAAAACTTCGGATTTCCGTAGGCGTAGTCGGTCGTCCCCAACTCTTCACCGTCTCGATCTTCCCCGGATCTACTTGAATACCGTTTTCGTTCACAATATGACCAAGGAATTGAACTTCCCTTAGCCAAAATTCACATTTGGAGAACTTTGCATACAACTTCTCCTTTCGTAGCGTCTTCAATACTTTACGCAAATGATGTTCATGTTCGTTCATACTTTTCGAGTAGACTAGTATGTCGTCAATGAACACTATTACCGACTTGTCCAACATAGGTTGGCACACTCGGTTCATAAGATCCATGAATGCCGCCGGTGCATTCGTAAGACCAAAGGGCATAACTACAAACTCATAATGCCCATAACGCGTTCGAAAAGCCGTTTTCTCTATGTCTTCCTCACGGACCCGCATTTGGTGATAGCCGAACCGTAGGTCGATCTTAGAGAAATACGTTGCACCTTGAAGCTGATCAAATAAATCGTCAATCCTAGGTAATGGATAACGATTCTTGATCGTCACTTTATTCAACTCACGGTAATCAATGCACATACGCATACTACCATCTTTCTTCTTCACAAATAACACCGGAGCGCCCCATGGCGAAGCACTCGGTCGAATAAAACCCTTCTCGAGCAACTCTTAGGTTTGATTTAACAACTCTTGCATTTCTGTTGGTGCTAAACGATAAGGAGTTTTAGAAATGGGAGTAGCTCCCGGAACCAACTCAATACGAAACTCAACTTGTCTTTCCGCCGGAACACCCGGTAATTCGTCCAGAAAAACGTCTTCGAATTCACTAACAACCGGAATTTCACGAATAGGTGTTGGCTCATTACAAGTATCAACAACATGAGCAAGGAAAGCCATGCCACCACTAACAATAAAATGACGTGCCCGTGCAAAAGTGCATATCGGCACCGGTCTCCTTCGCTTATCACCATGAATAATTAACTCTCCCCCACTTAGGGTCTTCACACGAATAAACTTATCATGGCATGCAATATCGGCTCTATAACGATCGAGCCAATCCATACCAACGACAATATCAAAGTCGCCCAAGGTCATTGGAATAAGATCAATTTTAAAGGTTTCAGCACCAAAAACAACATCACAATTTTCACACACATCAACCACTAGCACCGTCTTGCCGTCCGCTATTTCGACTTCTATCGGACGACTTAACTTAGCTAACGGTCTATTAAGTTTAGGCACGAATTTAGGAGACACAAACGACAAATTTGCACCGCTATCGAAAAGAATCCTTGCCGGATTAGAATTAACCATGTAAGTACCTGAGACAACTTCGTGCGATTGTTTGGCTTCATCATTGGTCATCAAATAGTTGAGACCCCTAGCCGTACCCGCCGCCTTCTCTAACCGCTTCACATTGTCGTTTCGCAAGTCGGGACACTCCGGCTTCTTATGCCCCTCTTTGCCGCAATTAAAACAAGTGACCTTGTTTCCGGAAGATGGTTTCGGACACTCACGAGCCATATGACCCGGTTGTCCACAATTGTAGCACGTATAAGAAAACCCACCGGTAGTGCCCTTCTTTGCACTATTGACACTTTCGGCCCCCCTCTTGCTCTTGCTCTTCTTGCTTGAGGCGTTAGAGTAGCTAAAACCTTCAAACTTTCTTTTGGAAAACAAGAAATCACTCTTTCTTGGAACCTCCGGCTCAAAACCACGAGCCAACTCAAACAATTCATCAAAAGTCTTAGCCATACCCCGACTAATCTTCCCCTTGTACTCATCATTCAAAGTACGGTAGAAATCCTTCATGAGCTTATGATCATCACCAACATATTCCGGGCAAAAACGAGTCTTTGCCAAGAATGTAGACTTGAGGGTAACCAAATCCATGGAACCTTGTTGCAAATGGTGCAACTCGTCCCGGATTCTATCGAGGTCGGAAGAAGTTCGGTATTCTTTGAAAAATTCTTTCTTGAACTCTTCCCAAGTCAAGCCCATACATTGTTCTTCACCATACAAGTTGATTTTATCATCCCACCACAACTTAGCTTCTTCGCGTAACATGCTAGAACCATACCTCGTCTTCTTTTCGGGAGGACATTCCGCGGTACAGAAATCTCCCTCAATATCTGTAACGACCCGCACTTTTTCGATCATTCTATACTTATAAGATTAATATTTACATAAATTAAACCTTGCCAACATGATAAGCAATCCAAATTGTCGAGATTTATATTTCCGAAAAGAGTTTTACACAACGTTTGACCGTCTAGTTTGACCGATGATATCACGAACTATACAATATATGATAATTATACGTTTGTGTATATATATGTATATATACATATTTAACATGATTAATAAATGTTTTAATATCTCATTTTGTATTAATAACAACAAGTTATAAGTATATTTTGAAACTACTAACTTAAGTTTTCAAAACAATAACTATACGTAACGTTATTTGACATAAATACTTAAGACATATAATGTTTATACATATATCGTATAAGTAATGTATTTAATCACTTTTAAAGACTTAAATACATAAAACCATATAAGTGTATTCACAAAAGATAGCTATATTTGAATCCTCATTCCATTTTTCACAAAATTTCTATACGTATACCTAGAGTATTTGTACTCGTATCATACCAAGCTTCTATACGTATTTACTATTGGTATATACACATCAAATCACCACCTAACCAGCCCTTATTCATGCCTTATGTATAAGGTAATTACTTTTGAATCATTGCAAGACTAATTACAAAAATACAAACTAAAATTTTGTCATGTTATCCTTAAAGATCACATTTTTAGGAGTATATATGTATCATCATTTTTGATTCATTTTTACTTCAATCTCTTAACTAAAAACACACACTCTTTCTTACTCTCTAAACTCCATAACAATCCAGCAAATAACCAAGAAGATCTAGCCATAAAAACCATACTAAAACACCATAAGAAAACTCTTACAACAACACTTCAAGAAAACCCTCCAAGAACACCAACTTACTTCCAATCTTTCATCCACTTCTATCACCCTTTTGATTCTAGCTTCTTACTTCTCTTTTACAGCAACTTCATCCAAGGAACTTGAGGTAGAATCTATGTTCATAACCTTATTCGATTCATATATATATAGCTATCTTATTTTGTGGTACAAAAGTTTAACAACAAGAACATAGTTTGAATGTTTTCAAACTTGTTTGCAAACTAAATAGATCCTTCTAACTTAACTTTTAAAATACTTCAAGACCTGTAATATAACTTATGTATATGCTAATTTAACAAGGTAAAACTTGGTTTTTCAAAGTATAAGTATTTTTAGAAAAATGGTCATTAAATGATTTTGTTGTAACAAAAATGTTTAACTTCATATGTTTCACTAATGTTTCACTTATGCCGTATGATTTTGAATACAAACCAAGGTATTTACAGTTCATAGTCTTAAAGAAGAACTCGATCCAAGAAGATGGCAATTTGAATCAACGAAAACGGATTTGTAACGAAGAAACTATGACCGAAACAAAATTGGTTATCCTAGATCATTTCAACTACGGGATCAATTGGAAAAAAATGATATAAATCACATATTTCTAAGATAACATGATATTTTATATATATGTACTTATAATTCAATTTTATATGGTTCAGGATCACCCGTAAACAACACGAGAAGATTAATCATAAGATCCCATGATTGTACGCAACACGTCATTTGACAACACCGGTACTTTATGTACGCAACACGTCATTTGACAACACCGGTACCATGGGTCAAGATTAATCTCGACCAATACATATACGATGGGGTTTTATTTATTTCGTTGGGGGTTTTATTTATTTCATTGCGGGTATATTAAACATCTAAAAATGAACCATTAAAATTAAATTACTAACATCGGAATGCTAACTACGGACTAAGGAAATATTCAAAATATTAAAAGTATAACAAGTATATATTTATAACGTTTGTTTAAAAATGAAAACATATTGATATATTATATATGGATAGGTTCGTGATATCAACCGGAAGACCGAGTCAAATTATTTATATCATCAAGACAAGAGTGAGTATATAGTCCCACTTTTAAACTCTAAATATTTCGGGATGAGAATACATGTATTTTATGTTTTACGTTATGGACACAAGTAACTGAAAAATATGTTCTACGTTGAGTTGTACCACTGGCATACTTCCCTGTAGCTTGGTAACTAATATTTACAGCGGTATTGTAAACGCGAATCCTGTTGATAGATCTATCGGGCCTGACAACCCCAACCGGACTGGACGACCAGTATTCAACGGTTGCACAGTACTTCGTTTCGTGACTACACTTGGTACGGTATAGTAAGATTTCATAATAAAGGGAATATGCGACGTGATTAAATGTTAAGTATGGTTACCAAGTGCTCAACCACTTAGAATATTTTTATTGAAATGTTTATATACGAAATCTTGTGGTCTATATATATATATTGCTGCGCACTAAACCTATATCTCACCAACTTTATGTTGACGTTTTTAAACATGTTTATTCTCAGGTGATAATTAAAGCTTCCGCTGCATTATGTTGAATCTAAGCAGGATCATGCGTACTCATATTTGTGTCAAAAATAAAACTGCATATCCAAGGACGTGTGTTGTAAAATATGCTAGAAATCGTGTTGTTATTATCATTTGTAAAGTTTGTAAGTCGAAGATTATCGTTAAACGATAATCATCTTTTTATTGTCTAAAGCTTGTAACAAAAATAATGGTTTGGTTTGTAATGTATAATATATGCAGTTTTCCTTTTTAAAAATGTCGCATATAGAGGTCAATACCTCGCAATGAAATCATACGTTATCTAACACGTTCTTATGGTTAAGGACGGGTTATGACATGTGGTATCAGAGCGTTGGTCTTAGCGAACCAGGTCTGCATTAGTGTGTCTAACCGAGAAGCCGTTAGGATACATTAGTAAGTCTGGACTTTGACCGGGTCTGATTTAAAAAAAAAAAAAAAAAAAACCATTGCTTATCACTGTTGGTTAAAATTTATATGTAAATATTATATAAGTACTAATGGGTTAGTTGTTGTGTGATAGATGTCGAGCTCAAAAATTGTTATCACAATCAACGACTCCGAATCAGAATCTTCAGATGGCGTTCCAGTCATTAACCTGTCCGATGACGAAAATGATATCCTTGGGGAAGACTCACAAATTCCGGATGAACCAACTATAGAGAACCAGGAAAGTGAACCCGAGGAGGAAAGTGAACCCGAGGAAGAAATACAGGAAATTACAAAAGACGAGTTCGAACTAGGAAAGAAACGAAAGGCTAATGAATTAGAAAATCCAAATCCCGAGTTTAATGAGAATGATGTGGCACCAATTCCACTCAACACTACCACCCCTATCCCCGCTATTCCTATTCGTTCTGTCCCGGCATCCAGTTCTTCAGTCCCACAGCCAAAATATAGGCAGACAGTTAGGATAAGCGTTAAGCAAATCTTTGTGTCTAAACGTCCTAGAAAATAGATCAAACGATGCGCTGCTGTGTCAAACCATGGAACCGAATAATGTTTTGTATAATATTAATAGTGTGGTTTGCTTAATGTTCGATGTAAGATAAGCATATGTAAAATATTGAAGTATGAAATGCAATAATTTTCCATGGTTAAGTATTATTTAGATTGTAGTAATTGGTTCTGTACTAAGCTATTAAGTATGAACATTAACGGGTAGGTACTACCCAAGATATAATTATAAAATGCTAATAAGAAGAAAAGGCTTTTATAATAATACCTGGTTCATATTATTAACAAGCTATAAATGTACTATAAATACACACTACATCTATAATATTCCATGTGAATAATTATTTTCTTTCATTAGGAAATGGCGCGATTGAATCGAATGACGGAACAAGAACTCGAGGAACTCATCAATCAGCGAGTGAACGATAGAATGCTATGGGTCGAAGCTGCAAGAGCTGCCGCAGTTAACCCAAATCCTCGTGTAGGATGCTCCTACAAGACGTTTCAAGCTTGCAAGCCATCATCATTCAGTGGAACGGAAGGACCGATCGGTTTAACCCGGTGGATAGAAAAGATGGAGACTGTATTTAAAATCAGTGGTTGTGTTGAAAAGGACATGACCAAGTATGCATCGTGCACTTTACAAGATAGTGCACTCACATGGTGGAAGAATTATGTGAAGGCGGTAGGAGGAGATGTAGCTTATGATACTCCATGGGAAGAATTCAAAGTAATGATAATCACCGAGTATTGTCCAAGGAATGAGGTTATTAAGTTAGAAGATGAGTTACGAAGTTTGAAGGTGGTTGGTACTGAAATCACCAACTACAACCAGCGATTCATGGAATTAGTTTTACTATGTCCTGAATTGGTTCCAACCGAAGCACGGAAGATTGAAATGTACAAAGGTGGTTTGCCCAAAAAGGTCAAGGCAAATGTTACAGCATCGAAACCTAAGACAATTCATGAAGCTATAACCATGGCAAACGAGCTAATGGATCAGGTCATTTTGGACAAGAAAGCATTCAATACTGAGGTGAAGGTATTGGGGAACAAGAAAAAGTGGAATGGAGGTTATGATCGAGGTAACCAACAACAACCTTATAAGAAACAAGAAACCACGAAAGGTGCGGGTAGCGGTTCAGGCTTTGGTTACAAAGGACAAAGTCCTTTATGCAACCGTTGTCACAAACATCATTTTGGTTACTGCAGTGTGTTGTGCACCAAATGCAATAGACAGGGACATCTTGCTGAAGATTGTAAGGCTCTCGTTACAAATGCAAATGGTAACAAGACTCCTGCCACCAACGCAAATAGAACTGCTTTGGCTAACATTACTTGTTTTGGGTGTGGAAAACAAGGTCACTATAAGAGTCAGTGCCCGAATCCAGAAAAGAATGGCGGACCTGCACGTGGAAGAGCGTTTGTTATTAATGCTAGAGAGGCACGAGAAGATCCGGAGCTTGTTACGGGTATGTTTACCATTAATAACTTATCAGCATCTATTTTATTTGATACTGGCGCCGATAGAAGTTACGTGTGTATAAATTTTTACACTAAATTGAATTGTTCATCATTACCTCTAGATGCTAAGTACTTGATTGAGTTAGCTAATGGTAAGCTAATTAAAGCCGATAAAATTTGTCGTGATTGTAAGATAAATTTAGCCGGAGAAACATTTAAGATTGATTTGATACCCGTAGAATTAGGAAGTTTTGATGTAATAGTCGGCATGGACTGGATGTCCAAAGTAGGAGCGGAAGTTGTTTGTGCCAAGAAGGCAATTCGTATTCCTGGTAAGGATAAAATGCCGGTGATGATTTACGGAGAGAAGGGTGATTCAAAGCTAAAACTCATTAGCTGTTTGAAAGCCAAAAAGTGTTTAGAAAAGGGATGTTACGCTATTTTAGCACATGTTAATAAAGTCGAAAAGGAAGAGAAGTGCATCAATGACGTGCCTGTGGCAAGAGATTTTCCTGAAGTTTTTCCGGAAGAATTGCCGGGATTACCTCCATTTAGATCGGTAGAATTTCAAATAGATTTAGTACCAGGAGCTGCACCAGTGGCTCGTGCTCCATATAGACTTGCACCGTCTGAGTTAAAAGAACTTCAAAGTCAGTTAAAAGAATTACTGGACCGTGGATTCATACGACCGAGTACTTCACCGTGGGGAGCTCCAATTTTGTTTGTTAAGAAGAAAGATGGATCTTTTAGGATGTGTATAGACTATCGTGAATTAAATAAGTTAACTATCAAGAATCGGTATCCACTACCGAGAATTGATGACTTATTTGATCAATTGCAAGGATCATGTGTTTATTCAAAAATCGACTTAAGATCGGGCTATCATCAACTACGCGTCAAAGAAGAGGACATTCCGAAAACTGCTTTTCGGACACGTTATGGTCATTACGAATTTTTGGTCATGCCGTTTGGATTGACGAATGCGCCAGCTGTATTCATGGACCTCATGAATCGAGTTTGTAGTCCGTATTTAGATAAGTTTGTTATCGTTTTCATTGATGATATTCTTATCTATTCCAAGAGTGAGCAAGAGCATGAAGAGCATTTAAGGTTGATACTGGAGTTGTTGAGAAAAGAACAACTTTATGCTAAATTTTCTAAGTGTGCTTTCTGGTTGAAAGAAGTGCAATTTCTTGGTCACGTTGTTAATAGCGAAGGAATTCAGGTTGATCCAGCAAAAATTGAAGCCATTGAAAAATGGGAGACTCCTAAGACACCAATGCAGATACGCCAATTTTTGGGTTTAGCCGGTTATTATAGAAGGTTTATTCAAGATTTTTCTCGAATAGCTAAGCCGTTGACAGCATTAACGCAAAAAGGGAAGAAATACGAATGGACCTCGGAGCAGGAGAACGCATTTCAAATACTAAAGAAGAAGTTAACTACAGCGCCTATTTTATCGTTACCAGAAGGGAACGATGATTTTGAAATATATTGTGACGCTTCGCGACAAGGTTTTGGTTGTGTTATTATGCAACGAAAGAAAGTAATTGCATTTGCATCCCGACAATTGAAGATTCACGAGCGAAATTATACGACGCATGATCTAGAATTGGGAGCAGTCGTGTTTGCATTGAAGATGTGGAGACACTACTTGTATGGGGTTAAATTCACTGTGTTTACTGATCATAAAAGCCTTCAACATATTTTTGATCAGAAACAGCTGAACATGAGGCAACGTAGGTGGGTCGAGTTAATAAACGACTATGATTGTGAAATTCGTTATCATCCCGGAAAGGCGAACGTGGTGGCCGATGCTCTAAGCAGAAAGGAACGAGAACCAATTCGAGTACGAGCGATGAACATAAAAATTCGCATGAATCTCAACTCACAAATCAAAGAAGTTCAACGAGAAGCACTTACTAAAGAAAATATAGGAAATGAAATAATGAAGAAGTATGAGAAGCAACTCGTTATGCGGGAAGATGGAATTCGATATTTTGCAAATCGTATTTGGGTACCGAAGTTGGGTGGATTAAGGAAGTTGATATTGAACGAGGCACATAAGACAAGATATTCGATACATCCTGGAGTTGGAAAGATGTACCAAGATCTTAAGACGCATTATTGGTGGCCTAATTTAAAAACAGACGTTGCAACATATGTTGGGGAGTGTTTAACTTGTTCCAAGGTTAAAGCAGAACACCAGAAGCCGTCAGGGTTACTTCAACAACCAGAAATTCCAGAATGGAAATGGGACGGTATTACCATGGATTTCATCACGAAGTTACCAAAGACTGCCTGGGGATACGACACCATTTGGGTGATTGTTGATCGTCTCACCAAGTCTGCACATTTCTTGCCTATAAAGGAAACGGATAGAATGGAGAAACTATTACGATTGTATATAAAGGAAGTTGTTTCAAGGCATGGAATACCTATTTCCATTATATCCGATCGTGATAGTAGATTTACCTCAAAATTCTGGCAATCACTACAGGAGGCACTAGGAACTCGGTTGGATATGAGTACCGCATATCATCCACAAACCGATGGACAGAGTGAGAGAACGATTCAGACTCTCGAAGACATGCTCAGGGCATGTGTGATCGATTTTGGAAACGGATGGGATAAATATCTACCGTTAGCAGAATTCTCGTATAATAATAGTTATCATGCGAGTATTGGAGCTGCGCCATTCGAAGCATTGTACGGAAGGAAGTGTAGATCTCCTATCTGTTGGAATGAAGTAGGAGATCGACAATTAACTGGTCCCGAGATCATACATGAAACGACTGAGAAGATAGTGCAAATCAAGGAGAGATTGAAAACAGCCCGTAGTCGCCAAAAGAGCTACGCCGATGTTCGAAGGAAACCATTAGAGTTTCAGGTTGGGGACATGGTTATGCTAAAGGTGTCACCTTGGAAAGGTGTAATACGTTTCGGCAAAAGGGGTAAACTGAACCCAAGGTACGTAGGCCCGTTCAAGATCATCGAACGCATTGGACCGGTAGCTTATCGACTCGAGTTACCGCAACAACTCGCCGGAGTACATAATACCTTTCACGTCTCAAACCTTAAGAAGTGTCTTGCAAAGGAAGACCTCACCATTCCTCTCGAAGAAATCCATGTCGACGAGAAACTACAATTCGTCGAAGAACCAATCGAAATCATGGACCGTGAAGTTAAACAGCTCAAACAGAGCAATATACCGATTGTTAAGGTTCGTTGGAATGCTAGAAGAGGTCCCGAGTTTACTTGGGAACGAGAGGATCAGATGAAGCAAAAGTATCCACACTTGTTTCTCGATGACGCAAAATAGGTACAATTTTAAAATTTCGGGACGAAATTTATTTAACGGGGAGGTAATGTAACGACCCGCACTTTTTCGATCATTCTATACTTATAAGATTAATATTTACATAAATTAAACCTTGCCAACATGATAAGCAATCCAAATTGTCGAGATTTATATTTCCGAAAAGAGTTTTACACAACGTTTGACCGTCTAGTTTGACCGATGATATCACGAACTATACAATATATGATAATTATACGTTTGTGTATATATATGTATATATACATATTTAACATGATTAATAAATGTTTTAATATCTCATTTTGTATTAATAACAACAAGTTATAAGTATATTTTGAAACTACTAACTTAAGTTTTCAAAACAATAACTATACGTAACGTTATTTGACATAAATACTTAAGACATATAATGTTTATACATATATCGTATAAGTAATGTATTTAATCACTTTTAAAGACTTAAATACATAAAACCATATAAGTGTATTCACAAAAGATAGCTATATTTGAATCCTCATTCCATTTTTCACAAAATTTCTATACGTATACCTAGAGTATTTGTACTCGTATCATACCAAGCTTCTATACGTATTTACTATTGGTATATACACATCAAATCACCACCTAACCAGCCCTTATTCATGCCTTATGTATAAGGTAATTACTTTTGAATCATTGCAAGACTAATTACAAAAATACAAACTAAAATTTTGTCATGTTATCCTTAAAGATCACATTTTTAGGAGTATATATGTATCATCATTTTTGATTCATTTTTACTTCAATCTCTTAACTAAAAACACACACTCTTTCTTACTCTCTAAACTCCATAACAATCCAGCAAATAACCAAGAAGATCTAGCCATAAAAACCATACTAAAACACCATAAGAAAACTCTTACAACAACACTTCAAGAAAACCCTCCAAGAACACCAACTTACTTCCAATCTTTCATCCACTTCTATCACCCTTTTGATTCTAGCTTCTTACTTCTCTTTTACAGCAACTTCATCCAAGGAACTTGAGGTAGAATCTATGTTCATAACCTTATTCGATTCATATATATATAGCTATCTTATTTTGTGGTACAAAAGTTTAACAACAAGAACATAGTTTGAATGTTTTCAAACTTGTTTGCAAACTAAATAGATCCTTCTAACTTAACTTTTAAAATACTTCAAGACCTGTAATATAACTTATGTATATGCTAATTTAACAAGGTAAAACTTGGTTTTTCAAAGTATAAGTATTTTTAGAAAAATGGTCATTAAATGATTTTGTTGTAACAAAAATGTTTAACTTCATATGTTTCACTAATGTTTCACTTATGCCGTATGATTTTGAATACAAACCAAGGTATTTACAGTTCATAGTCTTAAAGAAGAACTCGATCCAAGAAGATGGCAATTTGAATCAACGAAAACGGATTTGTAACGAAGAAACTATGACCGAAACAAAATTGGTTATCCTAGATCATTTCAACTACGGGATCAATTGGAAAAAAATGATATAAATCACATATTTCTAAGATAACATGATATTTTATATATATGTACTTATAATTCAATTTTATATGGTTCAGGATCACCCGTAAACAACACGAGAAGATTAATCATAAGATCCCATGATTGTACGCAACACGTCATTTGACAACACCGGTACTTTATGTACGCAACACGTCATTTGACAACACCGGTACCATGGGTCAAGATTAATCTCGACCAATACATATACGATGGGGTTTTATTTATTTCGTTGGGGGTTTTATTTATTTCATTGCGGGTATATTAAACATCTAAAAATGAACCATTAAAATTGAATTACTAACATCGGAATGCTAACTACGGACTAAGGAAATATTCAAAATATTAAAAGTATAACAAGTATATATTTATAACGTTTGTTTAAAAATGAAAACATATTGATATATTATATATGGATAGGTTCGTGATATCAACCGGAAGACCGAGTCAAATTATTTATATCATCAAGACAAGAGTGAGTATATAGTCCCACTTTTAAACTCTAAATATTTCGGGATGAGAATACATGTATTTTATGTTTTACGTTATGGACACAAGTAACTGAAAAATATGTTCTACGTTGAGTTGTACCACTGGCATACTTCCCTGTAGCTTGGTAACTAATATTTACAGCGGTATTGTAAACGCGAATCCTGTTGATAGATCTATCGGGCCTGACAACCCCAACAGGACTGGACGACCAGTATTCAACGGTTGCACAGTACTTCGTTTCGTGACTACACTTGGTACGGTATAGTAAGATTTCATAATAAAGGGAATATGCGACGTGATTAAATGTTAAGTATGGTTACCAAGTGCTCAACCACTTAGAATATTTTTATTGAAATGTTTATATACGAAATCTTGTGGTCTATATATATATATTGCTGCGCACTAAACCTATATCTCACCAACTTTATGTTGACGTTTTTAAACATGTTTATTCTCAGGTGATAATTAAAGCTTCCGCTGCATTATGTTGAATCTAAGCAGGATCATGCGTACTCATATTTGTGTCAAAAATAAAACTGCATATCCAAGGACGTGTGTTGTAAAATATGCTAGAAATCGTGTTGTTATTATCATTTGTAAAGTTTGTAAGTCGAAGATTATCGTTAAACGATAATCATCTTTTTATTGTCTAAAGCTTGTAACAAAAATAATGGTTTGGTTTGTAATGTATAATATATGCAGTTTTCCTTTTTAAAAATGTCGCATATAGAGGTCAATACCTCGCAATGAAATCATACGTTATCTAACACGTTCTTATGGTTAAGGACGGGTTATGACATGTGGAGATCCAACATGTACTTTTTAAAGGATCCCGCACCCCATTAAACATCGGGGGTTGAGCATCCTTGAAGTTCTTGTAGTGGAAGTCCCGCCTTCCTTCACCTCCTTCACCGCGAGAATAGAGGTTTCTAGCATCAAGGGCCTCTTCGATAGTGGCCTTCATTCGTTCATTTATCAAATCGGTCACTTGCCCATCGACCGAATCTTGGAAGACTTTTCGGACGTCCGTAAGAAAATCCGCTTTTAACTTTTTAAAGACGGCCTCAACCTTGGCTGAAAACTCGGCGTCCTCGCTTGTACTTCCGTTATCATGATCGGGACCGTTTCTCGTCTTCATTCTATAAAACGAAATAGGTTAAACCACAAAAACGAAAGGACAATTACATGTGTATATACATATATGCCACACTACTCCATCTCGCTCAACAATCGTCGTACATTGCTTGTTTAACACGATTTGCGCCCGTAACAATGGTAGCTAATCATTGTTACGCGAGCACGTCGCATTAACTTGCTAGTACAACGTCCATCTCGCTCGATGCCCGCTAAACATACATAACAAATAGCGCATGATTAGTTTACATAAACCTATGCATAAACCAATCCCGATCCGACCCAAAGTCCTACAAGTCCCGCATACACGCGCACACAAAAGTCTAAGTCTAGGCACCTATCTCAAGTCACCTAAATCCCTTAGACCATGCTCTGATACCACTTGTAACAACCCAACCCGTTAACCAACCAAAAACGCGGAATAAAAAAAAATTTAAAACTGATCTGGAGGGTGCGCGGCGCGCACCACTGCCTGTGCGCGGTGCGCACAAGGCCTGAGACAGTTCTGATCAAAATGTCCATTTTTCGCGAAAAGATCTTCGACTTCCCGACACTTTTAGACCGAACGCTTTTCACAACAAACTTATATATGTAAAACTAACACGAATCAAACATAAAAATGATGTTTTACAAGCGGGGCCCACACGACCTAAAATACAAGTTTAAAGTTTCGACCACCAAAAAGTTTAAGTTCCAAACTACACAATGAGCATGGCGTTTGGGATTAAACTACCCAACTACCGGTCAAACTCCAAGAGCTACTAAAGCCAAAAGCGTCCCCTAGTATCAAGCGGGATCTCTAGTCCAATACGATGTCCTTACCCTTGTCCAAAACCGAACCTATAAAATGGTAAACAACGAGAGGGTAAGCAAAGCTTAGTGAATGCAATAATTATACGTATACATATATAATTATACCTACTTGCATACACTTACACAAACCGCAAACATGCTAGCAAGACAATTAGCTTATCGTCACATTAACAAGCTATAATCTCCAGTACCACAAGCTAGCAACAACCGCATAATAATATAACTCGAAATGATATAATATGCTTACAACACAAGTAACCATGGTCGACCAATAGTACAAGGGAACGGCGCTCGCGAAAACGCCATCGGTGTTCATAACATCCGTTAGGGCACTTAACACCTCGCACCACTAACCCCTAGGGTGGCACCTTATGTAGTGACCCGAACTTTTCCATGTTTACATATATTAATTGAGATTGATATTTACATGATTAAATGTTTCCAACATGTTAAGCAATCAAACTTGTTAAGACTTAATTAATTGAAATATGTTTCATATAGACAATTGACCACCCAAGTTGACCGGTGATTCACGAACGTTAAAACTTGTAAAAACTATATGATGACATATATATGGATATATATATAGTTAACATGATACTATGATAAGTAAACATATCATTAAGTATATTAACAATGAACTACATATGTAAAAACAAGACTACTAACTTAATGATTTTTAAACGAGACATATATGTAACGATTATCGTTGTAAAGACATTTAATGTATATATATCATATTAAGAGATATTCATACATGATAATATCATGATAATATAATAATTTAAAATCTCATTTGATATTATAAACATTGGGTTAACAACATTTAACAAGATCGTTAACCTAAAGGTTTCAAAACAACACTTACATGTAACGACTAACGATGACTTAACGACTCAGTTAAAATGTATATACATGTAGTGTTTTAATATGTATTTATACACTTTTGAAAGACTTCAATACACTTATCAAAATACTTCTACTTAACAAAAATGCTTACAATTACATCCTCGTTCAGTTTCATCAACAATTCTACTCGTATGCACCCGTATTCGTACTCGTACAATACATAGCTTCTAGATGTATGTACTATTGGTATATACACTCCAATGATCAGCTCTTAGCAGCCCATGTGAGTCACCTAACACATGTGGGAACCATCATTTGGCAACTAGCATGAAATATCTCATAAAATTACAAAAATATGAGTAATCATTCATGACTTATTTACATGAAAACAAAATTACATATCCTTTATATCTAATCCATACACCAACGACCAAAAACACCTACAAACACTTTCATTCTTCAATTTTATTCATCTAATTAATCTCTCTCAAGTTCTATCTTCAAGTTCTAAGTGTTCTTCATATATTCTACAAGTTCTAGTTCCATAAAATCAAGAATACTTTCAAGTTTGCTAGCTCACTTCCAATCTTGTAAGGTGATCATCCAACCTCAAGAAATCTTTGTTTCTTACAGTAGGTTATCATTCTAATACAAGGTAATAATCATATTCAAACTTTGGTTCAATTTCTATAACTATAACAATCTTATTTCAAGTGATGATCTTACTTGAACTTGTTTTCGTGTCATGATTCTGCTTCAAGAACTTCGAGCCATCTAAGGATCCGTTGAAGCTAGATCCATTTTTCTCTTTTCCAGTAGGTTTATCCAAGGAACTTAAGGTAGTAATGATGTTCATAACATCATTCGATTCATACATATAAAGCTATCTTATTCGAAGGTTTAAACTTGTAATCACTAGAACATAGTTTAGTTAATTCTAAACTTGTTCGCAAACAAAAGTTAATCCTTCTAACTTGACTTTTAAAATCAACTAAACACATGGTCTATATCTATATGATATGCTAACTTAATGATTTAAAACCTGGAAACACGAAAAACACTGTAAAACCGGATTTACGCCGTCGTAGTAACACCGCGGGCTGTTTTGGGTTAGTTAATTAAAAACTATGATAAACTTTGATTTAAAAGTTGTTATTCTGAGAAAATTATTTTTATTATGAACATGAAACTATATCCAAAAATTATGGTTAAACTCAAAGTGGAAGTATGTTTTCTAAAATGGTCATCTAGACGTCGTTCTTTCGACTGAAATGACTACCTTTACAAAAATGACTTGTAACTTATTTTTCCGACTATAAACCTATACTTTTTATGTTTAGATTCATAAAATAGAGTTCAATATGAAACCATAGCAATTTGATTCACTCAAAACGGATTTAAAATGAAGAAGTTATGGGTAAAACAAGATTGGATAATTTTTCTCATTTTAGCTACGTGAAAATTGGTAACAAATCTATTCCAACCATAACTTAATCAACTTGTATTGTATATTATGTAATCTTGAGATACCATAGACACGTATACAATGTTTTGACCTATCATGTCGACACATCTATATATATTTCAGAACAACCATAGACACTCTATATGTGAATGTTGGAGTTAGCTATACAGGGTTGAGGTTGATTCCAAAATATATATAGTTTGAGTTGTGATCAATACTGAGATACGTATACACTGGGTCGTGGATTGATTCAAGATAATATTTATCAATTTATTTCTGTACATCTAACTGTGGACAACTAGTTGTAGGTTACTAACGAGGACAGCTGACTTAATAAACTTAAAACATCAAAATATATTAAAAGTGTTGTAAATATATTTTGAACATACTTTGATATATATATGTATATATTGTTATAGGTTCGTGAATCAATCAGTGGCCAAGTCTTACTTCCCGACGAAGTAAAAATCTGTGAAAGTGAGTTATAGTCCCACTTTGTAGCGACCCGACCAAATCGTCATTGACGGCGCCGTCTACTTAGGTCCCGTTACGTGGTCATAAGTCTTTAAAACAACATTTGACCAAAAGATATGTCGCATTCATTTCAAATGTAAAGGTTGTTCAAGTTTACAAGAATAGTTCCACCACAAGTTACGATACAAAGTTTTAAGTACAAATGAAACTTATGCGACACAATTTAAAAGTATCCAAAAGACGCTCCATGTATGCATATATACTCGACATCCAATGCAAGTATCAAAAATAATGAGCGGAAGCATGTATCATGTATCGTTCAAGGACCTGAGAAAAACATAGAAATCTGTCAACGAAAACGTTGGTGAAATCATAGGTTTAGGTAAGTAAGTACAAGTGAACCACAAGATTTGCATCAATGAAATAATAGTAATACATTCCAAAAGTTTGTTTCACGAGCACCCAATTATCAATGCTTAACATTTCCTTCCATTGAACCCCATCACTTAGTGCTAGAACATACACTGTTTGAAAATATATTTCATTCGTAAACGGTAGCGAACCGTTTGAATGAGGGTTTGTCAAACCCATATGGATCCATACAACATAAGTTCTCGCTTACACCCGGCAAGTGTAACTAATGATAATCGAATTGAGGATTTTGTTCTAAACTCGTATGTAGAATGTTTGTTTTCCTGTACTTGTGTTCACTTAGTAAAGAAATGTTTATGTTTTCTCATCCCAAATGTAAGTTCAAAAAGAGTAAAAGTGGGACTATGATCTCACCTTGAGTGCACGAGTAGTAAAGTACTTCAACAAGTAAATGTGTGCAAAGAACAATGCTAGTCTTGACCTAAACAAATAGGTTGTATCAATAACGATAGTCACGATTGGTCAAAGATGTTCAATTAGTCCTATGGCTCGTTACGACTCAATAATGTAGCATGTGAATCAAGTTGTCATGTTTCATGCAAGATACAAGTATAAAAGCATGTTAGAACGATTGCACAACCATTTGGTTAAGTTTGATTAAAAGTCAAACTTGGTCAAAGTCAAAGTCAACGGGGTCGGGTCGGGTATCCGACAATTTTTCTAAGTTATATAATCATATATGAGCATATTGGCCAAGTTTCATGTTAATCGGAGGTCCGTAGCATAGCAAACATTTTTACGTCAAAAGACAACCCAAACAGCCAGTTTTAGTACAATGGGACGGCGTCCCAAATGGCTAGACGGCGTCCCAAAATGAAGGTTGGGACGGCGTCCCAAGTTGCTAGACGGCGTCCCAAAATGAAGGTTGGGACGGCGTCCTGAGTTTCTGGACGGCGTCCTGGTTGGTTTGCAGGCCCTGTTTGCTGCAACTCTAAGTGCACGAACCAACAATCAAACCAACCCAAATTACAAACCGCAAACAATTAGAACATGTATTTTATATCACCGGAAAGGTAATTTGACGAGGAAAACACCTAGACACATTTCATCAAGCAATTCAACACTTACACACCCAAAAACCGCATTTAAACGTCCATAATCAAGGTTCAAGTTCCAAATATGCATTTCATGATTCGGGCAACCGAATTACATAAACAATATGCCGTTTCGAAGGTAATTAAGCATACAACACAACCTAACACTTACAACTAACATTCCATGTCATTCAAATCATTAAAAGTCCATTTTAAGTTCGTGAAACCTTAACCTAAATTCACCAAATTTCATAATCAAGTTTAGGAGGTTTCATTAATCGAACTATACATCATAATGAAGCTAGTAACACTAGAAACACAATTAAAACATGCACTTTAACAATCTAACAACATTTGATCATCCAAAATCAAGGATTTAGCAAGTAATTTTCATAATGAACTAGTTACACCAAAAACAACAAATCGAGCATACAAACTACATACACGACATCACAATGAGCCATAGACACTAACTAACATACTTTTAAGTCAAGAACACAAATTTAAAGAAAAACTAGTGTTTTAGAAATGTTACCCAAACGAGATGAAGTTGGTACCAAAATGAAGAGGATGAAGAGAGGATCACGAATATGTAATTTATTTTGTTGTAAGCCTCCTAGATCGAATTTAGATGATGATTGAATGAATTTGGAAATTGGGTGTGTTCTTGCTAGAGAGAAAGAGAGAGAGAGAGAGAGATGGTTGAATGGTGGTGATTGGGGTAGACTAGGTGACCTAGTCAACTAGTTTGCCCCGTGTCAATTTTAGTCCCTCGAGTTTGTAGTCGGGTGCGGAAAATACCTAAACGGAATATTTTAAAACGCGTATTAACGGGAGATGTTATAAACATATAACGGAGTTTAAATTAGTATAACGGAAAAGAAAACGGAAAAAGGCGGGACGTTACACACTTTTAAAATCTAATATTTTTGGGATGAGAATACATGCAGGTTTTATAAATGATTTACAAAATAGACACAAGTACATGAAACTACATTCTATGGTTGAATTATCGAAATCGAATATGCCCCTTTTTATTAAGTCTGGTAATCTAAGAATTAGGGAACAGACACCCTAATTGACACGAATCCTAAAGATAGATCTATTGGGCCTAACAAACCCCATCCAAAGTACCGGATGCTTTAGTACTTCGAAATTTATATCATATCCGAAGGGTGTCCCGGATTGATGGGGATATTCTTATATATGCATCTTGTTAATGTCGGTTACCAGGTGTTCACCATATGAATGATTTTTATCTCTATGTATGGGATGTGTATTGAAATATGAAATCTTGTGGTCTATTATTATGATTTGATATATATCGGTTAAACCTATAACTCACCAACATTTTTGTTGACGTTTTTAAGCATGTTTATTCTCAGGTGATTATTAAGAGCTTCCGCTGTCGCATACTTAAATAAGGACGAGATTTGGAGTCCATACTTGTATAATATTGTGTAAAAACTGCATTCAAGAAACTTATTTTGTTGTAACATATTTGTATTGTAAACCATTATGTAATGGTCGTATGTAACCAGGATATTTTAGATTATCATTAGTTGATAATCTACGTAAAGCTTTTTAAACCTTTATTGATGAAATAAAGGTTATGATTTGTTTTAAAAATGAATGCAGTCTTTGAAAAACGTCTCATATAGAGGTCAAAACCTCGCAACGAAATCAATTAATATGGAACGTTTTTAATTAATAAGAACGGGACATTTCAGTTGGTATCCGAGCGTTGGTCTTAGAGAACCAGAATTTTGCATTAGTGTGTCTTATCGAGTTTGTTAGGATGCATTAGTGAGTCTAGACTTCGACCGTGTTTACTTGAAAAATGATTGCTTAACAAATTTTGTTGGAAACTATATATTTTTAACATGTGAATATTATGTGATATATTAATCTCTTAACGCGTTTGATATTATGTGATAGATGTCTACCTCTAGAACAAGTCCCATTGACTTACCTAATAATAATGAAGAGTCAAATGTAAATTGGAATGATTCGTGGACTGATTCACAAGTTCCCGAAGAGGAACCGGAAGAAGAGTCGGAACCGGAAGAAGAATCGGAACCGGAAGAAGAATCGGAACCGGATGAAGAAGTAGAACCGGTGGGGGAAATAATAAAACGGTTAAGTAAAAGAAAATCCTCAACCAACCGACCAAGGTTAATTATGGTCAATGGTGTTTCCGCCAAGGAAGCAAAATATTGGGAGGATTACCAATTCTCCGATGAATCGGATTCCGACAAGAATTCCGATGATGTTATAGAAATTACCCCAACTGAATTTAAAAAGTCAAAAGAAAATAATAAGGGAAAGGGCATAAAAATAGAGAAATCTAATTCCAACCCCGATGAACTTTATATGTATCGTCAACCCCCGAAGTCCTTAAGTTGTAACAATGACCCGGGAACCTCTAAACCACCAGGTTTTTCTAAACCAATGTGGACAACGACGGCTCGTATTAGGGGAACATCATATATCCCTAGAAACTTGGCAAAATGATCCAAAACCGAAGAAGAAGAAACAAGCGAGTCGGAATAAGATAGTTGTATTCGTGTGGTGTAATATATGTAATATAGTGTGCTTATGCTTTATGATATATGTAAAAATTGCTTGTATTAATAAGTATTTTTTTATGAATCTAACTCTTGTCTATTTTACAGTTTAAAAACACAAAATGGAAAGACAACCCAATATTTTAAGAGACCTACCCGGAGACATGATTGATGAAATCTTGTCTAGAGTCGGTCAGAATTCCTCGGCACAACTATTTAAGGCGAGATCAGTTTGTAAAACATTCGAAGAACGTTCCAAGAATGTCTTGGTTTATAAGAGACTTTCATTTGAATGATGGGGGATATCACATTGGGAAACCCATAAGTTACGATGTGTTTACTTTGACGCATATATTGCGGGGAACCCAAATGCTATTTTACGCAACGGGTTAAGAAATTATTTTGACTCAATATATCCGAATATTGGACTTCGTGATTTAGAAAAAGCGGCTAACATGCAACATAAAGAAGCATGTTATGCTTACGGATTAGTAATGTTCTCTTCTCACCAAAGTGAGAACAAGAACATCGGGCTACAACTATTAAACAAAACGTTTCCACAAGTGACGGAGTCGGTAATTGGGGTAAGAAATGAGGTTTTTAGATTGTTACGGGACTGTTGGACATTACGTAACCCTCGTCCCTTTGACGACGTTACAACACGCTGTCTTATCAACGGCCATAACGGTTATGTTCCACAAGACCAAGGATGGGAAGTAGTCCTAGTAAAACCAGAATGCATGACTTGTTTCTGGACGTATGAATTACGTGTCTTTATTGCCTTTGCTGAACGACTTGTGTACTAGCTAGAATTATCTTCACAACTATCTTGTATCAAAGTTATTGTGTGCTATATTTCATGCTTTATGTAAAATAAGCGGTATTGTAAGTTTGTAAAATATTGTATAAAAGTTTGAACGCGAAATATTATTATAATCAGTTTTTCATATAGAATTGTAGTAGTTGAATTGTATATTAGCTACTAAGTATGAACTTAACGGGTAGGTACTACCCGAATTTAAACTTATAAAACGCTAATATGAAGAAAAAGCTTTTATAAATGAGTTCATATTATGCTACGAAATACTATTAACTACTCTTAATATTCTGTATGATTAACTTGTTCCATTTAACTATTTTGAAGGAAATGGCACCGACTACTCGACACACCGTGAATATGAATGAAGAGGAATTCCGTACTTTTCTAGCTTCAAACATAGCCGCAGTACAGGCTGCGCTACATACCAACAATAACCTTGGATCTAGCAGTACAGGAAATCGTGTAGGATGCACCTACAAAGAATTCACTGCCTGCAAACCTTTGGAATTTGATGGAACCGAAGGACCAATCGGATTGAAACGGTGGACCGAGAAGGTCGAATCGGTGTTTGCCATAAGTAAGTGTACTGAAGAGGACAAAGTGAAGTACGCTAAGCATACCTTCACAGGTTCTGCGTTAACATGGTGGAATACCTATCTAGAGCAAGTGGGACAAGACGATGCGTACGCACTACCGTGGTCAGCATTCAAGCACTTGATGAACGAGAAGTACCGTCCCAGAACCGAGGTCAATAAGCTCAAGACAGAACTTAGAGGGTTACGAACCCAAGGATTTAATATTACCACGTACGAAAGACGATTCACAGAATTGTGCCTATTGTGTCCGGGAGCATTCGAAGATGAGGAAGAGAAGATCGACGCGTTTGTGAAAGGATTACCGGAAAGAATCCAAGAAGATATAAGTTCACACGAGCCCGCCTTCATACAACAGGCATGTAGAATGGCTCACAAACTAGTGAACCAGATTGAAGAAAGAATTAAAGAACAGACTGCTGAAGAGGCCAATGTGAAGCAAGTCAAAAGAAAGTGGGAGGAAAACGGTGATAAGAATCACCAATACAACAACAACAGTAATTACAACAATAATCGCAACAATTATCCCAACAATCGCAACATCAATCGCAACTACAACAAACGGCCCAACAACAACAACAACAACAACAACAACAACAACAACAACAGCTACAACAATCATCCCAACAACAATAATAACCGCAACAACAACAACAATCAGAAGCAGCTATGCCAAAGGTGTGAAAAGTATCACTCGGGGTTCTGCACCAAATTTTGCAACAAGTGTAAAAGAAATGGTCATAGCGTGGCGAAGTGTGATGTCTACGGACCAGGGGTTAACCGAACGAAAGGAACAAATGGTGTCGGAACGAGTAATGGCGGAGCAAGTAGTGTCGGAGCAAGTTATGCCAATGTAGTTTGTTATAAATGTGGAAAACCGGGCCACATTATTAGAAATTGCCCGAACCAGGAGAACACGAATGGACAAGGCCGCGGAAGAGTTTTCAATATTAATGCGGCAGAGGCACAGGAAGACCCGGAGCTTGTTACGGGTACGTTTCTTATTGACAATAAATCTGCTTACGTTTTATTTGATTCGGGTGCGGATAGAAGCTATATGAGTAGAGATTTTTGTGCTAAATTAAGTTGTCTATTGACGCCTTTGGATAGTAAATTTTTACTCGAATTAGCAAATGGTAAATTAATTTCAGCAGATAATATATGTCGGAATCGAGAAATTAAACTGGTTAGCGAAACATTTAAGATTGATTTGATACCAGTAGAGTTAGGGAGTTTTGATGTGATAATCGGTATGGACTGGTTGAAAGAAGTGAAAGCAGAGATCATTTGTTACAAAAATGCAATTCGCATTATACGAGAAAAAGGAAAACCCTTAATGGTGTACGGAGAAAAGGGCAACACGAAGCTACATCTTATTAGTAATTTGAAGGCACAAAAACTAATAAGAAAAGGTTGCTATGCTGTTCTAGCACACGTCGAGAAAGTACAAACTGAAGAAAAGAGCATCAATGATGTTCCCATTGCAAAAGAATTTCCCGATGTATTTCCGAAAGAATTACCGGGATTACCCCCACATCGATCCGTTGAATTTCAAATAGATCTTGTACCAGGAGCTGCACCAATAGCTCGTGCTCCTTACAGACTCGCACCCAGCGAGATGAAAGAACTACAAAGCCAATTACAAGAACTTTTAGAGCGTGGTTTCATTCGACCAAGCACATCACCGTGGGGAGCTCCTGTTTTGTTTGTCAAGAAGAAAGATGGTACATTCAGGTTGTGTATCAACTACCGAGAGTTGAACAAACTTACCATCAAGAACCGCTACCCACTACCGAGAATCGATGACTTATTTGATCAACTACAAGGCTCGTCTATTTATTCAAAGATTGACTTACGTTCCGGGTATCATCAAATGCGGGTGAAAGAAGATGATATTCCAAAGACTGCTTTCAGAACACGTTACGGTCATTACGAGTTTATGGTCATGCCGTTTGGTTTAACTAATGCACCAGCTGTGTTCATGGACCTTATGAACCGAGTGTGTGGACCATACCTTGACAAGTTTGTCATTGTTTTCATTGATGACATACTTATTTACTCAAAGAATGACCAAGAACACGGTGAACATTTGAGAAAGGTGTTAGAAGTATTGAGGAAGGAAGAATTGTACGCTAAGTTTTCAAAGTGTGCATTTTGGTTGGAAGAAGTTCAATTCCTCGGTCACATAGTGAACAAAGAAGGTATTAAAGTGGATCCGGCAAAGATAGAAACTGTTGAAAAGTGGGAAACCCCAAAAACTCCGAAACACATACGCCAGTTTTTAGGACTAGCTGGTTACTACAGAAGGTTCATCCAAGACTTTTCCAGAATAGCAAAACCCTTGACTGCAGTAACGCATAAAGGGAAGAAATTTGAATGGAAGGATGAACAAGAGAAAGCGTTTCAGTTATTGAAGAAAAAGCTAACTACGGCACCTATATTGTCATTGCCTGAAGGGAATGATGATTTTGTGATTTATTGTGATGCATCAAAGCAAGGTCTTGGTTGTGTATTAATGCAACGAACGAAGGTGATTGCTTATGCATCTAGACAATTGAAGATTCACGAGCAAAATTATACGACGCATGATTTGGAATTAGGCGCGGTTGTTTTTGCATTAAAGACTTGGAGGCACTACTTATATGGGGTCAAAAGTATTATATATACTGACCACAAAAGTCTTCAACACATATTTAATCAGAAACAACTGAATATGAGGCAGCGTAGGTGGATTGAATTGTTGAATGATTACGACTTTGAGATTCGTTACCACCCGGGGAAGGCAAATGTGGTAGCCGATGCCTTGAGCAGGAAGGACAGAGAACCCATTCGAGTAAAATCTATGAATATAATGATTCATAATAACCTTACTACTCAAATAAAGGAGGCGCAACAAGGAGTTTTAAAAGAGGGAAATTTAAAGGATGAAATACCCAAAGGATCGGAGAAGCATCTTAATATTCGGGAAGACGGAACCCGGTATAGGGCTGAAAGGATTTGGGTACCAAAATTTGGAGATATGAGAGAAATGGTACTTAGAGAAGCTCATAAAACCAGATACTCAATACATCCTGGAACGGGGAAGATGTACAAGGATCTCAAGAAACATTTTTGGTGGCCGGGTATGAAAGCCGATGTTGCTAAATACGTAGGAGAATGTTTGACGTGTTCTAAGGTCAAAGCTGAGCATCAGAAACCATCAGGTCTACTTCAACAACCCGAAATCCCGGAATGGAAATGGGAAAACATTACCATGGATTTCATCACTAAATTGCCTAGGACTGCAAGTGGTTTTGATACTATTTGGGTAATAGTTGATCGTCTCACCAAATCAGCACACTTCCTGCCAATAAGAGAAGATGACAAGATGGAGAAGTTAGCACGACTGTATTTGAAGGAAGTCATCTCCAGACATGGAATACCAATCTCTATTATCTCTGATAGGGATGGCAGATTTATTTCAAGATTCTGGCAGACATTACAGCAAGCATTAGGAACTCGTCTAGACATGAGTACTGCCTATCATCCACAAACTGATGGGCAGAGCGAAAGGACGATACAAACGCTTGAAGACATGCTACGAGCATGTGTTATTGATTTCGGAAACAGTTGGGATCGACATCTACCGTTAGCAGAATTTTCCTACAACAACAGCTACCATTCAAGCATTGATATGGCGCCGTTTGAAGCACTTTATGGTAGAAAGTGCAGGTCTCCGATTTGTTGGAGAGAAGTGGGGGATAGACAGATTACGGGTCCGGAGATTATACAAGAAACTACCGAGAAGATCATCCAAATTCAACAACGGTTGAAAACCGCCCAAAGTCGACAAAAGAGCTACGCTAACATTAAAAGAAAAGATATAGAATTTGAAATTGGAGAGATGGTCATGCTTAAAGTTGCACCTTGGAAAGGCGTTGTTCGATTTGGTAAATGAGGGAAATTAAATCCAAGGTATATTGGACCATTCAAGATTATTGATCGTGTCGGACCAGTAGCTTACCGACTTGAGTTACCTCAACAACTCGCGGCTGTACATAAAACTTTCTACGTCTCGAATTTGAAGAAATGTTTTGCTAAAGAAGATCTCACTATTCCGTTAGATGAAATCCAAATCAACGAAAAACTTCAATTCATCGAAGAACCCGTCGAAATAATGGATCGTGAGGTTAAAAGACTTAAGCAAAACAAGATACCAATTGTTAAGGTTCGATGGAATGCTCGTAGAGGACCCGAGTTCACCTGGGAGTGTGAAGATCAGATGAAGAAGAAATACCCGCATCTATTTCCAGAAGATTCGTCAACACCTTCAACAGCTTAAAATTTCGGGACGAAATTTATTTAACGGGTAGGTACTGTAGTGACCCGAACTTTTCCATGTTTATATATATTAATTGAGATTAATATTTACATGATTAAATGTTTCCAACATGTTAAGCAATCAAACTTGTTAAGACTTGATTAATTGAAATATGTTTCATATAGACAATTGACCACCCAAGTTGACCGGTGATTCACGAACGTTAAAACTTGTAAAAACTATATGATGACATATATATGGATATATATATAGTTAACATGATACTATGATAAGTAAACATATCATTAAGTATATTAACAATGAACTACATATGTAAAAACAAGACTACTAACTTAATGATTTTTAAACGAGACATATATGTAACGATTATCGTTGTAAAGACATTTAATGTATATATATCATATTAAGATATATTCATACATGATAATATCATGATAATATAATAATTTAAAATCTCATTTGATATTATAAACATTGGGTTAACAACATTTAACAAGATCGTTAACCTAAAGGTTTCAAAACAACACTTACATGTAACGACTAACGATGACTTAACGACTCAGTTAAAATGTATATACATGTAGTGTTTTAATATGTATTTATACACTTTTGAAAGACTTCAATACACTTATCAAAATACTTCTACTTAACAAAAATGCTTACAATTACATCCTCGTTCAGTTTCATCAACAATTCTACTCGTATGCACCCGTATTTGTACTCGTACAATACACAGCTTCTAGATGTATGTACTATTGGTATATACACTCCAATGATCAGCTCTTAGCAGCCCATGTGAGTCACCTAACACATGTGGGAACCATCATTTGGCAACTAGCATGAAATATCTCATAAAATTACAAAAATATGAGTAATCATTCATGACATATTTACATGAAAACAAAATTACATATCCTTTATATCTAATCCATACACCAACGACCAAAAACACCTACAAACACTTTCATTCTTCAATTTTCTTCATCTAATTAATCTCTCTCAAGTTCTATCTTCAAGTTCTAAGTGTTCTTCATATATTCTACAAGTTCTAGTTACATAAAATCAAGAATACTTTCAAGTTTGCTAGCTCACTTCCAATCTTGTAAGGTGATCATCCAACCTCAAGAAATCTTTGTTTCTTACAGTAGGTTATCATTCTAATACAAGGTAATAATCATATTCAAACTTTGGTTCAATTTCTATAACTATAACAATCTTATTTCAAGTGATGATCTTACTTGAACTTGTTTTCGTGTCATGATTCTGCTTCAAGAACTTCGAGCCATCCAAGGATCCGTTGAAGCTAGATCCATTTTTCTATTTTCCAGTAGGTTTATCCAAGGAACTTAAGGTAGTAATGATGTTCATAACATCATTCGATTCATACATATAAAGCTATCTTATTCGAAGGTTTAAACTTGTAATCACTAGAACATAGTTTAGTTAATTCTAAACTTGTTCGCAAACAAAAGTTAATCCTTCTAACTTGACTTTTAAAATCAACTAAACACATGTTCTATATCTATATGATATGCTAACTTAATGATTTAAAACCTGGAAACACGAAAAACACCGTAAAACCGGATTTACGCCGTCGTAGTAACACCGCGGGCTGTTTTGGGTTAGTTAATTAAAAACTATGATAAACTTTGATTTAAAAGTTGTTATTCTGAGAAAATGATTTTTATTATGAACATAAAACTATATCCAAAAATTATGGTTAAACTCAAAGTGGAAGTATGTTTTCTAAAATGGTCATCTAGACGTCGTTCTTTCGACTGAAATGACTACCTTTACAAAAACGACTTGTAACTTATTTTTCCGACTATAAACCTATACTTTTTCTGTTTAGATTCATAAAATAGAGTTCAATATGAAACCATAGCAATTTGATTCACTCAAAACGGATTTAAAATGAAGAAGTTATGGGTAAAACAAGATTGGATAATTTTTCTCATTTTAGCTACGTAAAAATTGGTAACAAATCTATTCCAACCATAACTTAATCAACTTGTATTGTATATTATGTAATCTTGAGATACCATAGACACGTATACAATGTTTCGACCTATCATGTCGACACATCTATATATATTTCGGAACAACCATAGACACTCTATATGTGAATGTTGGAGTTAGCTATACAGGGTTGAGGTTGATTCCAAAATATATATAGTTTGAGTTGTGATCAATACTGAGATACGTATACACTGGGTCGTGGATTGATTCAAGATAATATTTATCAATTTATTTCTGTACATCTAACTGTGGACAACTAGTTGTAGGTTACTAACGAGGACAGCTGACTTAATAAACTTAAAACATCAAAATATATTAAAAGTGTTGTAAATATATTTTGAACATACTTTGATATATATATGTATATATTGTTATAGGTTCGTGAATCAATCAGTGGCCAAGTCTTACTTCCCGACGAAGTAAAAATCTGTGAAAGTGAGTTATAGTCCCACTTTTAAAATCTAATATTTTTGGGATGAGAATACATGCAGGTTTTATAAATGATTTACAAAATAGACACAAGTACGTGAAACTACATTCTATGGTTGAATTATCGAAATCGAATATGCCCCTTTTTATTAAGTCTGGTAATCTAAGAATTAGGGAACAGACACCCTAATTGACACGAATCCTAAAGATAGATCTATTGGGCCTAACAAACCCCATCCAAAGTACCGGATGCTTTAGTACTTCGAAATTTATATCATATCCGAAGGGTGTCCCGGAATGATGGGGATATTCTTATATATGCATCTTGTTAATGTCGGTTACCAGGTGTTCACCATATGAATGATTTTTATCTCTATGTATGGGATGTGTATTGAAATATGAAATCTTGTGGTCTATTATTATGATTTGATATATATAGGTTAAACCTATAACTCACCAACATTTTTGTTGACGTTTTTAAGCATGTTTATTCTCAGGTGATTATTAAGAGCTTCCGCTGTCGCATACTTAAATAAGGACGAGATTTGGAGTCCATGCTTGTATAATATTGTGTAAAAACTGCATTCAAGAAACTTATTTTGTTGTAACATATTTGTATTGTAAACTATTATGTAATGGTCGTATGTAACCAGGATATTTTAGATTATCATTAGTTGATAATCTACGTAAAGCTTTTAAACCTTTATTGATGAAATAAAGGTTATGATTTGTTTTAAAAATGAATGCAGTCTTTGAAAAACGTCTCATATAGAGGTCAAAACCTCGCAACGCAATCAATTAATATGGAACGTTTTTAATCAATAAGAACGGGACATTTCACCTTAACACCTCGGCACATCACCCCGAGTGGCATCTTAACACCTCGATGCAACACTCATTATTTTACGGAGTGGTGTCTTAACACCTCGACACTACACTCCTAGGTGGCATCTTAACACCTCGATGCTACACCCGAGTGGCATCTTAACACCTCGATGCTACACCCTTCACGTGAAACGTGGTGTCTTAACACCTCGACACTACACCTTTCACGCTACAACAAATAGATACATTATATACATACGCATATAATTATTCCACTCACCTTAACAATTAGATGACGATTTCAACCTCCACAAGCTTCAAAGCAAAGTACCTAATATAATAAGTACTTGATCAACACACAAGCTAAGTGGACTCAATACTAACACTTACACATGAGCATTTAATGACTTAATGTATTAAATCGCCCATTTATACCAAAACCGCCCAATTAAAGTCAAGACCACCACTAATCACTTAAAAGCTAGTGATTAAGGTCCAACAACACCAACTAATACATAATTAGGGTAATTCATACCCATCTTTCCAAACTAGGTCAATTTATTACCCAAATAACCATTTTAAGACAACACACCCATTTCGGGTCATCCACTAACTAACCAACACCCATTTACTAAATAACTAGGTGTGTTAGCAATTAACTCACCAATTAGGGTTCATAAACATCATTTAATACTTTGAAACCCTAGACTAGTCACCAATTAGTATTCAAGACTCAATTTTACCCAAGAACACCCAAAATCACCAATAATGGGTTTTGTGTTCATCATTTACTCAAACCCTAACCCTTACACTAAATTAAAGTAAGGAAAATAAAATTAGAACATACCACAACTACCACAACGAAGCTAGAGATAAGATGAACGACTTTAATGCTTGAACTTTAACCCAAAACAAGCTCCTTCCTCTTGGATTTAAGCTTTCTCTCTCAAAAATCACAATCTCTCTCTAGAATTAAAGTTAAAGTGATAAGGTTGTTGATAATGGAGTAATGGTGCTCCACAAACTGACCTATCTGTCCTTAACCCGTCCATAAGTGAATTTACCAAAATGCCCATCAAAATATCTGATTTAAAAAGCTGGAACCCGGCTACAGTAAGGGGTGCGCGGCGCGCTCCCTTTAGTGTGCGCGGCGCACACTAGGCTCAGCTCACTCAGTGACTTCTGTTTAACTGCACAACATCACCCACACTCTATGTAACATATTTACACTGCTGTACAAACTGATTAGGGTCTTACAATTCATTAGGTCACCTGAACCAAATCGGGTGTCAATCGTAAGAACGGTGGTTGCATAGCATGGTCGAAGACAGGACCTTGTGCCAGACCGAAAAATTATAGGGTGATCTTTGCTATTACTCCTACAAAGGATAGTAATTGCATCCGACATATTTTTGACCATAATTATTTGCATGTCATTAGACATTTCCTTAACAGTTTCTTGTTCATCGCTTTCCTTTACAACCGGACGGTAGTTTACCGAAAGGTAATATACGGAACAAGTAAACTGGATGTGTGCTTTCCGAAATAGGGATAGCAGTGGATTACACGAACCTAAAAGTTTTAGCCAAAATATTGATCCACAAAAATATTTTGCAACACCGATGGTGGGTCAAATCAGAAAACTTATCTAGGGTAAAAGCTAGAATGAATTTTTCAAAGATCAAATGTTTTCATAAAAGATTCAATTTCCTAAAGGATCTAAATTTTCATAGTCATGTGAGACTGTAAACCACAATGTTACTATCATTGTTCATACCGCCGTATCAAAATCACTGATGTACAAAGTGTGAAGAATAAAGAAGTGATTCTAGTAAAGTTATATTCAAGTTCTATATTGCTTGAGGATAAGCAACGCTCAAGTGTGGGAATATTTGATAATGCTAAAAACGAACATATATTTCATAGCATTATCCTTCAAGAAAGACAAGATTTTAGTTGCAATTGTTCTATTTACAAGTGATATTCGTTTAAATAATAAAAGGTGAAGACAAAAGACAGATTTGACGATTTGAAGATGCAAACGACCAAAACATTAAAAAGAACAAAGTACAATCCAAGTGGTTCAATTTATTTATGAGAAACGTCTCAAAATTACAAGAGTACAAGCTGCAAAATGAAAAGTACAAGATATTAAATAGTACGAAAGGACGTTCGAAAATCCAAAATCGGGACATGAACCAACTATCAACGCGCGACTCAACGGAGCTAAAATTACAAGTCAACTATGCACATGAATATAATATAATATATATATAATTATATATATTAAATTATATTATTAAAAACCGTCGGCAAACTAGCAAACAAAAGAATGTGACCAGGAATAGGCGGCCATGCGATCGCATGGCCAACATGCCCAAAATCCATGCGATCGCATGGAACACTGTAGCAGGCCAAGTCCTATAAATTGGAACGTTTTCTGCCGAGTGTAGTACACCTTCATTCACTGATCTCTCTCACTCTCTCAATTATATTTATATTTTTATTATAATTATAGTTTTAATATTAAGTTAATAATAATAAGGGTATAGTGGTGAATGTTTTAAGTTTGTAAGTCGAAACTATGTTCGTGTAACACTACGCGATTAATACTCATTGTAAGTTATGTTCAACCTTTTTAAATTAATATCTCGTAGCTAAGTTATTATTATGCTTATTTAAACGAAGTAATCGTGATGTTGGACTAAATATTTAAGACGGGGTTATTGGGCTTTGGACCATAATTGAGGTTTGGGCAAAAGATCGACACTTGTGGAAATTGGACTATGGGCTATTAATGGGCTTTATATTAATTAAATGATATCTTGTTGATTTAATATAGAGATTTATAATTTGACGTATTTATATATAACCACATACGCTTGACTGAGCATGGTGGGCGGGATATTTATAAATACGAATAATTGTTCATTTGACCGGACACGGAGATGGATTAATAGTCAATGGACTCATTAAAACAGGGGTGGATTACATTCGAGGGTAATTGGTGTAATTGTTAACAAAGTATTAAAATCTTGGATTACACGCAGTCGATAACCTGGTGTATTCATTAAACAAAGTATTAAGACCTTGTTACAGTTTAAGTCCCAATTAGTTGGAATATTTGACTTCGGGTATAAGGGTAATTTGACGAAGAGTTTCGCACTTTATAATTATGACCAATAGACTTATCGAATAATTCAGGACAAAGGACAATTAACCCTTGGTAATAAACTAAAATTAACACGTCAAACATTATGATTACGGAAGTTTAAATAAGCATAATTCTCTTAATTTATATCTCATCGTACTTTTATTTACTGTCATTTTATTTATCGTACTTTAAATTATTGCATTTTTATTTATCGCACTTTTCATTAACCATCATTTAATTTACGCTTTAAATTAAGTTATATTTATATTTAATATTTTACATTAGGTTTTAATTGTGACTTAAGACGGAAAAGCGACAAACCGGTCATTAAACGGTAAAAGCGCACCCTTTTATAACAATAATAATATTATATATATATATATATATATATATATATATATATATATATATATATATATATATATATATATATATATATATATATATATATATATATATATATATATATATACAAATATAGTTTAAAATAAATATAGCGTTAAACTTAGCTGACTCCCTGTGGAACGAACCGGACTTACTAAAAACTACACTACTCTACGATTAGGTACACTTCCTATAAGTGTTGTAGCAAGGTTTAGGTATATCCATTCATAAATAAATAAATAACTTGTGTAAAATTGTATCATATTTAATAGTATTTCGTAGTAAAATATAATCTATTTCGTACTACCCCTCGCACACATCAGTTATTATGAGTGGGCATTATTATAGCGGTTATTATACATAACCGTCAATTACCCATCTATAAATAGTGGCTCTAAGCCTCATTTTAGGGCCAATCATCCACACTATATAATCTTCTTCTCATTCCTACCTTGGAGGCTCAGCAAAAGACAAACAACATCACACCCTTCATACCCCATCTAACCGAAGGAACCCATTCCAAAGGTTAGGCTATTCTTTTACTCATGTGCACTTGAACCATATAATTTTGGGTCGATCATATGCCAACCTTATTTCCGTTTGCTGCAATTTTTTCAGTTTGCTCGTTGGAGACTTCAGCGATGGTCTAGTGTTGGTGGTCGATGATCTGTTGGATATAAATTGGAATTAAATTTACCGTAGAGGGTTGAGCTGAGAATCTTTTTTATTATTATTATTATTATTATTATTATTATTATTATTATTATTATTATTATTATTATTATTATTATTATTATTATTATTATTATTATTATTATTGTTATTGTTATTGTTATTATTGTTATTATTATTATTATTATTATTATTATTATTATTATTATTATTATTATTATTATTATTATTATTATTATTATTTTGCTAAAAACTTTAACTTTATTAAAACTCGAGCTTCATAAAAAAAAAACCGCAACAAAGATACAAATTGAGGTAACGAGACCCGCACAAGACTAGCAACCACTATAAGTAATCTAACATGCTAACGTCAAATACCTAAGTAACCAAACAACTAAAACACAAGCACACCAACAAAACCCTGACTCAGACCCAAAACATAAACATGAATAGCCTACAACGTTAACCTTTCATAGTACCTCTTTTCTTGACCTTAAACCCCTTTCTCACTATTTGTTTCGAAAGCACCTTCAAATTAAGCAGTTTACCCTCCACTCTAATGCATCCTTCAAAATCTTTCGCCACCTCGTTAAAAAAAAAACTAGAAGTATTACTCGAAGTGTTATTACTTCTAGGCCCAACAAACTAGGCACAGTCTCATCAAGACTCCAGCACCCACAACTAGAGCTGTAAATAAAACCCTGACCTGATTGAAACTCGACCCAATACCCAAAACCGGGTCCAACATAAACCCGGGTATTGAGAACCCGCTACCTGGTTCGGATACCCGACCCTAATAGGATTGGGCTCAATTTTCTTGGCTGACAAGGTAAAACCAGGTTAAATAAGCTTTTCGAGCGGATGGGCCTGAAGTGGAGAAAATAAATAGTAGTATACCTTTAATTCTTCAAAAATATTGATAAATTGCAGCCTGCACGGTTCGAACCCTGATACCGCCGATACATAAGCTACGCTTTAACCAATGATGAAATGAATCCATTTGGATGCAATTGTAGTTTTAAATAAATTAACCACCAACGGATCCTAACGTTCTTCCTAAATATAAATTACATATACTATGTATACCTTTTTAAAAAACCCATAAGCTTAGAGCTTAAGTTCGATTGAATACGAAATGGGGTAAAACCCGAGTGTACTTAAGAGCACGTAGTCATACGTGAAACGTATTTATATTTATATTTAAGTTGTGCTATTATTATTAACTAAGAAAGAATTTGGACCGTGCATTGCGGCGGTCGTATTTGAATATACATTCTTTAGTACATGTTTCTACTATGACACGATATATATGTACAAAATGCCTACGTATATTTTATACTCATTACAAACGTACATAATGTTCTACATTTAAAAATTTTAAAAACACAACATTTAAAGAAAACACAATATTTCTGAAAGTAACGCGCTTTTTTACGATTCTTTTTCTTCTTTATTTCTATCAAAACCAAATACTGACATCATGATGCATTACATTGTTTCTTTAACTCTCCCCAAGGAAAACAAATATACCTAATGGTCTGTGCATTGCGGTGAAACATTTAACGTCATTTATGAAACCAATGTTAAGCAAGAATTAAGGGGAAAAAATGCGAAAAAGGCAGAAAGACTCTAACTCAAGTCTTTTCCCTTAGAAACTTATGAATTTAATATCATTAGTTGAGTTTATTTATTATATACATATATATATAATTTATCAAAAATGTTTCCATTTAGAAAAAAATTCCGTTTCGAATCTAATTAGTTGCATTTTGTTCGTAAAATTATTTTGAGTTGAAAGGTAATGACGGTTAAACCTATCTCACGGCGAGGAAAAAAATAAATGCCGTTAAAAAATTGAGTGAATTTTATTTAATGATTATTGTATTATATTGAAAAGTTATATTTCAACCCCTTAACTTACTCGTTCATATCCAACTTGCACGCTTGAACAATTAAATCTTTTACCCCTCAATAATAGATGAGTTTACTCAAAATTTCCCTAGTTGAAACTACATCTTGTAAATAATAAAACGACCAAATAATTGATTGCTATTAGCTTATATTATAATATAATATAATATAATATAATATAATAAAAGTTATTAGTTTTCATATAAAAAAAACTATTATTGTATTGTTTAAATCAAATCAAAATTATGTATTAATTTGTACAAATAAAATGTGTTTGTTATATTGTTTATATAGTTGGAACGAGGTATGTGGGCAGCTCACGTGTTGTCGCGCAAATATTTAGAATACATACATTACATATATCAATGGTCGTTATAAAACTTATCACCTGGCATTACTTAAATTATTTATATGAATTAAAAAAAAGCAAACCCAATGTAACGAAAAGAAAACAGAAAAAGGAAAAAAAATAAGATTTTTTTAATTACAACTCTAAAAGTTGTCATTAAGAGATTAAAACATGCAAAAAAAAAGACTTGCACATTAATTTGAATTTATCAGCGTCCGAAGAATAACCACCTCATGTGCTAGTATTGTTTGCATTAATATAATTTTTAATGACAGTCATTAAAAAAAATTGACGGCTCTATTGAGTCGACAAAAATCGTCGATTTATTGGCGACTTGACTGACTCTTAGAGCCTAAATTAAGTTCCGGGCAGGATTTAAAACCCATGAAAATTTGATTTTACTATTTTCATGGCGTCTATTATTATTTTTATTTTATTTATTTTTTAAAAAAAAACTTTTTCCTACTTAAAGGCCGGAGGTCCTCTCTGACGCAATCTCTTTATCCGTCGAATAAAGAGAGAGATGACTTTCTCTACTCTTGAGAGTGTTTTTACTCTTGGTGAAGAAATGACTTGTCTTTATTCTCGAATATGGGAAGGATTGTCTACATCTCACCTCCCTCATACAACACTTATGTGGTATTGGTTTTTGTTGTTATTGTTGTTGTAGTCATTAAAAAAATTCAAAAAATTATAAGAAAAAATGAAATATAAGTTTTTTTTTCTTCAAAAGATGTTATTTTATTTTATTTTGTAATTAGATGTGTAAAAAAATTAGAAATAAACATTAAAAATGAAAGTTAGAAATTTACATGAATCCTAAAATGAATCCTAAGTGTGAAGAGTTTGATCAAAGGAACAAGTCAAAGAGAGCTTGACTCGGTGAACAAGTCGTAGGGAGCTTGACTTGGTGAACAAGTCGTGGGGATCTTGTTGCTTTAATTAAATCTTCTAGTAGGAATGAAGTATGGAGCAAGTAATAGATATTTATGAAATGTCTTTTGCATGAAGGACAAGTTTAACTTGGTGGACAAGTTTAACTCTTCCTATAAACCACGTTAAATACCCGTGTCGTTTGTACTTTATTTATCATTTTAATGTAGTGACCCGAACTTTTCCATGTTTATATATATTAATTGAGACTGATATTTATATGATTAAATGTTTCCAACATGTTAAGCAATCAAACTTCTTAAGACTTGATTAATTGAAATATGTTTCATATAGACAATTGACCACCCAAGTTGACCGGTGATTCACGAACGTTAAAACTTGTAAAAACTATATGATGACATATATATGGATATATATATAGTTAACATGATACTATGATAAGTAAACATATCATTAAGTATATTAACAATGAATTACATATGTAAAAACAAGACTACTAACTTAATGATTTTTAAACGAGACATATATGTAACGATTATCGTTGTAAAGACATTTAATGTATATATATCATATTAAGAGATATTCATACATGATAATATCATGATAATATAATAATTTAAAATCTCATTTGATATTATAAACATTGGGTTAACAACATTTAACAAGATCGTTAACCTAAAGGTTTCAAAACAACACTTACATGTAACGACTAACGATGACTTAACGACTCAGTTAAAATGTATATACATGTAGTGTTTTAATATGTATTTATACACTTTTGAAAGACTTCAATACACTTATCAAAATACTTCTACTTAACAAAAATGCTTACAATTACATCCTCGTTCAGTTTCATCAACAATTCTACTCGTATGCACCCGTATTCGTACTCGTACAATACACAGCTTTTAGATGTATGTACTATTGGTATATACACTCCAATGATCAGCTTTTAGCAGTCCATGTGAGTCACCTAACACATGTGAGAACCATCATTTGGCAACTAGCATGAAATATCTCATAAAATTACAAAAATATGAGTAATCATTCATGACTTATTTACATGAAAACAAAATAACATATCCTTTATATCTAATCCATACACCAACGACCAAAAACACCTACAAACACTTTCATTCTTCAATTTTCTTCATCGAATTGATCTCTCTCAAGTTCTATCTTCAAGTTCTAAGTGTTCTTCATAAATTCCAAAAGTTCTAGTTTCATAAAATCAAGAATACTTTCAAGTTTGCTAGCTCACTTCCAATCTTGTAAGGTGATCATCCAACCTCAAGAAATCTTTGTTTCTTACAGTAGGTTATCATTCTAATACAAGGTAATAATCATATTCAAACTTTGGTTCAATTTCTATAACTATAACAATCTTATTTCAAGTGATGATCTTACTTGAACTTGTTTTCGTGTCATGATTCTGCTTTAAGAACTTCGAGCCATCCAAGGATCCATTGAAGCTAGATCCATTTTTCTCTTTTCCAGTAGGTTTATCCAAGGAACTTAAGGTAGTAATGATGTTCATAACATCATTCGATTCATACATATAAAGCTATCTTATTCGAAGGTTTAAACTTGTAATCACTAGAACATACTTTAGTTAATTCTAAACTTGTTCGCAAACAAAAGTTAATCCTTCTAACTTGACTTTTAAAATAAACTAAACACATGTTCTATATCTATATGATATTCTAACTTAATGATTTAAAACCTGGAAACACGAAAAACACCGTAAAACCGGATTTACGCCGTCGTAGTAACACCGCGGGCTGTTTTGGGTTAGTTAATTAAAACTATGATAAACTTTGATTTAAAAGTTGTTATTCTGAGAAAATGATTTTTATTATGAACATGAAACTATATCCAAAAATTATGGTTAAACTCAAAGTGGAAGTATGTTTTCTAAAATGGTCATCTAGACGTCGTTCTTTCGACTGAAATGACTACCTTTACAAAAATGACTTGTAACTTATTTTTCCGACTATAAACCTATACTTTTTCTGTTTAGATTCATAAAATAGGGTTCAATATGAAACCATAGCAATTTGATTCACTCAAAACGGATTTAAAATGAAGAAGTTATGGGTAAAACAAGATTGGATAATTTTTCTCATTTTAGCTACGTGAAAATTGGTAACAAATCTATTCCAACCATAACTTAATCAACTTGTATTGTATATTATGTAATCTTGAGATACCATAGACACGTATACAATGTTTCGACCTATCATGTCGACACATCTATATATATTTCGGAACAACCATAGACACTCTATATGTGAATGTTGGAGTTAGCTATACAGGGTTGAGGTTGATTCCAAAATATATATAGTTTGAGTTGTGATCAATACTGAGATACGTATACACTGGGTCGTGGATTGATTCAAGATAATATTTATCGATTTATTTCTGTATATCTAACTGTGGACAACTAGTTGTAGGTTACTAACGAGGACAGCTGACTTAATAAACTTAAAACATCAAAATATATTAAAAGTGTTGTAAATATATTTTGAACATACTTTGATATATATGTATATATTGTTATAGGTTCGTGAATCAACCAGTGGCCAAGTCTTACTTCCCGACGAAGTAAAAATCTGTGAAAGTGAGTTATAGTCCCACTTTTAAAATCTAATATTTTTGGGATGAGAATACATGCAGGTTTTATAAATGATTTACAAAATAGACACAAGTACGTGAAACTACATTCTATGGTTGAATTATCGAAATCGAATATGCTCCTTTTTATTAAGTCTGGTAATCTAAGAATTAGGGAACAGACACCCTAATTGAGCGAATCCTAAAGATAGATCTATCGGGCCCAACAAGCCCCATCCAAAGTACCGGATGCTTTAGTGCTTCAAAATTTATATCATATCCGAAGGGTGTCCCGGAATGATGGGGATATTCTTATATATGCATCTTGTTAATGTCGGTTACCAGGTGTTCACCATATGAATGATTTTTATCTCTATGTATGGGATGTGTATTGAAATATGAAATCTTGTGGTCTATTATTATGATTTGATATATATAGGTTAAACCTATAACTCACCAACATTTTTGTTGACGTTTTAAGCATGTTTATTCTCAGGTGATTATTAAGAGCTTCCGCTGTCGCATACTTAAATAAGGACGAGATTTGGAGTCCATGCTTGTATGATATTGTGTAAAAACTGCATTCAAGAAACTTATTTTGTTGTAACATATTTGTATTGTAAACCATTATGTAATGGTCGTGTGTAAACAGGATATTTTAGATTATCATTATTTGATAATCTACGTAAAGCTTTTTAAACCTTTATTGATGAAATAAAGGTTATGGTTTGTTTTAAAATGAATGCAGTCTTTGAAAAACGTCTCATATAGAGGTCAAAACCTCGCAACGAAATCAATTAATATGGAACGTTTTTAATCAATAAGAACGGGACATTTCATTTAATTCCTTTGTCGTTCGTGGGTTGGTGATTGAGATCAATCTCTTGTCTTGTTGGGGCTTCCTAATTCCTAACAAGTGGTATTAGAGCTCAAGGTTCGAGTATGGGCACGATGGCGAATTGAAAGTATGGTGAACGAACGACGGGTATATGATGTGATGCAACATGTATCATGATCATGGGATCAGTCAACGGGGTCGATGATCTGATTGATGGGTCTTGATTTTCGGGAAGATCCGAGCATCGAATCTAAGTTATCATTCCTTGCGGTCTCGTTCGAGGGAATGATGAACTTCAAAATTCGGATTCTACTGTGCAGATGGAGGAGAAAAAGCGTAACAGGTTCGTTAACTGTTGGATTGGTTTGAAATTTTTACCGAAGGTGCTAGATACATAGGTCTAGTGGTCGTAAAAGTTTAAGGAAGATCGAACCGTTAGTTCTCGAGATATAGTTTTTCTAAGCTGCTGCCATCTTTAAACAGTTAGGATTCGGAGCTGTTAGAGAAGAAAAATCATTACGGGTTCGTTAACCGTCAGATCGCCTTGAAAGTTTTACTGTAGGTGAAAGGCGTATAGGTCTAGTCATGGTCAAAATTTGACAGCGATCAGACCGTTAGATCTGAAGTTATGTTTTTTCGAAGTTGCAGTTGTTCGGGTTTGAAGCTACAGTGAGAGAAAAATCATAGAGGGTTCGTTTGTGAAACTTGGACTGTAGGTTCTAAAAGTACTGATCTAAGAGTGGTAAACTTTTGGTGATGATCGGACCGTTGGATCTTGAGATACGATTTTTTTTTAAGTTGCGGCAGTTTTATGAGATAGTTCTGGTTTTGATGTTGCGAGTGGCAAGATGATTTCTTTTGCGAATCTTCGGGCGATAAAGGCTGTGTTTTTCGGTGATTTTTATTATTTCCTCCTCCGGATCTTCCTCTTCCGGTTTCTCTTCTTCCGGTTCCTCTTCTTTTTCTTCCGGAATTTGTGAATCTTCCCAAAATACATTCGACTCTTCATTGTTATTAGGTGAGTCGATGGGATTGGTTCTGGAAGTAGACATTTATCACACATTAACTAACACATTAGTAATATTCCACATAATATTTACACGTAAAAATATATAGTTTCCAACAAAAAGTGTTAAGCAAGTGTGTTTAAAGTAAACACGGTCGAAGTCCAGACTCACTAATGCATCCTAACAAACTCGATAAGACACACTTAATGAAAATTTCTGGTTCTCTAAGACCAACGCTCGGATACCAACTGAAATGTTCCGTTCATATCGATTATAAACGTTTCATATTAATTGATTTCGTTGCGAGGTTTGACCTCTATATGAGACGTTTTTCAAAGACTGCATTCGAATTTTAAAACAAATCATAACCTTTATTTTATCGATAAAGGTTTAAAAAACATAATGTAGATTATCAAGTAATGATAATCTAAAATGTACTTTTTACACACGACTATTACATAATGGTTTACAATAATATTACACAACAATTTAAGTCCCCGAATGCAGTTTTTAAACAATATATTACAAGCATGCTGACTCCAAATCTTGTCCTTAATTTAGCATGCAACAGCGGAAGCTCTTAATAATCACCTGAGAATAAACATGCTTAAAACGTCAACAAAAATGTTGGTGAGTTATAGGGTTAACCTATATATATATATATATATATATATATATATATATATATATATATATATATATATATATATATATATATATATATATATATATATATATATATATATATATATATATATATATATATATATATATATATATATATATATATATATATATATATTGTAACAACCCTCACTTCTCGACTTCTAAATTTACAGAATTAACCCTAGGGTTATCTGCCTGACTATATGTATTAAGGGTTGTTATATACATTTAAATATTGACTGAATAGTAATTTTTAGTCAACAATGTACGCTTAAATAAATAATATATTATTAATTTATATAATTTGACATAATTTACCTAAGTATATAAACTTTGTATCACTTTTATTATTTAGTTAATGTATTATATATTTAACTATATAATAAATCCAATTATATATAAATGTAATAATATTTACAAACTTACTAAAACTATAGTTTAATAATTAAAATCATAATTATTATTAAAAATACAAAATACTGAATTATTTATTATTTTTATGCATAATTTGTATTTATTAATTAAATAAAAAAAATATTGACAAATATTCTTGGAAAAGCACTAAATCAATTTATTTATTTATATAAAAAAAATCCTTAAAATAAATGAATTTAAAAAAAAATAAATAAACAAATAAAATACTTTTTAATTAAAAATTATAATGGAAAAACTACTTTTATTATTTTATTTTGTGCATTATCCCATGACCTAATATTTAATACTTTTGAATTTTAAAATCCCATTAAAAATTAAAATATTTCTTTTTCTTTTAATTATTTTATTCTTTTTACCTAATTTTTTCAAGTATAAATACCCCTCATTTCTCATTCAAACTCACACCAAAATTTCTCTCATTCTCTCTTTGAAGAATTACTATTAGTAAGTATTATTTTCTTACTTTTTACTTTTTACTTTTTACTTTTTACTTTTTAATTTTTACTTTTTACTTCGGTTTATTATTTTATTTTTACCAAAACATGTAAATAATGTTATAAATTATATGCAATTAAAAATAAAATAAATAACATGTTATAATTAGTAATATATGTTACTAAAAATTATAAAAGTATTTTTATGAGTTAATATATTGGAATTATAATTAAAATCGAATTAATGAATATATATATGTATATACGCACCTAACGTGAAGGTTATAATTAAAGATAGCGTACAAAGACTACAAACATCACCGCTACTTGTGGCCTAGGGTGATCCTTGTTACCATTATGGGACGCTTGTGGATCTCGAATGCCTAGACTTAGATTCTGGTCAAGAGATCCTGGGCCACTCGGTAACAATAGATCATTCGAGTGACTTGCATGTTAGCAACGAAGTTTGGGCGAGATTGTACAACATCTTTGTTACGAATTATAACCTGAACATTTTTTAAACTAGAAACTTACTATAAGTGGAAGCTTTCCATAAATAGTAAGTTTCCAAAAAATAGAAACTTTTGAAAAATAGGAACTTTTCTTGAAAACCGTCACTGTCAATATAGTTGCTATATTAATAAACATACTTTATGTCAGTTAGACATTAGCTAATCAAACGTTATACCTCTAGATTGATATCCATATCACTTACTTGCTTTACTTTCCTTCTTGTGTGGAATACTTCAACTGCTATTTAAGGTGAATTCATAGCCCTTCTTTATTGCTAGCAAACTTACTTACTTTACTTGGGGTGAGACACATGCTGTTTTTACTTTTTACAGTTTAGACACAAGTACCAAACTGTTAAACTATGCTATACCCGGCTATGTCCGACTAAGTCCCTACAGTGATATTTTTAATTGCTGCTGCATGCTTAATTATTGGGGTTAGGCCTATCGGGAGTAACGTCCCCGATACATTTGACTAAGTTTTTGTATTACTTGATAATGAAATTAAACCGACAAGGACAGACACAACTTGTCATGGGGCAAACTTGAACGTTTAGTCTAAATATCACGCTTTGGCATAACTTTTTAATCCTGCGGGAGATCAACTTTACAAACTAAATCTTGTGGTCTAAAACAACAGTCAAACTTTTGTTAAACCTATGAACTTTACTCAACCTTTTGGTTGACACTTTAGCATGTTTTGTCTCAGGTGCTATTTGATTCAAGCTTACTTATCTACTGCTTATGTGATGCTACTTGGACATACGATCAAGAGATTATCGCATTTATTACTATTGCATTTAAACATTTACTTTACTCATTTGTAATGACATTTCATTTTCCACTGCGTACTCCATAAAGTTTAACTTTCTCATTTAGTATTGTTCTCGTTATTATAATATGTTGGTATATTTTGATATTAAGTCACATTTCGTCAGAGCATAACCAGGCTGTATAAAGAACCAGGATTGCATTTTTGTGTATGCCTTATGTGTTAGCTAGGGTGCTTTAGCAATCTAGGAAACTATAACCTTTCCTGCCTTAGACTTAAAGTACTTAGGATTACCTTATAATCTTAACAACCTTGCTTTGATAATCTTGGTTTAAAATGCTAATCAAAGTCTCTTTCCTAATGTTAGGATGTCTAATTTTCATCAAACGAACAAAATGACTCTTTTCAAGCCGACCGAAGAAGATACTAAAGGGTCTTCCACTGAAAGACCAACCCAAAGTCCACCTTATGGCTTTGGTGGTCCTCGTTCACCAAACTATAGTCCAGATACTTTACCTAATTCTCCCGATCACTACCCGACCCCGAAAACTGAAGACAAGGGGAAACGTCCTGAGGAAACTGGTCCGTCAAGGAAAAGAGTCCGATCTTCTTCTTATAATGATGCTGCTAAGTATGAGGGTTTGCTTCGCCACATGGCGAGAGTGGAGGTCCGTATGGATGAGAAGGACCGCGAAATTAAGAAGTTGGTGGAGGAAAATGTTGAACTAAGAAAAGAATTAAGGCTCCTAAAGTACGAGGAAGAACGCAAAACTCGTTGGGGAAAGCAATCACTTGCTCATCTCCAGGAGGATGTTAACTTCCGAATGAAAATGGAGAGAAGCCGAGTCGACAAACAACTTGCCTTAAGGGAATACGACATCAATGCTGTTAACAGTCGTGTTACCAACCTTTACGACAATCTCGAGTACCTCTACAAAAAGCAAAAAGGAAAGAACGAGCGATATGATAAGTTTATCAAAGAATCTCTCGAATCTCAAACCGAAAGGCTAGAGAAACTTGTGAAGGATAACATGGAAAAAGTGATGAAGCAGTTTGAGGATGAAAAGAAGAGATATGAAGATTATTTCAATCTTAATAATCTTTAGTTATCATTCCTATTTTTCCATCTATGTAAAGGCTATGCCTTAAAACTATTTCTAATTCCGAATCGTGTATTAAGGCTTATTTAATGCCTAGTTCCTTAATAAAATAAAGTGTTTTATTTATATCATGTGTTACGATAAAACTGTGCATGTTCCATTAGGAAATGGAGAGACTCTCATCATCCAAGGTGAAAAGAGTGGTTCCAATCTCAACATCATCTCCTGTATTAAAACTCGCAAATACCTTAAGAAAGGTTATCCAGCTATTCTAGCTCACGTTAAGATGATTGAATCTAAAGAGAAGCGTATTGAAGATGTACCAGTGGTTAAAGACTTTCCCGATGTGTTTCCCGAAGATCTTCCTGGTCTTCCACCTCCTCGATAAGTTGAATTTCAAATTGATTTAACTCCTGGTGCTGCTCCTATTGCTAAAGCGCCGTATCGTTTAGCACCCTTCGAGATGAAGAAACTTTCCAACCAGCTCCAAGAACTATTGGATAAAGGTTTCATTCGTCCAAGCTCGTCCCCATGGGGAGCTCCTATTCTATTTATTAAAAAGAAGGATGGTACGTTAAGGATGTGCATTGATTACCGCGAACTTAACAAGCTTACTATCAAGAACCGTTATCCGTTGCCACGTATTGATGATCTATTCGACCAACTTCAAGGGTCAAGTGTTTATTCAAAGATTTATTTGAGGTCCGGATATCACAAATTTAGAGTCAAGGAATTCGATATTCCTAAGACTGCTTTTCGCACTCGTTATGGGTACTATGAATTCTGTGTCATGCCTTTTGGTTTGACCAATGCTCCTGCTATGTTCATGGATCTTATGAACCGTGTTTGCAAACCCTATCTCGATAAATTTGTCATTGTATTCATTGATGACATCTTGATCTATTCCAAGAGTGAGAAAGAACATGAGCAACATTTGCTTATGATTCTTGAAGTCTTACGAAAGGAACAACTTTATGCTAAATTTTCTAAGTGCGAGTTTTGGCTCAAAACCGTACAATTCCTTGGACATGTTGTTGATAGAAGAGGAATACATGTTGATCCTGCTAAAATCACTGCTATTCAGAACTGGGAGATACCAAAGACTGCTAATCATATTCGCCAATTTTTGGGACTTGCCGGTTACTATCGGAGATTTATAAAGGATTTTTCACTTATTGCTAAACCTCTTACAAAGCTAACACAAAAAGGGAAGAAATTTGAATGGTCCGAAGAACAGGAATCTGCTTTCAAGATTCTGAAGGAGAAGTTGACCACAGCCCCGATTCTATCTTTACCTGAAGGTACTGACGATTTTGTTGTTTACTGCGATGCCTCAAAGCAAGGCTTTGGTTGTGTTTTAATGCAATGTGAAAAGGTTATTGCCTATGCATCTAGACAGTTGAAGAAACACGAGGAGAACTATACCACACACGACCTTGAGTTAGGTGCCGTGGTATTTGCATTAAAGATATGGAGACATTATCTATATGGTACCCAGTTTATGGTGTACACTGACCATAAAAGTCTTCGATACATCTTTGATCAAAAATAGCTGAATATGAGGCAAAGTCGATGGCTCGAGTTATTGAATGATTATGACTGTAAGATGGAATATCATCCTGGCAAGGCAAATGTAGTTGCCGATTCCCTTAGTCGAAAAGACGATGTTAAACGTGTTCGTGCCTTAAACCTGAAAATCAAATCAAATCTTATATCACGAATTTGCGAAGCTCAACTGGAAGCTATTAAACCAACACTTATCGAAGGTGAAGGACCTATCGGTTTCGAGAACCAACTCCAAGTGAAAGCTAATGGTACACGGTACTTTGGCAACAGAATTTGGGTTCCTCGCTTCGGTAATCTCCGTGAACTAGTCTTGGATGAAGCGCATAAGACTAGGTATTCTATTCATCCGGGTTCCAGTAAGATGTACCACGATGTGAAGCAATTCTACTGGTGGCCTAACATGAAAACCGACATTGCTACTTATGTTAGTAAGTGTCTCACTTGTTTGAAAGTTAAGGCTGAACATCAAAAGCCTTCTGGTCTGTTGACACAACCCGATATTCCGCAGTGGAAGTGGGAATGTATCGCTATGGACTTTATTACTAAATTGCCCAAGACTTCTAGTGGAAATGATACTATATGGGTCATAGTAGATCGTCTTACTAAATCTGCTCATTTCTTACCGATCAAGGAGACCGACAAGATAGAGAGATTGTCACAACTGTATATCAAAGAAATTGTCTCTCGTCATGGTTTTCCTATATCAATCATATCCGCTCGCGACAGTAGATTCACTTCCAGATTCTGGAAATCCTTACAAACTGCTCTTAGAACTCAACTCGACATGATTACTGCTTATCATCCGCAAACCGCTGGTCAAAGTGAATGAACCATTCAAACATTGGAAGATATGCTTCGCGCTTGTGTTATCGACTTCGGCAAAGGCTGGGATAGACTTCTGCCTTTGGTTGAATTTTCTTATAACAACAGTTATCACTCTAGCATTAAAGCTGCACCTTTTGAAGCTCTATATGGACGAAAGTGTAGATCCCCTCTGTGTTGGGATGAACTTGAGGACACACATTTAACTGGTCCTGAAATTATTCACGAAACTAGTGAAATGATCGTTCAAATCAAGCAACGTTTAGAAACTGCCCGTAGCTGACAGAAGAGTTATGCCGATAAGAAACGAAAGGACATCGAATACCAAGTTGGAGATAAAGTCATGTTGAAAGTATCCCCTTGGAAAGGTGTTGTCCGTTTCGATAAACGAAGTAAACTCAGTCCACGATATGTTGGACCTTTCACAATCACTGAAAGAATTGGTCCCGTAGCATATCGATTAGAACTACCAACCGAACTCAGTCAAGTACATGATGTGTTTCATGTCTCAAATCTTAAACGGTGTATTGCTGATGACACTCTCATTATTCCTTTGGATGACATTCGCATTGATGATAAAATGCACTTCATAGAGGAACCCGTAGAAGTCATGGACCGATCTGCTAAACGCTTAAAACAAAGCACCATACCTATTGTAAAGATCCGTTGGAATTCACGACGTGGCCCCGAGTATACCTGGGAACGTGAAGACCAAATGAAACAGAAATATCCCCATCTCTTCTCAACCGCTGATGCATCCGAGAAGTCTACCTAAAACTTCGGGACGAAGTTTTCATTAACGGGGAGGTACTGTAACAACCCTCACTTTTCGACTTCTAAATTTACTGAATTAACCCTAGGGTTATCTGCCTGACTAAATGTATTAAGGGTTGTTATATACAATTAAATATTGACTGAATAGTAATTTTAGTCAACAATGTACGCTTAAATAAATAATATATTATTAATTTATATAATTTGACATAATTTAACTAAGTATATAAACTTTGTATCACTTTTATTATTTAGATAATGTATTATATATTTAACTATATAATAAATCCAATTATATATAAATGTAATAATATTTACAAACTTACTAAAACTATAGTTTAATAATTAAAATCATAATTATTATTAAAAAAATACAAATTACCGAATTATTTATTATTTTTATGCAAAATTTATATTTATTAATTAAATAAAAAAATATTGACAAATATTCTTGGAAAAGCACTAAATCAATTTGTTTATTTATATAAAAAAAATCCTTAAAATAAATGAATTTAAAATAAATAAATAAATAAATAAATAAAATACTTTTTAATTAAAAATTATAATGGAAAAACTACTTTTATTATTTTATTTTGTGCGTTATCCCATGACCTAATATTTAATACTTTTGAATTTTAAAATCCCATTAAAAATTAAAATATTTCTTTTTCTTTTAATTATTTTATTCTTTTTACCTAATTTTTTCAAGTATAAATACCCCTCATTTTTCATTCAAACTCACACCAAAATTTCTATCATTCTCTCTTTGAAGAATTACTACTAGTAAGTATTATTTTCTTACTTTTTACTTTTTACTTTTTACTTTTTACTTCGGTTTATTATTTTATTTTTACCAAAACATGTAAATAATGTTATAAAGTATATGCAATTAAAAATAAAATAAATAACATGTTATAATTAGTATTATATGTTACTAAAAATTATAAAAGTATTTTTATGAGTTAATATATTGGAATTATAATTAAAATCGAATTAATGAATATATATATGTATATACGCACCTAACGTGAAGGTTATAATTAAAGATAGCGTACAAAGACTACAAACATCACCGCTACTTGTGGCCTATGAAATGTTCCGTTCTTATTGATTAAAAACGTTCCATATTAATTGATTTCGTTGCGAAGTTTTGACCTCTATATGAGACGTTTTTCAAAGACTGCATTCATTTTAAAATAAACCATAACCTTTATTTCATCAATAAAGGTTTAAAAAGCTTTACGTAGATTATCAAATAATGATAATCTAAAATATCCTGTTTACACACGACCATTACATAATGGTTTACAATACAAATATGTTACAACAAAATAAGTTTCTTGAATGCAGTTTTTACACAATATCATACAAGCATGGACTCCAAATCTCGTCCTTATTTAAGTATGCGACAGCGGAAGCTCTTAATAATCACCTGAGAATAAACATGCTTAAAACGCCAACAAAAATGTTGGTGAGTTATAAGTTTAACCTATATATATCAAATCATAATAATAGACCACAAGATTTCATATTTCAATACACATCCCATACATAGAGATAAAAATCATTCATATGGTGACCACCTGGTAACCGACATTAACAAGATGCATATATAAGAATATCCCCATCATTCCGGGATACCCTTCGGATATGATATAAATTTCGAAGTACTAAAGCATCCGGTACTTTGGATGGGGCTTGTTGGGCCCGATAGATCTATCTTTAGAGTTCGCGTCAATTAGGGTGTCTGTTCCCTAATTCTTAGATTACCAGACTTAATAAAAAGGGGCATATTCGATTTCGATAATTCAACCATAGAATGTAGTTTCACGTACTTGTGTCTATTTTGTAAATCATTTATAAAACCTGCATGTATTCTCATCCCAAAAATATTAGATTTTAAAAGTGGGACTATAACTCACTTTCACAGATTTTTACTTCGTCGGGAAGTAAGACTTGGCCACTGGTTGATTCACGAACCTATAACAATATATACATATATATCAAAGTATGTTCAAAATATATTTACAACACTTTTAATATATTTTGATGTTTTAAGTTTATTAAGTCAGCTGTCCTCGTTAGTAACCTATAACTAGTTGTCCACAGTTAGATGTACAGAAATAAATCGATAAATATTATCTTGAATCAATCCACGACCCAGTGTATACGTATCTCAGTATTGATCACAACTCAAACTATATATAGTTTGGAATCAACCTCAACCCTGTATAGCTAACTCCAACATTCACATATAGAGTGTCTATGGTTGTTCCGAAATATGTATAGATGTGTCGACATGATAGGTCGAAACATTGTATACGTGTCTATGGTATCTCAAGATTACATAATATACAATACAAGTTGATTAAGTTATGGTTGGAATAGATTTGTTACCAATTTTCACGTAGCTAAAATGAGAAAAATTATCCAATCTTGTTTTACCCATAACTTCTTCATTTTAAATCCATTTTGAGTGAATCAAATTGCTATGGTTTCATATTGAACTCTATTTTATGAATCTAAACAGAAAAGTATAGGTTTATAGTCGGAAAAATAAGTTACAAGTCGTTTTTGTAAAGGTAGTCATTTCAGTCGAAAGAACGACGTCTAGATGACCATTTTAGAAAACATACTTCCACTTTGAGTTTAACCATAATTTTTGGATACAGTTTCATGTTCATAATAAAAATCATTTTCTCAGAATTACAACTTTTAAATCAAAGTTTATCATAGTTTTTAATTAACTAACCCAAAACAGCTCGCGGTGTTACTACGACGGCGTAAATCCGGTTTTACGGTATTTTTCGTGTTTCCAGGTTTTAAATCATTAAGTTAGCATATCATATAGATATAGAACATGTGTTTAGTTGATTTTAAAAGTCAAGTTAGAAGGATTTACTTTTGTTTGCGAACAAGTTTAGAATTAACTAAACTATGTTCTAGTGATTACAAGTTTAAACCTTCGAATAAGATAGCTTTATATGTATGAATCGAATGATGTTATGAACATCATTACTACCTTAAGTTCCTTGTATAAACCTACTGGAAAAGAGAAAAATGGATCTAGCTTCAATGGATCCTTGGATAGCTCGAAGTTCTTGAAGCAGAATCATGACACGAAAACAAGTTCAAGTAAGATCATCACTTGAAATAAGATTGTTATAGTTATAGAAATTGAACCAAAGTTTGAATATGATTATTACCTTGTATTAGAATGATAACCTACTGTAAGAAACAAAGATTTCTTGAGGTTGGATGATCACCTTACAAGATTGGAAGTGAGCTAGCAAACTTGAAAGTATTCTTGATTTTATGTAACTAGAACTTGTAGAATATATGAAGAACACTTAGAACTTGAAGATAGAACTTGAGAGAGATCAATTAGATGAAGAAAATTGAAGAATGAAAGTGTTTGTAGGTGTTTTTGGTCGTTGGTGTATGGATTAGATATAAAGGATATGTAATTTTGTTTTCATGTAAATAAGTCATGAATGATTACTCATATTTTTGTAATTTTATGAGATATTTCATGCTAGTTGCCAAATGATGGTTCCCACATGTGTTAGGTGACTCACATGGGCTGCTAAGAGCTGATCATTGGAGCGTATATACCACTAGTACATACATCTAAAAGCTGTGTATTGTACGAGTACGAATACGGGTGCATACGAGTAGAATTGTTGATGAAACTGAACGAGAATGTAATTGTAAGCATTTTTGTTAAGTAGAAGTATTTTGATAAGTGTATTGAAGTCTTCCAAAAGTGTATAAATACATATTAAAACACTACATGTATATACATTTTAACTGATTCGTTAAGTCATCGTTAGTCGTTACATGTAAGTGTTGTTTTGAAACCTTTAGGTTAACGATCTTGTTAAATGTTGTTAACCCAATGTTTATAATATCAAATGAGATTTTAAATTATTATATTATCATGATATTATCATGTATGAATATCTCTTAATATGATATATATACATTAAACGTCTTTACAACGATAATCGTTACATATATGTCTCGTTTAAAAATCATTAAGTTAGTAGTCTTGTTTTTACATATGTAGTTCATTGTTAATATACTTAATGATATGTTTACTTATCATAGTATCATGTTAACTATATATATATCCATATATATGTCATCATATAGTTTTTACAAGTTTTAACGTTCGTGAATCACCGGTCAACTTGGGTGGTCAATTGTCTATATGAAACATATTTCAATTAATCAAGTCTTAACAAGTTTGATTGTTTAACATGTTGGAAACATTTAATCATGTAAATATCAATCTCAATTAATATATATAAACATGGAAAAGTTCGGGTCACTACAGTACCTACCCGTTAAATAAATTTCGTCCCGAAATTTTAAGCTGTTGAAGGTGTTGACGAATCTTCTGGAAATAGATGCGGGTATTTCTTCTTCATCTGATCTTCACGCTCCCAGGTGAACTCGGGTCCTCTACGAGCATTCCATCAAACCTTAACAATTGGTATCTTGTTTTGCTTAAGTCTTTTAACCTCACGATCCATTATTTCGACGGGTTCTTCGATGAATTGAAGTTTTTCGTTGATTTGGATTTCATCTAACGGAATAGTGAGATCTTCTTTAGCAAAACATTTCTTCAAATTCGAGACGTGGAAAGTGTTATGTACAGCCGCGAGTTGTTGAGGTAACTCAAGTCGGTAAGCTACTGGTCCGACACGATCAATAATCTTGAATGGTCCAATATACCTTGGATTTAATTTCCCTCGTTTACCAAATCGAACAACGCCTTTCCAAGGTGCTACTTTAAGCATGACCATCTCTCCAATTTCAAATTCTATATCTTTTCTTTTAATGTCAGCGTAGCTCTTTTGTCGACTTTGGGCGGTTTTCAACCATTGTTGAATTTGGATGATCTTCTCGGTAGTTTCTTGTATAATCTCCGGACCCGTAATTTGTCTATCCCCCACTTCACTCCAACAAATCAGAGACCTATAATTTCTACCATAAAGTGCTTCAAACGGCGCCATCTCAATGCTTGAATGGTAGCTGTTGTTGTAGGAAAATTCTGCTAACGGTAGATGTCGATCCCAACTGTTTCCGAAATCAATAACACATGCTCGTAGCATGTCTTCAAGCAGTACTCATGTCTAGACGAGTTCCTAATGCTTGCTGTAATGTCTGCCAGAATCTTGAAATAAATCTGCCATCCCTATCAGAGATAATAGAGATTGGTATTCCATGTCTGGAGATGACTTCCTTCAAATACAGTCGTGCTAACTTCTCCATCTTGTCATCTTCTCTTATTGGCAGGAAATGTGCTGATTTGGTGAGACGATCAACTATTACCCAAATAGTATCAAAACCACTTGCAGTCCTTGGCAATTTAGTGATGAAATCCATGGTAATGTTTTCCCATTTCCATTCCAGAATTTCGGGTTGTTGAAGTAGACCTGATTGTTTCTGATGCTCAGCTTTGACCTTAGAACACGTCAAACATTCTCCTACGTATTTAGCAACATCGGCTTTCATACCCGGCCACCAAAAATGTTTCTTGAGATCCTTGTACATCTTCCCCGTTCCAGGATGTATTGAGTATCTGGTTTTATGAGCTTCTCTAAGTACCATTTCTCTCATATCTCCAAATTTTGGTACCCAAATCCTTTCAGCCCTATATTGGGTTCCGTCTTCCCGAATATTAAGATGCTTCTCCGATCCTTTGGGTATTTCATCCTTTAAATTTCCCTCTTTTAAAACTCCTTGTTGCGCCTCCTTTATTTGAGTAGTAAGGTTATTATGAATCATTATATTCATAGATTTTACTCGAATGGGTTCTCTGTCCTTCCTGCTCAAGGCATCGGCTACCACATTTGCCTTCCCCGGGTGGTAACGAATCTCAAAGTCATAATCATTCAATAATTCAATCCACCTACGCTGCCTCATATTCAGTTGTTTCTGATTAAATATGTGTTGAAGACTTTTGTGGTCGGTATATATAATACTTTTGACCCCATATAAGTAGTGCCTCCAAGTCTTTAATGCAAAAACAACCGCGCCTAATTCCAAATCATGCGTCATATAATTTTGTTCGTGAATCTTCAATTGTCTAGACGCATAAGCAATCACCTTCGTTCGTTGCATTAATACACAACCGAGACCTTGCTTTGATGCGTCACAATAAATCACAAAATCATCATTCCCTTCAGGCAATGACAATATAGGTGCCGTAGTTAGCTTTTTCTTCAATAACTGAAACGCTTTCTCTTGTTCATCATTCCATTCAAATTTCTTCCCTTTATGCGTTAATGCAGTCAAGGGTTTTGCTATTCTGGAAAAGTCTTGGATGAACCTTCTGTAATAACCAGCTAGTCCTAAAAACGGGTGTATGTGTTTCGGAGTTTTCGGGGTTTCCCACTTTTCAACAGTTTCTATCTTTGCCAGATCCACCTTAATACCTTCTTTGTTCACTATGTGACCGAGGAATTGAACTTCTTCCAACCAAAATGCACACTTTGAAAACTTAGCGTACAATTCTTCCTTCCTCAATACTTCTAACACCTTTCTCAAATGTTCACTGTGTTCTTGGTCATTCTTTGAGTAAATAAGTATGTCATCAATGAAAACAATGACAAACTTGTCAAGGTATGGTCCACACACTCGGTTCATAAGGTCCATGAACACAGCTGGTGCATTAGTTAAACCAAACGGCATGACCATAAACTCGTAATGACCGTAACGTGTTCTAAAAGCAGTCTTTGGAATATCATCTTCTTTCACCCGCATTTGATGATACCCGGAACGTAAGTCAATCTTTGAATAAACAGACGAGCCTTGTAGTTGATCAAATAAGTCGTCGATTCTCGGTAGTGGGTAGCGGTTCTTGATGGTAAGTTTGTTCAACTCTCGGTAGTCGATACACAACCTGAATGTACCATCTTTCTTCTTGACAAACAAAACAGGAGCTCCCCACGGTGATGTGCTTGGTCGAATGAAACCACGCTCTAAAAGTTCTTGTAATTGGCTTTGCAGTTCTTTCATCTCGCTGGGTGCTAGTCTGTAAGGAGCACGAGCTATTGGTGCAGCTCCTGGTACAAGATCTATTTGAAATTCAACGGATCGATGTGGGGGTAATCCTGGTAATTCTTTCGGAAATACATCAGGAAATTCTTTTGCAATGGGAACATCATTGATGCTCTTTTCTTCAGTTTGTACTTTCTCGACGTGTGCTAGAACAGCATAGCAACCTTTTCTTATTAGTTTTTGTGCCTTCAAATTACTAATAAGATGTAGCTTCGTGTTGCCCTTTTCTCCGTACACCATTAAGGGTTTTCCTTTTTCTCGTATAATGCGAATTGCATTTTTGTAACAAACGATCTCTGCTTTCACTTCTTTCAACCAGTCCATACCGATTATCACATCAAAACTCCCTAACTCTACTGGTATCAAATCAATCTTAAATGTTTCGCTAACCAGTTTAATTTCTCGATTCCGACATATATTATCTGCTGAAATTAATTTACCATTTGCTAATTCGAGTAAAAATTTACTATCCAAAGGCGTCAATGGACAACTTAATTTAGCACAAAAATCTCTACTCATATAGCTTCTATCCGCACCCGAATCAAATAAAACGTAAGCAGATTTATTGTCAATAAGAAACGTACCCGTAACAAGCTCCGGGTCTTCCTGTGCCTCTGCCGCATTAATATTGAAAACTCTTCCGCGGCCTTGTCCATTCGTGTTCTCCTGGTTCGGGCAATTTCTAATAATGTGGCCCAGTTTTCCACATTTATAACAAACTACATTGGCATAACTTGCTCCGACACTACTTGCTCCGCCATTACTCGTTCCGACACCATTTGTTCCTTTCGTTCTGTTAACCCCTGGTCCGTAGACCTCACACTTCGCCGCGCTATGACCATTTCTTTTACACTTGTTGCAAAATTTGGTGCAGAACCCCGAGTGATACTTTTCACACCTTTGGCATAGCTGCTTCTGATTGTTGTTGTTGTTGTTGCGGTTATTATTGTTGTAGTTGTTGTTGTTGTTGTTGTTGTTGTTGTTGGCTCGTTTGTTGTAGTTACGATTGATGTTGCGATTGTTGGGATAATTGTTGCGATTATTGTTGTAATTGCTGTTGTTATTGTATTGGTGATTCTTATCACCGTTTTCCTCCCACTTTCTTTTGACTTGCTTCACATTGGCCTCTTCAGAAGTATGTTCTTTAATTCTTTCTTCAATCTGGTTCACTAATTTGTGAGCCATTCTACATGCCTGTTGTATGGAGGCAGGCTCGTGTGAACTTATATCTTCTTGGATTCTTTCCGGTAATCCTTTCACAAACGCGTCGATCTTCTCTTCCTCATCTTCGAAAGCTCCCGGACACAATAGGCACAATTCTGTGAATCGTCTTTCGTACGTGGTAATATCAAATCCTTGAGTTCGTAACCCTCTAAGTTCTGTCTTGAGCTTATTGACCTCGGTTCTGGGACGGTACTTCTCGTTCATCAAGTGCTTGAATGCTGACCACGGTAGTGCGTACGCATCATCTTGTCCCACTTGCTCTAGATAGGTATTCCACCATGTTAACGCAGAACCTGTGAAGGTATGCGTAGCGTACTTCACTTTGTCCTCTTCAGTACACTTACTTATGGCAAACACCAATTCGACCTTCTCGGTCCACCGTTTCAATCCGATCGGTCCTTCGGTTCCATCAAATTCTAAAGGTTTGCAGGCAGTGAATTCTTTGTAGGTGCATCCTACACGATTTCCTGTACTACTAGATCTAAGGTTATTGTTGGTATGTAGCGCAACCTGTACTGCGGCTATGTTTGAAGCTAGAAAAGTACAGAATTCCTCTTCATTCATATTCACGGTGTGTCGAGTAGTCGGTGCCATTTCCTTCAAAATAGTCAAATGGAACAAGTTAATCATACAGAATATTAAGAGTAGTTAATAGTATTTCGTAGCATACTATGAACTCATTTATAAAAGCTTTTTCTTCATATTAGCGTTTTATAAGTTTAAATTCGGGTAGTACCTACCCGTTAAGTTCATACTTAGTAGCTAATATACAATTCAACTACTACAATTCTATATGAAAAACTGATTATAATAATATTTCGCGTTCAAACTTTTACACAATATTTTACAAACTTACAATACCGCTTATTTTACATATAGCATGAAATATAGCACACAATAAATTTGATACAAGATGGTTGTGAAGATAATTCTAGCTAGTACACAAGTCGTTCAGCAAAGGCAATAAAGACACGTAATTCATACGTCCAGAAACAAGTCATGCATTCTGGTTTTACTAGGATTACTTCCCATCCTTGGTCTTGTGGAACATAATCGTTATGGCCGTTGATAAGACAGCGTGTTGTAACGTCGTCAAAGGGACGAGGGTTACGTAATGTCCAACAGTCCCGTAACAATCTAAAAACCTCATTTCTTACCCCAATTACCGACTCCGTCACTTGTGGGAACGTTTTGTTTAATAGTTGTAGCCCGATGTTCTTGTTCTCACTTTGGTGAGAAGCGAACATTACTAATCCGTAAGCATAACATGCTTCTTTATGTTGCATGTTAGCCACTTTTTCTAAATCACGAAGTCCAATATTCGGATATATTGAGTCAAAATAATTTCTTAACCCATTGCGTAAAATAGCATTTGGGTTCCCCGCAATATATGCGTCAAAGTAAACACATCGTAACTTATAGATTTTCCAATGTGATATCCCCCATCTTTCGAACGAAAGCCTTTTATAAACCAAGGCATTCTTGGAACGTTCTTCGAATGTCTTACAAACTGATCTCGCCTTAAATAGTTGTGCCGAAGAATTCTGACCGACTCTAGACAAGATTTCATCAATCATGTCTCCGTGTAGGTCTCTTAAAATATTGGGTTGTCTATCCATTTTGTGTTTTTATAATGTAAAATAGACAAGAGTTAGATTCATAAAAAAAAATACTTATTAATACAAGCAATTTTTACAAATATCATAAAGCATAAGCACACTATATTACATATATTACACCACACAAATACAACTATCTTATTCCGACTCGCTTGTTTCTTCTTCTTCGGTTTTGGTTCGTTTTGCCAAGTTTCTAGGGATATATGATGTTCCCCTAATACGAGCCGTAATTTTCCACATTGGTTTAGAAAAACCTGGTGGTTTGGAGGTTCCCGGGTCATTGTTACAACTTAAGGACTTCGGGGGTTGACGATACATATAAAGTTCATCGGGGTTGGAATTAGATTTCTCTATTTTTATGCCCTTTCCCTTATTATTTTCTTTTGCCTTTTTAAATTCATTTGGGGTAATTTCTATAACATCATCGGAATTCTCGTCGGAATCCGATTCATCGGAGAATTGGTAATCCTCCCAATATTTTGCTTCCTTGGCGGAAACACCATTGACCATAATTAACCTTGGTCGGTTGGTTGAGGATTTTCTTTTACTTAACCGTTTTATTATTTCCCCCACCGGTTCTATTTCTTCATCTGGTTCTGATTCTTCTTCCGGTTCCGATTCTTCTTCCGGTTCCGACTCTTCTTCCGGTTCCTCTTCGGGAACTTGTGAATCAATCCACGAATCATTCCAATTTACATTTGACTCTTCATTATTATTAGGTGAGTCAATGGGACTTGTTCTAGAGGTAGACATCTATCACATAATATCAAACGCGTTAAGAGATTAATATATCACATAATATTCACATGTTAAAAATATATAGTTTCCAACAAAATTTGTTAAGCAATCATTTTTCAAGTAAACACGGTCGAAGTCCAGACTCACTAATGCATCCTAACAAACTCGATAAGACACACTAATGCAAAATTCTGGTTCTCTAAGACCAACGCTCGGATACCAACTGAAATGTTCCGTTCTTATTGATTAAAAACGTTCCATATTAATTGATTTCGTTGCGAGGTTTTGACCTCTATATGAGACGTTTTTCAAAGACTGCATTCATTTTAAAATAAACCATAACCTTTATTTCATCAATAAAGGTTTAAAAAGCTTTACGTAGATTATCAAATAATGATAATCTAAAATATCCTGTTTACACACGACCATTACATAATGGTTTACAATACAAATATGTTACAACAAAATAAGTTTCTTGAATGCAGTTTTTACACAATATCATACAAGCATGGACTCCAAATCTCGTCCTTATTTAAGTATGCGACAGCGGAAGCTCTTAATAATCACCTGAGAATAAACATGCTTAAAACGTCAACAAAAATGTTGGTGAGTTATAGGTTTAACCTATATATATCAAATCATAATAATAGACCACAAGATTTCATATTTCAATACACATCCCATACATAGAGATAAAAATCATTCATATGGTGAACACCTGGTAACCGACATTAACAAGATGCATATATAAGAATATCCCCATCATTCCGGGACACCCTTTGGATATGATATAAATTTCGAAGTACTAAAGCATCCGGTACTTTGGATGGGGCTTGTTGGGCCCGATAGATCTATCTTTAGAGTTCGCGTCAATTAGGGTGTCTGTTCCCTAATTCTTAGATTACCAGACTTAATAAAAAGGGGCATATTCGATTTCGATAATTCAACCATAGAATGTAGTTTCACGTACTTGTGTCTATTTTGTAAATCATTTATAAAACCTGCATTTATTCTCATCCCAAAAATATTAGATTTTAAAAGTGGGACTATAACTCACTTTCACAGATTTTTACTTCGTCGGGAAGTAAGACTTGGCCACTGGTTGATTCACGAACCTATAACAATATATACATATATATCAAAGTATGTTCAAAATATATTTACAACACTTTTAATATATTTTGATGTTTTAAGTTTATTAAGTCAGCTGTCCTCGTTAGTAACCTATAACTAGTTGTCCACAGTTAGATGTACAGAAATAAATCGATAAATATTATCTTGAATCAATCCACGACCCAGTGTATACGTATCTCAGTATTGATCACAACTCAAACTATATATAGTTTGGAATCAACCTCAACCCTGTATAGCTAACTCCAACATTCACATATAGAGTGTCTATGGTTGTTTCGAAATATGTATAGATGTGTCGACATGATAGGTCGAAACATTGTATACGTGTCTATGGTATCTCAAGATTACATAATATACAATACAAGTTGATTAAGTTATGGTTGGAATAGATTTGTTACCAATTTTCACGTAGCTAAAATGAGAAAAATTATCCAATCTTGTTCTACCCATAACTTCTTCATTTTAAATCCGTTTTGAGTGAATCAAATTGCTATGGTTTCATATTGAACTCTATTTTATGAATCTAAACAGGAAAGTATAGGTTTATAGTCGGAAAAATAAGTTACAAGTCGTTTTTGTAAAGGTAGTCATTTCAGTCGAAAGAACGACGTCTAGATGACCATTTTAGAAAACGTACTTCCACTTTGAGTTTAACCATAATTTTTGGATATAGTTTCATGTTCATAATAAAAATCATTTTCTCAGAATTACAACTTTTAAATCAAAGTTTATCATAGTTTTTAATTAACTAACCCAAAACAGCTCGCGGTGTTACTACGACGGCGTAAATCCGGTTTTACGGTGTTTTTCGTGTTTCCAGGTTTTAAATTATTAAGTTAGCATATCATATAGATATAGAACATGTGTTTAGTTGATTTTAAAAGTCAAGTTAGAAGGATTAACTTTTGTTTGCGAACAAGTTTAGAATTAACTAAACTATGTTCTAGTGATTACAAGTTTAAACTTTCGAATAAGATAGCTTTATATGTATGAATCGAATGATGTTATGAACATCATTACTACCTTAAGTTCCTTGGATAAACCTACTGGAAAAGAGAAAAATGGATCTAGCTTCAATGGATCCTTGGATGGCTCGAAGTTTTTGAAGCAGAATCATGACACGAAAACAAGTTCAAGTAAGATCATCACTTGAAATAAGATTGTTATAGTTATAGAAATTGAACCAAAGTTTGAATATGATTATTACCTTGTATTAGAATGATAACCTACTGTAAGAAACAAAGATTTCTTGAGGTTGGATGATCACCTTACAAGATTGGAAGTGAGCTAGCAAACTTGAAAGTATTCTTGATTTTATGTAACTAGAACTTGTAGAATATATGAAGAACACTTAGAACTTGAAGATAGAACTTGAGAGAGATCAATTAGATGAAGAAAATTGAAGAATGAAAGTTTTTGTAGGTGTTTTTGGTCGTTGGTGTATGGATTAGATATAAAGGATATGTAATTTTGTTTTCATGTAAATAAGTCATGAATGATTACTCATATTTTTGTAATTTTATGAGATATTTCATGCTAGTTGCCAAATGATGGTTCCCACATGTGTTAGGTGACTCACATGGGCTGCTAAGAGCTGATCATTGGAGTGTATATACCAATAGTACATACATCTAAAAGCTGTGTATTGTACGAGTACGAATACGGGTGCATACGAGTAGAATTGTTGATGAAACTGAACGAGGATGTAATTGTAAGCATTTTTGTTAAGTAGAAGTATTTTGATAAGTGTATTGAAGTCTTCCAAAAGTGTATAAATACATATTAAAACACTACATGTATATACATTTTAACTGATTCGTTAAGTCATCGTTAGTCGTTACATGTAAGTGTTGTTTTGAAACCTTTAGGTTAACGATCTTGTTAAATGTTGTTAACCCAATGTTTATAATATCAAATGAGATTTTAAATTATTATATTATCATGATATTATCATGTATGAATATCTCTTAATATGATATATATACATTAAACGTCTTTACAACGATAATCGTTACATATATGTCTCGTTTAAAAATCATTAAGTTAGTAGTCTTGTTTTTACATATGTAGTTCATTGTTAATATACTTAATGATATGTTTACTTATCATAGTATCATGTTAACTATATATATATCCATATATATGTCATCATATAGTTTTTACAAGTTTTAACGTTCGTGAATCACCGGTCAACTTGGGTGGTCAATTGTCTATATGAAACATATTTCAATTAATCAAGTCTTAACAAGTTTGATTGTTTAACATGTTGAAAACATTTAATCATGTAAATATCAATCTCAATTAATATATATAAACATGGAAAAGTTCGGGTCACTACAGCCTAGGGTGATCCTTGTTACCATTATGGGACGTTTGTGGATCTCGAATGCCAAGACTTAGATTCTGGTCAAGAGATCCTGGGCCACTCGGTAACAATAGATCATTCGAGTGACTTGCATGTTAGCAACGAAGTTTGGGCGAGATTGTACAACATCTTTGTTAAGAATTATAACCCGAACTTTTTTTAAACTAGAAACTTACTATAAGTGGAAGGTTTCCATAAATAGTAAGTTTACAAAAAATAGAAACTTTTGAGAAATAGGAACTTTTTTCGAAAACTGTCACTGTCAATATAGTTGCTATATTAATAAACATACTTTATGTCAGTTAGACATTAACTAATCAAACGTTATACCTCTAGGTTGATATCCAGATCACTTACTTTCTTTACTTTTCTTCTTGCGTGGAATACTTCAACTGCTATTTAAGGTGAATTCATAGCCCCTCTTTATTGCTAGCAAACTTACTTACTTTACTTGGGGTGAGACACATGCTGTTTTTACTTTTTACAGTCTAGACACAAGTACCAAACTGTTAAACTATGCTATACCCGGCTATGTCCGACTAAGTCCCTACAGTGATATTTTTAATTGCTGCTGCATGCTTAATTATTGGGGGTAGGCCTATTGGGAGTAACGCCCCCGATACATTTGACTAAGTCTTTGTATTACTTGATAATGAAATTAAACCGACAAGGACAGACACAACTTGTCATGGGGCAAACTTGAACGTTTAGTCTAAATATCACGCTTTGGCATAACTTTTTGATCCTGCGAGAGATCAACTTTATAAACTAAATCTTGTGGTCTAAAACAACGGTCAAACTTTTGTTAAACCTATGAACTTCACTCAACCTTTTGGTTGACACTTTAGCATGTTTTGTCTCAGGTGCTGTTTGATTCAAGCTTACTTATCTACTGCTTATGTGATGCTACTTGGACATAGGATCAAGAGATTATCGTATTTATTACTATTGCATTTAAACATTTACTTTACTCCTTTGTAATGACATTTCATTTTCTGCTGCGTACTCCATAAAGTTTAACTTTCTCATTTAGTATTGTTCTCGTTATTATAATATGTTGGTATATTTTGATATTAAGTCACATTTCGCCCAAGCCCTAACTGGGGGTGTGATATATATATATATATATATATATATATATATATATATATATATATATATATATATATATATATATATATATATATATATATATATATATATATATATATATATATATATATATATATATATATATATCAACTTGTAATAATAGACCACAAGATTTCATTTTTCATAAATATCGATCTGCATAAAAATCATTCATATGAATTGAACACCTGGTAACCGACATTAACTTTAATGCATAGAATATCCCCAAACAGAACCTCTCGTCTGTATAATATAAACCTCGAAGTACTAAAGCCATCCATAACCTGAATGGGGGTTGTTAGGCCCAATAGATCTATCTTTAGGATTCGCGTGAATTAGGAACAGAACCTCTCGTCTGTTTCCTAATTCTTAGGCTACCAAGCTTGAAGGGGCGATATTCGGTTTAAAAATCTAACCATAGAATGTAGTTTCAAGTACTTGTGTCTATTTTGTAAAATATTTAGAAAGCTGCATGTATTCTCATCCCAAAAATATTAGATAGTAAAAATGGGACTATAACTCACTTTCACGGATTTTCAATTCGTCGGAAAATAAGACTTGGCCACTGGTCGATTCACGAACCTATAACAATTATATACATACTTATCAAAGTATGATCGAAATATATTCACAACATTTTTATTATGTGTTGACGATTTAAGTTGTTAAGTTAGCAGTCCAACGTTAGCAGTCCACATTTAGTAGTCCACAGTTAGTAGTACATAAATAAATCGATATAGTATATTGTCTTAATATTTTCAAGACCCATATTATACATATTATCTCGAATCAATCCATGACCCATTTTATACATGTCTCAGACTCGATCACAACCCATGGTATATATATTATTTCAGAATCAACCTCGACCCATTATATGCTAACTCGAGCATTACTGCATATAGTGTCTTATGGGTTATTCAAAATAATATATATAGATGATGTCAATATGATATGTCATGTAACGACCTGGATTTTTTCGCTAATATATAGAAGATTAATATTTACATAATTAATGTTTCCAACTTGTTAAGCAATCAAACTCATTAAGATTTGGTTATTTGAAATGAATTTTATACAAATGTTTGGCCACCCAGTTTGTCTGACGATTCACGAAAGTCATAACTCGAAATAATTATATAATGATGTATATATGGATATATATATACTTATGATTTGATAAAATGATAGTTAAGTATATCATTACATATAATAACAATTGGTTATATACATAAAATGAGATTACTAACTTAAAGACTTCAAGATTATATACATATATATATATAACGATTAACGTTGTAATAACTTCTAAATTAAAATGTATGTATATGTATTGTATTAATATGTATTAATACACTTTTGAAGGACTTAAATGAAATGTCCCGTTCTTATTGATTAAAAACGTTCCATATTAATTGATTTCGTTGCGAGGTTTTGACCTCTATATGAGACGTTTTTCAAAGACTGCATTCATTTTTAAAACAAACCATAACCTTTATTTCATAAATAAAGGTTTAAAAAGCTTTACGTAGATTATCAAATAATGATAATCTAAAATATCCTGTTTACACACGACCATTACATAATGGTTTACAATACAAATATGTTACATCGAAATCAGTTTCTTGAATGCAGTTTTTACACAATATCATACAAACATGGACTCCAAATCTTGTCCTTATTTTAGTATGCAACAGCGGAAGCTCTTAATATTCACCTGAGAATAAACATGCTTTAAACGTCAACAAAAATGTTGGTGAGTTATAGGTTTAACCTATATATATCAAATCGTAACAATAGACCACAAGATTTCATATTTCAATACACATCCCATACATAGAGATAAAAATCATTCATATGGTGAACACCTGGTAACCGACAATAACAAGATGCATATATAAGAATATCCCCATCATTCCGGGACACCCTTCGGATATGATATAAATTTCGAAGTACTAAAGCATCCGGTACTTTGGATGGGGTTTGTTAGGCCCAATAGATCTATCTTTAGGATTCGCGTCAATTAGGGTGTCTGTTCCCTAATTCTTAGATTACCAGACTTAATAAAAAGGGGCATATTCGATTTCGATAATTCAACCATAGAATGTAGTTTCACGTACTTGTGTCTATTTTGTAAATCATTTATAAAACCTGCATGTATTCTCATCCCAAAAATATTAGATTTTAAAAGTGGGACTATAACTCACTTTCACAGATTTTTACTTCGTCGGGAAGTAAGACTTGGCCACTGTTGATTCACGAACCTATAACAATATATACATATATATTAAAGTATGTTCAAAATATATTTACAACACTTTTAATATATTTTGATGTTTTAAGTTTATTAAGTCAGCTGTCCTCGTTAGTAACCTATAACTAGTTGTCCACAGTTAGATGTACAGAAATAAATCGATAAATATTATCTTGAATCAATCCACGACCCAGTGTATACGTATCTCAGTATTGATCACAACTCAAACTATATATATTTTGGAATCAACCTCAACCCTGTATAGCTAACTCCAACATTCACATATAGAGTGTCTATGGTTGTTCCGAAATATATATAGATGTGTCGACATGATAGGTCGAAACATTGTATACGTGTCTATGGTATCTCAAGATTACATAATATACAATACAAGTTGACTAAGTTATGGTTGGAATAGATTTGTTACCAATTTTCACGTAGCTAAAATGAGAAAAATTATCCAATCTTGTTTTACCCATAACTTCTTCATTTTAAATCCGTTTTGAGTGAATCAATTTGCTATGATTTCATATTGAACTCTATTTTATGAATCTAAACAGAAAAAGTATAGGTTTATAGTCGGAAAAATAAGTTACAAGTCGTTTTTGTAAAGGTAGTCATTTCAGTCGAAAGAACGACGTCTAGATGACCATTTTAGAAAACATACTTCCACTTTGAGTTTAACCATAATTTTTGGATATAGTTTCATGTTCATAATAAAAATCATTTTCTCAGAATAACAACTTTTAAATCAAAGTTTATCATAGTTTTTAATTAACTAACCCAAAACAGCCCGCGGTGTTACTACGACGGCGTAAATCCGGTTTTATGGTGTTTTTCGTGTTTCCAGGTTTTAAATCATTAAGTTAGCATATCATATAGATATAGAACATGTGTTTAGTTGATTTTAAAAGTCAATTTAGAAGGATTAACTTTTGTTTGCGAACAAGTTTAGAATTAACTAAACTATGTTCTAGTGATTACAAGTTTAAACCTTCGAATAAGATAGCTTTATATGTATGAATCGAATGATGTTATGAACATCATTACTACCTTAATTTCCTTGGATAAACCTACTGGAAAAGAGAAAAATGGATCTAGCTTCAATGGATCCTTGGATGGCTCGAAGTTCTTGAAGCAGAATCATGACACGAAAACAAGTTCAAGTAAGATCATCACTTGAAATAAGATTGTTATAGTTATAGAAATTGAACAAAAGTTTGAATATGATTATTACCTTGTATTAGAATGATAACCTACTGTAAGAAACAAAGATTTCTTGAGGTTGGATGATCACCTTACAAGATTGGAAGTGAGCTAGCAAACTTGAAAGTATTCTTGATTTTATGAAACTAGAACTTTTGGAATTTATGAAGAACACTTAGAACTTGAAGATAGAACTTGAGAGAGATCAATTAGATGAAGAAAATTGAAGAATGAAAGTGTTTGTAGGTGTTTTTGGTCGTTGGTGTATGGATTAGATATAAAGGATATGTAATTTTGTTTTCATGTAAATAAGTCATGAATGATTACTCATATTTTTGTAATTTTATGAGATATTTCATGCTAGTTGCCAAATGATGGTTCCCACATGTGTTAGGTGACTCACATGGACTGCTAAGAGCTGATCATTGGAGTGTATATACCAATAGTACATACATCTAAAAGCTGTGTATTGTACGAGTACGAATACGGGTGCATACGAGTAGAATTGTTGATGAAACTGAACGAGGATGTAATTGTAAGTATTTTTGTTAAGTAGAAGTATTTTGATAAGTGTATTTAAGTCTTTCAAAAGTGTATAAATACATATTAAAACACTACATGTATATACATTTTAACTGAGTCGTTAAGTCATCGTTAGTCGTTACATGTAAGTGTTGTTTTGAAACCTTTAGGTTAACGATCTTGTTAAATGTTGTTAACCCAATGTTTATAATATCAAATGAGATTTTAAATTATTATATTATCATGATATTATCATGTATGAATATCTCTTAATATGATATATATACATTAAATGTCTTTACAACGATAATCGTTACATATATGTCTCGTTTAAAAATCATTAAGTTAGTAGTCTTGTTTTTACATATGTAGTTCATTGTTAATATACTTTATGATATGTTTTCTTATCATAGTATCATGTTAACTATATATATATATATATATATATATATATATATATATATATATATATATATATATATATATATATATCCATATATATGTCATCATATAGTTTTTACAAGTTTTAACGTTCGTGAATCACCGATCAACTTGGGTGGTCAATTGTCTATATGAAACATATTTCAATTAATCAAGTCTTAACAAGTTTGATTGCTTAACATGTTGGAAACATTTAATCATGTAAATATCAATCTCAATTAATATATATAAACATGGAAAAGTTCGGGTCACTACAGTACCTACCCGTTAAATAAATTTCGTCCCGAAATTTTAAGCTGTTGAAGGTGTTGACGAATCTTCTGGAAATAGATGCGGGTATTTCTTCTTCATCTGATCTTCACGCTCCCAGGTGAACTCGGGTCCTCTACGAGCATTCCATCGAACCTTAACAATTGGTATCTTGTTTTGCTTAAGTCTTTTAACCTCACGATCCATTATTTCGACGGGTTCTTCGATGAATTGAAGTTTTTCGTTGATTTGGATTTCATCTAACGGAATAGTGAGATCTTCTTTAGCAAAACATTTCTTTAAATTCGAGACGTGGAAAGTGTTATGTACAGCCGCGAGTTGTTGAGGTAACTCTAGTCGGTAAGCTACTGGTCCGACACGATCAATAATCTTGAATGGTCCAATATACCTTGGATTTAATTTCCCTCGTTTACCAAATCGAACAACGCCTTTCCAAGGTGCAACTTTAAGCATGACCATCTCTCCAATTTCAAATTCTATATCTTTTCTTTTAATGTCAGCGTAGCTCTTTTGTCGACTTTGGGCGGTTTTCAACCGTTGTTGAATTTGGATGATCTTCTCGGTAGTTTCTTGTATAATCTCCGGACCCGTAATCTGTCTATCCCCCACTTCACTCCAACAAATCGGAGACCTGCACTTTCTACCATAAAGTGCTTCAAACGGCGCCATCTCAATGCTTGAATGGTAGCTGTTGTTGTAGGAAAATTCTGCTAACGGTAGATGTCGATCCCAACTGTTTCCGAAATCAATAACACATGCTCGTAGCATGTCTTCAAGCGTTTGTATCGTCCTTTCGCTCTGCCCATCAGTTTGTGGATGATAGGCAGTACTCATGTCTAGACGAGTTCCTAATGCTTGCTGTAATGTTTGCCAGAATCTTGAAATAAATCTGCCATCCCTATCAGAGATAATAGAGATTGGTATTCCATGTCTGGAGACGACTTCCTTCAAATACAGTCGTGCTAACTTCTCCATCTTGTCATCTTCTCTTATTGGTAGGAAGTGTGCTGATTTGGTGAGACGATCAACTATTACCCAAATAGTATCAAAACCACTTGCAGTCCTTGGCAATTTAGTGATGAAATCCATGGTAATGTTTTCCCATTTCCATTCTGGGATTTCGGGTTGTTGAAGTAGACCTGATGGTTTCTGATGCTCAGCTTTGACCTTAGAACACGTCAAACATTCTCCTACGTATTTAGCAACATCGGCTTTCATACCCGGCCACCAAAAATGTTTCTTGAGATCCTTGTACATCTTCCCCGTTCCAGGATGTATTGAGTATCTGGTTTTATGAGCTTCTCTAAGTACCATTTCTCTCATATCTCCAAATTTTGGTACCCAAATCCTTTCAGCCCTATACCGGGTTCCGTCTTCCCGAATATTAAGATGCTTCTCCGATCCTTTGGGTATTTCATCCTTTAAATTTCCCTCTTTTAAAACTCCTTGTTGCGCCTCCTTTATTTGAGTAGTAATGTTATTATGAATCATTATATTCATAGATTTTACTCGAATGGGTTCTCTGTCCTTCCTGCTCAAGGCATCGGCTACCACATTTGCCTTCCCCGGGTGGTAACGAATCTCAAAGTCGTAATCATTCAATAATTCAATCCACCTACGCTGCCTCATATTCAGTTGTTTCTGATTAAATATGTGTTGAAGACTTTTGTGGTCGGTATATATAATACTTTTGACCCCATATAAGTAGTGCCTCCAAGTCTTTAATGCAAAAACAACCGCGCCTAATTCCAAATCATGCGTCGTATAATTTTGTTCGTGAATCTTCAATTGTCTAGACGCATAAGCAATCACCTTCGTTCGTTGCATTAATACACAACCGAGACCTTGCTTTGATGCATCACAATAAATCACAAAATCATCATTCCCTTCAGACAATGACAATATAGGTGTCGTAGTTAGCTTTTTCTTTAATAACTGAAACGCTTTCTCTTGTTCATCATTCCATTCAAATTTCTTCCCTTTATGCGTTAATGCAGTCAAGGGTTTTGCTATTCTGGAAAAGTCTTGGATGAACCTTCTGTAGTAACCAGCTAGTCCTAAAAACTGGCGTATGTGTTTCGGAGTTTTCGGGGTTTCCCACTTTTCAACAGTTTCTATCTTTGCCGGATCCACCTTAATACCTTCTTTGTTCACTATGTGACCGAGGAATTGAACTTCTTCCAACCAAAATGCACACTTTGAAAACTTAGCGTACAATTCTTCCTTCCTCAATACTTCTAACACCTTTCTCAAATGTTCACCGTGTTCTTGGTCATTCTTTGAGTAAATAAGTATGTCATCAATGAAAACAATGACAAACTTGTCAAGGTATGGTCCACACACTCGGTTCATAAGGTCCATGAACACAGCTGGTGCATTAGTTAAACCAAACGGCATGACCATAAACTCGTAATGACCGTAACGTGTTCTGAAAGCAGTCTTTGGAATATCATCTTCTTTCACCCGCATTTGATGATACCCGGAACGTAAGTCAATCTTTGAATAAACAGACGAGCCTTGTAGTTGATCAAATAAGTCATCGATTCTCGGTAGTGGGTAGCGGTTCTTGATGGTAAGTTTGTTCAACTCTCGGTAGTCGATACACAACCTGAATGTACCATCTTTCTTCTTGACAAACAAAACAGGAGCTCCCCACGGTGATGTGCTTGGTCGAATGAAACCACGCTCTAAAAGTTCTTGTAATTGGCTTTGTAGTTCTTTCATCTCGCTGGGTGCGAGTCTGTAAGGAGCACGAGCTATTGGTGCAGCTCCTGGTACAAGATCTATTTGAAATTCAACGGATCGATGTGGGGGTAATCCCGGTAATTCTTTCGGAAATACATCAGGAAATTCTTTTGCGACGGGAACATCATTGATGCTCTTTTCTTCAGTTTGTACTTTCTCGACGTGTGCTAGAACAGCATAGCAACATTTTCTTATTAGTTTTTGTGCCTTCAAATTACTAATAAGATGTAGCTTCGTGTTGCCCTTTTCTCCGTACACCATTAAGGGTTTTCCTTTTTCTCGTATAATGCGAATTGCATTTTTGTAACAAACGATCTCCGCTTTCACTTCTTTCAACCAGTCCATACCGATTATCACATCAAAACTCCCTAACTCTACTGGTATCAAATCAATCTTAAATGTTTCGCTAACCAGTTTAATTTCTCGATTCCGACATATATTATCTGCTGAAATTAATTTACCATTTGCTAATTCGAGTAAAAATTTACTATCCAAAGGCGTCAATGGACAACTTAATTTAGCACAAAAATCTCTACTCATATAGCTTCTATCCGCACCCGAATCAAATAAATCGTAAGCAGATTTATTGTCAATAAGAAACGTACCCGTAACAAGCTCCGGGTCTTCCTGTGCCTCTGCCGCATTAATATTGAAAACTCTTCCACGGCCTTGTCCATTCGTGTTCTCCTGGTTCGGGCAATTTCTAATAATGTGGCCCGGTTTTCCACATTTATAACAAACTACATTGGCATAACTTGCTCCGACACTACTTGCTCTGCCATTACTCGTTCCGACACCATTTGTTCCTTTCGTTCTATTAACCCCTGGTCCGTAGACCTCACACTTCGCCGCGCTATGACCATTTCTTTTACACTTGTTGCAAAATTTGGTGCAGAACCCCGAGTGATTCTTTTCACACCTTTGGCATAGCTGCTTCTGATTGTTGTTGTTGTTGTGGTTATTATTGTTGTTGGGATGATTGTTGTAGTTGCTGTTGTTGTTGTTGTTGTTGTTGTTGTTGGGCCGTTTGTTGTAGTTGCGATTGATGTTGCGATTGTTGGGATAATTGTTGCGATTATTGTTGTAATTGCTGTTGTTGTTGTATTGGTGATTCTTATCACCGTTTTCCTCCCACTTTCTTTTGACTTGCTTCACATTGGCCTCTTCAGCAGTCTGTTCTTTAATTCTTTCTTCAATCTGGTTCACGAGTTTGTGAGCCATTCTACATGCCTGTTGTATGGAGGCGGGCTCGTGTGAACTTATATCTTCTTGGATTCTTTCCGGTAATCCTTTCACAAACGCGTCGATCTTCTCTTCCTCATCTTCGAATGCTCCCGGACACAATAGGCACAATTCTGTGAATCGTCTTTCGTACGTGGTAATATCAAATCCTTGGGTTCGTAACCCTCTAAGTTCTGTCTTGAGCTTATTGACCTCGGTTCTGGGACGGTACTTCTCGTTCATCAAGTGCTTGAATGCTGACCACGGTAGTGCGTACGCATCATCTTGTCCCACTTGCTCTAGATAGGTATTCCACCATGTTAACGCAGAACCTGTGAAGGTATGCGTAGCGTACTTCACTTTGTCCTCTTCAGTACACTTACTTATGGCAAACACCGATTCAACCTTCTCGGTCCACCGTTTCAATCCGATCGGTCCTTCGGTTCCATCAAATTCCAAAGGTTTGCATGCAGTGAATTCTTTGTAGGTGCATCCTACACGATTTCCTGTACTGCTAGATCCAAGGTTATTGTTGGTATGTAGCGCAGCCTGTACTGCGGCTATGTTTGAAGCTAGAAAAGTACGGAATTCCTCTTCATTCATATTCACGGTGTGTCGAGTAGTCGGTGCCATTTCCTTCAAAATAGTTAAATGGAACAAGATAATCATACAGAATATTAAGAGTAGTTAATAGTATTTCGTAGCATAATATGAACTCATTTATAAAAGCTTTTTCTTCATATTAGCGTTTTATAAGTTTAAATTCGGGTAGTACCTACCCGTTAAGTTCATACTTAGTAGCTAATATACAATTCAACTACTACAATTCTATATGAAAAACTGATTGTAATAATATTTCGCGTTCAAACTTTTATACAATATTTTACAAACTTACAATACCGCTTATTTTACATAAAGCATGAAATATAGCACACAATAACTTTGATACAAGATAGTTGTGAAGACAATTCTAGCTAGTACACAAGTCGTTCGGCAAAGGCAATAAAGACACGTAATTCATACGTCCAGAAACAAGTCATGCATTCTGGTTTTACTAGGACCACTTCCCATCCTTGGTCTTGTGCAACATAACCGTTATGGCCATTGATAAGACAGCGTGTTGTAACGTCATCAAAGGGACGAGGGTTACGTAATGTCCAACAGTCCCGTAATAATCTAAAAACCTCATTTCTTACCCCAATTACCGACTCCGTCACTTGTGGAAACGTTTTGTTTAATAGTTGTAGCCCGATGTTCTTGTTCTCACTTTGGTGAGAAGCGAACATTACTAATCCGTAAGCATAACATGCTTCTTTATGTTGCATGTTAGCCGCTTTTTCTAAATCACGAAGTCCAATATTCGGATATATTGAGTCAAAATAATTTCTTAACCCGTTGCGTAAAATAGCATTTGGGTTCCCCGCAATATATGCGTCAAAGTAAACACATCGTAACTTATGGGTTTCCCAATGTGATATCCCCCATCTTTCAAACGAAAGTCTCTTATAAACCAAGACATTCTTGGAACGTTCTTCGAATGTCTTACAAACTGATCTCGCCTTAAATAGTTGTGCCGAAGAATTCTGGCCGACTCTAGACAAGATTTCATCAATCATGTCTCCGGGTAGGTCTCTTAAAATATTGGGTTGTCTATCCATTTTGTGTTTTTAAACTGTAAAATAGACAAGAGTTAGTTTCATAAAAAAAAATACTTATTAATACAAGCAATTTTTACATATATCATAAAGCATAAGAACACTATATTACATATATTACACCACACGAATACAACTATCTTATTCCGACTCGCTCGTTTCTTCTTCTTCGGTTTTGGTTCGTTTTGCCAAGTTTCTAGGGATATATGATGTTCCCCTAATACGAGCCGTCGTTGTCCACATTGGTTTAGAAAAACCTGGTGGTTTAGAGGTTTCCGGGTCATTGTTACAACTTAAGGACTTCGGGGATTGACGATACATATAAAGTTCATCGGGGTTGGAATTAGATTTCTCTATTTTTATGCCCTTTCCCTTATTATTTTCTTTTGCCTTTTTAAATTCAGTTGGGGTAATTTCTATAACATCATCAGAATTCTCGTCGGAATCCGATTCATCGGAGAATTGGTAATCCTCCCAATATTTTGCTTCCTTGGTGGAAACACCATTGACCATAATTAACTTTGGTCTGTTGGTTGAGGATTTTCTTTTACTTAACCGTTTTATTATTTCCCCCACCGGTTCTATTTCTTCATCCGGTTCCGATTCTTCTTCCGGTTCCGATTCTTCTTCCGGTTCCGACTCTTCTTCCGGTTCCTCTTCGGGAACTTGTGAATCAGTCCACAAATCATTCCAATTTACATTTGACTCTTCATTATTATTAGGTGAGTCAATGGGACTTGTTCTAGAGGTAGACATCTATCACATAATATCAAACACGTTAAGAGATTAATATATCACATAATATTCATATGTTAAAAATATATAGTTTCCAACAAAAATGTTAATCAATCATTTTTAAAGAAAACACGGTCGAAGTCCAGACTCACTAATGCATCCTAACAAACTCGATAAGACACACTAATGCAAATTTTCTGGTTCTCTAAGACCAACGCTCGGATACCAACTGAAATGTCCCGTTCTTATTGATTAAAAACGTTCCATATTAATTGATTTCGTTGCGAGGTTTTGACCTCTATATGAGACGTTTTTCAAAGACTGCATTCATTTTTAAAACAAACCATAACCTTTATTTCATAAATAAAGGTTTAAAAAGATTTACGTAGATTATCAAATAATGATAATCTAAAATATCCTGTTTACACACGACCATTACATAATGGTTTACAATACAAATATGTTACATCGAAATCAGTTTCTTGAATGCAGTTTTTACACAATATCATACAAACATGGACTCCAAATCTTGTCCTTATTTTAGTATGCAACAGCGGAAGCTCTTAATATTCACCTGAGAATAAACATGCTTTAAACGTCAACAAAAATGTTGGTGAGTTATAGGTTTAACCTATATATATCAAATCGTAACAATAGACCACAAGATTTCATATTTCAATACACATCCCATACATAGAGATAAAAATCATTCATATGGTGAACACCTGGTAACCGACAATAACAAGATGCATATATAAGAATATCCCCATCATTCCGGGACACCCTTCGGATATGATATAAATTTCGAAGTACTAAAGCATCCGGTACTTTGGATGGGGTTTGTTAGGCCCAATAGATCTATCTTTAGGATTCGCGTCAATTAGGGTGTCTGTTCCCTAATTCTTAGATTACCAGACTTAATAAAAAGGGGCATATTCGATTTCGATAATTCAACCATAGAATGTAGTTTCACGTACTTGTGTCTATTTTGTAAATCATTTATAAAACTTGCATGTATTCTCATCCCAAAAATATTAGATTTTAAAAGTGGGACTATAACTCACTTTCACAGATTTTTACTTCGTCGGGAAGTAAGACTTGGCCACTGTTGATTCACGAACCTATAACAATATATACATATATATTAAAGTATGTTCAAAATATATTTACAACACTTTTAATATATTTTGATGTTTTAAGTTTATTAAGTCAGCTGTCCTCGTTAGTAACCTATAACTAGTTGTCCACAGTTAGATGTACAGAAATAAATCGATAAATATTATCTTGAATCAATCCACGACCCAGTGTATACGTATCTCAGTATTGATCACAACTCAAACTATATATATTTTGGAATCAACCTCAACCCTGTATAGCTAACTCCAACATTCACATATAGAGTGTCTATGGTTGTTCCGAAATATATATAGATGTGTCGACATGATAGGTCGAAACATTGTATACGTGTCTATGGTATCTCAAGATTACATAATATACAATACAAGTTGACTAAGTTATGGTTGGAATAGATTTGTTACCAATTTTCACGTAGCTAAAATGAGAAAAATTATCCAATCTTGTTTTACCCATAACTTCTTCATTTTAAATCCATTTTGAGTGAATCAAATTGCTATGATTTCATATTGAACTCTATTTTATGAATCTAAACAGAAAAAGTATAGGTTTATAGTCGGAAAAATAAGTTACAAGTCGTTTTTGTAAAGGTAGTCATTTCAGTCGAAAGAACGACGTCTAGATGACCATTTTAGAAAACATACTTCCACTTTGAGTTTAACCATAATTTTTGGATATAGTTTCATGTTCATAATAAAAATCATTTTCTCAGAATAACAACTTTTAAATCAAAGTTTATCATAGTTTTTAATTAACTAACCCAAAACAGCCCGCGGTGTTACTACGACGGCGTAAATCCGGTTTTACGGTGTTTTTCGTGTTTCCAGGTTTTAAATCATTAAGTTAGCATATCATATAGATATAGAACATGTGTTTAGTTGATTTTAAAAGTCAAGTTAGAAGGATTAACTTTTGTTTGCGAACAAGTTTAGAATTAACTAAACTATGTTCTAGTGATTACAAGTTTAAACCTTCGAATAAGATAGCTTTATATGTATGAATCGAATGATGTTATGAACATCATTACTACCTTAATTTCCTTGGATAAACCTACTGGAAAAGAGAAAAATGGATCTAGCTTCAATGGATCCTTGGATGGTTCGAAGTTCTTGAAGCAGAATCATGACACGAAAACAAGTTCAAGTAAGATCATCACTTGAAATAAGATTGTTATAGTTATAGAAATTGAACCAAAGTTTGAATATGATTATTACCTTGTATTAGAATGATAACCTACTGTAAGAAACAAAGATTTCTTGAGGTTGGATGATCACCTTACAAGATTGGAAGTGAGCTAGCAAACTTGAAAGTATTCTTGATTTTATGAAACTAGAACTTTTGGAATTTATGAAGAACACTTAGAACTTGAAGATAGAACTTGAGAGAGATCAATTAGATGAAGAAAATTGAAGAATGAAAGTGTTTGTAGGTGTTTTTGGTCGTTGGTGTATGGATTAGATATAAAGGATATGTAATTTTGTTTTCATGTAAATAAGTCATGAATGATTACTCATATTTTTGTAATTTTATGAGATATTTCATGCTAGTTGCCAAATGATGGTTCCCACATGTGTTAGGTGACTCACATGGGCTGCTAAGAGCTGATCATTGGAGTGTATATACCAATAGTACATACATCTAAAAGCTGTGTATTGTACGAGTACGAATACGGGTGCATACGAGTAGAATTGTTGATGAAACTGAACGAGGATGTAATTGTAAGTATTTTTGTTAAGTAGAAGTATTTTGATAAGTGTATTGAAGTCTTTCAAAAGTGTATAAATACATATTAAAACACTACATGTATATACATTTTAACTGAGTCGTTAAGTCATCGTTAGTCGTTACATGTAAGTGTTGTTTTGAAACCTTTAGGTTAACGATCTTGTTAAATGTTGTTAACCCAATGTTTATAATATCAAATGAGATTTTAAATTATTATATTATCATGATATTATCATGTATGAATATCTCTTAATATGATATATATACATTAAATGTCTTTACAACGATAATCGTTACATATATGTCTCGTTTAAAAATCATTAAGTTAGTAGTCTTGTTTTTACATATGTAGTTCATTGTTAATATACTTTATGATATGTTTTCTTATCATAGTATCATGTTAACTATATATATATATATATATATATATATATATATATATATATATATATATATATATATATATATATATATATATATATATATATATATATATATCCATATATATGTCATCATATAGTTTTTACAAGTTTTAACGTTCGTGAATCAACGATCAACTTGGGTGGTCAATTGTCTATATGAAACATATTTCAATTAATCAAGTCTTAACAAGTTTGATTGCTTAACATGTTGGAAACATTTAATCATGTAAATATCAATCTCAATTAATATATATAAACATGGAAAAGTTCGGGTCACTACATTAAACATATATACTAACATAATTATACTCAACAAAGATAGCTATAGTCATAATCTCATTCAATTCCATCAAGAATTCTATTCGTATTCATTCGGTATTTACACCCGTATCATACCCAGCTTCCATACTTAAATACTATGAGTATTGAAAGGACCCGTTCATATACATTATAAACGATTCACAATAGTTGATTACATTGCGAGGTATTTGACCTCTATATGATACATTTTACAAACATTACATTCGTTTTTAAAAGACAATCTTTCTTTACATCGAAAATTGACAGGCATGCATACCATTTCATAATGTCCACTATCCAACTATAAATTGATTTAATAATAATCTTTGATGAACTCAATGACTCGAATGCAACGTTCTTTGAAATATGCTATGAAAGACTCCAAGTAATATCTTTAAAATGAGCAAATGCACAGCGGAAGATTTATTTAATACCTGAGAATAAACATGCTTTAAAGTGTCAACCAAAAGGTTGGTGAGTTCATTAGTTTATCATAATCATTTATTTCCATCATTTTAATAGACCACAAGAATTTCATTTCCAGTTCTCATAAATATATGTCCCATGCATAGAGACAAAAATAATCATTCATATGGTGAACACCTGGTAACCGACATTAACTAGATACATATAAGAATATCCCCTATCATTCCAGGATCCTCCTTCGGACATGATATAAATTTCGAAGTACTAAAGCATCCGGTACTTTGGATGGGGTTTGTTAGGCCCAATAGATCTATCTTTAGGATTCGCGTCAATTAGGGTGTATGTTCCCTAATTCTTAGATTACCAGACTTTAATAAAAAGGGGCATATTCGATTTCGATAATTCAACCATAGAATGTAGTTTCAATTACTTGTGTCGATTTCGTCAAACATTTATAAAAGCGCATGTATTCTCAGTCCCAAAAATATAAAGGGTAAAAAGGCAAATGAAACTCACCATACTGTATTTCGTAGTAAAAATACATATAACGTCATTGAACAAGTGCAAAGTTGGCCTCGGATTCACGAACCTAAATTAATTATATATATTTATGTATTGGTCAATATTTGTCTAACAAATTAGGTCAAGTCATAGTGTACCACATTCCTAATGCTCGAGACTAATATGCAAAAGTCAACAAAAGTAAATTTGATTCAAAATAATTTCCAAAAATCTATACATGATTAATATATAGTTTAAATATCGTCATTTTATATTTTTAAATATTTTTAAAAGATTTATTAGAGTAAATAATATAATTTATTTATTAATAAATAAAATTTTATATTAAATTTATATAATAAAATATACTTTTATATATATTAAGTAATAAAATTTATAGGGTTCATTTAATATCATAAAGATAATATGATAGGTATTATTAAAGTAAGTTATTACACGTAGTAAAATATGTTTGTATCACATATTTATTTGATAAAATAATATCTATAATGATAGTAAGTAAAAGTTGTATTATTTTGTAATAATAATTATTATTATAAAAATATCAATATTTATAATTACTAAGATGACATTATGATAAAACGATAATTCTAATTATGATTACTTTAATATTTACGATAATTTTTAATATTATCTTTAAAATAATAATTCTATTTAAAATAATAATAATAATAATGATATTTTATAGTAACAATGACATTTCTATTAAAATGATAATTTTTGTTAAAATGATAGTTTTAATACTAACGATACTTTTAATAATAATAGTAATGATAAAAATAATAAGAACGATAATTTTATCTAAATCAATATCTTATAATATTTTAATTTCATCATGATACTCTTACCCATTATTTCCTAATCGTTTCGTTTAATAGCTTTTAATCGTCTTTTATAACGTGTTCATAATAATGATAATAATAGTAATCAAAATAATTAGGTGTTACAAATATTTGTTTTAATTATACTAATATTAATAATGATAGTTACTATAACACTATTTACGATAATACTAATAATTATCTTAATGATAATATAGTAATAATAATAATAACAATAACAATAACCATTTTTAAATAATGATATATATATTAATAATGATAATAATAATAATAATACCAATAATAATAATAATAATAATATTAATAATAATTGGATAATAATAATAATACTAATTATAACTTTAATGATAATAACGATAGTAATAATAAAAAAAATAACAATTTTTAATGATAAATCCCTTTTATTGATAAAGATAATAATAATGATAGTAATAAGATAAAACTAGAACGACGATAAAAACGACGATAATAATAATCATTTTTAATAAAAATATCGAAAATTCAATTGATTATAACTTCTAATCCGTTCATCGAAACCATTCGATATCTAAAGGAAAACTTCTTAATTTTTCGCTAGCTTTCCAAGGACATGCATTTCTTATACCTTATCTCAACCGCAAGTGTAACTAATTCAAGATTCAACCTAACTTGTCTAAGGGCAATATCAAAAGTACAAGCATGCATAATCCTAAATACTCGAGCACTAGTCAGGGATACACTACTAGTATGTAAAAGTTAAATTATGAGTACTCACGTATCAATATTGAGATTCAATATTGCAGGAAAGGTACGTAGACGCAACAGAAATGATAAACACTATATTGACCTCACGAGCATACCCATGAACCATACTCAATCACCTCCATAGCTATAACCCATAATTTCCTTAATCCTATCCCACTCGAAAAACAATTTCGAAATCACTCGGACAGCACTCCGTCATAATATTTTATGTATACTAATAATATCTTGAAATAATACGGAGTAAATATATATATGTAAATCGATTTAGAGAGTTTAGAGAAAAATATTTTCAAGTTTCTATGAAATAATGAAACCTATTGAATTCTATTTATAATAGATTTTTGAATTATTAAAGTGAATTATTAAAGTATGAATTATTAAAGTGAATTATTAAAGTATGAATTATTAAAGTGAATTATTAAAGTATGTGTCACGACCCTACTTTTTTCGTTATCTTTTTCTGTTAATTATTTAACGACCGTTAACTGTTAGTGTGCCACGTCATTTCTATGACCTATATTATTATTTTTGTAATAATATATATATAATAATTATTATGTGTTATATGAATATATGTATTCATATTTTAATTTATACGTTTCTACGTCTCGCGGATTTCTATCCGGCGAATCTTTTCGGTTTTAAAACCAACGGTCGAGTTTTCGGGATTTTTAAATCCTAAATATTTTAAATATGATATTTTATGATCATATTATTAATAGGTGTATTTATATTTATTTTTCATCGCACGTTTGTTATTTTTCCGGATTTTTAATCGCGTAAGCGTGTTTTCGCGTTTCGGGTTTCGTTCGGGCTTTCGGGCCGCAAGGATTTATCAATTCACAAGTTTGGCCCACCATGGGGCCCACCCCTTCACAAAATCGGCCGAAGCCAAGGGGGAGGGGGTAAATCCCTTTCTCTTTTTGCATTATTCCTCATTTACACATTTTTATCTCAAAGTATCAAAACCTAATATTTCTTTTGTGCTCTCTCTTCTCCCTTGCCTCCTAGCCGTCGCCTACCACCACCATTATCATCATCTTCATTAATTTTCAAGCTTGGATCAAGAGATAACTAGCATAAACGTGTTCCTCTCTTCGTTCTCTACGCGATTATATACTTTGATTCTCGATTTGGGTATAAACCCTAACCCTAGAACTTTTAATTTCTATTCATATTTCTGTATTTTGTGTTCATATTATTAGTATGATGTTTATTAGTTGTTGTAATGTTGTTTGGATGCGTAGAATTACTCGTTTGCATATGTTTTCGGTTTGTAAAATTTGGACAGCAGTTTGATTCGTGTTTTCTGACTTTGTAACTGATATAAATGTTAAAATAAAGTATATAAATGAGTTCCTCTCATCAAGACATTAATTTTAGACTCCGGATTCATGTCGTTTCGATTCTCGGAGCCCTAGATATGCTTAATTTGGTTTTTGTTAAAGATTGAAAGGTGTTCTTGGCATGAACAAGGTTGGGTCCGACTTTGTGACCATCCTTGGTGTCTTTAGGGTGTGTCATTTGGTTAGGACTGATGGTGGGACGAATTTTCATGTTCGGGTCACCTCAATCCGAGCCACGGTTCACCCGTTGTGCCTAAATTACTGTTTTGAGTAAATTGATTTTTCCCAAGTGTGGTCATGGCTGATATCCACGACCTAGGGACTGTTCTTGGAGTGTTCTTGAGTTCATAATTGTGTTGGGTGGTTTGAGTAGGCGGAAATGCATATGTGGCTCGCCCGAAACCGACACCCGGGGCTCAAGATACGACCCGATGAACTTTTAAACTTAAAACTTATGGTTAATGATTAAACTTATGTTAAAATTAATGGATTTCATTATTAATTAATTACTTATGATAAAAGAAGTAATTATTATTATTTAAAACTTATGATAAAAATATTTATTATATCATTTAATTATTAATTATGATTTAATTAACATTTTAATTAAACTTATGATTAATAATACTTTTATTATTAAAGGAAAATACTTATGATAAGTATTAAATTTGTTTTTGAGAAATTATTAAAAGACTTATAATAAGGATTAAATAATTATTTAATTATTATAAGACTTAATTATTATTTAATTATGATTTAATTATTAAATACTTATGATTTAATAATTTTAATTAGAAACTTATGATATAATTAATAATTCATTATTAATTAAAAATACTTATGATATAATTTAAAAATTATTATTATTAATAATACTTATATTATGATTAGTATTTAATTAATTTATTTAAATACTTATGTCGTACTAATTATAACATTTCAACTTATATTAACTTTAATAATTCATTTTATTTAATTAAACTTATGTTAAGACATTATTATACACTTTTGACTTTAAATAACATTATAACCTATGTTATTATTATAACTTACACTTTTAAAATTAATGTTGACTATGTTTGGCCAAGGTTGACTTTTGAGTTGACTTTCGGTTGACTTTGACTTTCAGTTGACTTCTGTTGACTTTCTAAATAAGGAAACTTTCCTAACTTCAAAACTTTCTAAAAATAGAACTTTCTAAATTTGGAAACTTTCCAAAAATAGAAACTTTCCAAAAATAGAAACTTTCCAAAAATAGAAACTTTCAAAAAATAGAAACTTTCTAAAAATAGAAAGCGTGTGTCCTTATGCTGTTCCAATCAAACCGATGCTTGCTGAGTAATGTTCTATGTCTACTTGCAACATGTACAATAGCTATCATACTAAGACTTGACCTAAGTTAGTTATTTATTTCGACCTGCTTTATTTATAGGTCGGCGTTGTGATCTTTCTTGATCACTTTACTTTACTTGCTGTTCGCTTGTTTGTGAGATTTCTTCAGTTGCTATTTAAGGTGAGTTATAGTCCCGTTTTTACATACTTTTCAAAGTATACTTTTTGGGATGTGATTACATGCATATTTTTATTTACGGTTAGACACAAGTAACAGTTAAATTTAATTATTCATTGTGAGTTGGACAAAAATATTCCCTAGTCTGGTAACTGTAATCATTGGTTTCTACCGGTGAACGCGAATCCTACGGATAGATCTATCGGGTTTGACAACCCCATTTCGAGCTAGTCGCGCTAGCAATTTATAATCGGAATGTTTAGTACTTCGTAATTTGTTGTAGATACACTGTCCAAGTGTATATTTTTATTGTGTTTGGCAAGGGTAAATAAAGGGTTAAGTGGTTACCAGGTGGCTCATTGATAATGGAATAATGTTTAATGTTTTCTAACATTTTTAAATCTTGTGGTCTAAAGTTTACTTATTTATTTAAACCTATAATTCACTCAACCTTTGTGTTGACAGTTTACTTGCATGTTTTCACAGGTACTTGAGTTATATGATGCTTCCGCTGTCTTTAGAAGAGTCTGCATGCATTTGGACAGATTTTTATTGAAACAATTATGAAACTTAAGTTGGCATTCTATTTTTGGATAATTTAAATTGTGGGTTTGTTGGCAAGGTTTTGTGTCAACTTTTGGATTATTAATATGTTGGGTTGTTTTAAACTACATATTTTGGTTTGTTTCCTTTTTGGGAAAACTTTTGAAATAAAAGAATGCAACTTTGTTTATTTAATGCATTTAAGTCCGATCAAGCTGTGGGACCAACTGACAGATCCGTTAAGTATTTTGACAGGGTCGCCACATGTGGTATCAGAGCTCTGGTTGTAGGGAACTAGGCGGTCTTAATGTGGTTAACCCGTGGTTATTAGGGTGCATTAGAGTCTAGTCTACAGCCCGACCTTTTTGCTATAGCATTTTTATGCATTTCATTTCGTATAAGTTATATTATTAGCTTTCATATCTTTTTAGTATGTGGTTTGCGGTTTTGCTGTTTGCAGATGTCGACTTCGAGCGATAACTCTGTTGCTGCTCCTGCTCCACCGTCTCCTGCTAGACGTCGTGCTAATCAACCAGAGATCGATGATCCTGTTCATTACTATTTTTCTACCATTACTCATATGAACCGGGCTTATAATGAGGTGACACGTATTAACGCCCTTAGTGATTGTTTGCGCACCTTGCCACATAATGAAGTTATGGACGAGATCCGTGCCGACATGGGTAACTTTATCACTTTCAAGCATAGGGTTGAGGATGCAAACCGTAAGCGTGATCAAGAAGTTAATGCTAAGTTTGAGGCTCTCGAGAGCACTGTTCGTGTGTTGAAGGAAGAGTTGGATGTTGTGAAAGGGAAGTTGCGTAAGCATGAGGATCCTGCTGAGACTCATGCTGGACCAGCTTATCACACCCGCTCTAAGCGAATGTGATGTGATTATTCATATTGATTATCTATTTCATCAGACTTAATGTCCTTTTTATACATACATTTTGGGTTATGTACGGCGTTTTGCCGAGGATTTTATTAAGATTTTGTTATGGGATATTTTTTCATTATGTATGGATGGTTATTTTTATGACGTCTATTATCATGTTTTATTTCTGATATTATGGCTCTTGGCATGTTATATTATGCGTAATATATGTTCATGTATGTTAGGTGCTATGTATGTTGTATGATGTTATCATAAAATATGTATGCATGTGATGGTTATTTCTATAACAATCATAACTGTCATGTCATTACTCATAGTGTTAGTTGACTAATATCTTAATGGTTAGTCTTTTCATGTTTTGATCTATTCCTTTATGACACTAGTATTATTCTTGGTACTAACGGATGTGTTATTCTATTTTGAAGATCATGCCTCCAAGAGAGTCCACTGAAGCGCGTATGCAACGCCTGATCAATGAAGGAATTGCTGCTGCTATGGCAGCAAATGCTAATGTTAACGCCAATGTGAACAACAACGTGGGATGCTCCCACAAAACTTTTATGGCTGGTCGACCCCAAGAATTCAGTGGTACGGAAGGACCAATAGGGCTTACTCGTTGGTTCGAGAAAATCGAATCTATTTTCAGGGTCAGTCGGGTCCGTGAAGAGGACAAAGTTAGTTTCGCTAGTTGCACTCTCAAGGATAGTGCCTTGACATGGTGGAACAATCTGGTTAGTAGTTTGGGAAGCGATGTAGCTTATGGTTTGGCCTGGAATGATTTTAAGGAAAGTTTGGTCACCCGCTATAGACCTCGGGGTGAGCTTAAGAAGCTAGAGGTTGAGCTCAAGAATTTGAAAATGCATGGCACCGAGTTAGATGCCTATGAACGAAGGTTTTTCGAGTTAACTTTGCTGTGTCCTAGGGTTTATGCGGATGAGGACCGCAAAATTGAGGCTTACATTGATGGTTTGTCCGAGAAGATTGAACACGGGGTTGAGTCCAGTGAACCCCAGACTATTGAGGCAGCTATGTCTATGGCCCACAAACTTAATGACAAGGTGTTGAGAAGAAGCAAGACTACAGTTGTTGAAAGTAGTGAGGAGGTTGTCAAGAAGGCTGACAATGGGAAACGAAAGTGGGATAACAACCGCAATCAAAACCAGGGTCAGCAGAAGAAACAGGATACCTCAGGTGCTAATAACAGAAATTAGCGTGTGTGTCCTCGTTGCTATAAAGCTCATGATGGTTACTGCACAGTTACTTGTAAGAGGTGCTCTAAGCAAGGGCACATTGCTAAAGATTGTACAGTGTTTTTGCCGGGGTCTGCTACTCCCGCGACTGGTGGTAATAATAATAATGTTGGTAATAGAGGTGGTAACGGTAACGGTAATGGGAAATCGAATAATGGAGGTAATCCAAGGGTTTGTTATGAGTGTGGGAAGCCGGGGCATTTCCGAGATGCTTGTCCCAACAAGAAGACTGCAGAGACTGCACGCGGCCGAGCGTTCAACATTAATGCTAAGGATGCGGAGGAAGATCCTAAGCTTGTTACTGGTACGTTCTCAGTCGATGATTTATCAGTTTATGTGTTATTTGATTCAGGGGCTGATTTAAGTTTCGTGTCGAGTAAATTAAGTTCGAGAATCAAAACGCAATTAACTCTCTTAGACAATACTTATGTTGTTGAAGTAGCTAATGGTAAGGAACTTACTGCTAAGACTGTACATCGTAAGTGTAACATTAATCTGGGTGGTAGGGATTTCGAGATAGATTTGATACCGATTGAACTTGGTAGTTTTGATATTGTTATTGGTATGGATTGGCTGTCTGCGAACCATGCTGAGATCGTGTGTTATGATAAGGCTATTCGTATTACTGATGTGATTGGAGAGCCACTGATGGTCTTTGGAGATAAGAAATGCACACAGTTAAACCTTATTAGCTGTATGAAAGTTCGTAAACATCTCCGCAAAGGCTGTCATGCTATCCTTGCTCATGTTGTTGATCCTAGTAAGGAAGTAAAGAACGTTGATGACGTTCATATTGTTAGGGATTTTCCCGAGGTGTTTCCCGATGACTTACCTGGCCTTCCGCCGCAACGCGCGGTAGATTTTTAGATTGATCTTGTTCCCGGCGCTGCTCCTGTAGCACGTGCTCCTTATCGTCTTGCGCCTTCTGAACTTCAAGAATTGTCAAGTCAACTCCGTGAGTTGTTAGACAAAGGTTTTATTCGTCCTAGTTCGTCCCCTTGGGGAGCTCCTGTTCTGTTTGTTAAGAAGAAGGATGGTTCTTTTCGTTTATGCATTGATTATCGTGAACTGAATAAGCTCACTGTTAAAAATCGTTATCCTCTTCCGAGAATTGATGATCTGTTCGATCAGCTTCAGGGTTCTTCTGTTTATTCAAAAATTGATCTTCGTTCTGGCTATCATCAGTTGCGTGTTAAAGAATATGATGTTTCAAAAACTGCTTTTCGCACCCGTTACGGTCACTTTGAATTTCTTGTTATGCTGTTCGGATTGACAAATGCACCTGCTGTGTTCATGGACCTCATGAACCGTGTGTGTAGACCCTATCTGGACAAGTTCGTTATAGTTTTCATCGATGACATTCTTATCTATTCTAAGAGTGATGAAGAGCACGAAGAACACTTGAGGTTAGTGCTTGATTTGTTAAAGAAAGAAGAGTTGTACGCTAAGTTTTCTAAGTGTGCATTTTGGTTAAAAGAAGTTCAGTTCCTTGGTCACATTGTTAGCAAACAAGGAATACAAGTTGATCCTGCTAAAATTGAGGTGATTGAAAAGTGGGAAACTCCGAAAACTCTTACTCAAATTCGTCAGTTCTTAGGGTTGGCAGGTTACTATCGAAGGTTCATTCAGGACTTCTCTCGTATTGCGAAACCTCTGACTGCTTTAACGCATAAGGGGAAGAAGTATGAGTGGAAGGATGAACAAGAGAATGCTTTTCAGATTTTGAAGAAAAAGTTGACTACCGCTCCGATTTTGTCACTACCAGAGGGTAATGACGATTTTGTTGTTTATTGTGATGCATCGCGACAAGGCTATGGTTGCGTTTTGATGCAACGAAAGAAGGTTATTGCGTATGCGTCACGACAGTTGAAGATTCACGAACAGAACTATACAACTCATGATTTAGAGTTGGGGGCCGTTGTTTTTGCACTTAAGATTTGGAGACATTATTTGTATGGGGTCAAGAGTACTGTGTACACAGATCACAAAAGTCTTCAACATATCCTCGATCAGAAACAGTTGAACATGAGACAATGAAGATGGATTGAGACGTTGAATGATTACGATTGTGAACTTTTGTATCATCCGGGTAAGGCCAATGTGGTGGCGGATGCGTTGAGTCGTAAAGAAAGGGCTGAACCTCGCAGGTTTAGGGCCTTGAATATGACAATTAGAACAAACCTCGCAAGGCAGATTCTTGAGGCACAACAAGAAGCCTTAAAGGAAGAGAATTTTGTGAAAGAGAACGTAAGGGGTATGGCTAAGAAATTTGAGATTCGAGCAGATGGTACTAGGTACTTTGTAGGACGTCTTTGGGTTCCGAAGTTTGGTGAACTGCGACAACTTGTTTTGGATGAGGCTCATAAGTCTAGGTACTCTATTCATCCTGGTTTGGGAAAGATGTATCATGATCTTAAGGAGCTGTATTGGTGGCCAAATTTGAAGGGTGACATAGCTAAGTATGTGTCTAAGAGTTTGACCTGTTCTAAGGTCAAAGCTGAACATCAAAAACCGTCCGGATTGTTGGTACAACCAGAAATTTCCGAGTGGAAGTGGGAAGGTATCACTATGGATTTTATCACTAAGTTACCAAGAGTTTCGGGTGGTTATGATGCGATTTGGGTGATTGTAGATCGACTCACTAAGTCGGCTCACTTTTTGCCGATTAGGGAAATCGATTCTATGGAGAAACTCACCCGTTTGTATTTGAAAGAGATTGTTTCGAGGCATGGTGTTCCCGTTTCTATTATTTTCGACAGAGATAGTCGATTTGTATCGAGATTTTGGCAATCGTTGCAAGAAGCCTTGGGCACTAGATTGGATATGAGCACCGCTTATCATCCTCAAACGGATGGTCAAAGTGAGAGGACCATTCAGACATTAGAAGATATGTTGCGAGCTTGTGTGATTGATTTTGGGAATGGGTGGGATAAGTATTTGCCGTTAGCTGAGTTTTCTTATAACAACAGTTATCACGCAAGTATTAAAGCCGCACCGTTTGAAGCTTTGTACGGTAGGAAATGTAGGTCTCCTATTTGTTGGAATGAGGTTGGGGATGCTCAACTTACAGGTCCAGAGATTATTCACGAGACTACTGAGAAGATTGTGCAAATTAAAGAAAGGTTGAGAACTGCTAGAAGTCGGCAAAAGAGTTATGCCGACAAAGGAAGGAAAGATGTTGAATTTCAAGTTGGTGATCGTGTTATGTTAAAAGTTTCGCCTTGGAAGGGTGTTATTCGTTTTGGTAAAAGAGGGAAGTTAAGTCCTCGTTTCGTGGGACCGTTCGAGATCATTGAAAGAGTTGGACCGGTGGCTTATCGTTTGAAGTTGCCACAAGAACTCAGTGCTGTTCACGATGTTTTCCATATTTCGAACTTAAAAAAGTGTTTGGCTGAATTTGATCAGACTATTCCTTTGGAGGAACTTCAAGTTGACAAGCAATTGCATTTTATTGAGGAGCCAGTTGAGATCATGGACCGAAAGGTTAAGACTCTTAAACAGAGCAGAATTCCTATTGTTCAGGTCCGATGGAACGCTAGACGCGGTCCCGAGTTCACTTGGGAGCGTGAAGACCAAATGAAGCAGAAGTACCCGCATTTGTTCTCAGATGCCGAGTCAACCCCTGCGCCTGCTTAAATTTCGGGACGAAATTTCCGTAACGGGGAGGTACTGTCACGACCCTACTTTTTCCGTTATCTTTTTCCGTTAATTATTTAACGACCGTTAACTGTTAGTGTGCCACGTCATTTCTATGACCTATATTATTATTTTTGTAATAATATATATATAATAATTATTATGTGTTATATGAATATATGTATTCATATTTTAATTTATACGTTTCTACGTCTCGCGGATTTCTATCCGGCGAATCTTTTCGGTTTTAAAACCAACGGTCGAGCTTTCGGGATTTTTAAATCCTAAATATTTTAAATATGATATTTTATGATCATATTATTAATAGGTGTATTTATATTTATTTTTCGTCGCACGTTTGTTATTTTTCCGGATTTTTAATCGCGTAAGCGTGTTTTCGCGTTTCGGGTTTCGTTCGGGCTTTCGGGCCACAAGAATTTATCAATTCACAAGTTTGGCCCACCATGGGGCCCACCCCTTCACAAAATCGGCCAAAGCCAAGGGGGAGGGGGTAAATCCCTTTCTCTTTTTGCATTATTCCTCATTTACACATTTTTATCTCAAAATATCAAAACCTAATATTTCTTTTGTGCTCTCTCTTCTCCCTTTCCTCCTAGCCGTCGCCTACCACCACCATTATCATCATCTTCATTAATTTTCAAGCTTGGATCAAGAGATAACTAGCATAAACGTGTTCCTCTCTTCGTTCTCTACGCGATTATATACTTTGATTCTAGATTTGGGTATAAACCCTAACCCTAGAACTTTTAATTTCTATTCATATTTCTGTATTTTGTGTTCATATTATTAGTATGATGTTTATTAGTTGTTGTAATGTTGTTTGGATGCGTAGAATTACTCGTTTGCATATGTTTTCGGTTTGTAAAATTTGGACAGCAGTTTGATTCGTGTTTTCTGACTTTGTAACTGATATAAATGTTAAAATAAAGTATATAAATGAGTTCCTCTCATCAAGACATTAATTTTAGACTCCGGATTCATGTCGTTTCGATTCTCGGAGCCCTAGATATGCTTAATTTGGTTTTTGTTAAAGATTGAAAGGTGTTCTTGGCATGAACAAGGTTGGGTCCGACTTTGTGACCATCCTTGGTGTCTTTAGGGTGTGTCATTTGGTTAGGACTGATGGTGGGACGAATTTTCATGTTCGGGTCACCTCAATCCGAGCCACGGTTCACCCGTTGTGCCTAAATTACTGTTTTGAGTAAATTGATTTTTCCCAAGTGTGGTCATGGCTGATATCCACGACCTAGGGACTGTTCTTGGAGTGTTCTTGAGTTCATAATTGTGTTGGGTGGTTTGAGTAGGCGGAAATGCATATGTGGCTCGCCCGAAACCGACACCCGGGGCTCAAGATACGACCCGATGAACTTTTAAACTTAAAACTTATGGTTAATGATTAAACTTATGTTAAAATTAATGGATTTCATTATTAATTAATTACTTATGATAAAAGAAGTAATTATTATTATTTAAAACTTATGATAAAAATATTTATTATATCATTTAATTATTAATTATGATTTAATTAACATTTTAATTAAACTTATGATTAATAATACTTTTATTATTAAAGGAAAATACTTATGATAAGTATTAAATTTGTTTTTGAGAAATTATTAAAAGACTTATAATAAGGATTAAATAATTATTTAATTATTATAAGACTTAATTATTATTTAATTATGATTTAATTATTAAATACTTATGATTTAATAATTTTAATTAGAAACTTATGATATAATTAATAATTCATTATTAATTAAAAATACTTATGATATAATTTAAAAATTATTATTATTAATAATACTTATATTATGATTAGTATTTAATTAATTTATTTAAATACTTATGTCGTACTAATTATAACATTTCAACTTATATTAACTTTAATAATTCATTTTATTTAATTAAACTTATGTTAAGACATTATTATACACTTTTGACTTTAAATAACATTATAACCTATGTTATTATTATAACTTACACTTTTAAAATTAATGTTGACTATGTTTGGCCAAGGTTGACTTTTGAGTTGACTTTCGGTTGACTTTGACTTTCAGTTGACTTCTGTTGACTTTCTAAATAAGGAAACTTTCCTAACTTCAAAACTTTCTAAAAATAGAACTTTCTAAATTTGGAAACTTTCCAAAAATAGAAACTTTCCAAAAATAGAAACTTTCCAAAAATAGAAACTTTCCAAAAATAGAAACTTTCAAAAAATAGAAACTTTCTAAAAATAGAAAGCGTGTGTCCTTATGCTGTTCCAATCAAACCGATGCTTGCTGAGTAATGTTCTATGTCTACTTGCAACATGTACAATAGCTATCATACTAAGACTTGACCTAAGTTAGTTATTTATTTCGACATGCTTTATTTATAGGTCGGCGTTGTGATCTTTCTTGATCACTTTACTTTACTTGCTGTTCGCTTGTTTGTGAGATTTCTTCAGTTGCTATTTAAGGTGAGTTATAGTCCCGTTTTTACATACTTTTCAAAGTATACTTTTTGAGATGTGATTACATGCATATTTTTATTTACAGTTAGACACAAGTAACAGTTAAATTTAATTATTCATTGTGAGTTGGACAAAAATATTCCCTAGTCTGGTAACTGTAATCATTGGTTTCTACCGGTGAACGCGAATCCTACGGATAGATCTATCGGGTTTGACAACCCCATTTCGAGCTAGTCGCGCTAGCAATTTATAATCGGAATGTTTAGTACTTCGTAATTTGTTGTAGATACACTGTCCAAGTGTATATTTTTATTGTGTTTGGCAAGGGTAAATAAAGGGTTAAGTGGTTACCAGGTGGCTCATTGATAATGGAATAATGTTTAATGTTTTCTAACATTTTTAAATCTTGTGGTCTAAAGTTTACTTATTTATTTAAACCTATAATTCACTCAACCTTTGTGTTGACAGTTTACTTGCATGTTTTCACAGGTACTTGAGTTATATGATGCTTCCGCTGTCTTTAGAAGAGTCTGCATGCATTTGGACAGATTTTTATTGAAACAATTATGAAACTTAAGTTGGCATTCTATTTTTGGATAATTTAAATTGTGGGTTTGTTGGCAAGGTTTTGTGTCAACTTTTGGATTATTAATATGTTGGGTTGTTTTAAACTACATATTTTGGTTTGTTTCCTTTTTGGGAAAACTTTTGAAATAAAAGAATGCAACTTTGTTTATTTAATGCATTTAAGTCCGATCAAGCTGTGGGACCAACTGACGGATCCGTTAAGTATTTTGACGGGGTCGCCACAGTATGAATTATTAAAGTGAATTATTAAAGTTAAAGTAAAGTAAAAATAAAGTAAAGGTAAAGTTTAAGTATAGTAAAAGTATAAAACTATGTACGTATAATACGCGTATAAATATATATAATATTAATTTAAATCGTTATATATATTTAATAAAATAAAATATAAATATCGTTATCTTTATCATACTAGTTAAGTAATGAGTTGTCAAAAGTGGTTCTAGATATTTATAAAAGTTATATACGTTTTAATAATAAAGTTCTTTTTAAACTGAAAACGTTTTTGTACGTTTAAAATTAAATAGATCAATCGAGTCTTTATGAGATTCAATCTTCCACTATCCTTTGTCTAGTTCTCAATGATTGACAATTTGTTCTTATTTATAAATCACTTTACCATTTTCTGAATATTGTTAAAATGGAAAGACTTCTCAAATCAACGCGAGCCTTTCAACAGAGACTTGTAATCATAATTCAATATATCTGATAATTCAATCATTTGATCTTATCTTCTAATTCCATTGATAAACATTTTGAAACAGATACAATCATATAAAGTATTTAATCTAATATTTTGTTTACGTTTCAAGTTATAATATATATACACATATACATATATAATCATATTCGTTTAATGGTTCGTGAATCGTTGGAACTTGGTCGAGGTTGAATGAATGTATGAACATAGTTTAAAATTCTTGAAATTTAACTTAACAAATATTGCTTATCGTGTCGGAAACATATAAAGATTAAAGTTTAAATTTGGTTGGAAATTTCCGGGTTGTCACAGTACATACCCGTTAAAGAAATTTCGTCCCGAAATTTGAGTGGAAAGGTCGTGAATGATAATAAGTATGTTTTCATGATGCATATGGGCTGAAAATTAGAGTTTTATCATCAGTGAATAATTTGGATAAACAATCCATTTATATGAAGAGTACGAATGAAGCTAACATAGAAGAGTGAAATGAGTAAGTGTAGATTCATCTTATCATTTGACGTAGATATGATTGATTCCCAGATTTCAAGGGATTTGAAGAAAATCTTCTTAATAAGATTTGACTCTCAAGTAATCAAGGGAATTAGGATCCGCTTTAAATGTGATCGTCCATTTTAATTGTTTTATCGGAGATTTTCTTATAAATTCACCTCCTTCGTTTCCTTACAACTCACACCTTCTGTTGATGCATTTTATGCAAGTCCCTAGATATTTACCCACGTCCATTGCAGGTACAACAGTTTACAGGCCACCATGATTACTCGTTATTATCCTATCCGTGTTTGTATGTGGTTACAGGAACTGCAGGAATGAGATTTAGGTGTTTGACTATGTTAGACTTAGTCAGACGTACGAGTGAAGCCTCACTAGTACGGCTGACAGGCTCATACGCACGGTTGATGCTGAGCTAAGTCACAATTACAACCTAAATGAGAAGACACGAGTGAGTGATCACCCGTATGGCTGATGAAGCCAACTCGTACGTGTGATGAATGAATCGTATGGGTGATTCAACAGCAGGGGTATAAAAAGTCTTATGTTCTTCATTTTAGGTTAAGCCTCTCATTTGTTACACACACTCAGATCTAGTGAGCTCCTTCAATTCTCTCTCAGTCCAAATCACTCAGGTGGTGAATAATAGCTCTAGGTGTTGATCTAATCACACTTGATTTAGTTGTGGTTTGACTAAATTAATCAAAAAAAAACTTAACCTATTCACTAGAGGGTTTGATTCACTTATTCCGCCATTGTGTGAGTTAAATCTGTTGATTTCTAAGTTCCTAGTCATGTTTCATCACCTTCTATTCTTTCCCCCTCAACTCATATATTAAAGTATTCATCAATATGCTCCATCCAGTTCTGATTCTCGATATACTTCTAACTTTCATATCGGTCATTCTTCTTTTTCATCTACCGCCGGAAGAATCTATTTACTTCTACTATACTCTTGGGTTTATAGTGTTTCTAGTTCTCCCGTGTCTTTATATTGCTATATGCATCGATATATATGGTTTATAATTTCTGGTTTTTCGTTGAGCTTTATATGTTCCCTTATATTTCAAAGTCTCTGCTTCTGTCTTCTATAATCATTATCATTCACAGTTAATGCTCTCTTTTATTTGCTGCAATTTATACCCCAATTTCTATTTCGGAGTTTTGTCCTTTTGTTTCTTCTTCTTGCGATTAAGCACCGCTTGTAATGGTCCAGAATTCACAGATATGAATTTCGGAATGAACATCCTTAATGTTCTAGGAAGGAAATTGTGATGACACGATCTTGACTTGTCAAATTACTAGAATACCTTGGAAAAGGCCGAATCATCAAGAAATATTTTCTTGATATTTTAGAGGTTAAATAGAATACAAGAGTCGTATAACATGGCACATGATGATGTTATGATCTGTGAATCATCACGTTCCTTTTAGAAACTCAGCATGACTTACTGTAATATAATCACATTGATCAAGTGTCATTATATTATACTAATTCATGCTTCAGTTCCCAACACTACTTCAAAATATTCCTATTTTAAACTTGAATGTTTCAGAATTTAGAAACTAAAATAGTTTCTTTAATGATGTAATACAGATAGTGCGAAGAGGTAAATGATTTCAAATAAGAAAAATTAAGAAAATATCTTCAGAAATATGGAGGATATTTATAATAAAAGATATGATGATATTTTAGAATTTCTAATATCAGAGGATGATGAAGAATATTGTCCGCAGGGGTTTAGAGTCAGGAGCAAGGTATTCGTTAATGACTTCAGCAGGTACTGAATCATTTGGATCCTTTGAAGTCAGGTTCAGTCTTTGTAATTTGTCCACAGCCTCCTTCCTACTCTGCTCAATCCGTTTTTCAGTACCAAAACTTCTCTTTTTCTGCGCTTTGCCAGCACACTTCATCATTATCATACAGCTTTTACCGTTTAAAGTCGTTTTTAGTTTTTGCTGCTTCATTAGCATTTGTTCCATTTTCGGAGAACCAATTCTTAGTTCGGAGTGTTTTTCAGAAACTTCACATTCAAATTAAGTCCAGAAGATAGACGTTATATATACACATATAACTGTTGGCGTAGACATGCCACGAGATTTCAAAATACTGATTGCTAATTCCCAATGATTCGTATGGTAATTCTCATTACAAGATGTGAATGAGTAAATGATGGGGTTTCAATAAATAATTATAATGACTTTTTGGAGAGGCTAAAGTCAAAGGGTAATGAAGTTGTTGGTACATCTGCTAATAATGTGGTAGAATGTAAAAGGTTCCCTGGTAACGATGGTGTATATCTCAAGGTTATAATAAGGTTAGTCTGACTGAAAAGTCGAAGTTGACTTGCTGGAGCTGTGACAAAACTGGCTACTTTGAATAGGAGTCGCAAAGTTATTTTTGCTAATAAATGCCAAAGAATCTGACGCGGATACGTTGTTTAAACTTTTACTTTGGTTGCAAGAGTTTTTAGGGTACATAACTGTGGGTAACATGTGGTTGGATCATCATCTCGATTGCTCATCATTCGAAGTGTCTTCAGAAATTTTCGAAGGGTTTGAACACAGATTGTAATCGTTAACATACATTTGATGTTCTAACACAGTTTTGAAGTCAAAATATGGCTTGTGAAAGATGTAAGGATCTAAGAGTGATGATTTTGGTCATATCTCGAGTTGAATTTTGAGATTTCAAAATCAGAATATGTAATTAAATTTTGAATGAGTATGGTTGTTTTGATTTCTATAAAAGAATGTATATTGTTGTAAAAGTAGGGAGTATAATGGATGATTTGCTGAATCAGATTCGAAGAATGTAACATATTATTTGTGAATTTATATATCTCTCGGGTATTACCTACCTGTTAAAAAAAATCACAATTAATATTTTGTACAAAAGAATTTTATTACAGTCTTTATGAAAATATATATATGTATATTTTCTTCAGATGTAACATAGATTTAATGAGTTAATGTTAAATTAAACTCATTTGATTTACGGTTAAAACTAGAATTGAATAATCCCTAAAGGCTTTAAAAAGTACATAACTTTTACGCAGTATTTCTTTAATGACATTGAAATTATGAATCAATACTTCGTTATTTGTTGATGTATGATGTTCGGTTCGTGGAATTCTTGTGAATTTCACAAAGTACGAATGATGTTATCTGAAAAGTTTCGGGTACATCGATGATGAAAGTGTAAAATCAAATATATACTTGATTTATTATGAATTGGAATTTGTTGAATTGAAACAGAGATTGTAGTTAACGCTGGTTAAGTTGCGGCCGAAGGACATACATTATTGCATATTTGTAGTATGAATTAACCGAGTAGTTAAGATTCACACACAATAGTTTAGCACGGAAAGATTTATTTCAAAATATATATATATATATATATATATATATATATATATATATATATATATATATATATATATATATATATATATAATATACATATAATTTCTTCAGAGGGAATGAGTTAATTCTTCATAACTCGTTGATACAATATACACGTTATTGATTCGTAATGATGTCCACAGTGATTCTTGAACTGACGGAGTTTGTGATGTTATCGGTGTTGTTGATTCGGATGTTGACTCTACTGACGATGTTGGTAGCGCTGACGGTACTGTTGATGCTGTTGATAAAGCAAGTTTAGCTTGTTAATCACACACCATTTTTGTCAGGGTTTCTACTCTTCCTTCTATCATTTTGGTTCGCTTAACTGATTTATGGTTAGGGCTAGATTAGATAATATCTAAGACTTTAGAGATTACATAATCGCCGCGGAATGTTTCTCCAATGAAGTTATGAATTAATACTTCATCAGTTATTGTTGTTGGTACTCCTTGGTATCTATGGTGCGTATGACGTTGATGCTCGTGGGACAGATTGTGAAGTTGAGGTTTACGATGCAGTTGTGGTTGGAGGTGGTAATGGTACTGTTGGCGTTGATGATGGTGGTACTGGTTATGCTGCTGATGCTGCTGCTGGTGTTTGTAATCTCTGCACCATATTCTCCAAAGCCACTACCCGAGCGCGAAGCTCGTTGACTTCTTCTATTACACCGGGGTGATTGTCGGTTCGGACGAGCGGATAAATAAAATCTAAAATTTGATGTAATATATAATCGTGACGAGATACTCTGGAAATGAGCGAGAACATGGTGTTTCGAACAGGTTTGCTGGTAAGTGCTTCAGGTTTTTCGTCAAGAGGGCAATGTGGTGGATGGAAGGGATCACCTTCTTCTTGTCTCCAATGATTGAGGAGGCTACGAACCCATCCCCAATTCATCCAGAATAGGTGATGACTGATTTGTTGATCTATTTCGGTCACACTGCTTTCGGAGCTTGAATGGGATTCCATTTCGGAATCTGAGTGACTTGAACTGATGACGAATTCCATTTCGTACGATTGGATAAAGAATTTTTTTTTTTTTTTTTTTTTGATATGAAATGTTTTTGGCTAACGGATGGTATTCTAATTACATAGAATATATATATATATATATATACATATATATACATATATATACATATATATACATATATATATATACATAAATATATATATATATACATATATATATATATATATATATATATATATATATATATATATATATATATATATATATATATATATATATATATATATATATAGATCAAAAGATTTCGTAGATTACGGAGGACTTTGCGGGATATGTCAGGCAAAGTTTAAAGTAACAGATACGATAAGATATGATTTAGCAGATATGCTAAGATATGAATTTTTGTCTATACATTATTCATGCAATCAATGCAGCAAGACGTGTCTTAGACAAAAAATAATAAGCAGGTAATTTCCTGAGGATGATAAGTAGTTAATTTTTGACACAAAATGATAAGCAAAACTTTTGACATGCAGACACGGTCGAAGTCCAGACTCACTAATGCATCCTATCGACTTATCAGTTAGACACACTAATGCAGACCTGGTTCGCTAAGACCACCGCTCTGATACCAACTGAAAGGACCCGTTCATATACATTATAAACGATTCACAATAGTTGATTACATTGCAAGGTATTTGACCTCTATATGATACATTTTACAAACATTGCATTCATTTTTAAAAGACAATCTTTCTTTATATCGAAAATTGACAGGCATGCATACCATTTCATAATATCCACTATCCAACTATAAATTGATTTAATAATAATCTTTGATGAACTCAATGACTCGAATGCAACGTTCTTCGAAATATGCTATGAAAGACTCCAAGTAATATCTTTAAAATGAGCAAATGCACAGCGGAAGATTTCTTTAACACCTGAGAATAAGCATGCTTTAAAGTGTCAACCAAAAGGTTGGTGAGTTCATTAGTTTATCATAATCATTTATTTCCATCATTTTAATAGACCACAAGAATTTCATTTCCAGTTCTCATAAATATACGTCCCATGCATAGAGACAAAAATAATCATTCATATGGTGAACACCTGGTAACCGACATTAACTAGATACATATAAGAATATCCCCTATCATTCCGGGATCCTCCTTCGGACATGATATAAATTTCGAAGTACTAAAGCATCCGGTACTTTGGATGGGGTTTGTTAGGCCCAATAGATCTATCTTTAGGATTCGCGTCAATTAGGGTGTCTGTTCCCTAATTCTTAGATTACCAGACTTTAATAAAAAGGGGCATATTCGATTTCGATAATTCAACCATAGAATGTAGTTTCAATTACTTGTGTCGATTTCGTCAAACATTTATAAAAGCGCATGTATTCTCAGTCCCAAAAATATAAAGGGTAAAAAGGCAAATGAAACTCACCATACTGTATTTCGTAGTAAAAATACATATAACGTCATTGAACAAGTGCAAAGTTGGCCTCGGATTCACGAACCTAAATTAATTATATATATTTATGTATTGGTCAATATTTGTCTAACAAATTAGGTCAAGTCATAGTGTACCACAATCCTAATGCTCGAGACTAATATGCAAAAGTCAACAAAAGTAAATTTGACTCAAAATAATTTCCAAAAATCTATACATGATTAATATATAGTTTAAATATCGTCATTTTATATTTTTAAATATTTTTAAAAGATTTATTAGAGTAAATAATATAATATAATTTATTTATTAATAAATAAAATTTTATATTAAATTTATATAATAAAATATACTTTTATATATATTAAGTAATAAAATTTATAGGGTTCATTTAATATCATAAAGAAAATATGATAGGTATTATTAAAATAAGTTATTACACGTAGTAAAATATGTTTGTATCACATATTTATTTGATAAAATAATATCTATAATGATAGTAAGTAAAAGTTGTATTATTTTGTAATAATAATTATTATTATAAAAATATCAATATTTATAATTACTAAGATGACATTATGATAAAACGATAATTCTAATTATGATAACTTTAATATTTACGATAATTTTTAATATTATCTTTAAAATAATAATTCTATTTAAAATAATAATAATAATGATATTTTATAGTAACAATGACATTTCTATTAAAATGATAATTATTTTTTAAAATGATAGTTTTAATTCTAACGATACTTTTAATAATAATAGTAATGATAAAAATAATAATAACGATAATTTTATCTAAATCAATATCTTATAATATTTTAATTTTATCATGATACTCTTACCCATTATTTCCTAATCATTTCGTTTAATAGCTTTTAATCGTCTTTTATAACGTGTTCATAATAATGATAATAATAGTAATCAAAATAATTAGGTGTTACAAATATTTGTTTTAATTATACTAATATTAATAATGATAGTTACTATAACACTATTTACGATAATACTAATAATTATCTTAATGATAATATAGTAATAATAATAATAACAATAACAATAACCATTTTTAAATAATGATATATATATTAATAATGATAATAATAATAATAATACCAATAATAATAATAATAATAATAATAATAATAATAATAATAATAATAATTGGATAATAATAATAATACTAATTATAACTTTAACGATAATAACGATAGTAATAATAAAAAAATAACAATTTTTAATAATAAATCCCTTTTATTGATAAAGATAATAATAATGATAGTAATAAGATAAAACTAGAACGACGATAAAAACGACGATAATAATAATCATTTTTAATAAAAATATCGAAAATTCAATTGATTATAACTTCTAATCCGTTCATCGAAACCATTCGATATCTAAAGGAAAAGTTCTTAATTTTTCGCTAGCTTTCCAAGGACATGCATATCTTATACCTTATCTCAACCGCAAGTGTAACTAATTCAGGATTTAACCTAACTTGTCTAAGGGCAATATCAAAAGTACAAGCATGCATAATCCTAAATACTCGAGCACTAGTCAGGGATACACTATTAGTATGTAAAAGTTAAATTATGAGTACTCACGTATCAATATTGAGATTCAATATTGCAGGAAAGGTACGTAGACGCAACGGAAATGATAAACACTATATTGGCCTCACGAGCATACCCATGAACCATACTCAATCACCTCCATAGCTATAACCCATAATTTCCTTAATCCTATCCCACTCGAAAAACAATTTCGAAATCACTCGGACAACACTCCGTCATAATATTTTATGTATACTAATAATATCTTGAAATAATACGGAGTAAATATATATATGTAAATCGATTGAGAGAGTTTAGAGAAAAATATTTTCAAGTTTCTATGAAATAATGAAACCTATTGAATTCTATTTATAATAGATTTTTGAATTATTAAAGTGAATTATTAAAGTATGAATTATTAAAGTGAATTATCAAAGTATGAATTATTAAAGTGAATTATTAAAGTGAATTATTAAAGTATGAATTATTAAAATGAATTATTAAAGTTAAAGTAAAGTAAAAATAAAGTAAAGGTAAAGTTTAAGTATAGTAAAAGTATAAAACTATGTACGTATAATACGCGTATAAATATATATAATATTAATTTAAATCGTTATATATATTTAATAAAATAAAATATAAATATCGTTATCTTTATCATACTAGTTAAGTAATGAGTTGTCAAAAGTGGTTCTAGATATTTATAAAAGTTATATACGTTTTAATAATAAAGTTCTTTTTAAACTGAAAACGCTTTTGTACGTTTGAAATTAAATAGATCAATCGAGTCTTTATGAGATTCAATCTTCCACTATCCTTTGTCTAGTTCTCAATGATTGACAATTTGTTCTTATTTATAAATCACTTTACCATTTTCCGAATATTGTTAAAATGGAAAGACTTCTCAAATCAATGTGGGCATTTCAACAGAGACTTGTAATCATAATTCAATATATCTGATAGTTCAATCATTTGATCTTATCTTCTAATTCCATTGATAAACATTTTGAAACAGATACAATCATATAAAGTATTTAATCTAATATTTTGTTTACGTTTCAAGTTATAATATATATACACATATACATATATAATCATATTCGTTTAATGGTTCGTGAATCATTGGAACTTGGTCGAGGTTGAATGAATGTATGAACATAGTTTAAAATTCTTGAAATTTAACTTAACAAATATTGCTTATCGTGTCGGAAACATATAAAGATTAAAGTTTAAATTTGGTTGGAAATTTCCAGGTTGTCACAAGTATATACCAATATTAAATACCAATTATAGCCTCCTTAGTAGCCCTATGAGTCACAAGACAAGGATAAACATGATGGAGACTTATGGGAACCAACATTTAACTTCTAGTTTGCATTATTATGCTATATTCCAAATTTTGATAAAGTCTCTTAACCATATGCATGAACCACGACTTTTAACACTCTTTTTACTCATTCATATCAGCTATTTAACTTACCTTCACTCTCATAATACTCACACACAAGAACTCCAAGTATTCTCTCCATTTCTTACTCTTTAAACACTCTTTAAACACACATACTTCAAGTACTAGAAAATCTTCATTCACTTTGATCATAAACTAGCTTCAAGAATACTTTGTTAACTCATCTACTCCTATTTATCAAGGTAAGAATCATATATAATCTTTGGTTCAATTCATATACTTATAACTATTTTAATCAAGATAGAAATCTTATTCGAACTTTTGTTCATTCTACGATTCTACTCCAAGAAGCCATCAAGGATATCTTTGATCACAAGATTATCATCTTATTTTCTCAGCAACTTTGTTCATTTAATTTGAGGTAGTCACCTTATTCATAATCTTTTTCGATTCATATCCATATAGCTATCTTATTATGAGTTTATAACTTACAACAACAAGAATATAGTTTAGATTAATTCTAATCTTGTTCACAAACAAATTTAATCCTTCTAAATTGACTTTTAAAATACTTCAACACATGTATTATGACATTATGTCAAGCTAACATAAGGATATAAAACTTGTAAACACGAAGAACACCTTAAAACTGAACATACGCCGTCATAGATCATCGGGGGCTGTTTTGGGTTTAATTTTAAAAACCTATCTTAAACTTTGAATTAAAATATTTCCTTTAGTGAAAAATCTTATTTTATATGGATATGAAATATATCCAAAATCCATGGTTAAACTCTAAGTGGAAGTATGTTTTTCAAAAGGGTCATCAAGATGTCGTTCTTACGATGGATATGACTATCTTCTCTTATTTGACACCTAAGCTGTATTTTTGACTATAAACTTATAATTTTTCTATTAAGATTAATAATTTTGAGTTCGATATGAAACCATGGCAACTCGAATCACTCAAAACGAATTTGTAACGAAGAAATTATGGGTAAAACAAAATTGTATATTTTTACTTGTTTTTAGCTACGGTTTTGATTAATAAAAATGGATGCTAACCTTATCCTAGCTAACTTACCTTGTATCCTACATGTATTTATACATGTCTTGTTCCCGAACTTATGGAAATACAATTTATAATAGTCATGATTAAGTTCTACGACAATATATTATAGTCTTAATAAAGATCGTAAGACACCATATATATATGACTTGATCACTGTGGATCCGTATACAGCGTTTTAACATATCATTTTGATTTCTTCTATATATATTATTGGAACGAACTATAAGATACCATTGGCAGTAATTTCGAGTTAGCTGTGGGTCGAAGTGGATTCCAAAATATTATATACTATGAGTTGTGATCGAGCCTGAGACATGTATACAATGGGTTGCGGATTGCTTCAGACAATATACATATTATGTGTCTTATTATATTAAGACAATATATTATAGTGTTAGTGAATTCTAACATAATAAACGCATTTATATTTATATATATATTTATACTGTTGGACTATTGGACTATTGGACTACTAACAATGGACAATTAAAATTATCACAAGTATCATAAGTATGAAATATTAATTATATATATATATCTTAACACAAGAATATTATTATTAGGTTCGTGAATTTGTCAAAAGGCCAAGTCTTATCACCATCTATTCGAAAATCATCATAAGTGAGTTATAGTCCCATTTTTACTATCTAAATTATTTTGGGATGAGAATACATGCAAATTTATAAATGTTTTACAAAATAAGCACAAGTTCATGAAACTACATTCTACGACTATTTTGTTATACCGGATAATTAATATGAACGGGGCATTTCAGTTGGTATCCGAGCGTTGGTCTTAGAGAATCAGAAAATTTTTCATTAGTGTGTCTAACTGATTTTTGATGCATTAGTGAGTCTGGACTTCGACCGTAATTATTTTAAAAATGATTGCTTAATATAATTGTTGGAAACATAAGATTATTAACATATAAATATTATAAGATATATAATTCTCTTAACGTGCCTGCTATTATGTGATAGATGACTTCATACGATCATATAAGCATCTCTAGTGATTCAGATTTCATTTACTTATTAAGTGATTCGGAGGTTGAGTCCAAGCATACGACTTATGAACCAACGGAAAAGTTAACTTTTGGTGCTACCATTAAAGTGGAAAATTGTTGGAAAAATTGGGAAGATTCACAATTGCCAGTAGAGGTTCCAGAAGAGGATCCAGAAGAAGATCCCGAAGAGGAACCCGAAGAAGAGGATCCTGAAGAAGTTGTGGAAATTACCGAACCACAACGTGATTTGGGAAAATCTTTGGCTGTTATACCCGATCCCAAACCCGATGAACCTATTATGACCCAAAATGTTTGTGATCATCCACATGAACCACCTAAGAGACCAGTTTATAAAATGACCGCTCGTATAACGACTGTTGGTTTTGCTCCCAAACAATTAGCCGAAAGAACCAATTGGGAGGAATTGGAAAAAGAACTATCCAAACGAAAATCCAAGCGTTTGGCCGAGAAAGAAACAACGTCAACATCTAAGAAATCTCGCCGTTCTTGAACCATCGGTAGCTATCCTGTATTCCATGCATTGTATAATATGTATTATATTGTGTGTTTAAGTTTGTAAGAAAATCCGCAATGTAATTTTCCTTATGATTGTATAATAATAAGAATAAGCATGGAAGGTTTATTATTATTATTAAAACTTATTATTACGTAGTAACGTAATAACTTACCATAGTTTTTCATATTAGAATTTTAGTAGTTAATTTGTGTGTTAGCTGCTAAGTATGAACATTATTATAGTTATAAAACGCTAATATGAAGAAAAAGCTTTTATAATAATAAGTTCATATTAAGCTACAAAATACTTTTTAGCTACTTCTAAAATTCTATATGATTAACTCAGTTGGCTATTTTTGAAGGAAATGGCTCCTCCAGCTACTAGACAACAACAATTGAACACAGAAGAACTTCAAGCTTTCACTGCAAATATGGCTGCAGTGGTGAATGCAATGAACATCAATAACCAATCATGTTCCAGCAGTGGAGGAAACAATGGCAACCGGGTAGGATGTTCCTATAAAGCTTTTATGGCCTGCAAACCCAATGAGTTTGGTTGGACTTAAGCAGTGGACAGAGAAGGTTGAAGCCGTGTTCGCAATCAGCAACTGCGCAGAAGAGGATAAAGTTAAGTATGCCATACATACTTTCAGGGGTACTGCTTTGACATGGTGGAATACCTACATGGATTACGTAGGACAGAATACCGCCTACGCACTTCTATTGTCCGCTTTCAAGCACATGATGACGGAAGAGTACCGTCCCAGAACCAAAATCAACAAGCTCAAGGCAGAGCTTAAAGCACTGACAACCCAAGGGTTAGATTTCAGTACCTACGAGCGACGTTTCAATGAACTGACTTTAATGTGTCCTGGAGCATTTGAGGACGAAGAAGCAAAAATTGAAGCATTCATAAAAGGGTTGCCGGAACGAATCCAAGAGCATGTAGGTGCTAACGACCCTGCAAAAATGCAGAAAGCGAGCCGTATAGCCCACAAATTGATAGGCCAAATTACAGGAAGGATAAAGAAAGAAGCGGCAGAGGAGGCCATAATGAAACATGGAAAAAGAAAGTGGGAGGAAAGCAGTGATCAGGGTCACCAGTACAACAACAATAATCAAAACAACAACTACAATAACAATCGCAACCACCCCAACAACAATAATAATCGCAACAACAACCGCAACAATAACCGCAACAACCATCCCAATAATAATAACAACAACAACAATCCGAATTACAACAATAACAACAACAAATGACTCAACAACAATAACCCTAACAACAACAACAACAACAACAACAACAACAACAACAACAACAACAACAACGACGACAATAAAAGGCAAAGAACTATATGCCCCAGGTGTGATACGTTTCATCCGAAATGGTTTTGTAGAGAATTATGTACCAAGTATAATAGGAATGGCCATATTGCGGCAAAGTGTGAAGTCTACGGACCAAATAGAAACAAAGGAGTAAATAATGCCGGAACAAATAATAACGGCATTGTTTGCTATGGATGTGGAAAACCGGGCCATACCATAAACTAGTGCAGGAATGGAAATAGGCAAGGCCGTGGGAGAGCCTTCAACATTAATGGGGAGAAAGCACAGGAAGACCCGGAGCTTGTTACGGGTACGTTTCTTATCAACAATACACCTGCTTATGTTTTATTTGATTCGGATGCCGATAGAAGTTATATGAGTAGAGAATTTTGTGCCAAATTAAATTGCCTGTTACCGCCTTTGGATAAAAAGTGTATAGTTGAAGTAGCAAACAGTAAACTAATTAAGGTTGATAAAATTTGCCGAAATCAAAAAATTAGTTTAGTTAGCGAAACGTTTGCAATTGATTTAATACCGGTGGAATTGGGAAGCTTCGACGTAATTATTGGAATGGACTGGATGTCCAAGGTGAAAGCCGAAGTTGTTTGTCATGAGAAGGCGATTCTCATTCCGAGAGAAAACGGGTTACCCTTAATGGTGTACGGAGAAAAGGGTAATGCCAAATTAAATCTTATTAGTAGTTTGAAGGCGTGCAAACTAATAAGAAAAGGTTGCTATGCCATACTAGCACACGTCGAGAAGGTTGAAAAAGAAGAAATGAAAATCGATGACGTTCCTGTTGCAAGAGAATTTCCTGAGGTGTTTCCGGACGAATTACCGGGACTACCTCCACACCGATCCGTTGAATTTCAAATAGATCTTGTACCAGGAGCCGCACCAATAGCTCGTGCTCCATATAGACTTGTGCCCACCGAAATGAAAGAATTACAAAGTCAGCTACAAGAATTATTAGAACGTGGTTTTATCCGACCGAGTACGTCACCATGGGGAGCTCCAATTTTGTTCGTTAAAAAGAAAGATGGGTCTTTTCGCATGTGTATCGATTACCGTGAGCTGAACAAAGTAACCATCAAAAACCGATACCCTTTACCCCGAATCGACGACCTATTTGATCAACTCCAAGGTTCGAGCGTATACTACAAAATCGACTTAAGATCGGGTTATCATCAACTGAGGGTTAAAGAAGCTGATATACCAAAAACAGCCTTCAGAACTCGTTATGGCCATTACGAATTCATGGTTATGCCATTCGGTCTAACCAATGCTCCCGCAGTTTTCATGGATCTCATGCACCGAGTATGTAGTCCATATTTAGATAAGTTTGTTATTGTCTTTATTGATAACATTCTTATCTATTCAAAGAATAACCAAGAACACGAACAACACTTGAGACTTGTATTAGAGTTGTTAAGAAAAGAACAACTTTATGCAAAATTCTCTAAGTGCGCTTTTTGGTTAAATGAAGTACAATTTCTTGGCCACGTAGTCAGTAGTAATGGAATCAAAGTTGATCCCGCCAAGATCGAAACCATCAAAAATTGGGAAACCCCGAAAATTCCAACGCAAATACGTCAATTTTTGGGTTTAGCCGGTTATTATAGGAGATTTATTCAAGATTTCTCCCGAGTAGCCAAACCTTTAACTGCCTTGACACACAAGGGGAAAAAGCATGAATGGACTTCCGAACAAGAGGGTGCCTTCCAATTGTTGAATAAGAAGTTGACTACGGCACCTATTTTATCGTTACCTGACGGAATGGAAGATTTTGTTATCTACTGCGACACATCAAGAATGAGTTTTGGGTGTGTTCTTATGCAATGGAAGAAGGTGATTGCATATGCTTCTCGACAACTCAAAATTCATGAACAAAACTACACCACACATGATCTGGAATTGGGCGCCGTTGTTTTTGCATTAAAAATGTGGAGACATTATCTATATAGGGTCAAGTTTATTGTATACACCGACCACAAAAGTCTCCAACATATTTTAAATCAAAAGCAACTAAATATGAGGCAGCGTAGGTGGGTTGAGCTGTTAAATGATTATGATTGTGAAATCCGTTACCACCCGGGGAAAGCGAATGTGGTAGCCGATGCATTGAGTCGAAAGGAAAGAGAACCTATTCGAGTAAAAGCTATGAACATGATTATTCATACTAATCTTACTACTCGAATAAAAGAGGCACAACAGGAGGTTTTGAAGGAAGGAATTTTTGGAAAGGAAATACCCAAAGGATTAGAAAAACAGCTTAATATTCGAGAAAACGGAACCAGGTATTTAGCTGAAAGAATTTGGGTACCAAAGAATGGGGATTTGAGGAAAGTGGTACTAGATGAAGCACATAAAACCAGATATTCAATACGTCCCGGAACGGGGAAAATGTACCAAGACCTCAAGAGAAACTTTTGGTGGCCAGTAATGAAGGCCGATATAGCCACATATGTAGGAGCATGTTTGACTTGTTCTAAAGTCAAAGCTGAACATCAAAAACCATCGGGTCTACTCCAACAACCTAAAATTCCAGAATGGAAATGGGAAAACATTACCATGAATTTCATTGCTAAGTTACCGAGAACTGCAGGTGGTTATGATATGATTTGGGTAATAGTCGATCGTCTTACTAAGTCAACACACTTTCTGCAAATAAAAGAAGAGGATGGTATAGAGAAATTAGCGCGATTATACCTGAAAGAAGTTGTTTCTAGACATGGTATACCAATCTCTATTATCTCTGATCGTGATAGCAGATTTACTTCCAGATTATGGCAGGCATTACACGAAGCGTTGGGAACTCGTCTAGATTTAAGTACAGCCTATCATCCACAAACTGTTGGGTAGAGTGAAAGGACGATTCAGACACTCGAAGACATGCTACGAGCATGTGTTATTGATTTTGGAAGCAGTTGGGATCGAAATCTACCGTTAGCTGAGTTTTCCTACAACAACAACTACCATTCTAGTATTGAGGCGGCACCATTCGAGGCACTTTATGGTAGGAAGTGCAGGTCTCCGATTTGTTGGAGTGATGTGGGGGATAAACAGAATACAGGTCCAGAAATTATCCAAGAAACCACCGATAAAATCATTCAGATTCAGCAACGATTGAAAACAGCCCGGAGTCGACAAAAGAGCTATGCAGATGTTAGGAGAAAACCTTTAGAGTTTGAGGAGGGTGATATGGTTATGCTTAAGGTATCACCTTGGAAAGGTGTTATTCATTATAGAAAGTGGGGGAAATTGAGCCCAAGATATATTGGTCCATTCAAGATTGAAAAACGCATTGGGCCGGTGGCCTATCGACTTGAGCTACCTCCACAATTAGAAAAGATTCACAACACCTTTCATGTTTCGAACCTGAAGAAATGCCTTGCTACCAAAGATCTCATTATCCCTTTAGACGAAATTAAGATTGACGAGAAACTAAATTTCATCGAAGAACCCGTTGAAATTATGGATCGTGAGGTCAAATGACTCAAACAAAGTAAGATACCAATCGTTAAGGTTCGATGGAATGCTCATAGAGGACCTGAATTTACTTGGGAACGAGAAGACCAAATAAAGCTGAAGTACCCACATTTGTTTCCCGATATCGCACGTTAACTAGGTACAATTCTAAATTTCGGGACGAAATTTAATTTAACGGGTGTGTAATGTAACGACCCGGATTTTTCCGCTAATATATAGAAGATTAATATTTACATAATTAATTTTTCCAACATGTTAAGCAATCAAACTCATTAAGATTTGGTTATTTGAAATGAATTTTATACAAATGTTTGGCCACCCAGTTTGTCTGACGATTCACGAACGTCATAACTCGAAATAATTATATAATGATGTATATACATATATATATATATATATATATATATATATATATATATATATATATATATATATATATATATATATACTTATGATTTGATAAAATGATATTTAAGTATCTCATTACATATAATAACAATTGGTTATATACATAAAATGAGATTACTAACTTAAAGACTTCAAGATTATATACATATATATAACGATTAACGTTGTAATAACCTCTAAATTAAAATGTATGTATATGTATTGTATTAATATGTATTAATACACTTTTGAAGGACTTAAACATATATACTAACATACTTATACTCAACAAAGATAGCTATAGTCATAATCTCATTCAATTCCATCAAGAATTCTATTCGTATTCATTCGGTATTTACACCCGTATCATACCCAGCTTCCATACTTAAATACTATGAGTATATACCAATATGAAATACCAATTATAGCCTCCTTAGCAGCCCTATGAGTCACAAGACAAGGATAAACATGATGGAGACTTGTGGGAACCAACATTTAACTTCTAGTTTGCATTATTATGCTATATTCCAAATTTTGATAAAGTCTCTTAACCATATGCATGAACCATGACTTTTAACACTCTTTTTACTCATTCATATCAGCTATTTAACTTACCTTCACTCTCATAATACTCACACACAAGAACTCCAAGTATTCTCTCCATTTCTTACTCTTTAAACACTCTTTAAACACACATACTTCAAGTACTAGAAAATCTTCATTCACTTTGATCATAAACTAGCTTCAAGAACACTTTGTTAACTCATATACTCCTCTTTATCAAGGTAAGAATCATATATAAGCTTTGGTTCAATTCATATACTTATAACTATCTTAATTCAAGATAGAAATCTTATTCGAACTTTTGATCATTCTACGATTCTACTCCAAGGATTACAAGCCATCAAGGATATCTTTGATCACAAGATTATCATCTTATTTTCTCAGCAAATTTGTTCATTTAATTTGAGGTAGTCACATTATTCATAATCTTTTTCGATTCATATCCATATAGCTATCTTATTATGAGGTTATAACTTACAACAACAAGAACATAGTTTAGATTAATTCTAAACTTGTTCACAAACAAATTTAATCCTTCTAACTTGACTTTTAAAATACTTCAACACATGTATTATGACAGTATGTCAAGCTAACATAAGGATATAAAACTTGTAAACACGAAGAACACCTTAAAACTGAACATACGCCGTCATAGATCATCGGGGGCTGTTTTGGGTTTAATTTTAAAAACATATCTTAAACATTGATTTAAAAGATTACCTTTGGTGAAAAATCTTATTTTATATGGATATGAAATATATCCAAAATCCATGGTTAAACTCTAAGTGGAAGTATGTTTTTCAAAAGGGTCATCAAGATGTCGTTCTTACGACGGATATGACTATCTTCTCTTATTTGACACCTAAGCTGTATTTTCAACTATAAACTTATACTTTTTCTGTTAAGATTAATAATTTTGAGTTCGATATGAAACCATGGCAACTCGAATCACTCAAAACGGATTTGTAACGAAGAAATTATGGGTAAAACAAAATTGTATATTTTTACTTGTTTTTAGCTACGGTTTTGATTAATAAAAATGGATGCTAACCTTATCCTAGCTAACTTACCTTGTATCCTACATGTATTTATACATATCTTGTTCCCGAACTTATGGAAATACAATTTATAATAGTCGTGATTAAGTTCTGCGACAATATATTATAGTCTTAATAAAGATCGTAAGACACCATATATATATATGACTTGATCACCGTGGATCCGTATACAGCGTTTTGACATATCATTTTGATTTCTTCTATATATATTATTGGAATGAACTATAAGACACCATTGGCAGTAATTTCGAGTTAGCTGTGGGTCGAAGTGGATTCCAAAATATTATATACTTTGAGTTGTGATCGAGCCTGAGATATGTATACAATGGGTCGCGGATTGCTTCAGACAATATACATATTATGTGTCTTATTATATTAAGACAATATATTATAGTGTTAGTGAATTCTAATACAATATACGCATTTATATTTATATATATATTTATGCTGTTGGACTATTGGACTACGAACGTTGGACTACTAACAATGGACAATTAAAATTATCACAAGTATCATAAGTATGGAATATTAATTATTTATATATATATCTTGACACAAGAATATTATTATTAGGTTCATGAATTTGTCAAAAGGCCAAGTCTTATCACCATATATTCGGAAATCATCACAAGTGAGTTATAGTCCCATTTTTACTATCTAAGTTATTTTGGGATGAGAATACATGCAAATTTATAAATGTTTTACAAAATAAGCACAAGTTCATGAAACTACATTCTATGACTGTTTTGTTATACCGGATATCTGTACTTATTATTATTATGCTTGGTAACCTAAGAATTAGTGAAAAACACTAATTGATGCGAATCCTAAAGGTAGATCTACGGGCACCAACCACCCCCATTTTTGAATAGTGGAAATGCTTTAGTACTTCGAAGGGTTCTTGTCATACATTTGAATAGTGGAATGTATGATGCCAGATATCTTAAGCGCTTTATGTTAAGGTCGGTTATCAGGCGACTCATCGTATGAATGATTTTTGTAGTTGTAATGATCCTGCGCATTTAATTAAATAAAATCTTGTGGCTTATTAAATGTTATGATTATTATATAGAAATTAAACCTATGACTCACCAACATTTTTGTTGACGTTTTAAGCATGTTTATTCTCAGGTGAATATTAAAAATGCTTCCACTGTCATATGCCAACCCAAGGTCAAGATTTGGAGTCGGCGTAATTGTTTATATTGTTTAAACTTGCATTCGGAGTATTTGTTGTAATATATTTGATTATATTGTAATGGGTTGTGTAAAAACTTATTTATTTGAGGAGATTGTCTTTGATAGACAATCTAAATTATGTCATTAAGACCTTTATTCAATAATAAAGGTTATGGTTGTTTTTAAAAACGAATGCAAGATTTGAAAAACGTCTCATATAGAGGTCAAAACCTCGCAAAGAAATCAATTAATATGAAACGTTTATAATTAATATGAACGGGGCATTTCATGTCAAAATATTGTATACATGTCTATGGTCTATCAAGACATGTATAATACAAGAAAGTTAGCTAAGATATAGTTAGTATAAATTTGTTATAAAAATTTTCGTAGCTAAAACTAGTAATTCTATCCAATTTTGTTTTACCCATAATTTCTTCGTTATAAATTCATTTTGAGTGAATCAAATTGCTATGGTTTCGTATCGAACTAAAATTTATGAAACTAAACAGAAAAAATGATGGTTTATAGTCAAAGTTACAAGTTACAAGTCATTTTTTGAAAGAGATGGTCATTTCAGTCGAAAGAACGACGTCTTGATGACCATTTTGAAAAACATACTTTTACTTTGAGTTTAACCAAGATTTTTGGATATAGTTTCATGTTTATTTGAAATATCATTTTCCCAGAAGAACAACTTTCAAATCGAAGATTATCATAATTTTTAATTATCCAACCCAAAACAGCCCTCGGTTTACTACGACGGCGTATGTCCGTTTTTACGGTGTTCTTCATGTTTTCAAGTTTTAAATCATTAAGTTAGCATATCATAAAGATATAAAACATGTATTAAGTTTTTTTTTTAAAATTCAAGTTAGAAGGATTAACTTTGTTTGCGAACAAGTTTAGTGTGACGACTCGGAAATTTCCGACCAAATTTAAACTCTATTCTATTATGGTTTTGACACGATAAGCAAAATCTATAAAATTGAGTCTCAAAATGTGGGAACAGTTTACATGAATGCATTTACTCTTTGACTATTTCCGACAATTCACGAACAATTATTTGTAAATAAATATGTATATATACATAAATGTAATATATATAATAATTTGATATTATAAAATATAATTTAAACATTTAAAATTAAATATGTAAAATAAGATATAAAATAATTAAGTTGTACTTAAAATGAATTTATATATATGTATGATTTCTATAGATAATTATTATAATATGTATATATGAAAGAATTTAATACTCAATATAAGTTACTATATATATATATATATAATTATTAAATATTACATAATTAATAAATTGTATATATAAAGTATAAATACAAGTTAAGAATATAGCCGTTATAATAACTATGTTATTACTTTCATTATTAATACTAATACTAATATCAAAATCAATATCAGTTTTATGTATATATTATAAATGTAATCTAAATATTATCAGTTATTATAATTGTTATCATTATGTATTTGTATTATAATTATTGTTAGTATAACTATTATTAAGAATTATAAATATTGTGATTATTATTACTTCCATTATGATTAAAAATAAATATTGATATTAATATTAATATCAGTACCACTAATATTACCATATAACATATAAATATAAAGTTTAATATATTCAATTACTATTAATATCACTAATATTATTGTTATCAATACCAATATCATTATTATTATAATTAGTAGTAAAATTATAAATTTAAGTTATTATGATTATTTGTTATTATTTTTTTTCATCAATATTATTATTATTAGTATTAATATAGTTATATTTATTAGAAAATAATACAATTTATTACATTTATCATTAATAATATTATTAATAGTAATATTTGATAACATTAATATTATTAATACTAATTCTATTATTAATATTATTAGAATTTTAATTATTATTATAATTATAATGATTAATTATTAATATATTATCATACGTACAAATGGGATCAAAATCAATTTAATGTAACTTTCACACTATTTTTGATTGTCAAAATTCGTACCAATCAATTCCACAAAGAACAAATTCAGTTACAATCAAGATTACCTTTTTATTTTTTTATTATTCCTTCCGTACCCCTTTTTTGGATTGAAGAATAATATGTCAATTTTTTTTATATAACGAACGATTACCTCAGGTTATTGAGAAGGAACTCAATCTCCTAATATCATTATCAAATATACAATTTTCCTATTCCTGTAAATTAAACTGATTCATTTAATTTTTTTTCCAACTTGAACACCTCTGTTTTGAACTGTGTTAAGCATTAGTTCGAATTCAAAAAACATTTCAAAAAGTAATAATACAGATGTGTTTGAAATCTTCCACTCAAACTATCTGCAAAGTTACAAGTCTCAATTCTTGATATCGAGTGAGAATTTCGAAGTCAAAGTTTTTGATAAAAAAAAGTCAAACAATGTTCAACAATCAAATTAGAATTTTCTGTTTTGATTTAAGTTTAATTGGTAATCTAGATAGTTTCTAAAAGAGTTTTTCAATCTTTTCCATATTGTAACAATTACCTAAAACGATATCTAAAGTGAAAACATTTTTTTTCTTCTTCCCTTGCAAGCAGCGACGGCAGCAACTGCTGCATATTTACATATATTTTTTTAAATCCATTTTTGTCACTAATAATCGTTTATGTGTTGGATGATAAATCCTAAACGTGATTTGGTAACTATTTTTAAGGTTTAAGGGATTGGGTTAACAAATTATTGAATGAAGAAGATGAAGTTGAGCATAAAATCAATTACGGGTTATATATTTATTAATAGTTTATTAAAACAGAAAGAAAGCATTGGAGGAATGGTTTGAGGGGGATGTCGGGGAAGGGAAGGTAACGGGTTCGAGTCTCGTATGGAGCAATTATTTTTAGAACGATTTTTTTTTTAAAAAAGGGTATACATTCCTATCTTATTTTCTAATTATTATTATTGTTATTATTTATTGTTAATATTTATTATTATTATTATTTTGATCATTAGTAATGTTGTGTTATTATTAGTATTAAGTATTATAATTAGTAATATTGTTATTATTATTACAAATACAAGTATTAATTATCATTATTATATTATAATGATTATAGTTACAAATTTGAATATTATTATTATTATCATTATTATTATTATTATTATTATTATTATTATTATTATTATTATTATTATTATTATGATTAAGATTAAGATTATTGTTATTATTAATGTATTATCATTAATATTGTTAATATTGTTATCCTTATCAATATCATTAAAAGTATTATTATGGAAATTTTAGAATTATCATTGTTATTAATATAGGTATTAATATTATTACTATGATTATAACTATTAATATTGTTAATATTATTAGGAAAATGATACAAATCATTATTATTTTCACTAATATGAGTATTAGTATCATTTTTATAAATATTAGTATTATTATTATTATTATTATTATTATTATTATTATTATTATTATTATTATTATTATTATTATTAAAATAAGTATCACTATTAACAATATCATTATTTTTATTAGTATTATCATTATTAATAATAAAGTTAGTATTATCATTATTAGTAAAGCATTACTATCAAAAACTATCATATTTTGTACATAAAGTATATTTGTTACATATACTATAATTATATTAAAATTTCACATAACTATATATATCAAACCTATTAATATTATTTATCTAAATACATATAAATAACAAACTCTCGATTTTTAAATATAATATTAGACAATTATGTATATAAATATGGATATATTAATATAACTATATAAATATTAACCATTATAAATATATACACAAATTAAACATACATAATATATAAATTAAAGATGTAATAAATAAATTTGTTCAGTTACAATTATATGTTTTAATATATATATATATATATATATATATATATATATATATATATATATATATATATATATATATATATATATATATATATATAGGTTCGTGAATCCAAGGCCAACCCTGCAATGTTCAGTTTCATCATATGTATTTTTACTACAAAATACATTATGGTGAGTTTCATTTACTCCCTTTTTAAATGCTTTTGCAATATATATTTTTGGGACTGAGAATACATGCGCTGCTTTTATAACTGTTTTACGAAATAGACACAAGTAATTGAAACTACATTATATGGTTGAATGATCGAAATTGAATATGCCCCTTTTTAGTCTAGTAATCTAAGAATTAGGGAACAGACACCATAATTGACGCGAATCCTAAAGATAGATCTATCGGGCCCAACAAGCCCCATCCAAAGTACCGGATGCTTTAGTACTTCAAAATTTATCATGTCCGAAGGGAGTCCCGGAATGATGGGGATATTCTATATGCATCTTGTGAATATCGATTACCAGGTGTTCAATCCATATGAATGATTTTTGTCTCTATGTATGGGATGTATATTTATGAGAAATGGAAATGAAAATCTTGTGGTCTATTAAAATGATGGAAATGATCGATTATGATAAACTAATGAACTCACCAACCTTTTGGTTGACACTTTAAAGCATGTTTATTCTCAGGTATGAAAGAAATCTTCCGCTGTGCATTTGCTCATTTTAAAGATATTGCTTAAAGTCATTCATGACATATTTCAAAAGATGTTGCATTCGAGTCGTTGAGTTCATTAAGATTATTGTTAAGCCAATTATAGTTGGATATATTATGAAATGGTATGGATGCCGTCAACTTTCGATGTAAAGAAAGTTTGTCTTTTAAAAACGAATGCAATGTTTCTAAAATGTATCATATAGAGGTCAAATACCTCGCAATGAAATCAACTATTGTGAATCGTTTATAATCGGTATGAACAGGTCCCTTCAGTTGGTATCAGAGCGGTGGTCTTAGCGAATCAGGTCTTGCATTAGTGTGTCTAACTAATAGTTGTTAAGATGCATTAGTGGGTCTGGACTTCGATCGTGTCTGCATGTCAAAGGTTTTGCTTATCATTTCGTGTCGAAAATTACCTACTTATCATTCTTAGGGAATCACTTGCTTATCATTCTTAGTCAAGACACATCTTACTGCATTGATTGCATGAATAGTGTAGAGACAAATGAAATGTCCCGTTCATATTGATTATAAACGTTCCATATTAATTGATTTCGTCGCGAGGTTTTGACCTCTATATGAGACGTTTTTCAAAGACTGCATTCATTTTTAAAACAACCATAACCTTTATTTTATCGATAAAGGTTTAAAAAGCATTACGTAGATTATCAAATAATGATAATCTAAAATATACCGTTTACACATGACCATTACATAATGGTTTACAATAAGAATATATTACATCAAAAATAAGTTTCTTGAATGCAGTTTTTACATAATATCATACAAGCATGGACTCCAAATCTTGTCCTTATTTTAGTATGCAACAGTGGAAGCTCTTAATAATTACCTGAGAATAAACATGCTTAAAACGTCAACAAAAATGTTGGTGAGTTATAGGTTTAACCTATATATTATCAAATCATAATAATAGACCACAAGATTTCATATTTCAATATACATCCCATACACAGAGATAAAATTCATTCATATGGTGAACACCTGGTAACCGACATTAACAAGATGCATTTAGTATATCCCCATCATTCCGGGACACCCATCGGACATGATAATTTTGAAGTACTAAAGCATTCCAAATTCCAGAATGGGGCTTGTTGGGCCCGATAGATCTATCTTTAGGATTTGCGTCAATTTGGGGGTCTGTTCCCAAATTCTTAGGCTACCAAGCTAAAAAGGGGCATATTCGGCTTCGATCATTCATTCATATAATGTAGTTTCATTTACGTGTGTCTATTTCGTAAAACATTTATAAAATTGCATGTATTCTCATCCCAAAATATTAGATTTTAAAAGTGGAACTATAACTCACTTTCACAGATTTTTACTTCGTCGGGAAGTAAGACTTGGCCACTGGTCGATTCACGAACCTATAACGAATATGTACATATATATCAAAGTATGTTCAAAATATATTTACAACATTTTTAATACGTTTTACTGTTTTAAGTTTATTAAGTCAGCTGTCCTCATTAGTAACCTACAGCAAGTTGTCCATAGTTAGATGTACAGAATTAAATCGATATATATTATCTTGAATCAATCCACGACCCAGTGTATACACATCTCAGGCTAGATCACAACTCAAAGTATATATATTTTTAGAATCAACCTCAACCCTGTATAGCTAACTCCAACATTACTGCATATAGAGTGTCTATGGTTGTTCCAAATAATATATATAGATGGATCGATATGATATGTCAAAACATTTGCATATGTGTGTATGATATCCCAAGATTACATAATATATTAGAATACATGTATAATATAATATGAGTTAGCTATGATATGATTAATATAGATTTGTTACCAATTTTCACGTAGCTACAACAAGCAAAAATATCCAATCTTGTTTTACCCATAACTTCTTCGTTTTAAATCCGTTTTGAGTGTTTCAAGTTGCTATGGTTTCATATTGAATTTAAGTTTATGAATCTAAACAGAAAAAGTAAAAGTTTATAGTCGAAAATACAGGTTACAAGTCGTTTTTGTAAAGGTAGTCATTTCAGTCGAAAGAACGACGTCTTGATGACCATTTTGGAAAACATACTTCCACTTTGAGTTTAACCATGATTTCTGGATATAGTTTCATGTTCATAAGAAAAATTATTTTCTCATAAGAACAACTTTTAAATCATAGTTTATCATAGTTTTTAACTAACTAACCCAAAACAGCCCGCGGTGTTACTATGACGACGTATATCCGGTTTTACGGTGTTTTTTGTGTTTTCCGGTTTTAAATCATTAAGTTAGCATATCATATAGATATAGAACATATGTCTAGTTGATTTTAAAAGTCAAGTTAGAAGGATTAACTTTTGTTTTCGAACAAGTTTAGAATTAACTAAACTATGTTCTAGTGATTTCAAGTTTAAACCTTCGAATAAGGTAGTTTTATATATATGAATCGAATGACGTTATGAACATCATTAATACCTCAGGTTTTGTAGATAAACCTACAGGAAATGATAAAAATAGATCTAGCTTCAAAGGATCCTTGGATGGCTTGAAAGTTCTTGAAGCAAAATCATTACACGAAAACAAGTTCAAGTAAGATTTCCACTCGAAATAAGATTGTTATAGTTATAGAAATTGAATCAAAGTTTGAGTATGAGTATTACCTTGAATTAGAAAGATATCTTACTGTAAATAAGAAAGATTTCTTGAGATTGGATGATCACTTGAAATGGATTTGCAAGATTGAAAGTAAGCCAGCAAACTTGGAAGTGTTGTTGGTGTGTTCTTGAGTAGTTGTTTTGTATGTTGATCTAGGTTACCTAGATTGAGCTAGATTATGAAGGAAATGATGACAAACACTTAGAACACTAAGAGAGTAATTGAGAGGGAGTAATTTGATGCATAATAATGGAAATCAAAGTGTGTTTGTGGTAGGTGAAGTGTGGCGTGAAAATGGAGTCAATATAGGCTCCATTACTTTGTTGTTTTGTTAGATATTTTATGCTAGTTTCCAAATAATGATTTCACGTGTGTTAGGTGACTCATAAGGGCTGCTAAGAGCTGATCATTGGAGTGTATATACCAATAGTAAATACATGTAGAAGCTGGGTATTGTACGAGTACGAATACGGGTGCATACGAGTAGACTTATTGATGAAAATGAATGAGGATGTAATTGTAAGCATTTTTGTTAAGTAGAAGTACTTTGATATGTGTCTTGAAGTCTTTCAAAAGTGTATGAATACATATTAAAACACTACATGTAAATACATTTTAACTGAGTCATTAAGTCATCGTTAGTCGTTACATGTAAGTGTTGTTTTGAAGCCTTTAGGTTAACGATCCTGTTAAGTGTTGTTAACCCATTGTTTATTATATCAAATGAGATTTTAAATTATTACATTATCATGATATTATGATGTATTAATATATCTTAATATGATATATATACAATTAAATGTCGTTACAACGATAATCGTTACATATATGCCTCGTTTCGAAATCCTTAAGTTAGTAGGCTTGTTTTTACATATGTAGTTCATTGTTAATATACTTAATGATATGTTTACTTATCATAATACCATATTAACTATATATATATATATATATATATATATATATATATATATATATATATATATATATATATATATATATATATATATATATATATATATATATATATATATATATATATATATATATATATCCATATATAGGACATCATATAATTTTTACAAGTTTTAACGTTCGTGAATCACGGGTCAACTTGGGTGGTCAATTGTCTATATAAAACCTATTTCAATTAATCAAGTCTTAACAAGTTTGATTGCTTAACATGTTGGAAACACTTAATCATATAAATATCAATTTCATTTAATATATATATAAACATGGAAAAGTTCGTGTCACTACAGTACCTACCCGTTAAATAAATTTCGTCCCGAAATTTTAAGTAGTTGGAGGTGTTAACGTATCTTCTGGAAATAAGTGCGGGTACTTCTTCTTCATCTGATCTTCTCGTTCCCAGGTGAACTCAGGTCCTCTACGAACATTCCATCGAACCTTAATAATTGGTATCTTGTTTTGCTTGTCTTTTAACCTTACGATCCATTATTTCGACGGGTTCTTCGAAGAATTGAAGTTTTTCGTGGATTTGGATTTCGTCTAATGGTATAGTGAGATCTTATTTAGCAAAACATTTCTTCAAATTTGAGACTTGGAAAGTGTTATGTACAGCCGTGAATTGTTGTGGTAATTCAAGTCGGTAAGCAACTGGTCCGACACGATCAATAATCTTGAATGGTCCAATATACCTTAGATTTAATTTCCCCCGTTTACCAAATCGAACAACGCCTTTCCAAGGTGCAACTTTAAGCATGACCATCTCTCCAATTTCAAATTCTATATCGTTTCTTTTAATGTTAGCGTAGCTCTTTTGTCAACTTTGAGCGGTTTTCAACCGTTGTTGAATTTGGATGATCTTCTCGGTAGTTTCTTGTATTATCTCCGGACCCCTAATCTGTCTATCCCCCACTTCACTCCAACAAATCAGAGACCTGCACTTTCTACCATAAAGTGCTTCAAATGGTGTCATCTCAATGCTTGAATGGTAGCTGTTGTTGTAGGAAAATTCTGCTAACGGAAGGTGTCGATCCTAACTGTTTCAGAAATCAATAACACATGCTCGTAGCATGTCTTCAAGAGTTTTTATCGTCCTTTCACTCTGCCCATCAGTTTGTGGATGATAGGCAGTACTCATGTCTAGACGAGTTCCTAATGCTTGCTGTAATGTCTGCCAGAATCTTGAAATAAATCTGCCATCCCTATCAGAGATAATAGAGATTGGTATTCCATGTCTGGAGATGACTTCCTTCAAATACAGTCGTGCTAACTTCTCCATCTTGTCATCTTCTCTTATTGGCAGGAAGTGTGCTGATTTGGTGAGACGATCAACTATTACCCAAATAGTATCAAAACCACTTGCAGTCCTTGGCAATTTAGTGATGAAATCCATGGTAATGTTTTCCCATTTCCATTCCGGGATTTCGGGTTGTAGAAGTAGCCTGATGGTTTCTGATGCTCCGCTTTGACCTTAGAACACGTCAAACATTACCCTACGTATTTAGCAACATCGGCTTTCATACCTGGCCACCAAAAATGTTTCTTGAGATCCTTGTACATCTTCCCCGTTCCAGGATGTATTGAGTATCTGGTTTTATGAGCTTCTCTAAGTACCATTTCTCTCATATCTCCAAATTTTGGTACCCAAATTCTTTCAGCCCTATACCGGGTTCCGTCTTCCCGAATATTAAGATGCTTCTCCGATCCTTTGGGTATTTCATCCCTTAAGTTTCCCTCTTTTAAAACTCCTTGTTGCGCCTCCTTTATTTGAGTAGTAAGGTTAGTGTGAATCATTATATTCATAGCTTTTACTCGAATAGGTTCTCTGTCCTTTCTGCTCAAGGCGTCGGCTACCACATTTGCCTTCCCCGGGTGGTAACAAATCTCAAAGTCATAATCATTCAGCAATTCAATCCATCTGCGCTGCCTCATGTTTAGTTGTTTCTGATTAAATATGTGTTGAAGACTTTTGTGGTCGGTATATATAACACTTTTGACCCCATATAAATAGTGCCTCCAAGTCTTTAATGCAAAAACAACCGCGCCTAATTCCAAATCATGTGTCGTATAACTCTGCTCGTGAATCTTCAATTGTCTAGACGCATAAGCAAATACTTTCGTTCGTTGCATTAATACATAACCGAGACCTTGCTTTGAGGCGTCACAATATATCACAAAATCATCATTCCTTACAGGTAATGACAATATAGGTGCCGTAGTTAACTTTTTCTTTAACAATTGAAACGCTTTCTCTTGTTCATCTTTCCATTCAAATTTCTTCCCTTTATGCGTTAATGTAGTCAAAGGTTTTGCTATTTTGGAAAAATCTTGGATGAATCTTCTGTAGTAACCAGCTAGTCCTAAAAATTGGCGTATATGTTTTGGAGTTTTCGGGGTTTCCCACTTTTCAACGGTTTCAATCTTTGCTGGATCCACCTGAATACCTTCTTTGTTCACTATATGACCGAGGAATTGAACTTCTTCTAGCCAAAATGCACACTTTGAAAACTTAGCGTACAGTTTTTCTTTCCTTAACAACTCTAGCACTTTTTTCAAATGTTCTTCATGCTCTTGGTCATTCTTTGAGTAAATTAGTATGTCATCGATGAAAACAATGACAAACTTGTCAAGGTATGGTCCACACACTCGGTTCATGAGGTCCATGAACACAGCTGGTGCGTTAGTCAACCCAAACGGCATAACCATAAACTCGTAATGACCGTAACGTATCCTAAAAACAGTCTTTGGAATATCATCCTCCTTCACCCGCATTTGATGATACCCAGAACGTAAATCAATCTTCGAATAAACCGACGAGCCTTGTAGTTGATCAAATAAATTGTCGATTCTCGGTAGTGGGTAACGGTTCTTGATGGTAAGTTTGTTCAACTCTCAGTAGTCGATACACAACCTAAATGTACCATCCTTCTTCTTGACAAACAAAATAGGAGCTCCCCATGGTGATGTGCTTGGTTGAATGAAACCACGCTCTAAAAATTCCTGTAACTGACTTTGTAATTCTTTCATTTCACTGGGTGCGAGTCTATATGGAGCACGAGCTATTGGTGCAGCTCCTGGTACAAGGTCTATTTGAAATTCAACGGATCGATGTGGGGGTAATCCCGGTAATTCTTTTGGAAATACATCGGGAAATTCTTTTGCGACAGGAACATCACTGATGTTCTTTTCTTCAGGTTTAACTTCCTTGATGTGTGCTAGAATGACGTAACAACCTTTTATTATTAGTTTTTGCGCCTTCAAACTACTAATAAGATTTAATTTCGCATTGTTCTTTTCTCCGTACACCATTAAAGGTTTTCCCTTTTCACGCATAATGCGAATTGCATTTTTGTAACAAACGACCTCTGCTCTTACCTTTTTCAACCAGTCCATACCAATTATTACATCAAAACTCCCTAACTCGACTGGTGTTAAATCAATTTTAAACGTTTCATTCCCCAGTTTAATTTCTCTATCCCGACATATATTATCTGCTGAAATTAATTTACCGTTTGCTAATTCAAGTAAAAATTTACTATCCAAAGGCGTCAATGGGCAACTTAACTTAGCACAAAAATCTCTACCCATATAGCTTCTATCCGCATCCGAATCAAATAAAACATAAGCAGATTTATTATCAATAAGAAACGTACCCGTAACAAGTTCCGGGTCTTCCTGCGCTTCTGCCATATTAATATTGAAAACTCTTCCACGGCCCTTCCCATTAGTATTCCCCTGATTCGGGCAATTACTTCTAATGTGGCCCGGTTTTCCACATCCATAACAAATAAAGGCGGCATTACTAGTTTCGCCACTATTTGTTCCTTTAGTTCTGTTCAACTTTGGTCCGTAGACCTCACACTTTTTCGCACCATGGCCAGTTCTTTTACACTTGGTGCAAAATGTCGTGCAGAACCCATTCTGGTGGTACTCTTCACACCTTTGGCATTTTTGGTTTTTGTTGCCGTTGTTGTTATTGTTGTTGGGATTGTTATTGTTGTTGGAACGGTTGTTGTAGTTGTTGTTGTTGTTGGGACGTTTGTTGTAGTTATTGTTGGGATTGCGGTTATTGTTGCGATTGTTGTTGCGGTTGTAGTTGTAATTGTTGTTGTTTTTGTTGTATTGGTGACCCTTGTCACTGGTTTCTTCCCACTTTCTCTTGAGTTGTTTCGTGTTGGCTTCTTCGGCTGCCTGCTCTTTAATTCTTCCCTCAATCTGATTTATGAGTTTATGAGCCATTTGACTTGCCTTTTTTATAGAAGCGGGCTCGTGTGAACTCACATCTTCTTGTATCCTTACAGGTAACCCTTTTATAAACGCGTCGATCTTCTCTTCTTCATCTTCAAACATTCCTGGACATAATAGGCACAACTCTGTGAATCGTCGTTCATATGTGGTAATGTCGAACCCTTGTGTTCGTAACTCTCTAAGCTCTACCTTGAGCTTATTGACTTCGTTTCTAGGACGGTACTGCTCGTTCATCAATTGCATGAATGCCGACCACGGTAGTGCATAAGTAGCATTTTGTCCTACCTGTTCAAGATAGGTGTTCCACCACGTTAACGAAGTACCTGTGAAGGTATGCGTAGCGTACTTAACCTTGTCCTCTTCAGTACACTTACTTATGGCAAACACCGATTCGACTTTCTTGGTCCACCGTTTCAATCCAATTGGTCCTTCAGTTCCATCAAATTCCAAAGGTTTGCAGGCAGTGAATTCTTTGTAGGAGCATCCTACACGATTTCTTGTGGAATTAGTTCCACTGCTAGATCCAGAGTTATTGTTATTTTGCATCGCAGCCTGTACTGCTGCTATGTTTGCTGCAAGGAAAACACGGAAGTCTTCCTCGCTCATGTTCAAATTCTGACGAGTCACCGGTGCCATTTCCTTCAAAAATAGCCAAAAGAATTGAGTTAATCATATAGAATTTAAGAGTAGTCAATAGTATTTCGTAGCATTATATGAACTTATTTATAAAAGCTTTTTTCTTCATATTAGCATTTTATAGTTTTTAACTCAGGTAGTACCTACCCGTTAAGTTCATACTTACTAGCTACTATACAACTCAACTACTACACTTCTATATGAAAAACTTATTACAATAATATTTCGCGTTCAAACCTTTATACAATATTTTACAAACTTACAATACCACTATTATACATATAGGATGAAATATAGCACATAATATCTTTGCTACTCAGCAGCTATAAAGGCAATTCTAATTAATACTCAAGTTGTTCAGCAAAAGAAATAAAGATACGTAATTCATAAGTCCAGAAACAAGTCATGCATTCAGGTTTTACTAAGACGACTTCCCATCCTTGGTCTTGTGGAAAGTAACCGTTATGACCATTGGCTAGGCAGCATGTTGTAATGTCGTCAAAAGGATGAGGGTTTCGTAATGTCCAACAGCCTTGCAATAATCTAAAACCTTGTTTCTCACCCCAACTACTGAATCTGTCACTTATGGAAAGGTTTTATTTAAAAGCTGTAACCCGATATTCTTTTTCTCACTTTGGTAAGAAGCGAACATCACTAACCCGTAAGTATAACATGCTTCTTTATGTTGCATGTTAGAAGCTCTTTCTAACTCACGAAATCCTATGTTGGGATATGTTGAGTCAAAATAGGTTCTTAACCCGTAGCGTAAAATTGCATTTGGGTTCCCCGCATTTAACGCTTTAAAGAAAACACGGCGTAACTTACAGTCTCCCCAATGTGATATACCCCACCTATCAAAGGAAAGCCTTTTATAAACTAAGGAATTTCTGGAAAGTCTTTCAAATGTTTGACAAGTTAATTTCGCCATAACTAAATGTGCTGATGAATTCCGACCGACTCTAGACAATATTTCCTCAATCATATCCTCTGGTAGGTCTTCTAAAATATTCGGTTGTCTACCTTTAACGTCCATTTTGTTTTATACTGTAAAATAGACACAGATTAGATTCGTAAAAGATAATTAACAAACAATACAAACAATTTTTACATAGAACATAAAAGTACAAGCACACCACAATACATATAATACACAACATGATTACAACCCTCTAATCTGAATCACTGGTTTCTTCTTGTTCGGACTTGGTTCGTTTTCCTAATTTTCTAGGGATATATGGTGTTCCTCTAATACGAGCCATCATTTTTCACAATGGTTTAGAAAAACCTGGTGGTTTAGAGGTTCCCGGGTTATTGTTACAATTTAGAAAATACGGACATTGCCGATACATATAAAGTTCATCGGGGTTGGAATCATGTTTCTCTATTTTTATACCTTTTCCCTTATTATTTTCTTTTGCTATATTAAATTGGGTCGAGGTAATTTCTATAACATCATCGGAATCCTCATCGGGATCCGATTCATCGGAAAATTGGTAATCTTCCCAATATTTTGCTTCCTCGACGGAAATGAAATGTCTCGTTTATATTGATTATAAACGTTCCATATTAATTGATTTCGTCGCGAGGTTTTGACCTCTATATGAGACGTTTTTCAAAGACTGCATTCATTTTTAAAACAACCATAACCTTTATTTTATCGATAAAGGTTTAAAAAGCATTACGTAGATTATCAAATAATGATAATCTAAAATATACCATTTACACACGACCATTACATAATGGTTTACAATAAGAATATATTACATCAAAAATAAGTTTCTTGAATGCAGTTTTTACATAATATCATATACAAGCATGGACTCCAAATCTTGTCCTTATTTTAGTATGCAACAGCGGAAGCTCTTAATAATCACCTGAGAATAAACATGCTTAAAACGTCAACAAAAATGTTGGTGAGTTATAGGTTTAACCTATATATTATCAAATCATAATAATAATAGACCACAATATTTCATATTTCAATATACATCCCATACATAGAGATAAAATTCATTCATATGGTGAACACCTGGTAACCGAAATTAATAAGATGCATATAAGAATATCCCCTATCATTCCGGGAAATCCTTCGGACATGATAAAAATGAATTCGAAGTACTAAAGCATCCGGTACTTTGGATGGGGTTCGTTAGGCCCAATAGATCTATCTTTAGGATTCACGTCAATTAGTAGATCGGTTTACTAATTCTTAGGTTACCAAGTAAAAGGGGCATATTCGGCTTCGATCATTCACCCATATAATGTAGTTTTAATTACTTGTGTCTATTTCGTAAAACATTTATAAAACTGCATGTATTCTCATTCCAAAATATTAGATTTTAAAAGTGGGACTATAACTCACTTTCACAGATTTTTACTTCGCCGGGAAGTAAGACTTGGCCACTGGTCGATTCACGAACCTATAACAAATATGTACATATATACCAAAGTATGTTCAAAATATATTTACAACACTTTTAATACATTTTGATGTTTTAAGTTTATTAAGTCAGCTGTCCTCGTTAGTAACCTACAACTAGTTGTCCATAGTAAGATGTACAGAAATAAATTGATATATATTATCTTGAATCAATCCACGACCCAGTGTATACACATCTCAGGCAAGATCACAACTCAAAGTATATATATTTTTGGAATCAACCTCAACCCTGTATAGCTAACTCCAACATTACTGCATATAGAGTGTCTATGGTTGTTCCAAATAATATATATAGATGGGTCGATATGATATGTCAAAACATTTGCATACGTGTCTATGGTATCCCAAGATTACATAATATATTAGAATACATGTATAATACAATATAAGTTAGCTAGGATATGATTACTATAAATTTGTTACCAATTTTCACGTAGCTACAACAAGCAAAAATATCCAATCTTGTTTAACCCATAACTTCTTCGTTTTAAATCCGTTTTGATTGTTTCAAGTTGCTATGGTTTCATATTGAAATTAAGTTTATGAATCTAAACATAAAAAGTATAAGTTTATAGTCAGAAATACAGGTTACAAGTCGTTTTTGTAAAGGTAGTCATTTCAGTCGAAAGAACGACGTCTAGATGACCATTTTGGAAAACATACTTCCACTTTGAGTTTAACCATGATTTTTGGATATAGTTTCATGTTCATAAGAAAAATCATTTTCCCAGAAGAACAACTTTTAAATCAAAGTTTATCATAGTTTTTAATTAACTAACCCAAAACAGCCCGCAGTGTTACTACGACGGCGTATATCCGGTTTTACGGTGTTTTTCATGTTTTTCGGTTTTAAATCATTAAGTTAGCATATCATATAGATATAGAACATGTGTTTAGTTGATTTTAAAAGTCAAGTTAGAAGGATTAACTTTTGTTTGCGAACAAGTTTAGAATTAACTAAACTATGTTCTAGTGATTTCAAGTTTAAACCTTCAAATAAGGTAGTTTTATATATATATATGAATCGAATGATGTTATGAACATCGTTACTACCTCAGGTTTTGTGGATAAACCTACTGGAAAAGAGAAAAGTGGATCTAGCTTCAATGGATCCTTGGATGGCTCGAAGTTCTTGAAGCAGAATCATGACACGAAAACAAGTTCAAGTAAGATCATCACTTGAAATAAGATTGTTATAGTTATAGAAATTGAACCAAAGTTTGAATATGATTATAACCTTGTATTAGAATGATAACCTACTGTAATAAACAAAGATTTCTTGAGGTTGGATGATCACCTTACAAGATTGGAAGTGAGCTAGCAAACTTGAAAGTATTCTTGATTTTATGAAACTAGAACTTTTGGAATTTATGAAGAACACTTAGAACTTGAAGATAGAACTTGAGAGAGATCAATTAGATGAAGAAAATTGAAGAATGAAAGTGTTTGTAGGTGTTTTTGGTCGTTGGTGTATGGATTAGATATAAAGGATATGTAATTTTGTTTTCATGTAAATAAGTCATGAATGATTACTCATATTTTTGTAATTTTATGAGATATTTCATGCTAGTTGCCAAATGATGGTTCCCACATGTGTTAGGTGAATCACATGGGCTACTAAGAGCTGATCATTGGAGTGTATATACCAATAGTACATACATCTAAAAGCTGTGTATTGTACGAGTACGAATACGGGTGCATACGAGTAGAATTGTTGATGAAACTGAACGAGGATGTAATTGTAAGCATTTTTGTTAAGTAGAAGTATTTTGATAAGTGTCTTGAAGTCTTTCAAAAGTGTATGAATACATATTAAAACACTACATGTATATACTGAAATGTCCCGTTCTTATTGATTAAAAACGTTCCATATTAATTGATTTCGTTGCGAGGTTTTGACCTCTATATGAGACGTTTTTCAAAGACTGCATTCATTTTTAAAACAAACCATAATCTTTATTTCATAAATAAAGGTTTAAAAAGCTTTACGTAGATTATCAAATAATGATAATCTAAAATATCCTGTTTACACATGACCATTACATAATGGTTTACAATACAAATATGTTACATCAAAATCAGTTTCTTGAATGCAGTTTTTACACAATATCATACAAACATGGACTCCAAATCTTGTCCTTATTTTAGTATGCAACAGCGGAAGTGTAGTGACCCGAACTTTTCCATGTTTATATATATTAATTGAGATTGATATTTACATGATTAAATGTTTCCAACATGTTAAGTAATCAAATTTGTTAAGACTTGATTAATTGAAATATGTTTCATATAGACAATTGACCACCCAAGTTAACCGGTGATTCACGAACATTAAAACTTGTAAAAACTATATGATGACATATATATGGATATATATATATAGTTAACATGATACTATGATAAGTAAACATATCATTAAGTATATTAACAATGAACTACATATGTAAAAACAAGACTACTAACTTAATGATTTTTAAACGAGACATATATGTAACGATTATCGTTGTAAAGACATTTAATGTATATATATCATATTAAGAGATATTCATACATGATAATATCATGATAATATAATAATTTAAAATCTCATTTGATATTATAAACATTGGGTTAACAACATTTAACAAGATCGTTAACCTAAAGGTTTCAAAACAACACTTACATGTAACGACTAACGATGACTTAACGACTCAGTTAAAATGTATATACATGTAGTGTTTTAATATGTATTTATACACTTTTGAAAGACTTCAATACACTTATCAAAATACTTCTACTTAACAAAAATTCTTACAATTACATCCTCGTTCAGTTTCATCAACAATTCTACTCGTATGCACCCGTATTTGTACTCGTACAATACACAGCTTTTAGATGTATGTACTATTGGTATATACACTCCAATGATCAGCTCTTAGTAGCCCATGTGAGTCACCTAACACATGTGGGAACCATCATTTGGCAACTAGCATGAAATATCTCATAAAATTACAAAAATATGAGTAATCATTCATGACTTATTTACATGAAAACAAAATTACATATCCTTTATATCTAATCCATACACCAATGACCAAAAACACCTACAAACACTTTCATTCTTCAATTTTCTTCATATAATTGATCTCTCTCAAGTTCTATCTTCAAGTTCTAAGTGTTCTTCATATATTCTACAAGTTCTAGTTACATAAAATCAAGAATACTTTCAAGTTTGCTAGCTCACTTCCAATCTTGTAAGGTGATCATCCAACCTCAAGAAATCTTTGTTTCTTACAGTAGGTTATCATTCTAATACAAGGTAATAATCATATTCAAACTTTGGTTCAATTTCTATAACTATAACAATCTTATTTCAAGTGATGATCTTACTTGAACTTGTTTTCGTGTCATGATTCTGCTTCAAGAACTTCGAGCCATCCAAGGATCCGTTGAAGCTATATCCATTTTTCTCTTTTCCAGTAGGTTTATCCAAGTAACTTAAGATAGTAATGATGTTCATAACATCATTCGATTCATACATATAAAGCTATCTTATTCGAAGGTCTAAACTTGTAATCACTAGAACATAGTTTAGTTAATTCTAAACTTGTTCGCAAACAAAAGTTAATCCTTCTAACTTGACTTTTAAAATCAACTAAACACATGTTCTATATCTATATGATATGCTAACTTAATGATTTAAAACCTGGAGACACGAAAAACACCGTAAAACCGGATTTACGCCGTCGTAGTAACACCGCGGGCTGTTTTGGGTTAGTTAATTAAAAACTATGATAAACTTTGATTTAAAAGTTGTTATTCTGAGAAAATGATTTTTATTATGAACATGAAACTATATCCAAAAATTATAGTTAAACTCAAAGTGGAAGTATGTTTTCTAAAATGGTCATCTAGACGTCGTTCTTTCGACTGAAATGACTACCTTTACAAAAACGACTTGTAACTTATTTTTACGACTATAAACCTATACTTTTTCTGTTTAGATTCATAAAATATAGTTCAATATGAAACCATAGCAATTTGATTCACTCAAAACGGATTTAAAATGAAGAAGTTATGGGTAAAACAAGATTGGATAATTTTTCTCATTTTAGCTACGTGAAAATTGGTAACAAATCTATTCCAGCCATAACTTAATCAACTTGTATTATATATTATGTAATCTTGAGATACCATAGACACGTATACAATGTTTCGACCTATCATGTCGACACATCTATATATATTTCGGAACAACCATAGACACTCTATATGTGAATGTTGGAGTTAGCTATACAGGGTTGAGGTTGATTCCAAAATATATATAGTTTGAGTTGTGATCAATACTGAGATACGTATACACTGGGTCGTGGATTGATTCAAGATAATATTTATCGATTTATTTCTGTACATCTAACTGTGGACAACTAGTTGTAGGTTACTAACGAGGACAGCTGACTTAAGAAACTTAAAACATCAAAATATATTAAAAGTGTTGTAAATATATTTTGAACATACTTTGATATATATGTATATATTGTTATAGGTTCGTGAATCAACCAGTGGCCAAGTCTTACTTCCCGACGAAGTAAAAATCTGTGAAAGTGAGTTATAGTCCAACTTTTAAAATCTAATATTTTTGGGATGAGAATACATGCAGGTTTTATAAATGATTTACAAAATAGACACAAGTACGTGAAACTACATTCTATGGTTGAATTATCGAAATCGAATATGCCCCTTTTTATTAAGTCTGGTAATCTAAGAATTAGGGAACAGACACCCTAATTGACGCGAATCCTAAAGATAGATCTATTGGGCCTAGCAAACCCCATCCAAAGTACCGGATGCTTTAGTACTTCGAAATTTATATCATATCCGAAGGGTGTCCCGGAATGATGGGGATATTCTTATATATGCATCTTGTTAATGTCGGTTACCAGGTGTTCACCATATGAATGATTTTTATCTCTATGTATGGGATGTGTATTGAAATATAAAATCTTGTGGTCTATTATTATGATTTGATATATATAGGTTAAACCTATAACTCACCAACATTTTTGTTGACGTTTTAAGCATGTTTATTCTCAGGTGATTATTAAGAGCTTCCGCTGTCGCATACTTAAATAAGGACGAGATTTGGAGTCCATGCTTGTATGATATTGTGTAAAAACTGCATTCAAGAAACTTATTTTGTTGTAACATATTTGTATTGTAAACCATTATGTAATGGTCGTGTGTAAACAGGATATTTTAGATTATCATTATTTGATAATCTACGTAAAGCTTTTTAAACCTTTATTGATGAAATAAAGGTTATGGTTTGTTTTAAAATGAATGCAGTCTTTGAAAAACGTCTCATATAGAGGTCAAAACCTAGCAACGAAATCAATTAATATGGAACGTTTTTAATCAATAAGAACGGGACATTTCAGTTGGTATCCGAGCATTGGTCTTAGAGAACCAGAATTTTGCATTAGTGTGTCTTATCGAGTTTGTTAGGATGCATTAGTGAGTCTGGACTTCGACCGTGTTTACTTGAAAAATGATTGCTTAACAAATTTTGTTGGAAACTATATATTTTTAACATGTGAATATTATGTGATATATTAATCTCTTAACGCGTTTGATATTATGTGATAGATGTCTACCTCTAGAACAAGTCCCATTGACTCACCTAATAATAATGAAGAGTCAAATGTAAATTGGAATGATTCGTGGACTGATTCACAAGTTCCCGAAGAGGAACCGGAAGAAGAGTCGGAACCGGAAGAAGAATCGGAACCAGAAGAAGAATCGGAACCGGATGAAGAAATAGAACCGGTGGGGGAAATAATAAAACGGTTAAGTAAAAGAAAATCCTCAACCAACCTACCAAGGTTAATTATGGTCAATGGTGTTTCCGCCAAGGAAGCAAAATATTGGGAGGATTACCAATTCTCCGATGAATCGGATTCCGACGAGAATTTCGATGATGTTATAGAAATTACCCCAACTGAATTTAAAAAGGCAAAAGAAAATAATAAGGGAAAGGGCATAAAAATAGAGAAATCTAATTCCAACCCCGATGAACTTTATATGTATCGTCAACCCCCGAAGTCCTTAAGTTGTAACAATGACCCGGGAACCTCTAAACCGCCATGTTTTTCTAAACCAATGTGGATAACGATGGCTCGTATTAGGGGAACATCATATATCCCTAGAAACTTGGCAAAACGAACCAAAACCGAAGAAGAAGAAACAAGCGAGTCGGAATAAGATAGTTGTATTTCGTGTGGTGTAATATATGTAATATAGTGTGCTTATGCTTTATGATATATGTAAAAATTGCTTGTATTAATAAGTATTTTTTTTTTATGAATCTAACTCTTGTCTATTTTACAGTATAAAAACACAAAATGGATAGACAACCCAATATTTTAAGGGACCTACCCGGAGACATGATTGATGAAATCTTGTCTAGAGTCGGTCAGAATTCTTCGGCACAACTACTTAAGGCGAGATCAGTTTGTAAGACATTCGAAGAACGTTCCAAGAATGCCTTGGTTTATAAAAGGCTTTTGTTCGAAAGATGGGGGATATCACATTGGGAAATCCATAAGTTACGATGTGTTTACTTTGACGCATATATTGCGGGGAACCCAAATGCTATTTTACGCAATGTGTTAAGAAATTATTTTGACTCAATATATCCGAATACTGGACTTCGTGATTTAGAAAAAGCGGCTAACATGCAACATAAAGAAGCATGTTATGCTTACGGATTAGTAATGTTCGCTTCTCACCAAAGTGAGAAAAAGAACATCGGGCTACAGCTATTAAACAAAACGTTCCCACAAGTGACGGAGTCGGTAATTGGAGTAAGAAATGAGGTTTTTAGATTGTTACGGGACTGTTGGACATTATGTAACCCTCGTCCCTTTGACGACGTTACAACACGATGTCTTATCAACGGCCATAACGGTTATGTTCCACAAGACCAAGGATGGGAAGTAATCCTAGTAAAACCAGAATGCATGACTTGTTTCTGGACGTATGAATTACGTGTCTTTATTGCCTTTGCTGAACGACATGTGTACTAGCTAGAATTATCTTCACAACCATCTTGTATCAAATTTATTGTGTGCTATATTTCATGCTATATGTAATATAAGCGGTATTGTAAGTTTGTAAAATATTGTATAAAAGTTTGAACGCGAAATATTATTATAATCGGTTTTTCATATAGAATTGTAGTAGTTGAATTGTATATTAGCTACTAAGTATGAACTTAACGGGTAGGTACTACCCGAATTTAAACTTATAAAACGCTAATATGAAGAAAAAGCTTTTATAAATGAGTTCATATTATGCTACGAAATACTATTAACTACTCTTAATATTCTGTATGATTAACTTGTTCCATTTGACTATTTTGAAGGAAATGGCACCGACTACTCGACACACCGTGAATATGAATGAAGAGGAATTCCGTACTTTTCTAGCTTCAAACATAGCCGCAGTACAGGCTGCGCTACATACCAACAATAACCTTGGATCTAGCAGTACAGGAAATCGTGTAGGATGCACCTACAAAGAATTCACTGCCTGCAAACCTTTGGAATTTGATGGAACCGAAGGACCGATCGGATTGAAATGATGGACCGAGAAGGTCGAATCGGTGTTTGCCATAAGTAATTGTACTGAAGAGTACAAAGTGAAGTACGCTACGCATACCTTCACAGGTTCTGCGTTAACATGGTGGAATACCTATCTAGAGCAAGTGGGACAAGACGATGCGTACGCACTACCGTGGTCAGCATTCAAGCACTTGATGAACGAGAAGTACCGTCCCATAACCGAGGTCAATAAGCTCAAGACAGAACTTAGAGGGTTACGAACCCAAGGATTTGATATTACCACGTACGAAAGACGATTCACAGAATTGTGCCTATTGTGTCCGGGAGCATTCGAAGATGAGGAAGAGAAGATCGACGCGTTTGTGAAAGGATTACCGGAAAGAATCCAAGAAGATATAAGTTCACACGAGCCTGCCTCCATACAACAGGCATGTAGAATGGCTCACAAACTAGTGAACCAGATTGAAGAAAGAATTAAAGAACAGACTGCTGAAGAGGCCAATGTGAAGTAAGTCAAAAGAAAGTGGGAGGAAAACGGTGATAAGAATCACCAATACAGCAACAACAGCAATTACAACAATAATCGCAACAATTATCCCAACAATCGCAACTTCAATCGCAACTACAACAAACGGCCCAACAACAACAACAACAACAACAACAACAACAGCAACTACAACAATCATCCCAACAACAATAATAACCGCAACAGCAACAACAATCAGAAGCAGCTATGCCAAAAGTGTGAAAAGTATCACTCGGGGTTCTGCACCAAATTTTGCAACAAGTGTAAAAGAAATGGTCATAGCGCGGCTAAGTGTGAGGTCTACGGACCAGGGGTTAATAGAACGAAAGGAACAAATGGTGTCGGAACGAGTAATGGCGGAGCAAGTAGTGTTGGAGCAAGTTATGCCAATGTAGTTTGTTATAAATGTGGAAAACTGGGCCACATTATTAGAAATTGCCCGAACCAGGAGAACACGAATGGACAAGGCCGCGGAAGAGTTTTCAATATTAATGCGGCAGAGGCACAGGAAGACCCGGAGCTTGTTACGGGTACGTTTCTTATTGACAATAAATCTGCTTACGTTTTATTTGATTCGGGTGCGGATAGAAGCTATATGAGTAGAGATTTTTGTGCTAAATTAAGTTGTCCATTGACGCCTTTGGATAGTAAATTTTTACTCGAATTAGCAAATGGTAAATTAATTTCAGCAGATAATATATGTCGGAATCGAGAAATTAAACTGGTTAGCGAAACATTTAAGATTGATTTGATACCAGTAGAGTTAGGGAGTTTTGATGTGATAATCGGTATGGACTGGTTGAAAGAAGTGAAAGCAGAGATCGTTTGTTACAAAAATGCAATTCGCATTATACGAGAAAAAGGAAAACCCTTAATGGTGTACGGAGAAAAGGGCAACACGAAGCTACATCTTATTAGTAATTTAAAGGCACAAAAACTAATAAGAAAAGGTTGCTATGCTGTTCTAGCACACGTCGAGAAAGTACAAACTAAAGAAAAGAGCATCAATGATGTTCCCATTGCAAAAGAATTTCCCGATGTATTTCCGAAAGAATTACCGGGATTACCCCCACATCGATCCGTTGAATTTCAAATAGATCTTATACCAGGAGCTGCACCAATAGCTCGTGCTCCTTACAGACTCGCACCCAGCGAGATGAAAGAACTACAAAGCCAATTACAAGAACTTTTAGAGCGTGGTTTCATTCGACCAAGCACATCACCGTGGGGAGCTCCTGTTTTGTTTGTCAAGAAGAAAGATGGTGCATTCAGGTTGTGTATCGACTACCGAGAGTTGAACAAACTTACCATCAAGAACCGCTACCCACTACCGAGAATCGACGACTTATTTGATCAACTACAAGGCTCGTCTGTTTATTCAAAGATTGGCTTACGTTTCGGGTATCATCAAATACGGGTGAAAGAAGATGATATTCCAAAGACTGCTTTCAGAACACGTTACGGTCATTACGAGTTTATGGTCATGCCGTTTGGTTTAACTAATGCACCAGCTGTGTTCATGGACCTTATGAACCGAGTGTGTGGACCATACCTTGACAAGTTTGTCATTGTTTTCATTGATGACATACTTATTTACTCAAAGAATGACCAAGAACACGGTGAACATTTGAGAAAGGTGTTAGAAGTATTGAGGAAGGAAGAATTGTACGCTAAGTTTTCAAAGTGTGCATTTTGGTTGGAAGAAGTTCAATTCCTCGGTCACATAGTGAACAAAGAAGGTATTAAGGTGGATCCGGCAAAGATAGAAACTGTTGAAAAGTGGGAAACCCCGAAAACTCCGAAACACATACGCCAGTTTTTAGGACTAGCTGGTTACTACAGAAGGTTCATCCAAGACTTTTCCAGAATAGCAAAACCCTTGACTGCATTAACGCATAAAGGGAAGAAATTTGAATGGAATGATGAACAAGAGAAAGCGTTTCAGTTATTGAAGAAAAAACTAACTACGGCACCTATATTGTCATTGCCTGAAGGGAATGATGATTTTGTGATTTATTGTGACGCATCAAAGCAAGGTCTCGGTTGTGTATTAATGCAACGAACGAAGGTGATTGCTTATGCGTCTAGACAATTGAAGATTCACGAACAAAATTATACGACGCATGATTTGGAATTAGGCGCGGTTGTTTTTGCATTAAAGACTTGGAGGCACTACTTATATGGGGTCAAAAGTATTATATATACCGACCACAAAAGTCTTCAACACATATTTAATCAGAAACAACTGAATATGAGGCAGCGTAGGTGGATTGAATTATTGAATGATTACGACTTTGAGATTCGTTACCACCTGGGGAAGGCAAATGTGGTAGCTGATGCCTTGAGCAGGAAGGACAGAGAACCCATTCGAGTAAAATCTATGAATATAATGATTCATAATAACCTTACTACTCAAATAAAGGAGGCGCAACAAGGAGTTTTAAAAGAGGGAAATTTAAAGGATGAAATACCCAAAGGATCGGAGAAGCATCTTAATATTCGGGAAGACGGAACCCGGTATAGGGCTGAAAGGATTTGGGTACCAAAATTTGGAGATATGAGAGAAATGGTACTTAGAGAAGCTCATAAAACCAGATACTCAATACATCCTGGAACGGGGAAGATGTACAAGGATCTCAAGAAACATTTTTGGTGGCCGGGTATGAAAGCCGATGTTGCTAAATACGTAGGAGAATGTTTGACGTGTTCTAAGGTCAAAGCTGAGCATCAAAAACCATCAGGTCTACTTCAACAACCCAAAATCCCGAAATGGAAATGGGAAAACATTACCATGGATTTCATCACTAAATTGCCAAGGACTGCAAGTGGTTTTGATACTATTTGGGTAATAGTTGATCGTCTCACCAAATCAGCACACTTCCTACCAATAAGAGAAGATGACAAGATGGAGAAGTTAGCACGACTGTATTTGAAGGAAGTCGTCTCCAGACATGGAATACCAATCTCTATTATCTCTGATAGGGATGGTAGATTTATTTCAAGATTCTGGCAGACATTACAGCAAGCATTAGGAACTCGTCTAGACATGAGTACTGCCTATCATCCACAAACTGATGGGCAGAGCGAAAGGACGATACAAACGCTTGAAGACATGCTACGAGCATGTGTTATTGATTTCGGAAACAGTTGGGATCGACATCTACCGTTAGCAGAATTTTCCTACAACAACAGCTACCATTCAAGCATTGAGATGGCGCCGTTTGAAGCACTTTATGGTAGAAAGTGCAGGTCTCTAATTTGTTGGAGTGAAGTGGGGGATAGACAGATTACGGGTCCGGAGATTATACAAGAAACTACCGAGAAGATCATCCAAATTCAACAACGGTTGAAAACCGCCCAAAGTCGACAAAAGAGCTACGCTGACATTAAAAGAAAAGATATAGAATTTGAAATTGGAGAGATGGTCATGCTTAAAGTTGCACCTTGGAAAGGCGTTGTTCGATTTGGTAAACGAGGGAAATTAAATCCAAGGTATATTGGACCATTCAAGATTATTGATCGTGTCGGACCAGTAGCTTACCGACTTGAGTTACCTCAACAACTCGCGGCTGTACATAACACTTTCCACGTCTCGAATTTGAAGAAATGTTTTGCTAAAGAAGATCTCACTATTCCGTTAGATGAAATCCAAATCAACGAAAAACTTCAATTCATCGAAGAACCCGTCGAAATAATGGATCGTGAGGTTAAAAGACTTAAGCAAAACAAGATACCAATTGTTAAGGTTCGATGGAATGCTCGTAGAGGACCCGAGTTCACCTGGGAGCGTGAAGATCAGATGAAGAAGAAATACCCGCATATATTTCCAGAAGATTCGTCAACACCTTCAACAGCTTAAAATTTCGGGACGAAATTTATTTAACGGGTAGGTACTGTAGTGACCCGAACTTTTCCATGTTTATATATATTAATTGAGATTGATATTTACATGATTAAATGTTTCCAACATATTAAGTAATCAAATTTGTTAAGACTTGATTAATTGAAATATGTTTCATATAGACAATTGACCACCCAAGTTAACCGGTGATTCACGAACATTAAAACTTGTAAAAACTATATGATGACATATATATGGATATATATATAGTTAACATGATACTATGATAAGTAAACATATCATTAAGTATATTAACAATGAACTACATATGTAAAAACAAGACTACTAACTTAATGATTTTTAAACGAGACATATATGTAACGATTATCGTTGTAAAGACATTTAATGTATATATATTGTGACGACCCCGTCAAAACACTTAACGGCTCCGTCACTTGGTCCAACAGCTTGATCGAAACTCTATATGAATTTAATAAAACAACCTTGCATTCTTTATTTAAAAATGAATTCCTATAAAGGAATCTACTAAAATGTATAAGTTTAGAAAAACTATACAATAATACTTTAACCAAAAGTTGACCAAAATAAAGTCAACAAACAACCACTATTTAATGTAACAAAATAGAATGCAAGTTAATGTTTAACAAAAGCTGCCATCATAAATATGCAGACTCTCTAAGCACAGCGGAAGCAATCAATCATGAACCTGAGAATAAAACATGCGAGTAACTGTCAACAAAAATGTTGAGTGAATTATAGGTTTAATATTGCAAACAATATTTAATTTAAACAATAAAAATTTATGTTTGAAAACATAAAACTCCTTTTTAAACCACCAAATTATATGCTAGAAAACATATAATAAAACATTATTCCATTTTTCGTGAGCCACCTGGTAACCACTTAACCCTTTATTTACCCTTGCCAAACACAATAAATAATATACACCGAACAAGTGTATCTTCAACTAAATACGAAGTACTAAACATTCCGATAACAAATTGCTAGCGCGACTAGCTCGAAATGGGGTTGTCAAACCCGATAGATCTATCCATAGGATTCGCGTTCACCAGTAGAAACCAGTGATTACAGTTACCAGACTAGGGAATATTTTTGTTCAACTCACAATGAATAATTTAAACCAACTTCCACATGTGTCCAAAATATAAAATAAATTGCATGTATTCTCATCCCAAAAGATTTAAAATAGGAAAAAAAGGGACTATAACTCACCTTAATAGCAACCGAAGTAACCACACAATTATGCGAACAGCAAATGAAGTAAAGTGATCATGAATGATCACAACGCCGACCTATAAATAAAGCAGGTCGATATAAATAACTAACTTAGGTCAAGTCTTAGTATGATAGCTATTGTACATGTTGCAAGTAGACATAGAACAACACTCAACATGCATCGGTTTGATCGGAACAGCGTACGGACACACACTTTCTATTTTTAGAAAGTTTCTATTTTTAGCAGGTTTCCATTTTTGGAAAGTTTTCTATTTTTGGAAAGTTTCTATTTTTGGAAAGTTTCTATTTTTGGAAAGTTTCTATTTTTGGAAAGTTTCCAAATTTAGAAAGTTCTATTTTTAGAAAGTTTTGAAGTTAGGAAAGTTTCCTTATTTAGAAAGTCAACAGAAGTCAACTGAAAGTCAAAGTCAACCGAAAGTCAACTCAAAAGTCAACCTTGGTCAAACATAGTCAACATTAATTTTAAAAGTGTAAAGTATAATAATAACATAAGTTATAATGTTAGTTAAAGTTAAATATGTATAATTATGTCATAACATAAGTTTAATTAAATAAAAATGAATTATTAAAGTTAAGATAAGTTTAAATGATATAATTAATATAACATAAGTATTTAATTAATTAATTAAATATTAGTCATAATATAAGTATTATTAATTAAAAATAAATTTTAAATCATATCATAAGTATTATTAATTAATAATGAATTATTAATCATTTCATAAGTTTCTAATTAAAATTATTAAATCATAAGTATTTAATAATTAGATCATAATTAAATAATAATTAAGTCTTATAATAATTAAATAATTATTTAATCTTTATTATAAGTCTTAAAATAATATTCTCATAAAATAAATTTAATACTTATCATAAGTATTTTTCATTAATAATAAAAGTATTATTAATCATAAGTTTAATTAAAATGTTAATTAAATCATAAGTAATAATTAAATGATATAATAAATATATATCATAAGTCTTAAATGATAATAATTACTTCTTATATCATAAGTAATTAATCAATAATGAAAATCATTATTTTTATCATAAGTTTTAATATTTAACCATAAGTTTTAATTCAAAAGTTCATCGAGTCATAACTTGAGCCCCGGGAATCAGTTTTCGGAGAGCCTTATATATATCTTCGCCTAACCAACCCACCCGACACATTAGTGTGCTCAAGAACATCCCAAGAACAGTCACCAAGTCGTGACTTACAGCTCTAAATCAGTTTATACCTTTAATCCGCTCAAAAACGTATTTTAGTCATAACGGGTGATCCGTGGCTCGGATTTCGATGACCCGAACATGAAAGTTCATCCCATCATCAATCCTAACACATTAGTACACCCTAAAGACTCCAAAAATGGTCACAAAGTCGGACCATAACTGAACCAATTCGTTTTCACCATTTAATCTTTACAAAACACCATTTTAATCATATCTTAAGTTCCGGGAATCGAAACGACATGAATCCGGAGTCTAAAATTAATATCTTGATGAGAGGAACTCATCTAAACACTTTAATTTCACTTTTATATCAGTTATATTTACATAAAACAACGAACAAGCTGCTGTCCCAATATTATCAAACCGAAAACATGAATTAATGAGCAATTCTACGCATATAATCAACAATACAATAACATGTAAGCATCATACTATTAATATAACATATAAAAACAGTAAAATATAATAAAAATCAAAAAGTTAGGGTTAGGGTTTATACCCTAATCAACAATTAAAGAGTATAGGCGCGTAGAGAACGAATAGTAGAATCCGATTGTGTTGAAAGCCCTAAATTCCAAGCAAGAAATCAATTGATGGTGATGATGTTTTGGGTGGTGGTAGGCGACGGCCTAGAGAGGAAGTAGAGGAGAAAACACAAAAAAAATTAGAAGGTGAAATGAGGGAAATGAAGAGTGAAATTAGGTTTTGTTCCATAAAACTCCAAGTTTTGAAAAATGGCACAATACCCCCCTCCATGAGGGTTTAGGCCGGCTCTAGCAAGAGGGTGGGCCCCTTTTATGGCCCAAAATTGATAAATGACTAATTGCTTGTGGCCCGAACGCCCGATCAAAGCCCGAAACGCGAAAACGCTACTACGCGATTGATTTTTTGGAGAGATAACAACTACGCGACGGATAAAATATATAAACACTATATATGGTCATATGACATTAAAATATCATATTTAAAATATTTAGGACTTAAAAATCCCAAAACCTCGACCGTTGGTTGGAAAACTGAAAAGATTCGCCGGATAGAAACCCGCGACACGTAGAAACGTACAACTTGAAATATGAATACAAATATTCATATAACACATAATAATTAATATATTATTACAAGATTAATAATATAGGTCAGAGAAATGACGTGGCACGAATAACAGTTAATGGTCGTTAAATACTTAACGGTAAAAGATAACGGAAAAAGTAGGGTCGTTACAGTACCTTCCCGTTACGGAAATTTCGTCCCGAAATTTAAGCAGGTGCAGGGTTGACTCGGCATCTGGGAACAAATGCGGGTACTTCTGCCTCATATGACCTCCACGCTCCCAAGTGAACTTGGGACCGTGTCTGGCGTTCCATCTAACTCGAACAATAGGAATTCTACTCTTCTTAAGAGTCTTAGCCTCTCGATCCATAATCTCAACCGGTTCCTCAAAAATGGAGTTGTTTAACAACATGAAGTTCATCAAAAAGAATGGTTTCATTGGCCTCGGCCAAACACTTCTTCAAGTTCGATACTTGAAAACGTTATGAAAAGCGCTAAGCTCTTGTGGCTCCTTCAAACGATAAGCCACCGTCCAACTCTCTCAATAATCTCAAATGGTCCAACAAAATGAGAATTCAACTTTCCCCTTTTACCAAAACGTACTACACCTTTCCAAGGTGACTCCTTCAACATAACACGGTCGCCGACCTGAAATTCAATATCGTTCCTTCTCTTATTGGCATAACTCTTTTGCCTACTTCTGGCGGTTCTCAATCTTTCCTTAATCTGTACGATCTTCTCGGTAGTCTCATGAATAATTTCTGGACCTGTGAGATGAGCATCCCCAACCTCATTCCAACAGATAGGAGACCTACACTTTCTACCATACAGAGCTTCAAACGGTGCGGCTTTAATACTTCCATGATAACTATTATTATAAGAAAATTCAGCCAGTGGCAAGTACTTATCCCAACCATTACCAAAATCAATGATGCATGCTCGTAACATGTCTTCCAACGTTTGAATGGTCCTTTCACTATGACCTTTCATCTGAGGATGATAAGCGGTGCTCACATCCAACTTAGTTCCCAAAGCTTCCTGTAAGGATAGCCAAAACCTCGATGTAAATCGACTGTCTCGGTCCGAAATAATAGATACGGGAACACCATGTCTAGAAACAATCTCCTTCAAATACAAACGGGTAAGCTTCTCTATCGAATCTGTTTCCTTAATTGGCAAGAAATGAGTTGACTTAGCGAGTCGGTCAACAATCACCTAAATGGTATCATAACCACCCACAACTCTTGGTAACTTCGTAATGAAGTCCATCGTAATACCTTCCCACTTCCACTCGGGAATTTCAGGTTGCACCAAAAGTCCAAATGGTTTCTGATGTTCAGCTATAATCTTAGCACTGGTCAAACACTTAGCCACATACGTAGCCACATCAGCCTTCAAATGAGGCCACCAATAGAGCTCCTTAAGATCATGATGCATCTTTCCTGAACCAGGATGAATAGAGTACCTAGACTTATGAGCCTTATCTAAAACAAGTTGTCGTAGGTCACCAAACTCCGGAACCCAAAGATGTCCCGCAAAATACCGAGTACCATCGGTTCGTACATCTAACTGTTTACTCAAGTCTCGGACCTTCCCGTTACAAAATTCCCATCCTTCAAGGCTTCTTGTTGAGCTGCAAGAATCTGCCTTGCGAGGTTTGTTCGAATGGTCATGCTCAAGGCTCTAAACCTGCGAGGTTCAGCCCTCTCTTTGCGACTTAACGCATCGGCCACAACATTGGCCTTTCCTGGATGATATAAAAGTTCACAATCATAATCATTCAACGTCTCAATCCATCTGCGTTGTCTCATGTTCAACTGTCTCTGATCGAGGATATGTTGAAGACTTTTGTGATATGTGTACACAGTACTCTTAACCCCATACAAATAACGTCTCCAAATCTTAAGCGCAAAAACAACAGCTCCCAACTCTAAATCATGAGTTGAATAATTCTGCTCGTGAATCTTCAACTGACGTGATGCGTACGCAATAACTTTCTTTCGTTGCATCAAAACGCAACCAAAGCCTTGACGCGAAGCATCACAATAAACAACAAAATCATCATTACTCTTAGGTAGTGACAATATCGGAGTGGTGGTCATCTTCTTCTTCAAAATCTGAAAGCAGTCTCTTGTTCATTCTTCCACTCATACTTCTTCCCCTTGTGCGCTAAAGCAGTCAGAGGCTTCGCTACTCGTGAAAAATCTTGAATGAACCTTTTTTAATAGCCTGCTAATCCTAGAAACTGGCAAATCTGTCTTAACCCGTCCTTAACCATAAGAACGTGTTAGATAACATATGATTTCATTGCGAGGTATTGACCTCTATATGCGACATTTTTAAAAGATCAACTGCATATATTATACATTACAAACCATGATTCTTATTTTTGATACAAGCTTAAGACAATGAAAAGATGATTATCGTTTAGCGATAATCTTAGACTTACAAACTTTACAAATGATGATAACAACACGATTTCTAGCATATTTTACAACACAAATCCTCGGATATGCAGTTTTATTTTTGACACAAATATGCGTACGCAAGATCCTGCTTAAATTCAACATACTGCAGCGGAAGCTTTTAGTAATCACCTGAGAATAGACATGTTTTAAAAAGGTCAACATAAAGTTGGTGAGATATAGGTTTAATGCCGGCAGCGATATAAATATAGACCACAAGATTTCATATATAAACGTTTTCATAAAAATATTCTAAGTGGTTGAGCACTTGGTAACCATACTTAACATTTAATCACGTCGCATATTCCCTTTATTATGAAATCTTACTACACCGTACCAAGTGTAGTCACAAAACGAAGTACTGTGCAACCGTTGAATACTGGTCGTCCAGTCCGGTTGGGGTTGTCAGGCCCGATAGATCTATCAACAGGATTCGCGTTTACAATACCGCTGTAAATAACAGTTACCAAGCTACAGGGAAGTATGCCAGTGGTACAACTCAACGTAGAATATATTTTTCAGTTACTTGTGTCCATAACGTAAAACATAAAATACATGTATTCTCATCCCGAAATATTTAGAGTTTAAAAGTGGGACTATATACTCACTTTCGTCTTGAAGATATGTAATTTTGACTTGGTCTCCGATTGATATCACGAACCTATCCATATATAATATATCAATACCTTTTTCTTTTTAAACAACCGTCACATATATATACATATTATACTTTTAATACTTTTAATAATTCCTTAGTCCGTAGTTAGCAGTCTGATGTTAGTAATTCAATTTTAATGGTTCATTTTTAGGTGATTAATAAACCCCCAATGAAATAAATAAAAACCCCATCGTATATGTATTGGTCGAGATTAATCTTGACCCATGGTACCGGTGTTGTCAAATGACGTGTTGCGTACATAAAGTACCGGTGTTGTCAAATGACGTGTTGCGTACAATCATGGGATCTTATGATTAATCTTCTCGTATTGTTTACGGGTGATCCTGAACCATATAAAATTAAATTATGAGTACATATATATAAAATATCATGTTATTTTAGAAAGATGTGATTTATTTAATTTTTTTCCAATTAATCACGTAGCTAAATTAGTCTTGGATATCCGATTTCGTTTTGGTCATAGTTTCTTCGTTACAACTCCGTTTTCGTTGGTTCAACTTGCCACTTCCTTGGATCGAGTCCCTCTTTAAGAATATGAACTGTAAATACCTTAGTTTGTATTCGAAATCACAGGTCATCGGTCAAACTTTGGTGAAACTTATGAAGTTAATCATTTTCCATCATGTAAACAACCTTAAATGATTATTTTTCTAAAAATACTTATACTTTGAGTTAAATCATAAAATTTTTATGTGTTAACATACTCATAGTAAAAATCATTTTTCCAGAAAATAAACCTCCAATTCAAAGTTTAAGATGGTTTTTAATTATTCAACCCAAAACAGCCCCCGGTTACACTCCGACGTCGTAAAAACAGTTTTTAAGGTGTTCTTTGAAAAACCAAGTTAAACCTTGTTAAATTAGCATATATTTAAGATATATTACAGGTCTTGAAGTATTTTAAAAGTTAAGTTAGAAGGATCTATTTAGTTTGCAAACAAGTTTGAAAACATTCAAACTATGTTCTTGTTGTTAAAATTTTATACCACAAAATAAGATAGCTATATATATGAATCGAATAAGGTTATGAACAAAGTTACTACCTCAAGTTACTTGGACAAGATTGCTGTAAAAGAGGAGTAAGAACCTAGAACCAAAAGGGTGATGGAATTGGATGAAAGATTGGAAGTAAGTTTGTGTTCTTGGAAGGATTCTTGAAGTGTTTTTGTAAGAGTTTTCTTATGGTGATTAAGTGATGTTTTTATGGCTAGATCTTCATGGATATTAGCTGAATGGTTATGGAGTTTAAGACTCTTAAAAGTGTGTGTGTTTTTAGCTAGAGGTTTGAGGTAAAAATGAATCAAAAATTGAAAATGGATGGAGTATAAATGGTGATGTAAAAGGTGTATAAGTTTGTAATTTTGTGAAAAAAATCTTTTAATCATGTGAAATTGTCATACTAGATAACAAAAGTAGTTACCTTATACATAAGGCATTGAACAAGGGCTGGTTGGTGGTGATTTGATGTGTATATACCAATAGTAAATACGTATAGAAGCTAGGTATGATACGAGTACATGTACTCTAGATATACGTATAGAAATTTTGTGAAAAATGGAATGAGAATTCAAATATAGCTATCTTTTGTGAATACACTTATATTGTTTTATGTATTTAAGTCCTTAAAAAGTGATTAAATACATTACTTATACGATATATGTATAAACATTATAGGTCATAAGTATTTATGTCAAATAACGTTACGTATGGTTATCGTTTTGAAAACTTAAGTTAGTAGTTTCAAAATATACTTATAACTTATTGTTATTAATACAAAATGAGGTATTAAAACATCCTTAGATCATGTTAAATATGTATATATACATATATATACACAAACGTATAATTATCATATATTGTATAGTTCGTGATATCATCGGTCAAACTAGACGGTCAAACGTTGTGTAAAACTCATTTCAAAAACATAAGTCTCAACAATTTGGATTGCTTATCATGTTGGTAAGGTTTAATTTATGTAAATATTAATCTTATAAGTATAAATTGATCGAAAAAGTGCGGGTCATTACAGTACCTACCCGTTAAATAAATTTCGTCCCGAAATTTTAAAATTGTACCTATTTTGCGTCATCGAGAAACAAGTGCGGGTATTTTTGTTTCATTTGATCCTCTCGCTCCCAAGTAAACTCGGGACCTCTTCGTGCATTCCAACGAACTTTAACGATCGGTATGTTGCTCTGCTTGAGCCGTTTAACTTCACGGTCCATGATCTCGATTGGTTCTTCTATGAATTGTAGTTTCTCCTCAACTTGAATTTCTTCAAGAGGAATGGTGAGGTCTTCCTTTGCAAGACACTTTTTAAGGTTCGAGACGTGAAATGTATTATGTACTCCGGCGAGTTGTTGCGGTAACTCGAGTCGATAAGCTACCGGTCCGATGCGTTCGATAATCTTGAACGGGCCTACATATCTTGGGTTCAGTTTACCCCTTTTTCCAAAGCGTATTACACCTTTCCACGGTGACACCTTTAACATAACCATGTCCCCGATCTGAAACTCTAATGGTTTCCTTCGAACATCGGCGTAGCTCTTTTGGCGACTACAGGCTGTTTTCAATCTCTCCTTGATTTGTACTATCTTTTCAGTAGTTTCATGTATGATCTCGGGACCAGTTAATTGTCGATCTCCTACTTCATTCCAACAGATAGGAGATCTACACTTCCTTCCATACAGTGCTTCGAATGGTGCAGCTTTAATGCTCGCATGATAACTATTATTATACGAGAATTCTGCTAACGGTAAATACTTATCCCATCCGTTTCCAAAATCGATCACACATGCCCTGAGCATGTCTTCAAGAGTCTGAATTATTCTTTCACTCTGCCCGTCAGTTTGCGGATGATATGCGGTACTCATATCCAAACGAGTTCCTAGTGCCTCCTGTAGTGATTGCCAGAACTTTGAGGTAAATCTACTATCACGATCAGATATAATGGAAATAGGTATTCAATGCCTTGAAACAATTTCCTTTATATACAATCGTAATAGTTTCTCCATTCTATCCGTTTCCTTTATAGGCAAGAAATGTGCAGACTTGGTGAGACGATCAACAATTACCCAAATGGTGTCGTATCCCCAGGCAGTCTTTGGTAACTTCGTGATGAAATCCATGGTAATACCATCCCATTTCCATTCTGGGATTTCTGGTTGTTGAAGTAACCCTGATGGCTTCTGGTGTTCTGCTTTGACTTTGGAACAAGTTAAACACTCCCCAACATATGTTGCAAGGCCACCAATAATGTGTCTTAAGATCTTGGTACATCTTTCCAACTCCAGGATGTATCGAGTATCTTGTCTTATGTGCCTCATTCAATATCAACTTCCTTAATCCACCCAACTTCGGTACCCAAATACGGTTTGCAAAATATCGAATTCAGTCTTCCCGTATTACGAGTTGCTTCTCATACTTCTTCATTATTTCATTTCCTATATTTTCTTTAGTAAGTGCTTCTCGTTGAGCCTCTTTGATTTGTGAGTTGAGATTCATGCGAATTTTTATGTTCATCGCTCGTACTCGAATTGGTTCTCGTTCCTTTCTGCTTAGTGCGTCAGCCACCACATTCGCTTTCCCGGGATGATAACGAATTTCACAATCATAGTCGTTTATCAGCTCGACCCACCTACGTTGCCTCATGTTCAGTTGTTTCTGATCAAAAATATGTTGAAGGCTTTTATGATCAGTAAACACAGTGCATTTAACCCCATACAAGTAGTGTCTCCATATCTTCAATGCAAACACGACTGCTCCCAATTCTAGATCATGCGTCGTATAATTCCGCTCGTGAATCTTCAATTGTCAGGATGCGTATGCAATAACTTTCTTCCGTTGCATAAGAACGCAACCAAAACCTTGTCGCGAAGCGTCACAATATATTTCAAAATCATCGTTCCCTTCTGGTAACGATAAAATAGGCGCCGTAGTTAACTTCTTCTTCAGTAATTGAAATGCACTCTCCTGCTCAGAAGTCCATTCATATTTCTTCCCTTTTTGCGTTAACGCTGTCAACGGCTTAGCTATTCGGGAAAAATCTTGAATAAACCTTCTATAATAACCGGCTAAACCCAAAAATTGGCGTATCTGCATTGGTGTCTTAGGAGTCTCCCATTTTTCAATGGCTTCAATTTTTGCTGGATCAACCTGAATTCCTTTGCTACTAACAACGTGGCCAAGAAATTGCACTTCTTTCAACCAGAAAGCACATTTAGAAAATTTAGCATATAGCTGTTCTTTTCTCAACAACTCTAATATCAACCTTAAATGCTGCTCATGCTCTTGCTCACTCTTGGAATAGATAAGAATATCATCAATGAAAACGATAACAAACTTATCTAAATATGGACTACAAACTCGATTCATGAGGTCCATGAATACAGCTGGCGCATTCGTCAATCCAAACGGCATGACCAAAAATTCGTAATGACCATAACGTGTCCGAAAAGCAGTTTTCGGAATGTCCTCTTCTTTGACACGTAATTGATGATAACCCGATCTTAGGTCGATTTTCGAATAAACACATGATCCTTGCAGTTGATCAAATAAGTCATCAATTCTCGGTAGTGGATACCGATTCTTGATAGTTAACTTATTTAATTCACGATAATCTATACACATCCTAAAAGATCCATCTTTCTTTTTAACAAATAGAATCGGAGCTCCCCACGGTGAAGTACTTGGTCGTATGAATCCACGATCCAGTAATTCTTTTATCTGACTTTGAAGTTCTTTTAATTCAGACGGTGCAAGTCTATATGGCGCACGAGCCACTGGTGCAGCTCCTGGTACTAAATCTATTTGAAATTCTACAGATCTAAATGGAGGTAATCCTGGCAACTCTTCCGGAAAAACTTCAGGATAATCTCTTGCCACAGGCACGTCGTTGATGCACTTCTCTTTTTCTTTCTTTTCGACTTTATTAACATGTGCTAGAATAGCATAACATCCCTTTTCTAAACACTTCTTGGCTTTCAAACAGCTAATGAGTTTTAACTTTGAGTTACCCTTCTCTCCATAAATCATCACCGGCATTTTATCCTTACAAGGAATGCGAATTGCCTTCTTGGCACACACAACTTCAGCTCCTACTTTGGACATCCAGTCCATGCCGACTATTACATCAAAACTTCCTAATTCTACGGGTATTAAGTCAATTTTAAATGTTTCTCCGGCTAAATTTATTTTACAATCACGGCAAATTTTATCGGCTTTAATTAGTTTACCATTAGCTAACTCAATCATGTACTTAGCATCTAGAGGTAATGATGAACAATTCAATTTAGCGTAAAAGCCTCTACTCACGTAACTTCTATCGGAACCAGTATCAAATATAATAGATGCGGATAAGTTATTAATGGTAAACGTACCCGTAACAAGCTCCGGGTCTTCACACGCCTCTCTAGCATTAATAACAAATGCTCTTCCACGTGCAGATCCATTATTATTCTCTGGATTCGGACACTGGCTCTTATAGTGACCTTGTTTTCCACACCCATAACAAGTAATGGTAGCCAAAGCAGTTCTATTTGCATTGGTGGCAGGAGTCTTGGTACCATTTATATTTGTAACGAGAGCCCTACAATCTTCAGCAAGATGACCCTTTCGATTACATTTGTTGCATACCACATTACAGTAACCAGAGTGATGTTTGTGGCATCGGTTGCATAAAGGATTTTGTCCTTTATAACCAAAGCTTAAACCACTACCCGCACCTTGCGTGATTTCTTGTTTCTTAAAAGATTGTTGTTGGTTACCTCGATCATAATTTCCATTCCACTTTCTTTTGTTACCTGATACCTTCACATCAGTATTGGATACTTTCTTATCCATGATGACCTGATCCATTAGCTCGTTTGCCATGGTTATAGCTTCATGAATTGTCTTAGGTTTCGATGCTGTAACATTTGCCTTGACCTTTTTGGGCAAACCATCTTTGTACATTTCAATCTTCCGTTCTTCGGTTGGAACCAATTCAGGACATAGCAAAACTAACTCCATGAATCGCTGATTGTAGTTGGTGATTTCAGTACCAACAACCTTCAGGCTTCGTAATTCATCTTCCAACTTCCTAACCTCGTTCCTTGGACAATACTCGTTGATTAACATTATTTTGAATTCTTCCCATGGAGTATCATAAGCTACATCTCCTCCTACAGCCTTCACATAATTTTTCCACCACGTGAGTGCACTATCTTGTAAAGTGCATGATGCATACTTGGTCATGTCCTTTTCAACACAACCACTGATTTTAAACACAGTCTCCATCTTTTCTATCCATCGGGTTAAACCGATCGGTCCTTCTGTTCCACTGAATGATGAGGGCTTGCAAGCTTGAAAAGTTTTGTAAGTGCACCCCACACGAGGATTTGGGTTAACTGCAGCACCTCTTGCAGCCTCGACCCATAACATTCTGTCGTTCACTCGCTGATTGATGAGTTCCTGGATTTCTTGTTCCGTCATTCGGTTCAATCGCGCCATAATCTTCAATAAGAAAAAAAATAATTATTCACATGGAATATTATAGATGTAGTATGTATTTACATTACATCGTAGCTTATTAATAATATGAACCAGTTATTATTATAAAAGCCTTTTCTTCTTATTAGCATTTTATAATTATATCTAGGGTAGTACCTACCCGTTAAAGTTCATACTTAATAGCTTAGTACGAAAATCAATTACTACCACCCAAATAATACTTAACCATGGAAAATTATTGCATTTCACACTTCACTATTTTACATATGCTTATCTTACATCGAACATTAAGCAAACCACACTAATAATATTATACAAAACATTATATGATCCCATGGTTTAATACGGCAGCGCATCGTTTGGTCTATTTTCTAGGACGTTTAGATTCAAAGAATCGCTTAACGCTTATCCTGGCTGTCTGCCGATATTTTGGCTGTGGGACTGAAGAACTGGATGTCGGGATAGAACGAATAGGAATAGCGGGAATAGGGGTGGTAGTGTCTAGTGAAGTTGGTGCCACATCATCCTTACTAAACTCGGGATTTGAATTTTCTAATTCATTAGCCTTTCGTTTCTTTCCTAGTTCGAACTTGTCTTTTGTAATTTCCTGTATTTCTTCCTCGGGTTCACTTTCCTTCTCGGGTTCACTTTCCTCCTCGGGTTCACTTTCCTCCTCGGGTTCACTTTCTGGGTTCTCTATAGTCGGTTCATCCGGAATTTGTGAGTCTTCCCCAAAGATATTATTTTCGTCATCGGATAGGTTAATGACTGGAACACCATCTGAAGATTCTGGTTCGGAGTCGCTGAATGTGATAACAAGTTTTGAGCCCGACATCTATCACACAACAACTAACCCATTAGTACTACATAATATTTACATATAAATTTTAACCAACAATGATAAGCAATGGTTTTTAAATCAGACCCGGTCAAAGTCCAGACTTACTAATGTATCCTAACGACTTATCAGTTAGACACACTAATGCAAACCTGGTTCGCTAAGACCACCGCTCTGATACCACATGTCATAACCCGTCCTTAACCATAAGAACGTGTTAGATAACGTATGATTTCATTGCGAGGTATTGACCTCTATATGCGACATTTTTAAAAGATCGACTGCATATATTATACATTACAAACCATGATTCTTATTTTTGATACAAGCTTAAGACAATGAAAAGATGATTATCGTTTAGCGATAATCTTAGACTTACAAACTTTACAAATGATGATAACAACACGATTTCTAGCATATTTTACAACACAAATCCTCGGATATGCAGTTTTATTTTTGACACAAATATGCGTACGCAAGATCCTGCTTAAATTCAACATACTGCAGCGGAAGCTTTTAGTAATCACCTGAGAATAGACATGTTTTAAAAAGGTCAACATAAAGTTGGTGAGATATAGGTTTAATGCCGGCAGCAATATAAATATAGACCACAAGATTTCATATATAAATGTTTTCATAAAAATATTCTAAGTGGTTGAGCACTTGGTAACCATACTTAACATTTAATCACGTCGCATATTCCCTTTATTATGAAATCTTACTACACCGTACCAAGTGTAGTCACAAAACGAAGTACTGTGCAACCGTTGAATACTGGTCGTCCAGTCCGGTTGGGGTTGTCAGGCCCGATAGATCTATCAACAGGATTCGCATTTACAATACCGCTGTAAATAACAGTTACCAAGCTACAGGGAAGTATGCCAGTGGTACAACTCAACGTAGAATATATTTTTCAGTTACTTGTGTCCATAACGTAAAACATAAAATACATGTATTCTCATCCCGAAATATTTAAAGTTTAAAAGTGGGACTATATACTCACTTTCGTCTTGAAGATATGTAATTTTGACTTGGTCTCCGATTGATATCACGAACCTATCCATATATAATATATCAATACCTTTTTCTTTTTAAACAACCGTCACATATATATACATATTATACTTTTAATACTTTTAATAATTCCTTAGTCTGTAGTTAGCAGTCTGATGTTAGTAATTCAATTTTAATGGTTTATTTTTAGGTGATTAATAAACCCCCAATGAAATAAATAAAAACCCCATCGTATATGTATTGGTCGAGATTAATCTTGACCCATGGTACCGGTGTTGTCAAATGACGTGTTGCGTACATAAAGTACCGGTGTTGTCAAATGACGTGTTGCGTACAATCATGGGATCTTATGATTAATCTTCTCGTATTGTTTACGGGTGATCATGAACCATATAAAATTAAATTATGAGTACATATATATAAAATATCATGTTATTTTAGAAAGATGTGATTTATTTAATTTTTTTCCAATTAATCACGTAGCTAAATTAGTCTTGGATATCCGATTTCGTTTTGGTCATAGTTTCTTCGTTACAACTCCGTTTTCGTTGGTTCAACTTGCCACTTCCTTGGATCGAGTCCCTCTTTAAGAATATGAACTGTAAATACCTTAGTTTGTATTCGAAATCACAGGTCATAGGTCAAACTTTGGTGAAACTTATGAAGTTAATCATTTTCCATCATGTAAACAACCTTAAATGATTATTTTTCTAAAAATACTTATACTTTGAGTTAAATCATAAAATTTTTATGTGTTAACATATTCATAGTAAAAATCATTTTTTCAGAAAATAAACCTCCAATTCAAAGTTTAAGATGGTTTTTAATTATCCAACCCAAAACAGCCCCCGGTTACACTCCGACGTCGTAAAAACAGTTTTTAAGGTGTTCTTTGAAAAACCAAGTTAAACCTTGTTAAATTAGCATATATTTAAGATATATTAAAGGTCTTGAAGTATTTTAAAAGTTAAGTTAGAAGGATCTATTTAGTTTGCAAACAAGTTTGAAAACATTCAAACTATGTTCTTGTTGTTAAAATTTTATACCACAAAATAAGATAGCTATATATATATGAATCGAATAAGGTTATGAACAAAGTTACTACCTCAAGTTACTTGGACAAGATTGCTGTAAAAGAGGAGTAAGAACCTAGAACCAAAAGGGTGATGAAATTGGATGAAAGATTGGAAGTAAGTTTGTGTTCTTGGAAGGATTCTTGAAGTGTTTTTGTAAGAGTTTTCTTATGGTGATTAAGTGATGTTTTTATGGCTAGATCTTCATGGATATTAGCTGAATGGTTATGGAGTTTAAGACTCTTAAAAGTGTGTGTGTTTTTAGCTAGAGGTTTGAGGTAAAAATGAATCAAAAATTGAAAATGGATGGAGTATAAATGGTGATGTAAAAGGTGTATAAGTTTGTAATTTTGTGAAAAAAATCTTTTAATCATGTGAAATTGTCATACTAGATAACAAAAGTAGTTACCTTATACATAAGGCATTGAACAAGGGCTGGTTGGTGGTGATTTGATGTGTATATACCAATAGTAAATACGTATAGAAGCTAGGTATGATACGAGTACATGTACTCTAGATATACGTATAGAAATTTTGTGAAAAATGGAATGAGAATTCAAATATAGCTATCTTTTGTGAATACACTTATATTGTTTTATGTATTTAAGTCCTTAAAAAGTGATTAAATACATTACTTATACGATATATGTATAAACATTATAGGTCATAAGTATTTATGTCAAATAACGTTACGTATGGTTATCGTTTTGAAAACTTAAGTTAGTAGTTTCAAAATATACTTATAACTTATTGTTATTAATACAAAATGAGGTATTAAAACATCCTTAGATCATGTTAAATATGTATATATACATATATATACACAAACGTATAATTATCATATATTGTATAGTTCGTGATATCATCGGTCAAACTAGACGGTCAAACGTTGTGTAAAACTCATTTCAAAAACATAAGTCTCAACAATTTGGATTGCTTATCATGTTGGTAAGGTTTAATTTATGTAAATATTAATCTTATAAGTATAAATTGATCGAAAAAGTACGGGTCATTACAGAATCTGAGTAGGAGTTTTCGGAATTTCCCACTTTTCAATCGCCTCAATCTTAGCAGGATCAACTTGTATTCCCTGTTTACTAACAATATGTCCGAGGAAATTGAACTTCTCTTAATCAGAAAGCACACTTAGAGAACTTAGCGTACAATTCTTCTTTTCTCAACAGATCAAGCACTAACCTCAAATGTTCTTCGTGCTCTTCATCGCTCTTAGAATAAATAAGAATGTCGTCGATAAAAACAATAACGGATCTGTCCAGATAGGGTCTACACACACGGTTCATGAGGTCCATGAACACAGCAGGTGCATTTGTCAATCTGAACGGCATAACAAGGAATTCGAAGTGACCATAACAGGTACGAAAAAACGGTTTTCGGAATATCAGTTTCTTTAACGCGCAATTGGTGATAACCGGAACGAAGATCAATCTTAGAGTAAACGGATGAACCTTGAAGTTGATCGAACAGATCATCAATTCTCGGAAGAGGGTAACGGTTTTTTTTTTAACAGTAAGCTCGTTCAATTCACGATAATCAATACACAAACGAAACGAACCATCTTTCTTCTCAACGAACAAAACGGGAGCTCCCCAAGGGGACGAACTGGGACAGATGAAATACAGTTGCAATAATGAAGGAAGAAATAAATATGGAATAGTCACATCGGTGGCATAGATATTTAAGGCAATTCTCTCAAAGGAGTTAACGAGGATCATGGACTCCAAAGTAAATTTTCATTATATTTCCGAAAGGAAGAGGTACGATAGGTGTGATATTTCAACGAGAGTGAGCTTCCTGGTACAATGAGCGAGAAAATCTAGGATTCCTCCTTCTTCTTCAATTTATGTATAGATGAAAAGAACGCGAATCATGGGTTATAAAGAATGGTGGACTCCAAGTGAGATGAATCTCCAAAAATAATTTCGTGTACCTCAAAGTATTGAATCCTAGGATTGACGTTTATGAGGGTGTTGCGGTTGACAGCGAAAATTGAGAGTAGAAACTACTCAAACGGTCTAGAGTAATATATATCCATGATACCCATTATAACAACAGTTGGGGTAGAAACCCACCTAACGCCTTTTCTACAATAGGGTGACCATCGAGTGAACCCCAGAAACTTGATTTATCGGTCTGCGCTTCGGCCATGTCTAACCATAAGAGGGAAAATTCTATGGGCGCAAAGACTTTCCAACAAATTCTATAAAACCGGCATCCAAACTGGTGTAAGAATTCCTATCAACGAACTTAATGGTAAATTTCATCCTTAACGGAGGATGAGAAGAACTGTGATCCAAACACTCTGTAGAGTAATGCGAAAATTCTAATGTAATCAATCAAAGAAGTTTTGAAAAAAAAAACTTTAAACGTCTGATGTAACCCCATAAATGGAACGAAGCTCTTAGTAAATTTAGAAGTATGTACAACGTGTACCATTTTACGTAAATCAATTTGAGTTAACTAGACAACTTAACAAGAGTGGTTTTTAAAATAATTTTGAAGGTATAATTTAGTGTATACTAGCCAAAATAGGTAAGGGTAAATTAGTCCCTTTGAATTCATACGTACATATATGATTTTATAAATAGTATACATGACAAAATATTTCATTACTTCTATTCGCCCATAAATCTCGTGAGAACCACCCAATTACACAAATGTGTAAAAATTTTAATGAAAAGCAGGGTATCCGCATTACAAAGGTTATGAGTTGAAGTAAGATTGTTAAAGCTCGGGTGATGGACTTGAATCGTCTTGCGACATCTAATCAATAAATGCTACGAGGTCATGAAAACCAATGAGTTAAATATTGTCTTGACTTTTATCAGAATACAAGTCCTTGGGTCAAAACTATTCACGTGCGAAACTGTCACTAACAAGCGAGTTATAAATGATAAAACATGGGGTAGGTAGTTCGGTTAAGACGAGTCTCTCGCATATCAACAAATAAGATAATGAGTATCTTCCTTACTCATGTAATAACGTTAGAATTTCCGAATGAGTGGTGTACAAATTTTCTTTGACTCGCTTTCTATTCCTCATGTCACAATATTGGGACTTCTTATGAATTAACGTAATATAATCACGTTGGCCTGACGCCATTATATTTCACTAACTCATAGTTCCATTCCAATATCACTACATAAGGTCAGGACACGTGGTCAACCTCGAATTTCAACACAATTTCCCTAAAACAATTTCTTAACAATGTGCTAAGGATAGCACAAGAGACAAAGACATCGTAAGTAATGAATAGGAGTAACGATGTCATAAAAATGTCTTCGAAGTACCAAGAATCTCTAAAAGTTAAGAATGACGTTTTCCGTTTCAAAAACCAAAGTACATAGGCAGAACGGCACAAAGGCACGTAATATAACAAAAATGTTATATACCCAAACACAATAGCTGACATTGAAATGCCGAGCCTTTAGAAGTCAAGAATGACATCTCGCGCAATATAACTCAAAAGTCATATACATAACCATAATAGATGACATAGAAATGCCTAGAATTCTAGAACACGTAATGTAACTCAAACGTTATATCAATAAGCACAAATTATGACATAGAAATGTCGAGAATTTCAGAAGTCAAGAATGACACCCCCTCGGTTTCACTAACCGAGGTGTTCCTTTAAAAGATGAACTCGCATGAGTCGGAGAATATGTTTAAATCGGAATGGGAGTTCCTACCGGATTCAGAACATAATAAAAATGTATGTATAATAACAATATACATACCAACACGATACAAATAATCCCATATAATAATATATAATAGGCCGGGCTGTAGACTAGACTCACTAATGCACCCTATTGACTCGGGTAACGACATCAATGCAGCCTAAATCCCTACAACCAACGCTCTGATACCAACTGTGACGACCCCGTCAAAACACTTAACGGCTCCGTCACTTGGTCCCACAGCTTGATCGAAACTCTATATGAATTTAATAAAATAACCTTGCATTCTTTATTTAAAAATGAATTCCTATAAAGGAATCTACTAAAATGTATAAGTTTAGAAAAACTATACAATAATACTTTAACCAAAAGTTGACCAAAATAAAGTCAACAAACAACCACTATTTAATGTAACAAAATAGAATGCAAGTTAATGTTTAACAAAAGCTGCCATCATAAATATGCAGACTCTCTAAGCACAGCGGAAGCAATCAATCATGAACCTGAGAATAAAACATGCGAGTAACTGTCAACAAAAATGTTGAGTGAATTATAGGTTTAATATTGCAAACAATATTTAATTTAAACAATAAAAATTTATGTTTGAAAACATAAAACTCCTTTTTAAACCACCAAATTATATGCTAGAAAACATATAATAAAACATTATTCCATTTTCCGTGAGCCACCTGGTAACCACTTAACCCTTTATTTACCCTTGCCAAACACAATAAATAATATACACCGAACAAGTGTATCTTCAACTAAATACGAAGTACTAAACATTCCGATAACAAATTGCTAGCGCGACTAGCTCGAAATGGGGTTGTCAAACCCGATAGATCTATCCATAGGATTCGCGTTCACCAGTAGAAACCAGTGATTACAGTTACCAGACTAGGGAATATTTTTGTTCAACTCACAATGAATAATTTAAACCAACTTCCACATGTGTCCAAAATATAAAATAAATTGCATGTATTCTCATCCCAAAAGATTTAAAATAGGAAAAAAGGGACTATAACTCACCTTAATAGCAACCGAAGTAACCACACAATTATGCGAACAGCAAATGAAGTAAAGTGATCATGAATGATCACAACGCCGACCTATAAATAAAGCAGGTCGATATAAATAACTAACTTAGGTCAAGTCTTAGTATGATAGCTATTGTACATGTTGCAAGTAGACATAGAACAACACTCAACATGCATCGGTTTGATCGGAACAGCGTACGGACACACACTTTCTATTTTTAGAAAGTTTCTATTTTTAGCAGGTTTCCATTTTTGGAAAGTTTTCTATTTTTGGAAAGTTTCTATTTTTGGAAAGTTTCTATTTTTGGAAAGTTTCTATTTTTGGAAAGTTTCCAAATTTAGAAAGTTCTATTTTTAGAAAGTTTTGAAGTTAGGAAAGTTTCCTTATTTAGAAAGTCAACAGAAGTCAACTGAAAGTCAAAGTCAACCGAAAGTCAACTCAAAAGTCAACCTTGGTCAAACATAGTCAACATTAATTTTAAAAGTGTAAAGTATAATAATAACATAAGTTATAATGTTAGTTAAAGTTAAATATGTATAATTATGTCATAACATAAGTTTAATTAAATAAAAATGAATTATTAAAGTTAAGATAAGTTTAAATGATATAATTAATATAACATAAGTATTTAATTAATTAATTAAATATTAGTCATAATATAAGTATTATTAATTAAAAATAAATTTTAAATCATATCATAAGTATTATTAATTAATAATGAATTATTAATCATTTCATAAGTTTCTAATTAAAATTATTAAATCATAAGTATTTAATAATTAGATCATAATTAAATAATAATTAAGTCTTATAATAATTAAATAATTATTTAATCTTTATTATAAGTCTTAAAATAATATTCTCATAAAATAAATTTAATACTTATCATAAGTATTTTTCATTAATAATAAAAGTATTATTAATCATAAGTTTAATTAAAATGTTAATTAAATCATAAGTAATAATTAAATGATATAATAAATATATATCATAAGTCTTAAATGATAATAATTACTTCTTATATCATAAGTAATTAATCAATAATGAAAATCATTATTTTTATCATAAGTTTTAATATTTAACCATAAGTTTTAATTCAAAAGTTCATCGGGTCATAACTTGAGCCCCGGGAATCAGTTTTCGGCGAGCCTTATATATATCTTCGCCTAACCAACCCACCCGACACATTAGTGTGCTCAAGAACATCCCAAGAACAGTCACCAAGTCGTGACTTACAGCTCTAAATCAGTTTATACCTTTAATCCGCTCAAAAACGTATTTTAGTCATAACGGGTGATCCGTGGCTCGGATTTCGATGACCCGAACATGAAAGTTCATCCCATCATCAATACTAACACACTAGTACACCCTAAAGACTCCAAAAATGGTCACAAATTCGGACCATAACTGAACCAATTCGTTTTCACCATTTAATCTTTACAAAACACCATTTTAATCATATCTTAAGCTCCGGGAATCGAAACGACATGAATCCGGAGTCTAAAATTAATGTCTTGATGAGAGGAACTCATCTAAACACTTTAATTTCACTTTTATATCAGTTATATTTACATAAAACAACGAACAAGCTGCTGTCCCAATATTATCAAACCGAAAACATGAATTAATGAGCAATTCTACGCATATAATCAACAATACAATAACATGTAAGCATCATACTATTAATATAACATATAAAAACAGTAAAATATAATAAAAATCAAAAAGTTAGGGTTAGGGTTTATACCCTAATCAACAATTAAAGAGTATAGGCGCGTAGAGAACGAATAGTAGAATCCGATTGTGTTGAAAGCCCTAAATTCCAAGCAAGAAATCAATTGATGGTGATGATGTTTTGGGTGGTGGTAGGCGACGGCCTAGAGAGGAAGTAGAGGAGAAAACACAAAAAAAATTAGAAGGTGAAATGAGGGAAATGAAGAGTGAAATTAGGTTTTGTTCCATAAAACTCCAAGTTTAGAAAAATGGCACAATACCCCCCTCCATGAGGGTTTAGGCCGGCTCTAGCAAGAGGGTGGGCCCCTTTTATGGCCCAAAATTGATAAATGACTAATTGCTTGTGGCCCGAACACCCGATCGAAGCCCGAAACGCGAAAACGCTACTACGCGATTGATTTTTCGGAGAGATAACAACTACGCGACGGATAAAATATATAAACACTATATATGGTCATATGACATTAAAATATCATATTTAAAATATTTAGGACTTAAAAATCCCAAAACCTCGACCGTTGGATGGAAAACTGAAAAGATTCGCCGGATAGAAACCCGCGACACGTAGAAACGTACAACTTGAAATATGAATACAAATATTCATATAACACATAATAATTAATATATTATTACAAGATTAATAATATAGGTCAGAGAAATGACGTGGCACGAATAACAGTTAACGGTCGTTAAATACTTAACGGTAAAAGATAACGGAAAAAAGTAGGGTCGTTACATATATCATATTAAGAGATATTCATACATGATAATATCATGATAATATAATAATTTAAAATCTCATTTGATATTATAAACATTGGGTTAACAACATTTAACAAGATCGTTAACCTAAAGGTTTCAAAACAACACTTACATGTAACGACTAACGATGACTTAACGACTCAGTTAAAATGTATATACATGTAGTGTTTTAATATGTATTTATACACTTTTGAAAGACTTCAATACACTTATCAAAATACTACTACTTAACAAAAATTCTTACAATTACATCCTCGTTCAGTTTCATCAACAATTCTACTCGTATGCACCCGTATTCGTACTCGTACAATACACAGCTTTTAGATGTATGTACTATTGGTATATACACTCCAATGATCAGCTCTTAGCAGCCCATGTGAGTCACCTAACACATGTGGGAACCATCATTTGGCAACTAGCATGAAATATCTCATAAAATTACAAAAATATGAGTAATCATTCATGACTTATATACATGAAAACAAAATTACATATCCTTTATATCTAATCCATACACCAACGACCAAAAACACCTACAAACACTTTCATTCTTCAATTTTCTTCATCTAATTGATCTCTCTCAAGTTCTATCTTCAAGTTCTAAGTGTTCTTCATATATTCTACAAGTTCTAGTTACATAAAATCAAGAATACTTTCAAGTTTGCTAGCTCACTTCCAATCTTGTAAGGTGATCATCCAACCTCAAGAAATCTTTGTTTCTTACAGTAGGTTATCATTCTAATACAAGGTAATAATCATATTCAAACTTTGGTTCAATTTCTATAACTATAACAATCTTATTTCAAGTGATGATCTTACTTGAACTTGTTTTCGTGTCATGATTCTGCTTCAAGAACTTCGAGCCATCCAAGGATCCGTTGAAGCTAGATCCATTTTTCTCTTTTCCAGTAGGTTTATCCAAGGAACTTAAGGTAGTAATGATGTTCATAACATCATTCGATTCATACATATAAAGCTATCTTATTCGAAGGTTTAAACTTGTAATCACTAGAACATAGTTTAGTTAATTCTAAACTTGTTCACAAACAAAAGTTAATCCTTATAACTTGACTTTTAAAATCAACTAAACACATGTTCTATATCTATATGATATGCTAACTTAATGATTTAAAACCTGGAGAAACGAAAAACACTGTAAAACCGGATTTACGCCGTTGTAGTAACACCGCGGGCTGTTTTGGGTTAGTTAATTAAAAACTATGATAAACTTTGATTTAAAAGTTGTTATTCTTAGAAAATTATTTTTATTATGAACATGAAACTATATCCAAAAATTATAGTTAAACTCAAAGTGGAAGTATGTTTTCTAAAATGGTCATCTAGACGTCGTTCTTTCGACTGAAATGACTACCTTTACAAAAACGACTTGTAACTTATTTTTCCGACTATAAACCTATACTTTTTCTGTTTAGATTCATAAAATAGAGTTCAATATGAAACCATAGCAATTTGATTCACTCAAAACGGATTTAAAATGAAGAAGTTATGGGTAAAACAAGATTGGATAATTTTTCTCATTTTAACTACGTGAAAATTGGTAACAAATCTATTCCAACCATAACTTAATCAACTTGTATTGTATATTATGTGTAGTGACCCGAACTTTTCCATGTTTATATATATTAATTGAGATTGATATTTACATGATTAAATGTTTCCAACATGTTAAGCAATCAAACTTGTTAAGACTTGATTAATTGAAATATGTTTCATATAGACAATTGACCACCCAAGTTGACCGGTGATTCACGAACGTTAAAACTTGTAAAAACTATATGATGACATATATATGGATATATATATAGTTAACATGATACTATGATAAGTAAACATATCATTAAGTATATTAACAATGAACTACATATGTAAAAACAAGACTACTAACTTAATGATTTTTAAACGAGACATATATGTAACGATTATCGTTGTAAAGACATTTAATGTATATATATATCATATTAAGAGATATTCATACATGATAATATCATGATAATATAATAATTTAAAATCTCATTTGATATTATAAACATTGGGTTAACAACATTTAACAAGATCGTTAACCTAAAAGTTTCAAAACAACACTTACATGTAACGACTAACGATGACTTAACGACTCAGTTAAAATGTATATACATGTAGTGTTTTAATATGTATTTATACACTTTTGAAAGACTTCAATACACTTATCAAAATACTTCTACTTAACAAAAATGCTTACAATTACATCCTCGTTCAGTTTCATCAACAATTCTACTCGTATGCACCCGTATTCGTACTCGTACAATACACAGCTGTTAGATGTATGTACTATTGGTATATACACTCCAATGATTAGCTCTTAGCAGCCCATGTGAGTCACCTAACACATGTAGGAACCATCATTTGGCAACTAGCATGAAATATCTCATAAAATTACAAAAATATGAGTAATCATTCATGACTTATTTACATGAAAACAAAATAACATATCCTTTATATCTAATCCATAAACCAACGACCAAAAACACCTAAAAACACTTTCATTCTTTAATTTTCTTCATCTAATTGATCTCTCTCAAGTTCTATCTTCAAGTTCTAAGTGTTCTTCATAAATTCCAAAAGTTCTAGTTTCATAAAATCAAGAATACTTTCAAGTTTGCTAGCTCACTTCCAATCTTGTAAGGTGATCATCCAACCTCAAGAAATCTTTATTTCTTATAGTAGGTTATCATTCTAATACAAGGTAATAATCATATTCAAACTTTGGTTCAATTTCTATAACTATAACAATCTTATTTTAAGTGATGATCTTACTTGAACTTGTTTTCGTGTCATGATTCTGCTTCAAGAACTTCGAGCCATCCAAGGATCCATTGAAGCTAGATCCATTTTTCTCTTTTCCAGTAGGTTTATCCAAGGAACTTAAGGTAGTAATGATGTTCATAACATCATTCGATTCATACATATAAAGCTATCTTATTCGAAGGTTTAAACTTGTAATCACTAGAACATAGTTTAGTTAATTCTAAACTTGTTCGCAAACAAAAGTTAATCCTTCTAACTTGACTTTTAAAATAAACTAAACACATGTTCTATATCTATATGATATGCTAACTTAATGATTTAAAACCTGGAAACACGAAAAACACCGTAAAACCGGATTTACGCCGTCGTAGTAACACCGCGGGCTGTTTTGGGTTAGTTAATTAAAAACTATGATAAACTTTGATTTAAAAGTTGTTATTCTGAGAAAATGATTTTTATTATGAACATGAAACTATATCCAAAAATTATGGTTAAACTCAAAGTGGAAGTATGTTTTCTAAAATGGTCATCTAGACGTCGTTCTTTCGACTGAAATGACTACCTTTACAAAAACGACTTGTAACTTATTTTTCCGACTATAAACCTATACTTTTTCTGTTTAGATTCATAAAATAGAGTTCAATATGAAACCATAGCAATTTGATTCACTCAAAACGGATTTAAAATGAAGAAGTTATGGGTAAAACAAGATTGGATAATTTTTCTCATTTTAGCTACGTGAAAATTGGTAACAAATATATTCCAACCATAACTTAATCAACTTGTATTGTATATTATGTAATCTTGAGATACCATAGACACGTATACAATGTTTCGACCTATCATGTCGACACATCTATATATATTTCGGAACAACCATAGACACTCTATATGTGAATGTTGGAGTTAGCTATACAGGGTTGAGGTTGATTCCAAAATATGTATAGTTTGAGTTGTGATCAATACTGAGATACGTATACACTGGGTCGTGGATTGATTCAAGATAATATTTATCAATTTATTTCTGTATATCTAACTGTGGACAACTAGTTATAGGTTACTAACGAGGACAGCTGACTTAATAAACTTAAAACATCAAAATATATTAAAAGTGTTGTAAATATATTTTGAACATACTTTGATATATATGTATATATTGTTATAGGTTCGTGAATCAACCAGTGGCCAAGTCTTACTTCCCGACGAAGTAAAAATCTGTGAAAGTGAGTTATAGTCCCACTTTTAAAATCTAATATTTTTGGGATGAGAATACATGCAGGTTTTATAAATGATTTACAAAATAGACACAAGTACGTGAAACTACATTCTATGGTTGAATTATCGAAATCGAATATGCCCCTTTTTATTAAGTCTGGTAATCTAAGAATTAGGGAACAGACACCCTAATTGACGCGAATCCTAAAGATAGATCTATTGGGCCTAACAAACCCCATCCAAAGTACCAGATGCTTTAGTACTTCGAAATTTATATCATATCCGAAGGGTGTCCCGGAATGATGGGGATATTCTTATATATATGCATCTTGTTAATGTCGGTTACCAGGTGTTCACCATATGAATGATTTTTATCTCTATGTATGGGATGTGTATTGAAATATGAAATCTTGTGGTCTATTGTTACGATTTGATATATATATAGGTTAAACCTATAACTCACCAACATTTTTGTTGACGTTTTAAGCATGTTTATTCTCAGGTGATTATTAAGAGCTTCCGCTGTCGCATACTTAAATAAGGACAAGATTTGGAGTCCATGCTTGTATGATATTGTGTAAAAACTGCATTCAAGAAACTTATTTTGTTGTAACATATTTGTATTGTAAACCATTATGTAATGGTCGTGTGTAAACAGGATATTTTAGATTATCATTATTTGATAATCTACGTAAAGCTTTTTAAACCTTTATTGATGAAATAAAGGTTATGGTTTGTTTAAAAATGAATGCAGTCTTTGAAAAACGTCTCATATAGAGGTCAAAACCTCGCAACGAAATCAATTAATATGGAACGTTTTTAATCAATAAGAACAGGACATTTCAGTTGGTATCCGAGCGTTGGTCTTAGAGAACCAGAATTTTGCATTAGTGTGTCTTATCGAGTTTGTTAGGATGCATTAGTGAGTCTGGACTTCGACCGTGTTTACTTGAAAAATGATTGCTTAACAAATTTTGTTGGAAACTATATATTTTTAACATGTGAATATTATGTGATATATTAATCTCTTAACGCGTTTGATATTATGTGATAGATGTCTACCTCTAGAACAAGTCCCATTGACTCACCTAATAATAATGAAGAGTCAAATATAAATTGGAATGATTCGTGGACTGATTCTCAAGTTCCCGAAGAGGAACCGGAAGAAGAGTCGGAACCGGAAGAAGAATCAGAACCGGAAGAAGAATCGGAACCGGATGAAGAAATAGAACCGGTGGGGGAAATAATAAAACGGTTAAGTAAAAGAAAATCCTCAACCAACCGACCAAGGTTAATTATGGTCAATGGTGTTTCCGCCAAGGAAGCAAAATATTGGGAGCATTACCAATTCTCCGATGAATCAGATTCCGACGAGAATTCCGATGATGTTATAGAAATTACCCCAACTGAATTTAAAAAGGCAAAAGAAAATAATAAGGGAAAGGGCATAAAAATAGAGAAATCTAATTCCAACCCCGATGAACTTTATATGTATCGTCAACCCCCGAAGTCCTTAAGTTGTAACAATGACCCGGGAACCTCTAAACCACCAGGTTTTTCTAAACCAATGTGGATAACGACGGCTCGTATTAGGGGAAAATCATATATCCCTAGAAACTTGGCAAAACGAACCAAAACCGAAGAAGAAGAAACAAGCGAGTCGGAATAAGATAGTTGTATTCATGTGGTGTAATATATGTAATATTGTGTGCTTATGCTTTATGATATATGTAAAAATTGCTTGTATTAATAAGTATTTTTTTTTATGAATCTAACTCTTGTCTATTTTACAGTATAAAAACACAAAATGGATAGACAACCCAATATTTTAAGAGACCTACCCGGAGACATGATTGATGAAATCTTGTCTAGAGTCGGTCAGAATTCCTCGGCACAACTATTTAAGGCGAGATCAGTTTGTAAGACATTCGAAGAACGTTCCAAGAATGTCTTAGTTTATAAGAGACTTTCGTTTGAAAGATGGGGGATATCACATTGGGAAACCCATAAGTTACGATGTGTTTACTTTGATGCATATATTGCGGGGAACTCAAATGCTATTTTACGCAACGGGTTAAGAAATTATTTTGACTCAATGTATCCGAATATAGGACTTCATGATTTAGAAAAAGCGGCTAACATGCAACATAAAGAAGCATGCTATGCTTATGGGTTAGTAATGTTCGCTTCTCACCAAAGTGAGAAAAAGAACATCGGGCTACAGCTATTAAACAAAACGTTCCCACAAGTGACGGAGTCGGTAATTGGGGTAAGAAATGAGGTTTTTAGATTGTTACGGGACTGTTGGACATTACGTAACCCTCGTCCCTTTGACGACGTTACAACACGCTGTCTTATCAACGGCCATAACGGTTATGTTGCACAAGACCAAGGATGGGAAGTAGTCCTAGTAAAACCATAATGCATGACTTGTTTCTGGACGTATGAATTACGTGTCTTTATTGCCTTTGCTGAACGACTTGTGTACTAGCTACAATTATCTTCACAACTATCTTGTATCAAAGTTATTGTGTGCTATATTTCATGCTTTATGTAAAATAAGCGGTATTGTAAGTTTGTAAAATATTGTTTAAAAGTTTGAACGCGAAATATTATTATAATCAGTTTTTCATATAGAATTGTAGTAGTTGAATTGTATATTAGCTACTAAGTATGAACTTAACGGGTAGGTACTACCCGAATTTAAACTTATAAAACGCTAATATGAAGAAAAAGCTTTTATAAAAGAGTTCATATTATGCTACGAAATACTATTAACTACTCTTAATATTCTGTATGATTAACTTGTTCCATTTGACTATTTTGAAGGAAATGGCACCGACTACTCGACACACAGTGAATATGAATGAAGAGGAATTCCGTACTTTTCTAGCTTCAAACATAGCCGCAGTACAGGCTGCGCTACATACCAACAATAACCGTGGATCTAGCAGTACAGGAAATCGTGTAGGATGCACCTACAAAGAATTCACTGCCTGCAAACCTTTGGAATTTGATGGAACCGAAGGACCGATCGGATTGAAACGGTGGACCGAGAAGGTCGAATCGGTGTTTGCCATAAGTAAGTGTACTGAAGAGGACAAAGTGAAGTACGCTACGCATACCTTCACAGGTTCTGCGTTAACATGGTGGAATACCTATCTAGAGCAAGTGGGACAAGACGATGCGTACGCACTACCGTGGTCAGCATTCAAGCACTTGATGAACGAGAAGTACCGTCCCAGAACCGAGGTCAATAAGCTCAAGACAGAACTTAGAGGGTTACGAACCCAAGGATTTGATATTACCACGTATGAAAGACGATTCACAGAATTGTGCCTATTGTGTCCGGGAGCATTCGAAGATGAGGAAGAGAAGATCGACGCGTTTGTGAAAGGATTACCGGAAAGAATCCAAGAAGATATAAGTTCACACGAGCCCGCCTCCATACAACAGGCATGTAGAATGGCTCACAAACTAGTGAACCAGATTGAAGAAAGAATTAAAGAACAGACTGCTGAAGAGGCCAATGTGAAGCAAGTCAAAAGAAAGTGGGAGGAAAATGGTGATAAGAATCACCAATACAACAACAACAGCAATCGCAACAATTATCCCAACAATCGCAACATCAATCGCAACTACAACAAACGGCCCAACAACAACAACAACAACAACAACAGCAACTACAACAATCATCCCAACAACAATAATAACCGCAGCAACAACAATAATCAGAAGCAGCTATGCCAAAGGTGTGAAAAGTATCACTCGGGGTTCTGCACCAAATTTTGCAACAAGTGTAAAAGAAATGGTCATAGCGCGGCGAAGTGTGAGGTCTACGGACCAGGGGTTAATAGAACGAAAGGAACAAATGGTGTCGGAACGAGTAATGGCGGAGCAAGTAGTGTCGGAGCAAGCTATGCCAATGTAGTTTGTTATAAATGTGGAAAACCGGGCCACATTATTAGAAATTGCCCGAACCAGGAGAACACGAATGGACAAGGCCGCGGAAGAGTTTTCAATATTAATGCGGCAGAGGCACAGGAAGACCCGGAGCTTGTTACGGGTACGTTTCTTATTGACAATAAATCTGCTTACGTTTTATTTGATTCGGGTGCGGATAGAAGCTATATGAGTAGAGATTTTTGTGCTAAATTAAGTTGCCCATTGACACCTTTGGATAGTAAATTTTTACTCGAATTAGCAAATGGTAAATTAATTTCAGCAGATAATATATGTCGGAATCGAGAAATTAAACTGGTTAGCGAAACATTTAAGATTGATTTAATACCAGTAGAGTTAGGGAGTTTTGATGTGATAATCGGTATGGACTGGTTGAAAGAAGTGAAAGCAGAGATCGTTTGTTACAAAAATGCAATTCGCATTATACGAGAAAAAGGAAAACCCTTAATGGTGTACGGAGAAAAGGGCAACACGAAGCTACATCTTATTAGTAATTTGAAGGCACAAAAACTAATAAGAAAAGGTTGCTATGCTGTTCTAGCACACGTCGAGAAAGTACAAACTGAAGAAAAGAGCATCAATGATGTTCCCATTGCAAAAGAATTTCCCGATGTATTTCCGAAAGAATTACCGGGATTACCCCCACATCGATCCGTTGAATATCAAATAGATCTTGTACCAGGAGCTGCACCAATAGCTCGTGCTCCTTACAGACTCGCACCCAGCGAGATGAAAGAACTGCAAAGCCAATTACAAGAACTTTTAGAGCGTGGTTTCATTCGACCAAGCACATCACCGTGGGGAGCTCCTGTTTTGTTTGTCAAGAAGAAAGATGGTACATTCAGGTTGTGTATCGACTACCGAGAGTTGAACAAACTTACCATCAAGAACCGCTACCCACTACCGAGAATCGACGACTTATTTGATCAACTACAAGGCTCGTCTGTTTATTCAAAGATTGACTTACGTTCCGGGTATCATCAAATGCGGGTGAAAGAAGATGATATTCCAAAGACTGCTTTCAGAACACGTTATGGTCATTACGAGTTTATGGTCATGCCGTTTGGTTTAACTAATGCACCAGCTGTGTTCATGGACCTTATGAACCGAGTGTGTGGACCATACCTTGACAAGTTTGTCATTGTTTTCATTGATGACATACTTATTTACTCAAAGAATGACCAAGAACACGGTGAACATTTGAGAAAGGTGTTAGAAGTATTGAGAAAGGAAGAATTGTACGCTAAGTTTTCAAAGTGTGCATTTTGGTTGGAAGAAGTTCAATTCCTCGGTCACATAGTGAACAAAGAAGGTATTAAGGTGGATCCGGCAAAGATAGAAACTGTTGAAAAGTGGGAAACCCCGAAAACTCCGAAACACATACGCCAGTTTTTAGGACTAGCTGGTTACTACAGAAGGTTCATCCAAGACTTTTCCAGAATAGCAAAACCCTTGACTGCATTAACGCATAAAGGGAAGAAATTTGAATGGAATGATGAACAAGAGAAAGCGTTTCAGTTATTGAAGAAAAAGCTAACTACGGCACCTATATTGTCATTGCCTGAAGGGAATGATGATTTTGTGATTTATTGTGATGCATCAAAGCAAGGTCTCGGTTGTGTATTAATGCAACGAACGAAGGTGATTGCTTATGCGTCTAGACAATTGAAGATTCACGAACAAAATTATACGACGCATGATTTGGAATTAGGTGCGGTTGTTTTTGCATTAAAGACTTGGAGGCACTACTTATATAGGGTCAAAAGTATTATATATACCGACCACAAAAGTCTTCAACACATATTTAATCAGAAACAACTGAATATGAGGCAGCGTAGGTGGATTGAATTATTGAATGATTACGACTTTGAGATTCGTTACCACCCGGGGAAGGCAAATGTGGTAGCCGATGCCTTGAGCAGGAAAGACAGAGAACCCATTCGAGTAAAATCTATGAATATAATGATTCATAATAACCTTACTACTCAAATAAAGGAGGCGCAACAAGGAGTTTTAAAAGAGGGAAATTTAAAGGATGAAATACCCAAAGGATCGGAGAAGCATCTTAATATTCGGGAAGACGGAACCCGGTATAGGGCTGAAAGGATTTGGGTACCAAAATTTGGAGATATGAGAGAAATGGTACTTAGAGAAGCTCATAAAACCAGATACTCAATACATCCTGGAACGGGGAAGATGTACAAGGATCTCAAGAAACATTTTTGGTGGCCGGGTATGAAAGCCGATGTTGTTAAATACGTAGGAGAATGTTTGACGTGTTCTAAGGTCAAAGCTGAGCATCAGAAACCATCAGGTCTACTTCAACAACCCGAAATCCCGAAATGGAAATGGGAAAACATTACCATGGATTTCATCACTAAATTGCCAAGGACTGCAAGTGGTTTTGATACTATTTGGGTAATAGTTGATCGTCTCACCAAATCCGCACACTTCCTACCAATAAGAGAAGATGACAAGATGGAGAAGTTAGCACGACTGTATTTGAAGGAAGTCATCTCCAGACATGGAATACCAATCTCTATTATCTCTGATAGGGATGGCAGATTTATTTCAAGATTCTGGCAGACATTACAGCAAGCATTAGGAACTCGTCTAGACATGAGTACTGCCTATCATCCACAAACTGATGGGCAGAGCGAAAGGACGATACAAACGCTTGAAGACATGCTACGAGCATGTGTTATTGATTTCAGAAACAGTTGGGATCGACATCTACCGTTAGCAGAATTTTCCTACAACAACAGCTACCATTCAAGCATTGAGATGGCGCCGTTTGAAGCACTTTATGGTAGAAAGTGCAGGTCTCCGATTTGTTGGAGTGAGGTGGGGGATAGACAGATTACGGGTCCGGAGATTATACAAGAAACTACCGAGAAGATCATCCAAATTCAACAACGGTTGAAAACTGCCCAAAGTCGACAAAAGAGCTACGCTGACATTAAAAGAAAAGATATAGAATTTGAAATTGGAGAGATGGTCATGCTTAAAGTTGCACCTTGGAAATGCGTTGTTCGATTTGGTAAACGAGGGAAATTAAATCCAAGGTATATTGGACCATTCAAGATTATTGATCGTGTCGGACCAGTAGCTTACCGACTTGAGTTACCTCAAAAACTCGCGGCTGTACATAACACTTTCCACGTCTCGAATTTGAAGAAATGTTTTGCTAAAGAAGATCTCACTATTCCGTTAGATGAAATCCAAATCAACGAAAAACTTCAATTCATCGAAGAACCCGTCGAAATAATGGATCGTGAGGTTAAAAGACTTAAGCAAAACAAGATACCAATTGTTAAGGTTCGATGGAATGCTCGTAGAGGACCCGAGTTCACCTGGGAGCGTGAAGATCAGATGAAGAAGAAATACCCGCATCTATTTCCAGAAGATTCATCAACACCTTCAACAGCTTAAAATTTCGGGACGAAATTTATTTAACGGGTAGGTACTGTAGTGACCCGAACTTTTCCATGTTTATATATATTAATTGAGATTGATATTTACATGATTAAATGTTTCCAACATATTAAGCAAACAAACTTGTTAAGACTTGATTAATTGAAATATGTTTCATATAGACAATTGACCACCCAAGTTGACCGGTGATTCACGAACGTTAAAACTTGTAAAAACTATATGATGACATATATATGGATATATATATATATAGTTAACATGATACTATGATAAGTAAACATATCATTAAGTATATTAACAATGAACTACATATGTAAAAACAAGACTACTAACTTAATGATTTTTAAACGAGACATATATGTAACGATTATCGTTGTAAAGACATTTAATGTATATATATCATATTAAGAGATATTCATACATGATAATATCATGATAATATAATAATTTAAAATCTCATTTGATATTATAAACATTGGGTTAACAACATTTAACAAGATCGTTAACCTAAAAGTTTCAAAACAACACTTACATGTAACGACTAACGATGACTTAACGACTCAGTTAAAATGTATATACATGTAGTGTTTTAATATGTATTTATACACTTTTGAAAGACTTCAATACACTTATCAAAATACTTCTACTTAACAAAAATGCTTACAATTACATCCTCGTTCAGTTTCATCAACAATTCTACTCGTATGCACCCGTATTCTGTCATAACCCATCCTTAACCATAAGAACGAGTTAGATAACGTATGATTTCATTGCGAGGTATTGACCTCTATATGCGACATTTTTAAAAGAACAACTGCATTTATTTTACATTACAAACCATAACTCTTATGTTAATACAAGCTTTAGACAATATAAAGATGATTATCGTTTAGCGATAATCTTAGACTTACAAACTTTACATGTGATGATAACAATACGATTTCTAGCATATTTTACATTACAATTCCTCGGATATGCAGTTTTATTTTTGACACAAATATGCATACTCAAGATCTTGCTTAAATTCAACATGTTGCAGCGGAAGCTTTTAGTTATCACCTGAGAATAGACATGTTTAAAACGTCAACATAAAGTTGGTGAGATATAGGTTTAATGCCGGCAGCAATATATATATATATAGACCACAAGATTTCATATATAAACATTTTAATAAAAATATTCTAAGTGGTTGAGCACTTGGTAACCATACTTAACATTTATTCACGTCGCATATTCCCTTTATTATGAAATCTTACTACACCGTACCAAGTGTAGTCACGAAACAAAGTACTGTGCAACCGTTGAATACTGGTCGTCCAGTCCGATTGGGGTTGTCAGGCCCGATAGATCTATCAACAGGATTCGCGTTTACAATACCGCTGTAAATAATAGTTACCAAGCTACAGGGAAGTATGCCAGTGGTACAACTCAACGTAGAATATATTTTTCAGTTACTTGTGTCCATAACGTAAAACATAAAATACATGTATTCTCATCCCGAAATACTTAGAGTTTAAAAGTGGGACTATATACTCACTTTTGCCTTGAAGATATATATATTTTGACTTGGTCTCCGATTGATATCACGAACCTATCCATATATAATATATCAATATATTTTTATTTTAAACAATCGTCACATATATATACTTATAATACTTTTTATGTCTTCTTAGTCCGTAGTTAGTAATTTAATTTTAATGGTTCATTTTTAGGTGTTTTAAAAATTAAATAAAACCCCCATTGAAATAAATAAAACCCCCATCGTATTCGTATTGGTCGGGATTAATCTTGACCCACGGTACCGGTGTTGTCAAATGACGTATTGCGTACATAAAGTACCGGTGTTGTCAAATGACGTGTTGCGTACAATCATGGGATCTTATGATTAATCTTCTCGTATTATTTACGGGTGATCCTGAAATATATAAAATTAAATTATGAGTACATATATATAAAATATCATGTTATTTTAGAAAGATGTGATTCATTTAATTTTTCTCCAATTATTTTCGTGGCTAAACTAGTTTTGGATATCCGATCTTGTTTTGGTCATAGTTTCTTCGTTACAACTCCGTTTTCGTTGGTTCAACTTGCCACTTCCTTGGATCGAGTCCCTCTTTAAGAATATGAACTGTAAATACCTTAGTTTGTATTCGAAATCACAGGTCAAAGGTCAAACTTTGGTGAAACTTATGAAGTTAATCATTTTTGTTACAAAAATATCATTTAATGACCATTTTTCTAAAAACACTTATACTTTGAATTAAATCATGAAATTTTTATGTGTTAACATATTAATAAGAAATATCATTTTTCCAGAATATAAACCTCCAATTCAAAGTTCAAGATGGTTTTTAATTATCCAACCCCAAACAGCCCCCGGTTGCACTCCGACGTCGTAAAAACAGTTTTTAAGGTGTTCTTTGAAAAACCAAGTTATACCTTGTTAAATTAGCATATATTTATGTTATATTACAGGTCTTGAAGTATTTTAAAAGTTAAGTTAGAAGGATCTATTTAGTTTGCAAACAAGTTTGAAAACATTCAAACTATGTTCTTGTTGTTAAAATTTTATACCACAAAATAAGATAGCTATATATATATGAATCGAATAAGGTTATGAACAAAGTTACTACCTCAAGTTACTTGGACAAGATTGCTGTAAAAGAGGAGTAAGAACCTAGAACCAAAAGGGTGATGGAATTGGATGAAAGATTGGAAGTAAACTTGTGTTCTTGGTGTGATGACCCGGGAATTTCCGACCAAATTTAAACATAATCTTATATGATTCGACTCGATAAGCAAAGTCTATTAAACTGAGTCTCATTATGTTTGAACTATTTCATGATAACATTTGACCTTTAACTATTTTCGACGATTCACGAACCTTTAATTGTAACTAAGAATGTAAATATAAATAATTATATATAAAACTAATTATATTAGTATTAATGAACTATTAAGTAATTTTGTTATTATAAAAGATAACATTTAATAACTAAATATTTTCATTTTGAATATATATAGTATATTGTATATAAATGATTCAAACATATTTTACCAACGTTATCAAAATATTAAATGTACAATGTTATACTTTGTAGTTAATTGTTTAATATACATAATTAATCATCTACTCAACATTTAAAACATGATTTTATATATATGGTAGTATACATATATACATAAATATAACTATATATATATATATATGATTTTATACATAATTATTATATTATGTATATGTAGAAATTTATAATATATCTATGATGAAATAATGTACTATTTTAATAAATATATATAATACTTACATATATAAAACATTTATATTTTTCATAATTACATACATAAGTATAATATAATTAGTATGTAAATAAATATTATAATATATTTATATTAAAATGCATAAATATATAATATTCAGTATATGTTACAATACATATTACATAATTATTAAATATTACATAATAATAGATGATATTAATAAATTAAATTTAAATACAAATATAGTTGTTGTAGTAATGTTATTTGTATCGTCAAATATCAATATTTGTATTCATAATATCACTTTACATCATATAAAGATGAAATTGGATGTATAAATTTGATTATTATTACTAATATTATTATTATCGATAAAATATTAATATTATCATACTTAGTATGGTATTATTATTATTATCATTTTTACAATTATTATTATCATTAATATTATATTTATCATTATTATTAATTTTATTAATATTATTAGATATTAATAGTATTGTTATTATATATTATTATTATTAATTAAAAAAAACAGTAGGAATCTATATTATACGCTTGACCTCTGTATCCTTTATCTCTATTATTATTATTTTTTTTGTTTCTTTCCTGCTCCCAACTCGTGAACCTGTGTTGACATTTTCTCCATTTTTTATCAACCGGTCTCTATTATTACAACATGATTATGTATAATTGCAAATCAAATAAAAAGGAAATCCAATGGGATTAAAGAGCACAGCGATATTTTTTTTTTCTTCTTCTCTGCACGCTCCAATTTTTTTTCTCTTAATTCAATTTCGAATAAAGTTTCAAAATCTAAAAATGCAGAAAGGTTAGAAATCTTTCTTTGAATCTATCTGCAAAATCTCAACTGTCAAATCTTTATATCGATCTTGAATTTTGAAGTCAAAGTTTAGTTTAAAAAAAGTCAACAATTGTTCTTGAGACAAATTCGCGTTCATGTATATGTTTCTGATCAAATTGACGATTCCAGTAGTTTTTATACATGTTTAGAAAACTATTTCGTGTTATAAACATTATCTATAATGTTATCTATTACGAAATCAATTTTTTTTGTTTTGTTCCAAGAACCGACGCTGCAGTAGGCCTTTAGTGTTTTTTTTTTTATTTTAGAACCCAAATTATTTTTTTTTCTGTAATGTTTTGAAGCTTTAAAGGGAACCCCGATTTTTTTTTTTTTTTGGTTATTGATGTTTTGTTGAATCCATGAGACTTGTGGAGAAGAAGAGGAATAGAAGAAAAACAGTTTATATATAAAATTTAAATTCGATATTAGTACAGAGAATCAGAATTGGTGGGATGGTCGAGAGTGTTTGCGTGTGAGCATGTGGTCACGAGATCGAGTCCAGAGGACGGTAGTTTCTTTTTTTTTTGAAACTCTTTTCATGTGAGGTAGTTTTCTTTTCTAATTTTATTATTGTTATTATATATTAATTATTATTAGTATTATTATTATTATTGTGATTGTTTTGATTGTTATTGTTATTGTTATTATTAGTATCATACTTGTTATCATATTTGAAAGTATTATAGACATTACTATTATTATTATGATAGGTATTAATAATATTATTATTAGTAATAAACTTATCATTTTAGTATTTTATCATCATTAGGATTATGATTATGATTATCATTATTATTATTATGAAAGAAATAAAAATATATTATTATCATCAATATTAGAATTTGTACCGGTTTATAAATAATAGTATCATCAGTACATTTACAATTAATAATATCATATTTATCAGTATCATCATTAATATTTACTAGTATTATTATGATTATCATTTATCATTTTATAAATATTAGAACCCTTATTATTAACATAAGTATGGTATTAGTATTAATATTATTTTAGAGTTATTATTATTAGTATCATTAACAGTTATCATTTTCATTTTTTTTGCTATTAGTATTATCATTATTAATAAAATTATTATTATTATTAGTAAATCATTATTATCTAAATTATTATTTTAACAAATAAATCTTTTGTACACTATATATATACTTATGGTATATACTAGGATTGTATTAATAATTCACATAACAAACTAATAAAATTTCATAAATACAATACTAACCACAAATATATGTATATAAATATATTAATGTCACTATTTATATAAACGTAAATCATTATAGATATATATACATAAAATCGATATATATATAAAATATAACTTAAAATATAATATAAGTATACGTTTTAAAATAAAGGTTAGAATAAATTCTACAAAACTATAATATATAAATAATACATATTAATAAATGAAATTTTGTAACTTACATTATACGTATTAATATATACACAATTGATATAGGTTCGTGAATTCGAGGCCAACCCTGCATTGTTCAATGACGTCATATGTATTTTTACTACAAAATACAGTATCGTGAGTTTCATTTGCCTTTTTACCCTTTATATTTTTGGGCTGAGAATACATGCGCAACTTTTATAACTGTTTTACGAAATTGACACAAGTACGTGAAACTACATTTTATGGTTGGATTATCGAAGTCGAATATGCCCCTTTTTATTAAGTCTGGTAATCTAAGAATTAGGGAACAGACACCCTAATTGACGCGAATCCTAAAGATAGATCTATCGGGCCCAACAAGCCCCATCCAAAGTACCGGATGTTTTAGTACTTCGAAATTTATATCATGTCCGAAGGAGGATCCCGGAATGATGGGGATATTCTTATATATGCATATTGTTAATGTCGGTTACCAGGTGTTCAATCCATATGAATGATATTTTTGTCTCTATGCATGGGACGTATGTTTATGAGAAATGGAAATCTGAAATCTTGTGGTCTATTAAAATGATGGAAACAATTGTTTAAGTTAAACTAATGAACTCACCAACCTTTTGGTTGACACTTTAAAGCATGTTTATTCTCAGGTACGAAAGAAATCTTCCGCTGTGTATTTGCTCATTTTATAGATATTACTTGGAGTCATTCATGGCATATTTCAAAAGACGTTGCATTCGAGTCGTCGAGTTCATCAAGATTATTATCAAGTCAATTATAGTTGGATATATTATGAAATGGTATGCATGCCTGTCAACTTTCGATGTAATGAAAGTTTGTCTTTTCAAAAACGAATGCAATGTTTGTAAAATGTATCATATAGAGGTCAAGTACCTCGCGATGTAATCAACTGTTGTGAATCGTTTATAATCGATATGGACTTCGTCCGGATGGATTAGGACGGGTCTTCACAGTTGGTATCAGAGCGGTGGTCTTAGCGAACCAGGTCTTGCATTAGTGAGTCTAACTGATAGTCGTTAGAATGCATTAATGAGTCTGGACTTCGACTGTGTTTGCATGTCAAAAGTTTTGCTTATCATTTAGTGTCGAAAAATTATTTGCTTATCATCCTTAAAGTCTAAGACACGTCTTACTGCCTTTATTGCATAGACAGTGTATAGTTAAATTCATATCTTAGCGTATCTGTTATTGTTACCTTTGCCTGACAGCTTCCGTAGATTCCTCCGTAGCTTATGGGATTTTAGTATTATATATGCATATGTAAATTATGTATTGCAGGGTACTAATCTACATCCTATAATCTATTTCTTATCGAAAATCCTTCATCTGATCGTACGAGATGAATCCCTCAACCAGTTCGAGTCCATCAGATTTCGATAGATATTTCGATAGTTATTCCGACAGCTATTTCGATATGGATTTCCACTCGAGCTCCGAAAGCAGAGTAACCGGAATGAATCGATCAATTAGCCATCATCTATTCTGAATGAATTGGAGATGGGTTCGTAGTCGACTTAATCAATGGAAACGCGAAGAAGGCGATCATTTCCACTAACCAAATTCACCTCTTGACAATGAACCTAAAACGTTTATCGGCGAACCTGTTCGAGACACCATTTTCTCTCTCATTTCCAAAGTATCTCATCACGATCATATACTATCTCAGATTCTAAACCTCATTCATCCGCTCGTCCGAACCGACAATCATCCCGGTGTAATAGAAGAAGTTAACGAACTTCGCGCATAAGTTGTAGTCTTGGAAAATATGGTGCAAAACGTACCAGCTTCATCCAAATCACCGGCACCAACAGTACCACCAACAACCCAAATTTCAATATCACATGCCTCAACATCTCAATCTATACCTCGAGTATAATCATCATTCTACATGACATTCTACATCAGTTATCTTCGTTCGACATGGTGATTATGTAATCTCTAATGTTTTAGAGATTATTTATTCTAGTTCCAACTGAAAACTAAATGAGTTTAATATCATGTTAACTCATTAAATTCATGATTACATCTGAAGAAAATATATATGTATATATGTTTTCATAAAGATTGTAATTAAAAATTCTTTTGTACAAACTGTTAATAATAAAAATATTTTAACGGGTAGGTAATACCCGAGGAATATTTAAATTTCACATTAATAAGTTACACTGTATATTCTTCGAATCTGATTCAACAGTTATTCACTATCCTATTTACAACCACCGGGATACTTATCCGTTCACCAAAGAATAACTATTTTCATTCAAATTCAATTTCATATTTGAATTTTGACCTATCAGAATCCAACAAGTGGCATAATGAAGAAATAATGGACACAATAAAAATTGATTAGAAACAGACTAATTAACAATATTAAATTTTATTAAGAAACCACGCTAACAAAATCCTAGCTAACTGTTCCTAGCTAACTGTTAATTCCGTATTACATTTTATTTATCGCAATTTATTTATCGCAATTTATTTATCGCAATTTATTTTATCGCAATTTATATTCTCGCAATTTTATTTATTGTCATTTAATTTCTGTTATTTACTTTACACACTTTATTTATCATCATTTAATTTCTGTTATTTATTTTACGCACTTTAAATATCGGGACACGTATACAAGGTTTTGACATATCATATCGACACATCTATATATATTATTTGGAATCACCATAGACACTCTATATGCAGTAATGATCGAGTTCTCTATACAGGGTTGAGGTTGATTCTATAATAATATATATACTTTGAGTTGTGATCGAGTCTGAGACATGTACACGGGTCACGATACGTATTAATTAATTCAAATATTATATATTAAACTATATATGAATGATTGCACTATCAACTGTGGACTATCGACTGTGGACTAATAACATTGGACAATTAAAATGAATTAAAATATTGAATATAACATATGAAACTAAACAATTCTTCAAGTTTGCCACTTGATTTCGTCTTAAACCTCATTTGTATCTTCACGATTACATTCTGCGTTCAAACCTTTCATGATTCTTGAAAACACCTCAATCGATAGGATGAATCAACCGCACTTCATCTACGGAAGGAAAGATTTATGCATATAGTTATGCACCTGAGAAACTCTCTTCAATTGAGTAAAAGTTCAACACGTAGCCGCGTCAGATCCTTTGGCATTTATTAACAAAAACAACTTTACGATCCCTTTTCAAAATTAGCCAATTTTGTCACAGCTCCAACAAGTCAACTTCGACTTTTCGTACGAAACAACCTTATTATAACGTTTATATATACGCGTGCTCTTTTATTGTTACCAGGTAACCTTTCATATTCCATCATATTACCATCAGCGTTTAATCATCTAAAAACACAATTCTCCTGAAACCACCTCGGATTAATAACCGATGATTCAGATATCATAGCATTAAATGCAGAGGAAACAGAAAAATGGTAGATGGTCTAAACGGACAAAAGTTTGATGATAAAGAAAGGAGTGTTAGGAACGCTCGATAGAAAATTGGGTATTGAAAAACAGATTGAGTTACCCATGAAGGAGACCAAGGACAAATACAAGGACCAAATCCTATATTCAAAGGATTCAGGTAATTCTGGATCCGTTGAAATCTTTAGAGAATATCTTGCTCCGAAGTCATGTTAAAATCTTGCGGAAAATCTTTCTCCATCAACCGTCGAACTTAGAAATTCCAAAATATCATCATCAATATCTTTGATATTTCTGAGGATATTTTCATAAATATTCTCGTCCGAAATTATATACCTCTTCGTGCTTCCTGTGTATCAATATATTGGAAACATTCAATAGAAAATATAGTACCGAAAAGCAGATTATGCGAAACTATGAAGAAAGCGGTGGATAAATCACAAAGAATAAGTTTGACTTCAAAGAATCCAAATAATTCAATGTCTGCTAAAGTCTATAGTGAATAACTTGCTCCTTACTCTAAACCCTTGCAGACAATAGTTTCTATCATCCTCTGATCTTAGATATTCTGAGATATTATCGTACCTTTCATTATAAATATCCTCCATATTTCTAGAGATATTTTTATAACTATTCTTATCTGAAATCATTAATCTTTTCGTGCTATCAGTATTACATCATATAGAAACTGTTAGTTTCTATATTCTGTAAATTTTCAAGCTTAAAATATGAATGTTACTGTAGTAATGATGGGAACTGATGCATGAGTTAGTATAATATAATGACACTTGATCAACGTGATTATATTACAGTAAGTCATGCTGAGTTTCTAAATGAAACGTGATGATTCACAGATCATAACGTCATCATGTGCCATGTTACATAACTCTTTCATCCTACTTAACTCCGTAACAAATCAAGAAAATGTATTCTTGATGGTTCTATCTTCCGTGATGTTGATAAATTTGAAAATCAAATCGTGCTATCATGTTCCTTCATGCTTAGAACATTATAATCATTCGAAACTCTATATCTATAAATTCTGGACCATTATTCGCTTGACTTGAAGTCGGGAAGAGAAAACAAAAGCATAGAGCTTTGAAATATAAGGGAGAATATAAAGTCCGATAACAACACATAAATTACAAACCGTGTATATCAATGTTTATCGCAACATAAAGACACGGGAGAATTAAAAACATTATAATCCCGAGGGCGAAGTAGAAGAAAGCAGATCCCTCTGGTGGAAGTTGGAAAAGGAGAATGATTGTTGCGATAGTAAGGATGAGGACAAGGATCAGAACTGGATTAATCATTTTCAGAATCTTTTGGATGTATGAACTAAGAAAGAAAGTATAAGAATGGTGAGAATAATGGAAAGGAAGAGCTTAATTTATACTGGAAATATCAGACGTAGTAATCGGGGCAGATCACCTTATTTAATTAAAGAGATCTTAATTTCCATAAATCCCGAAGAATCAGATTTTATAGATCTTCAAGATTTTCTTTAAATCCCTTAAATTCCGGAATTCAACCAAGGCAATGTCAAAAGTTAAGACGCGCCTTATTTTCTAAATTCAAACCTGACTACGTCAAAAGTTAAAAACAAATCTTTGTTTCTTATTTCATCCTTTTGTGAATAGCTTCATTCGCACTCTTCGAATAATCGAATTATTTTTATCCATATTACTCAATGATGATAAAACTCAAGTTATCAACTTATATTCGTCAGGAAAACATATTTAATGTTAGCTATGACGACCTCACTCAAATTTCGGGACGAAATTTCTTTAACGGGTAGGTACTGTGATGACCAGGGAATTTCCGACCAAATTTAAACATAATCTTATATGATTCGACTCGATAAGCAAAGTCTATTAAACCGAGTCTCATTATGTTTGAACTATTTCATGATAACATTTGACCTTTAACTATTTCCGACGATTCACGAACCTTTAATTGTAACTAAGAATGTAAATATAAATAATTATATATAAAACTAATTATATTAGTATTAATGAACTATTAAGTAATTTTGTTATTATAAAAGATAACATTTAATAACTAAAGATTTTCATTTTGAATATATATAGTATATTGTATATAAATGATTCAAACATATTTTACCAACGTTATCAAAATATTAAATGTACAATGTTATACTTTGTAGTTAATTGTTTAATATACATAATTAATCATCTACTCAACATTTAAAACATGATTTTATATATATGGTAGTATACATATATACATAAATATAACTATATATATATATGATTTTATACATAATTATTATATTATGTATATGTAGAAATTTATAATATATCTATGATGAAATAATGTACTATTTTAATAAATATATATAATACTTACATATATAAAACATTTATATTTTTCATAATTACATACATAAGTATAATATAATTAGTATGTAAATAAATATTATAATATATTTATATTAAAATGCATAAATATATAATATTCAGTATATGTTACAATACATATTACATAATTATTAAATATTACATAATAATAGATGATATTAATAAATTAAATTTAAATACAAATATAGTTGTTGTAGTAATGTTATTTGTATCGTCAAATATCAATATTTGTATTCATAATATCACTTTATATCATATAAAGATGAAATTGGATGTATAAATTAGATTATTATTACTAATATTATTATTATCAATAAAATATTAATATTATCATACTTAGTATGGTATTATTATTATTATTATTATTATTATTATCATTTTTACAATTATTATTATCATTAATATTATATTTATCATTATTATTAATTTTATTAATATTATTAGATATTAATAGTATTGTTATTATATATTATTATTATTAATTAAAAAAAACAGTAGGAATCTATATTATACGCTTGACCTCTGTATCCTTTATCTCTATTATTATTTTTTTTTTTGTTTCTTTCCTGCTCCCAACTCGTGAACCTGTGTTGACATTTTCTCCATTTTTTATCAACTGATCTCTATTATTACAACATGATTATGTATAATTGCAAATCAAATAAAAAGGAAATCCAATGGGATTAAAGAGCACAGCGATATTTTTTTTTTCTTCTTCTCTGCACGCTCCAATTTTTTTTTCTCTTAATTCAATTTCGAATAAAGTTTCAAAATCTAAAAATGCAGAAAGGTTAGAAATATTTCTTTGAATCTATCTGCAAAATCTCAACTGTCAAATCTTTATATCGATCTTGAATTTTGAAGTCAAAGTTTAGTTTAAAAAAAGTCAACAATTGTTCTTGAGACAAATTCGCGTTCGTGTATATGTTTCTGATCAAATTGACGATTCCAGTAGTTTTTATACATGTTTAGAAAACTATTTCGTGTTATAAACATTATCTATAATGTTATCTATTACGAAATCAATTTTTTTTGTTTTGTTCCAAGAACCGACGCTGCAGTAGGCCTTTAGTGTTTTTTTTTATTTTAGAACCCAAATTATTTTTTTTTCTGTAATGTTTTGAAGCTAGGGAACCCCGATTTTTTTTTTTTTTTTTGGTTATTGATGTTTTGTTGAATCCATGAGACTTGTGGAGAAGAAGAGGAATAGAAGAAAAACAGTTTATATATAAAATTTAAATTCGATATTAGTACAGAGAATCAGAATTGGTGGGATGGTCGAGAGTGTTTGCGTGTGAGCATGTGGTCACGAGATCGAGTCCAGAGGACGGTAGTTTCTTTTTTTTTTGAAACTCTTTTCATGTGAGGTAGTTTTCTTTTCTAATTTTATTATTGTTATTATATATTAATTATTATTAGTATTATTATTATTATTGTGATTGTTTTGATTGTTATTGTTATTGTTATTATTAGTATCATACTTGTTATCATATTTGAAAGTATTATAGACATTACTATTATTATTATGATAGGTATTAATAATATTATTATTAGTAATAAACTTATCATTTTAGTATTTTATCATCATTAGGATTATGATTATGATTATCATTATTATTATTATGAAAGAAATAAAAATATATTATTATCATCAATATTAGAATTTGTACCGGTTTATAAATAATAGTATCATCAGTACATTTACAATTAATAATATCATATTTATCAGTATCATCATTAATATTTACTAGTATTATTATGATTATCATTTATCATTTTATAAATATTAGAACCCTTATTATTAACATAAGTATGGTATTAGTATTAATATTATTTTAGAGTTATTATTATTAGTATCATTAACAGTTATCATTTTCATTTTTTTTGCTATTAGTATTATCATTATTAATAAAATTATTATTATTATTAGTAAATCATTATTATCTAAATTATTATTTTAACAAATAAATCTTTTGTACACTATATATATACTTATGGTATATAATAGGATTGTATTAATAATTCACATAACAAACTAATAAAATTTCATAAATACAATACTAACCACAAATATATGTATATAAATATATTAATGTCACTATTTATATAAACGTAAATCATTATAGATATATATACATAAAATCGATATATATATATAAAATATAACTTAAAATATAATATAAGTATACGTTTTAAAATAAAGGTTAGAATAAATTCTACAAAACTATAATATATAAATAATACATATTAATAAATGAAATTTTGTAACTTACATTATACGTATTAATATATACACAATTGATATAGGTTCGTGAATCCGAGGCCAACCCTGCATTGTTCAATGACGTCATATGTATTTTTACTACAAAATACAGTATCTTGAGTTTCATTTGCCTTTTTACCCTTTATATTTTTGGGCTGAGAATACATGCGCAACTTTTATAACTGTTTTACGAAATTGACACAAGTACGTGAAACTACATTCTATGGTTGGATTATCGAAGTCGAATATGCCCCTTTTTATTAAGTCTGGTAATCTAAGAATTAGGGAACAGACACCCTAATTGACGCGAATCCTAAAGATAGATCTATCGGGCCCAACAAGCCCCATCCAAAGTACCGGATGTTTTAGTACTTTGAAATTTATATCATGTCCGAAGGAGGATCCCGGAATGATGGGGATATTCTTATATATGCATATTGTTAATGTCGGTTACCAGGTGTTCAATCCATATGAATGATATTTTTGTCTCTATGCATGGGACGTATGTTTATGAGAAATGGAAATCTGAAATCTTGTGGTCTATTAAAATGATGGAAACGATTGTTTAAGTTAAACTAATGAACTCACCAACCTTTTGGTTGACACTTTAAAGCATGTTTATTCTCAGGTACGAAAGAAATCTTCCGCTGTGTATTTACTCACCAACCGGATGCTTTAGTACTTCGAAATTTATATCATATCCGAAGGGTGTCCCGGAATGATGGGGATATTCTTATATATATGCATCTTGTTAATGTCGGTTACCAGGTGTTCACCATATGAATGATTTTTATCTCTATGTATGGGATGTGTATTGAAATATGAAATCTTGTGGTCTATTGTTACGATTTGATATATATAGGTTAAACCTATAACTCACCAACATTTTTGTTGACGTTTTAAGCATGTTTATTCTCAGGTGATTATTAAGAGCTTCCGCTGTCGCATACTTAAATAAGGACAAGATTTGGAGTCCATGCTTGTATGATATTGTGTAAAAACTGCATTCAAGAAACTTATTTTGTTGTAACATATTTGTATTGTAAACCATTATGTAATGGTCGTGTGTAAACAGGATATTTTAGATTATCATTATTTGATAATCTGCGTAAAGCTTTTTAAACCTTTATTGATGAAATAAAGGTTATGGTTTGTTTAAAAATGAATGCAGTCTTTGAAAAACGTCTCATATAGAGGTCAAAACCTCGCAACGAAATCAATTAATATGGAACGTTTTTAATCAATAAGAACGGGACATTTCATTATGTAATCTTGAGATACCATAGACACGTATACAATGTTTCGACCTATCATGTCGACACATCTATATATATTTCGGAACAACCATAGACACTCTATATGTGAATGTTGGAGTTAGCTATACAGGGTTGAGGTTGATTCCAAAATATATATAGTTTGAGTTGTGATCAATACTGAGATACGTATACACTGGGTCGTGGATTGATTCAAGATAATATTTATCGATTTATTTCTGTACATCTAACTGTGGACAACTAGTTGTAGGTTACTAACGAGGACAGCTGACTTAAGAAACTTAAAACATCAAAATATATTAAAAGTGTTGTAAATATATTTTGAACATACTTTGATATATATGTATATATTGTTATAGGTTCGTGAATCAACCAGTGGCCAAGTCTTACTTCCCGACGAAGTAAAAATCTGTGAAAGTGAGTTATAGTCCCACTTTTAAAATCTAATATTTTTGGGATGAGAATACATGCAGGTTTTATAAATGATTTACAAAATAGACACAAGTACGTGAAACTACATTCTATGGTTGAATTATCGAAATCGAATATGCCCCTTTTTATTAAGTCTGGTAATCTAAGAATTAGGGAACAGACACCCTAATTGACGCGAATCCTAAAGATAGATCTATTGGGCCTAACAAACCCCATCCAAAGTACAGGATGCTTTAGTACTTCGAAATTTATATCATATCCGAAGGGTGTCCCGGAATGATGGGGATATTCTTATATATGCATCTTGTTAATGTCGGTTACCAGGTGTTCACCATATGAATGATTTTTATCTCTATGTATGGGATGTGTATTGAAATATAAAATCTTGTGGTCTATTATTATGATTTGATATATATAGGTTAAACCTATAACTCACCAACATTTTTGTTGACGTTTTAAGCATGTTTATTCTCAGGTGATTATTAAGAGCTTCCGCTGTCGCATACTTAAATAAGGACGAGATTTGGAGTCCATGCTTGTATGATATTGTGTAAAAACTGCATTCAAGAAACTTATTTTGTTGTAACATATTTGTATTGTAAACCATTATGTAATGGTCGTGTGTAAACAGGATATTTTAGATTATCATTATTTGATAATCTACGTAAAGCTTTTTAAACCTTTATTGATGAAATAAAGGTTATGGTTTGTTTTAAAATGAATGCAGTCTTTGAAAAACGTCTCATATAGAGGTCAAAACCTCGCAACGAAATCAATTAATATGGAACGTTTTTAATCAATAAGAACGGGACATTTCAGGAAGCTCTTAGTATTCACCTGAGAATAAACATGCTTTAAACGTCAACAAAAATGTTGGTGAGTTATAGGTTTAACCTATATATATCAAATCGTAACAATAGACCACAAGATTTCATATTTCAATACACATCCCTTACATAGAGATAAAAATCATTCATATGGTGAACACCTGGTAACCGACATTAACAAGATGCATATATAAGAATATCCCCATCATTCCGGGACACCCTTCGGATATGATATAAATTTCGAAGTACTAAAGCATCCGGTACTTTGGATGGGGCTTGTTGGGCCCGATAGATCTATCTTTAGGATTCGCGTCAATTAGGGTGTCTGTTCCCTAATTCTTAGATTACCAGACTTAATAAAAAGGGGCATATTCAATTTCGATAATTCAACCATAGAATGTAGTTTCACGTACTTGTGTCTATTTTGTAAATCATTTATAAAACCTGCATGTATTCTCATCCCAAAAATATTAGATTTTAAAAGTGGGACTATAACTCACTTTCACAGATTTTTACTTCGTCGGGAAGTAAGACTTGGCCACTGGTTGATTCACGAACCTATAACAATATATACATATATATCAAAGTATGTTCAAAATATATTTACAACACTTTTAATATATTTTGATGTTTTAAGTTTATTAAGTCAGCTGTCCTCGTTAGTAACCTACAACTAGTTGTCCACAGTTAGATGTACAGAAATAAATCGATAAATATTATCTTGAATCAATCCACGACCCAGTGTATACGTATCTCAGTATTGATCACAACTCAAACTATATATATTTTGGAATCAACCTCAACCCTGTATAGCTAACTCCAACATTCACATATAGAGTGTCTATGGTTGTTCCGAAATATATATAGATGTGTCGACATGATAGGTCGAAACATTGTATACGTGTCTATGGTATCTCAAGATTACATAATATACAATACAAGTTGATTAAGTTATGGTTAGAATAGATTTGTTAACAATTTTCACGTAGCTAAAATGAGAAAAATTATCCAATCTTGTTTTACCCATAACTTCTTCATTTTAAATCCGTTTTGAGTGAATCAAATTGCTATGGTTTCATATTGAACTCTATTTTATGAACCTAAACAGAAAAAGTATAGGTTTATAGTCGGAAAAATAAGTTACAATTCGTTTTTGTAAAGGTAGTCATTTCAGTCGAAAGAACGACGTCTAGATGACCATTTTAGAAAACATACTTCCACTTTGAGTTTAACCATAATTTTTGGATATAGTTTCATGTTCATAATAAAAATCATTTTCTCAGAATAACAACTTTTAAATCAAATTTTATCATAGTTTTTAATTAACTAACCCAAAACAGCCCGCGGTGTTACTACGACGGCGTAAATCCGGTTTTACGGTGTTTTTCGTGTTTCCAGGTTTTAAATCATTAAGTTAGCATATCATATAGATATAGAACATGTGTTTAGTTGATTTTAAAAGTCAAGTTAGAAGGATTAACTTTTATTTGCGAACAAGTTTAGAATTAACTAAACTATGTTCTAGTGATTACAAGTTTAAACCTTCGAATAAGATAGCTTTATATGTATGAATCGAATGATGTTATGAATATCATTACTACCTTAAGTTCCTTGGATAAACCTACTGGAAAAGAGAAAAGTGGATCTAGCTTCAATGGATCCTTGGATGGCTCGAAGTTCTTGAAGCAGAATCATGACACGAAAACAAGTTCAAGTAAGATCATCAGTTGAAATAAGATTGTTATAGTTATAGAAATTGAACCAAAGTTTGAATATGATTATTACCTTGTATTAGAATGATAACCTACTGTAAGAAACAAAGATTTCTTGAGGTTGGATGATCACCTTACAAGATTGGAAGTGAGCTAGCAAACTTGAAAGTATTCTTGATTTTATGAAACTAGAACTTTTGGAATTTATGAAGAACACTTAGAACTTGAAGATAGAACTTGAGAGAGATCAATTAGATGAAGAAAATTGAAGAATGAAAGTGTTTGTAGGTTTTTTGGTCATTGGTGTATGGATTAGATATAAAGGATATGTAATTTTGTTTTCATGTAAATAAGTCATGAATGATTACTCATATTTTTGTAATTTTATGAGATATTTCATGCTAGTTGCCAAATGATGGTTCCCACATGTGTTAGGTGACTCACATGGGCTGCTAAGAGCTGATCATTGGAGTGTATATACCAATAGTACATACATCTAAAAGCTGTGTATTGTACGAGTACAAATACGGGTGCATACGAGTAGAATTGTTGATGAAACTGAACGAGGATGTAATTGTAAGCATTTTTGTTAATTAGAAGTATTTTGATAAGTGTATTGAAGTCTTTCAAAAGTGTATAAATACATATTAAAACACTACATGTATATACATTTTAACTGAGTCGTTAAGTCATCGTTAGTCATTACATGTAAGTGTTGTTTTGAAACCTTTAGGTTAACGATCTTGTTAAATGTTGTCAACCCAATGTTTATAATATCAAATGAGATTTTAAATTATTATATTATCATGATATTATCAAGTATGAATATCTGTTAATATGATATATATACATTAAATGTCTTTACAACGATAATTGTTACATATATGTCTCGTTTAAAAATCATTAAGTTAGTAGTCTTGTTTTTACATATGTAGTTCATTGTTAATATACTTAATGATATGTTTACTTATCATAGTATCATGTTAACTATATATATATCCATATATATGTCATCATATAGTTTTTACAAGTTTTAACGTTCGTGAATCACCGGTCAACTTGGGTGGTCAATTGTCTATATGAAACATATTTCAATTAATCAAGTCTTAACAAGTTTGATTGCTTAACATGTTGGAAACATTTAATCATATAAATATCAATCTCAATTAATATATATAAACATGGAAAATTTCGGGTCACTACAGTACCTACCCGTTAAATAAATTTCGTCCCGAAATTTTAAGCTGTTGAAGGTGTTGACGAATCTTCTGGAAATAGATGCGGGTATTTCTTCTTCATCTGATCTTCACTCTCCCAGGTGAACTCGGGTCCTCTACGAGCATTCCATCGAACCTTAACAATTGGTATCTTGTTTTGCTTAAGTCTTTTAACCTCACGATCCATTATTTCGACGGGTTCTTCGATGAATTGAAGTTTTTCGTTGATTTGGATTTCATCCAACGGAATAGTGAGATCTTCTTTAGCAAAACATTTCTTCAAATTCGAGACGTGGAAAGTGTTATGTACAGCTGCGAGTTGTTGAGGTAACTCAAGTCGGTAAGCTACTGGTCCGACACGATCAATAATCTTGAATGGTCCAATATACCTTGGATTTAATTTCCCTCGTTTACCAAATCGAACAACGCCTTTCCAAGGTGCAACTTTAAGCATGACCATCTATCCAATTTCAAATTCTATATCTTTTCTTTTAATGTCAGCGTAGCTCTTTTGTCGACTTTGGGCGGTTTTCAACCGTTGTTGAATTTGGATGATCTTCTCGGTAGTTTCTTGTATAATCTCCGGACCCGTAATCTGTCTATCCCCCACTTCACTCCAACAAATCGGAGACCTGCACTTTCTACCATAAAGTGCTTCAAACGGCGCCATCTCAATGCTTGAATGGTAGCTGTTGTTGTAGGAAAATTCTGCTAACGGTAGATGTCGATCCCAACTGTTTCCGAAATCAATAACACATGCTCGTAGCATATCTTCAAGCGTTTGTATCGTCCTTTCGCTCTGCCCATCAGTTTGTGGATGATAGGCAGTACTCATGTCTAGACGAGTTCCTAATGCTTGCTGTAATGTCTGCCAGAATCTTGAAATAAATCTGCCATCCCTATCAGAGATAATAGAGATTGGTATTCCATGTCTGGAGACGATTTCCTTCAAATACAGTCGTGCTAACTTCTCCATCTTGTCATCTTTTCTTATTGGCAGGAAGTGTGCTGACTTGGTGAGACGATCAACTATTACCCAAATAGTATCATAACCACTTGCAGTCCATGGCAATTTAGTAATGAAATCCATGGTAATGTTTTCCCATTTCCATTCCGGGATTTCAGGTTGTTGTAGTAGACCTGATGGTTTCTGATGTTCAGCTTTGACCTTAGAACACGTCAAACATTCTCCTACATATTTAGCAATATCGGCTTTCATACCTGGCCACCAAAAATGTTTCTTGAGATCCTTGTACATATTCCCCGTTCCAGGATGTATTGAGTATCTGGTTTTATGAGCTTCTCTAAGTACCATTTCTCTCATATCTCCAAATTTTGGTACCCAAATCCTTTCAGCCCTATACCGGGTTCCGTCTTCCCGAATATTAAGATGCTTCTCCGATCCTTTGGGTATTTCATCCTTTAAATTTCTCTCTTTTAAAACTCCTTGTTGTACCTCCTTTATTTGAGTAGTAATGTTATTATGAATAATTATATTCATAGATTTTACTCGAATGGGTTCTCTGTCCTTCCTGCTCAAGGCATCGGCTACCACATTTGCCTTCCCCGGGTGGTAACGAATCTCAAAGTCGTAATCATTCAATAATTCAATCCACCTACGCTGCCTCATATTCAGTTGTTTCTGATTAAATATGTGTTGAAGACTTTTGTGGTCGGTATATATAATACTTTTGACCCCATATAAGTAGTGCCTCCAAGTCTTTAATGCAAAAACAACCGAGCCTAATTCCAAATCATGCGTCGTATAATTTTGTTCGTGAATCTTCAATTGTCTAGACGCATAAGCAATCACCTTCGTTCGTTGCATTAATACACAACCGAGACCTTGCTTTGATGCATCACAATAAATCACAAAATCATCATTCCCTTCAGGCAATGACAATATAGGTGCCGTAGTTAGCTTTTTCTTCAATAACTGAAACGCTTTCTCTTGTTCTTCATTCCATTCAAATTTCTTCCCTTTATGCGTTAATGCAGTCAAGGGTTTTGCTATTCTGGAAAAGTCTTGGATGAACCTTCTGTAGTAACCAGCTAGTCCTAAAAACTGGCGTATGTATTTCGGAGTTTTCGGGGTTTCCCACTTTTCAACAGTTTCTATCTTTGTCGGATCCACCTTAATACCTTCTTTGTTCACTATGTGACCGAGGAATTGAACTTCTTCCAACCAAAATGCACACTTTGAAAACTTAGCGTACAATTCTTCCTTCCTCAATACTTCTAACACCTTTCTCAAATGTTCACTGTGTTCTTGGTCATTCTTTGAGTAAATAAGTATGTCATCAATGAAAACAATGACAAACTTGTCAAGGTATGGTCCACACACTCGGTTCATAAGGTCCATGAACACAGCTGGTGCATTAGTTAAACCAAACGGCATGACCATAAACTCGTAATGACCGTAACGTGTTTTGAAAGCAGTCTTTGGAATATCATCTTCTTTCACCCGCATTTGATGATACCCGGAACGTAAGTCAATCTTTGAATAAACAGACGAGCCTTGTAGTTGATCAAAGAAGTCGTCGATTCTCGGTAGTGGGTAGCGGTTCTTGATGGTAAGTTTGTTCAATTCTCGGTAGTCGATACACAACCTGAATGTACCATCTTTCTTCTTGACAAACAAAACAGGAGCTCCCCACGGTGATGTGCTTGGTCGAATGAAACCACGCTCTAAAAGTTCTTGTAATTGGCTTTGCAGTTCTTTCATCTCGCTGGGTGAGAGTCTGTAAGGAGCACGAGCTATTGGTGCAGCTCCTGGTACAAGATCTATTTGAAATTCAACGGATCGATGTGGGGGTAATCCCGGTAATTCTTTCGGAAATACATCGGGAAATTCTTTTGCAATGGGAACATCATTGATGCTCTTTTCTTCAGTTTGTACTTTTTCGACATGTGCTAGAACAGCATAGCAACCTTTTCTTATTAGTTTTTGTGCCTTCAAATTACTAATAAGATGTAGCTTCGTGTTGCCCTTTTCTCCGTACACCATTAAGGGTTTTCCTTTTTCTCGTATAATGCGAATTGCATTTTTGTAACAAACGATCTCTGCTTTCACTTCTTTCAACCAGTCCATACCGATTATCACATCAAAACTCCCTAACTCTACAGGTATCAAATCAATCTTAAATGTTTCGCTAACCAGTTTAATTTCTCGATTCCGACATATATTATCTGCTGAAATTAATTTACCATTTGCTAATTCGAGTAAAAATTTACTATCCAAAGGCGTCAATGGACAACTTAATTTAGCACAAAATCTCTACTCATATAGCTTCTATCCACACCCGAATCAAATAAAACGTAAGCAGATTTATTGTCAATAAGAAACGTACCCGTAACAAGCTCCGGGTCTTCTTGTGCCTCTGCCGCATTAATATTGAAAACTCTTCCGCGGCCTTGTCCATTCGTGTTCTCCTGGTTCGGGCAATTTCTAATAATGTGGCCCGGTTTTCCACATTTATAACAAACTACATTGGCATAACTTGCTCCGACACTACTTGCTCCGCCATTACTCGTTCCGACACCATTTGTTCCTTTCGTTCTATTAACCCCTGGTCCGTAGACCTCACACTTCGCCGCGCTATGACCATTTCTTTTACACTTGTTGCAAAATTTGGTGCAGAACCCCGAGTGATACTTTTCACACCTTTGGCATAGCTGCTTTGTTGTTGTTGTTGCGGTTATTATTGTTGTTGGGATGATTGTTGTAGTTGTTGTTGTTGTTGTTGTTGTTGTTGGGCCGTTTGTTGTAGTTGCGATTGATGTTGCGATTGTTGGGATAATTGTTGCGATTATTGTTGTAATTGCTGTTGTTGTTGTATTGGTGATTCTTATCACCGTTTTCCTCCCACTTTCTTTTGATTTGCTTCACATTGGCCTCTTCAGCAGTCTGTTCATTAATTCTTTCTTCAATCTGGTTCACTAGTTTGTGAGCCATTCTACATGCCTGTTGTATGGAGGCGGGCTCGTGTGAACTTATATCTTCTTGGATTCTTTTCGGTAATCCTTTCACAAATGTGTCGATCTTCTCTTCCTCATCATCGAACGCTCCTGGACACAATAGGCACAATTCTGTGAATCGTCTTTCGTATGTGGTAATATCAAATCCTTGGGTTCGTAACCCTCTAAGTTCTGTCTTGAGCTTATTGACCTCGGTTCTGGGACGGTACTTCTCGTTCATCAAGTGCTTGAATGCTGACCACGGTAGTGCGTACGCATCATCTAGTCCCACTTGTTCTAGATAGGTATTCCACCATGTTAACGCAGAACCTGTGAAGGTATGCGTAGCGTACTTCACTTTGTCCTCTTCAGTACACTTACTTATGGCAAACACCGATTCGACCTTCTCGGTCCACCGTTTCAATCCGATCGGTCCTTCGGTTCCATCAAATTCCAAAGGTTTGCAGGCAGTGAATTCTTTGTAGGTGCATCCTACACGATTTCCTGTACTGCTAGATCCAAGGTTATTATTGGTATGTAGCGCAGCCTGTACTGCGGCTATGTTTGAAGCTAGAAAAGTACGGAATTCCTCTTCATTCATATTCACGGTGTGTCGAGTAGTCGGTGCCATTTCCTTCAAAATAGTCAAATGGAACAAGTTAATCATACAGAATATTAAGAGTAGTTAATAGTATTTCGTAGCATAATATGAACTCATTTATAAAAGCTTTTTCTTCATATTAGCATTTTATAAGTTTAAATTCGGGTAGTACCTACCCGTTAAGTTCATACTTAGTAGCTAATATACAATTCAACTACTACAATTCTATATGAAAAACCGATTATAATAATATTTCGCATTCAAACTTTTATACAATATTTTACAAATTTACAATACCGCTTATTTTACATAATGCATGAAATATAGCACAAAATAACTTTGATACAAGATAGTTGTGAAGATAATTCTAGCTAGTACACAAGTCGTTCAGCAAAGGCAATAAAGACACGTAATTCATACGTCCAGAAACAAGTTATGCATTCTGGTTTTACTAGGACTACTTCCCATCCTTAGTCTTGTGGAACATAACCGTTATGGCCGTTGATAAGACAGCGTGTTGTAACGTCGTCAAAGGGACGATGGTTACGTAATGTCCAACAGTCCCGTAACAATCTAAAAACCTCATTTCTTACCCCAATTACCGACTCCGTCACTTGTAGGAACGTTTTGTTTAATAGTTGTAGCCCGATGTTCTTATTCTCACTTTGGTGAGAAGCGAACATTACTAATCCGTAAGCATAACATGCTTCTTTATGTTGCATGTTAGCCGCTTTTTCTAAATCACGAAGTCCAATATTCGGATATATTGAGTCAAAATAATTTCTTAACCCATTGCGTAAAATAGCATTTGGGTTCCCCGCAATATATGCGTCAAAGTAAACACATCGTAACTTATGGATTTCCCAATGTGATATCCCCCATCTTTCGAATGAAAGCCTTTTATAAACCAAGGCATTCTTGGAACGTTCTTCGAATGTCTTACAAACTGATCTCGCCTTAAATAGTTGTGCCGAAGAATTCTGACCGACTCTAGACAAGATTTCATCAATCATGTCTCCGGGTAGGTCTCTTAAAATATTGGGTTGTCTATCCATTTTGTGTTTTTATACTGTAAAATAGACAAGAGTTGGATTCATAAAAAAAATACTTATTAATACAAGCAATTTTTACATATATCATAAAGCATAAGCACACTATATTACTTATATTACACCACACGAATACAACTATCTTATTCCGACTCGCTTGTTTCTTCTTCTTCGGTTTTGGTTCGTTTTGCCAAGTTTGTAGGGATATATGATGTTCCCCTAATACGAGCCGTCGTTATCCACATTGGTTTAGAAAAACCTGGTGGTTTAGAGGTTCCCGGGTCATTGTTACAGCTTAAGGACTTCGGGGGTTGACGATACATATAAAGTTCATCGGGGTTGGAATTAGATTTCTCTATTTTTATGCCCTTTCCCTTATTATTTTCTTTTGCCTTTTTAAATTCAGTTGGGGTAATTTCTACAACATCATCGGAATTCTCGTCGGAATCCGATTCATCGGAGAATTGGTAATCCTCCCAATATTTTGCTTCCTTGGCGGAAACACCATTGACCATAATTAACCTTGGTCGGTTGGTTGAGGATTTTCTTTTAATTAACCGTTTTATTATTTCCCCCACCGGTTCTATTTCTTCATCCGGTTCCGATTCTTCTTCCGGTTCCGATTCTTCTTCCGGTTCCGACTCTTCTTCCGGTTCCTCTTCGGGAACTTGTGAATCAGTCCACGAATCATTCCAATTTACATTTGGCTCTTCATTATTATTAGGTGAGTCAATGGGACTTGTTCTAGAGGTAGACATCTATCACATAATATCAAACGCATTAAGAGATTAATATATCACATAATATTCACATGTTAAAAATATATAGTTTCCAACAAAATTTGTTAAGCAATCATCTTTCAAGTAAACACGGTCGTAGTCCAGACTCACTAATGCATCCTAACAAACTCAATAAGACACACTAATGCAAAATTCTGGTTCTCTAAGACCAACGCTCGGATACCAACTGAAATGTTCCGTTCTTATTGATTAAAAACGTTCCATATTAATTGATTTCGTTGCGAGGTTTTGACCTCTATATGAGACGTTTTTCAAAGACTGCATTCATTTTTAAAACAAACCATAATTTTTATTTCATAAATAAAGGTTTAAAAAGCTTTACGTAGATTATCAAATAATGATAATCTAAAATATCCTGTTTACACACGACCATTACATAATGGTTTACAATACAAATATGTTACATCGAAATCAGTTTCTTGAATGCAGTTTTTACACAATATCATACAAACATGGACTCCAAATCTTGTCCTTATTTTAGTATGCAACAGCGGAAGCTCTTAGTATTCATCTGAGAATAAACATGCTTTAAACGTCAACAAAAATGTTGGTGAGTTATAGGTTTAACCTATATATATATATATATCAAATCGTAACAATAGACCACAAGATTTCATATTTCAATACACATCCCATACAAAGAGATAAAAATCATTCATATGGTGAACACCTGGTAACCGACATTAACACGATGCATATATAAGAATATCCCCATCATTCCGGGACACCCTTCGGATATGATATAAATTTCGAAGTACTAAAGCATCCGGTACTTTGGATGGGGCTTGTTGGGCCCGATAGATCTATCTTTAGGATTCGCGTCAATTAGGGTGTCTGTTCCCTAATTCTTAGATTACCAGACTTAATAAAAAGGGGCATATTCGATTTCGATAATTCAACCATAGAATGTAGTTTCACGTACTTGTGTCTATTTTGTAAATCATTTATAAAACCTGCATGTATTCTCATCCCAAAAATATTAGATTTTAAGAGTGGGACTATAACTCACTTTCACAGATTTTTACTTCGTCGGGAAGTAAGACTTGGCCACTGGTTGATTCACGAACCTATAACAATATATACATATATATCAAAGTATGTTCAAAATATATTTACAACACTTTTAATATATTTTGATGTTTTAAGTTTATTAAGTCAGCTGTCCTCGTTAGTAACCTACAACTAGTTGTCCACAGTTAGATGTACAGAAATAAATTGATAAATATTATCTTGAATCAATCCACGACCCAGTGTATACGTATCTCAGTATTGATCACAACTCAAACTATATATATTTTGGAATCAACCTCAACCCTGTATAGCTAACTCCAACATTCACATATAGAGTGTCTATGGTTGTTCCGAAATATATATAAATGTGTCAACATGATAGGTCGAAACATTGTATACGTGTCTATGGTATCTCAAGATTACATAATATACAATACAAGTTGATTAAGTTATAGTTGGAATAGATTTGTTAACAATTTTCACGTAGCTAAAATGAGAAAAATTATCCAATCTTGTTTTACCCATAACTTCTTCATTTTAAATCCGTTTTGAGTGAATCAAATTGCTATGGTTTCATATTGAACTCTATTATATGAACCTAAACAGAAAAAGTATAGGTTTATAGTCGGAAAAATAAGTTACAATTCGTTTTTGTAAAGGTAGTCATTTCAGTCGAAAGAACGACGTCTAGATGACCATTTTAGAAAACATACTTCCACCTTGAGTTTAACCATAATTTTTGGATATAGTTTCATGTTCATAATAAAAATCATTTTCTCAGAATAAAAACTTTTAAATCAAATTTTATCATAGTTTTTAATTAACTAACCCAAAACAGCCCGCGGTGTTACTACGACGGCGTAAATCCGGTTTTACGGTGTTTTTCGTGTTTCCAGGTTTTAAATCATTAAGTTAGCATATCATATAGATATAGAACGTGTGTTTAGTTGATTTTAAAAGTCAAGTTAGAAGGATTAACTTTTATTTGCGAACAAGTTTAGAATTAACTAAACTATGTTCTAGTGATTACAAGTTTAAACCTTCGAATAAGATAGCTTTATATGTATGAATCGAATGATGTTATGAACATCATTACTACCTTAAGTTCCTTGGATAAACCTACTGGAAAAGAGAAAAGTGGATCTAGCTTCAATGGATCCTTGGATGGCTCGAAGTTCTTGAAGCAGAATCATGACACGAAAACAAGTTCAAGTAAGATCATCACTTGAAATAAGATTGTTATAGTTATAGAAATTGAACCAAAGTTTGAATATGATTATTACCTTGTATTAGAATGATAACCTACTGTAAGAAACAAAGATTTCTTGAGGTTGGATGATCACCTTACAAGATTGGAAGTGAGCTAGCAAACTTGAAAGTATTCTTGATTTTATGAAACTAGAACTTTTGGAATTTATGAAGAACACTTAGAACTTGAAGATAGAACTTGAGAGAGATCAATTAGATGAATAAAATTGAAGAATGAAAGTGTTTGTAGGTATTTTTGGTCGTTGGTGTATGGATTAGATATAAAGAATATGTAATTTTGTTTTCATGTAAATAAGTCATGAATGATTACTCATATTTTTGTAATTTTATGAGATATTTCATGCTAGTTGCCAAATGATGGTTCCCACATATGTTAGGTGACTCACATGGGCTGCTAAGAGCTGATCATTGGAGTGTATATACCAATAGTACATACATCTAAAAGCTGTGTATTTTACGAGTACGAATACGGGTGCATACGAGTAGAATTGTTGATGAAACTGAACGAGGATGTAATTGTAAGCATTTTTGTTAAGTAGAAGTATTTTGATAAGTGTATTGAAGTCTTTCAAAAGTGTATAAATACATATTAAAACACTACATGTATATACATTTTAACTGAGTCGTTAAGTCATCGTTAGTCGTTACATGTAAGTGTTGTTTTGAAACCTTTAGGTTAACGATCTTGTTAAATGTTGTTAACCCAATGTTTATAATATCAAATGAGATTTTAAATTATTATATTATCATGATATTATCATGTATGAATATCTCTTAATATGATATATATACATTAAATGTCTTTACAACGATAATCGTTACATATATGTCTCGTTTAAAAATCATTAAGTTAGTAGTCTTGTTTTTACATATGTAGTTCATTGTTAATATACTTAATGATATGTTTACTTATCATAGTATCATGTTAACTATATATATATCCATATATATGTCATCATATAGTTTTTACAAGTTTTAACGTTCGTGAATCACCGGTCAACTTGGGTGGTCAATTGTCTATATGAAACATATTTCAATTAATCAAGTCTTAACAAGTTTGATTGCTTAACATGTTGGAAACATTTAATCATATAAATATCAATCTCAATTAATATATATAAACATGGAAAAGTTCGGGTCACTACATATACATTTTAACTGAGTCGTTAAGTCATCGTTAGTCGTTACATGTAAATGTTGATTTGAAACCTTTAAGTTAACGATCTTGTTAAATGTTGTTAACCCAATGTTTATTATATCTAATGAGATGTTAAAATATTATATTATCATGATATTATGATATATTAATATATCTTAATATTATATATATACATTTAAATGTCGTTATAACGATAATCGTTACATATATGTCTCGTTTCGAAATCCTTAAGTTAGTAGTCTTGTTTTTACATATGTAGTTCATTGTTAATATACATAATGACATGTTTACTTATCATTTATCATGATTAAACATAGTGTAACAATATCTTAATATGATTCATATATAATTAGTAAGACGTTGTTATAATGATAATCGTTATATATATCGTTTCGAGTTTCTTAATTCAATAAACTCAATTTTATGTATATAACTCATTGTTAAAATACCTAATGAGATACTTACTTATCATAATATCATGTTAATTATATATATAATCATATATATGTCATCATATAGTTTTTACAAGTTTTAACGTTCGTGAATCACCGGTCAACTTGGGTGGTCAATTGTCTATATGAAACCTATTTCAATTAATCAATTCTTAACAAGTTTGATTGCTTAACATGTTGGAAACACTTAATCATGTAAATATCAATTTAATTTAATATATATAAACATGGAAAAGTTCGGGTCACTACAGTACCTACCCGTTAAATAAATTTCGTCCCGAAATTTTAAGCAGTTGGAGGTGTTGACGTATCTTTTGGAAATAAGTACGAGTATTTCTTCTTCATCTGATCTTCTCATTCCTAGGTCAAATCGGGTCCTCTACAAGCTTTCCATCGAACCTTAACAATTGGTATCTTGTTTTGTTTAAGTCTTTTAACCTCACGATCCATTATTTCGACGGGTTCTTTGATGAATTGAAGTTTTTCGTTGATTTGGATTTCGTCTAACTGAATAGTGAGATCTTCTTTAGCAAAACATTTCTTCAAATTCGAGACGTGGAAAGTGTTATGTACAGCCGCGAGTTGTTGAGGTAACTCAAGTCGGTAAGCTACTGGTCCGACACGATCAATAATCTTGAATGGTCCAATATACCTTGGATTTAATTTCCCTCGTTTACCAAATCGAACAACGCCTTTCCAAAGTGCAACCTTAAGCATGACCATCTCTCTAATTTCAAATTCTATATCTTTTCTTTTAATGTCGGCGTAGCTCTTTTGTCGACTTTGGGCAGTTTTCAACCGTTGTTGAATTTGGATGATCTTCTTAGTAGTTTCTTGTATTATCTCCGGACCCGTAATCTGTCTATCCCCCACTTCACTCCAACAAATCAGAGACCTGCACTTTCTACCATAAAGTGCTTCAAACGGCGCCATCTCAATGCTTGAATGGTAGCTGTTGTTGTAGGAAAATTCTGCTAACGGTAGATGTCGATCCCAACTGTTTCCGAAATCAATAACATATGCTCGTAGCATGTCTTCAAGCCTTTGTATCGTCCTTTCGCTCTGCCCATCAGTTTGTGGATGATAGGAAGTACTCATGTCTAGACGATTTCCTAATGCTTGCTGTAATGTCTGCCAGAATCTTGAAATAAATCTGCCATCCTTATCAGAGATAATAGAGATTGGTATTCCATGTCTGGAGACGACTTCCTTCAAATACAGTCGTGCTAACTTCTCCATCTTGTCATCTTCTCTTATTGGCAGGAAGTGTGCTGATTTGGTGAGACGGTCAACTATTACCCAAATAGTATCAAAACCACTTGCAGTCCTTGGCAATTTAGTGATGAAATCCATGGTAATGTTTTCCCATTTCCATTTCGGGATTTCGGGTTGTTGAAGTAGCCTGATGGTTTCTGATGCTCCGCTTTGACCTTAGAACACGTCAAACATTCCCCTACGTATTTAGCAACATCGGCTTTCATACCTGGCCACCAAAAATGTTTCTTGAGATCCTTGTACATCTTCCCCGTTCCAGGATGTATTGAGTATCTGGTTTTATGAGCTTCTCTAAGTACCATTTCTCTCATATCTCCAAATTTTGGTACCCAAATTCTTTCAGCCCTATACCGGGTTCCGTCTTCCCGAATTTTAAGATGCTTCTCCGATCCTTTGGGTATTTCATCCTTTAAATTTCCCTCTTTTAAAACTCCTTGTTGCACCTCCTTTATTTGAGTAGTAAAGTTAGTGTGAATCATTATATTCATAGCTTTTACTCGAATGGGTTCTCTGTCCTTTCTGCTCAAGGCGTCGACTACCACATTTGCCTTCCCCGGGTGGTAACGAATCTCAAAGTTGTAATCATTCAACAATTCAATCCACCTACGCTGCCTCATATTCAGTTGTTTCTGATTAAATATGTGTTGAAGACTTTTGTGGTCGGTATATATAATACTTTTGACCCCATATAAGTAGTGCCTCCAAGTCTTTAATGCAAAAACAACCGCGCCTAATTCCAAATCATGCGTCGTATAATTCTGTTCATGAATCTTCAATTGTCTAGACGCATAAGCAATTACTTTCATTCGTTGCATTAATACACAACCGAGACCTTGCTTTGAGGCATCACAATATATCACAAAATCATCATTCCCTTCAAGTAAAGACATTATAGGTGCCGTAGTTAACTTTTTCTTTAACAATTGAAATGCTTTCTCTTGTTCATCTTTCCATTCAAATTTCTTCTCTTTATGCGTTAATGCAGTCAAGGGTTTTGCTATTCTGGAAAAGTCTTGGATGAATCTTCTGTAGTAACCAGCTATTCCTAGAAACTGGCGTATGTGTTTAGGAGTTTTCGGGGTTTCCCACTTTTCAACGGTTTCAATCTTTGCTGGATCCACCTGAATACCATCTTTTTTCACTATGTGACCTAGGAATTGAACTTCTTCCAACCAAAATGCACACTTTGAAAACTTAGCGTACAGTTTTTCTTTTCTCAGCAACTCTAGCACTTTTCTCAAATGTTCTTTGTGCTTTTGATCATTCTCCGAGTAAATAAGTATGTCATCGATGAAAACAATGACAAACTTGTCAAGATATGGCCCACACACTCGGTTCATGAGGTCCATGAACACTGCTGGTGCATTAGTCAATCCAAACGGCATAACCATAAACTCGTAATGACCGTAACGCGTCCTAAAAGTAGTCTTTGGAATATCATCCTCCTTCACCCGCATTTGATGATATCCAGAACGTAAATCGATCTTCGAATAAACAGACGAGCCTTGTAGTTGATCAAATAAGTCATTGATTCTCAGTAGTGGGTAGCGGTTCTTGATGGTAAGTTTTTTCAACTCTCGGTAGTCGATACACAACCTGAATGTACCATCTTTCTTCTTGACAAACATAACAGGAGCTCCCCATGGTGATGTGCTTGGTCGAATGAAACCACGCTCTAAAAGTTCCTATAACTGACTTTGTAATTCTTTCATTTCGCTGGGTGCGAGTCTGTATGGAGCACGAGTTATTGGTGCAGCTCCTGGTACAAGGTCTATTTGAAATTCAACGGATCGATGTGGGGGTAATCCCAGTAATTCTTTCGGAAATACATCGGGAAATTCTTTTGCGACGGGAACATTATTGATATTCTTTTTTTCAGGTTTAACTTCCTCGATGTGTGCTAGAATGACGTAACAACCTTTTCTTATTAGTTTTTGCGCCTTCAAACTACTCATAAGATTTAAAGTCGCATTGTTCTTTTCTCCGTACACCATTAAAGATTTTCCTTTTTCACGCATAATGCGAATCTCATTTTTGTAACAAACGACCTCTGCTCTCACTTTTTCAACTAGTTCATGCGAATTATTATATCAAAACTCCCTAACTCGACTGGTATTAAATCAATTTTAAACGTTTCATCCCCCAGTTTAATTTCTCTCTCCTGACATATATTATCTGCTGAAATTAATTTACCGTTTGCTAATTCGAGTAAAAATTTACTATCCAAAGGTGTCAATGGGCAACTTAATTTAGCACAAAATTCTCTACTCAAATAGCTTCTATCCGCACCCGAATCAAATAAAACATAAGCAGATTTATCTTCAATAAGAAACGTACCCGTAACAAGCTCCGAGTCTTCCTGTGCTTCTGCCGCATTAATATTGAAAATTCTTCCACGGCCCTGCCCATTAGTATTCCCCTGATTCGGGCAATTTCTAATAATGTGGCCCAATTTTCCACATTTATAACAAACAGCGTTGGTATTACTTGCTCCGAAACTATTCGTTTCGGCATTACTTGTTCCGACATTATTTGTTCCTTTAGTTCTGTTAAAATTTGGTCCGTAGACCTCACACTTTGTCGCGCTATGACCATTTCTTTTACACCTGTTGCAAAATGCCGTGCAAAACCCCTGATGATTTTCTTCACACCTATGACATGGCTATTTTTGGTTTTTGTTGCCATTGTTGTTATTGAGGTTGTTGTTGGGATTGTTATTGTTGTTGAAACGGTTGTTGTAGTTGTTGTTGTTGTTGTTGGGATGTTTGTTGTAGTTATTGTTAAGATTGCGGTTATTGTTGCGATTGTTGTTGCGGTTGTTGGGATAGTTGTTGCGATTGTGGTTGTAATTGTTGTTGTTGTTGTACTGGTGACTCTTGTCACCGTTTTCCTCCCACTTCCTCTTGAGTTGTTTCGTGTTGGCTTCTTCGGCCGCTTGCTCTTTAATTCTTCCCTCAATCTGATTTATGAGTTTATGAGCCATTCGACTTGCCTTCTGTATAGAAGCGGGCTCGTGTGAACTCGCATCTTCTTGAATCCTTACTGGTAACCCTTTTACAAATGCGTCGATCTTCTCTTCTTCATCTTCGAATGCTCCCGGACACAATAGGCACAACTCTGTGAATCGTCGTTCATATGTGGTAACGTCGAACCCTTGTGTTCGTAACTCTCTAAGTTCTGCCTTGAGTTTATTGACTTCGTTTCTAGGACGGTACTGCTCGTTCATCAATTGCTTGAATGCCGACCACGGTAGTGCGTAAGCAGTATTTTGTCCTACCTGTTTAAGATAGGTGTACCACCACGTTAACGCATTACCTGTGAAGGTACACGTAGCGTACTTAACTTTGTCCTCTTCAGTACACTTACTTATGGCAAACACCGATTCGACTTTCTCGGTCCACCGTTTCAATCCAATTGGTCCTTTGGTTCCATCAAATTCCAAAGGTTTGCAGGCAGTGAATTCTTTGTAGGAGCATCCTACATGATTTCTTGCGCCGTTAGCTGCATTGCTAGATTCAGAGTTATTGTTGGTATGTAGCGCAGCCTGTACTGCGGCTATGTTTGCAGCAAGAAAGGTACGAAATTCCTCTTCGCTCATATTCATGGTGTGTCAAGTAGTCGGTGCCATTTCCTTCAAAATAGCCAACTGAATCGAGTTAATCATACAGAATATTACGAGTAGTCAATAGTATTTCGTAGCATAATATGAACTCATTTATAAAAGCTTTTTATTCATATTAGCGTTTTATAAGTTTAAATTCGGGTACTACCTACCGGTTAAGTTCATACTTAGTAGCTAATATACAATTCAACTACTACAATTCCATATGAAAAACTGATTATAATAATATATCACATACAAATATTCTTCAAACTTACAACTTCGATGTATTACATATAACATGAAATATAGTACACTTTGATACAGGACGGTTTTGAAGATAAACCTAGTTAATACGCAAGTTGTTCAGCAAAGGAAATAAAGACACGTAATTCATAAGTCCAGAAACAAGTCATGCATTCTGGTTTAACTAAGACGACTTCCCATCCTTGGTCTTGTGGAAAATAACCGTTATGACTATTGGCTAGGCAGCATGTTGTAATGTAGTCAAAAAGATGAGGATTTCGTAATGTCCAACAGCCCGGTAATAATCTAAAAACCTTGTTTCTCACCCCAACTACTGAATCTGTCACTTGTGGGAAGGTTTTATTTAAAAGTTGCAATCCGATGTTCTTTTTCTCACTTTGGTAAGAAGCGAACATCACTAACCCGTAAGCATAACACGCTTCTTTATGTTGCATGTTAGAAGCTCTTTCTAATTCATGAAATCCTATGTTGGGATATGTTGAGTCAAAATAGGTTCTTAACCCGTAGGGTAAAATTGCATTTGGGTTCTGAAAGGACCCGATCATATAGATTATAAACGATTCACAATAGTTGATTACATCGCGAGGTATTTGACCTCTATATGATACGTTTTACAAACATTGCATTCGTTTTTAAAAGACAAACTTTCTTTACATCAAAAATTGATGGCATGCATACCATTTCATATTACATCCAACTATAATTGACTTAATATTAATCTTGATGAACTCAACGACTCGAATGCAACGTCTTTCAAAGTATGTCTTGAATGACTCCAAGTAATATCCTTAAAATGAGCTAATGCACAGCGGAAGATTTCTTTAATACCTGAGAATAAACATGCTTTAAAGTGTCAACCAAAAGGTTGGTGAGTTCATTAGTTTATCATAATCCATCATTTTCGTAATAGTAATAGACCATAAGATTTCAGTTTCTATAAATATCCGTACACTCGCAAGTGTATAAAAGCATTCTATAAGTTGTAGGCACCCGGTAACAAGCCTTAACGTTCATGTTTTACCCTCTGAAGTACACCAGATCAGGTGTGTTTAAAATAACCTCGAAGTACTAAAGTATCCCATAGTCAGGATGGGGTTTGTCAGACCCAATAGATCTATCTTTAGGATTCGCGCCTACCGTACATAGATAAGTAGTTTAATGTTACCAAGCTAAGGGTATATTTCTGGTTTAAACCCACATAGAATTAGTTTTAGTACTTATGCCTATTTCGTAAAACATTTATAAATCAGCGCATGTATTCTCAGCAAAAAAATATATATAAAAAGGGAGCAAATGAAACTCACAATACTGTATTTCGTAGCAATTATGTATATGACGGCACTGAACAAGTGCAGGGTTTATCTCGGATTCACGAACCTATATTAAGTATATATATTTATATGTTGGTCAATATCTGTGTAACAATTTAGGTCAAGTCGTAGTGTATCACAATCCTAATGCTCGAGACTGACATGCAAAAGCCAACAAAAGTCAACTTGACCCAAAATGACTTCCAAAATCTATACATGTTTATTATATAACTTATATATAGTAGTTTTATATATTTAAATGTATTTATCAGATCTTATTATACTAAATAATACAAGTCATTTATTAATAAATAAAAATTTATATTAAAATTCATATATGATAAAAATATACTTTTATATATCTCAAGTAATAAAATTTATAAAATTCACTTAATATCATAAAAATATAGTGGTATGTATTATTAATGTAATTACATTACGTGTGGTAAAAATATCTTTGTAAGCATATTTATTTGATAAAATAATATTGATAATAATGATAATGATAAAAATAATAAAATGATAGTTTCAATAAAAATATTAATTTTTAGTAATAAAGATAATTTTAGCAATAACATCAACTGATAACAGTTATAATAATCGTTTTAATAATAATATTAAAATTAATGATAATTCAGTTGACCATATCTTTTAATCCGTTCATCGAAACCACACGATTTCTAAATGAAAAGTTATTAATTTTTTTCTTCAGCTTTTCAACGACATGCATATCATATAACTTATCTCAGTAGCATATGTATCAAATTCGTGATTTATCATAAACTATTTAACGACGAAACTAAGCATACAAACATGCATAATCATATATACTCGAGCACTAGTTAGGGATACACTATTAATATATAAAAGATAAGATATGAATGCTCACGTATCAATATTGTGATTCAATATTGCAGGAAAGTACGTAGACGCAACGAAAATGATAAACGTTAGGTTGACCTCACGAGCAATACCCTCGATCAATACCCATAACCTTCATAGCTATAACCCATAATTTCCTTAGCTCTATCCCATTTGAAAACTTATTTTGAAATCGTCTGAATATAACTCCGTCGTAGTATTTTATGTATACTAATAATATCTTGAAATAATACTAAGTAAATATATATATATATATATATATATATATATATATATATATATATATATATATATATATATATATATATATATATATATATATATATATATATATATATATATATATATATATATATATATATGTAATTCGATTGAGAGAGTTTAGAGAAATATATTTTCATGTTTCTATGAAATAATGAAACCTATTGAATTCTATTTATAATAGATTTTTGAATTATTAAAGTGAATTATTAAAGTATGAATTATTAAAGTGAATTATTAAAGGATGAATTATTAAAGTGAATTATTAAAGTATGAATTATTAAAGTGAATTATTAAAGTATGAATTATTAAAGTGAATTATTAAAGTATGAATTATTAAAGTGAATTATTAAAGTATAAATTATTAAAGTGAATTATTAAAGTATGAATTATTAAAGTGAATTATTAAAGTATGAATTATTAAAGTAAAAGTAAAGTAAAGGTAAAGTTTAAGTATAGTAAAAGTATAAAACTATGTACGTATAATACGCGTATAAAAAAATATATATAATATTAATTTAAATCATTTTATATATTTAATAAAATAAAATATAAATATCGTTATCTTTATCATACTGGTTAAGTATTGAGTTGTCAAAAAGAATAGATTTCTTAAATCACAGTGGACCTCATAACATAGGCCCGTAATCATATCATAATGTATCTGATAATTCAATTATTTGATATTATCTCTTAATTCTGTCGATAAATATATCGAAACAAATATGTTCATGTAAAGTATCATATATCTAATACTTTGTTAATGTTTTTAGTTAATATTATATATTATATATACATATCTATATACACATAATTGTTCGTGAATCGTCGAACACGGTCAAAGGATAATTGATTACATGAATGTAGTTCCAAACTTTTTGAGATTCAACATTACAAATTCTGCTTATCGTGTAGGAAACATATAAAGGTTAAGTTTAAATTTGGTCGGAAATTTCCGGGTCGTCACAGTACCTACCCGTTAAAGAAATTTCGTCCCGAAATTTAATCGAGGTCGTCATGGCTAACTATAAAAATGTTTTCATGACGAATATGAGTTGATAAATAGAGTTTTATCATCATTGAGTAATATAGATAAAACAATTTGATTACGCGAAGAGTATAAGTGAAGCTATCGCAAGAGAGTGAAATGAGTAAACGTATATTCGTTTTAACCGATGACGTAGTTATGATTGATTTTCGGAATTCATGGGATTTAAAGAAAATCTTTGCAATAAGATTTGGTTCTTCGGGGATTAAGGAAATCAGGATCTTCTTTGATTAAATGCGATAATCTGTCTCGATTTCTCTGTCTGATATTTTACTATAATTCCACCCCCTTCGTTTCTTTATTTCCACAGCTCACACCTTCTAGTCTTTCTCCCCAATTCATACTTTAAGGCTTTCGTTAATATGCTTCATCCAGTATTGATTCTTGATATACTCTTAACTTTCATATCTGTCATTCTTCTTTTTCATCTACCACCGGAGGAAGTTATTTTCTTCTACCATTACCTTGGGGTTATTGTGTTTTTTTATTCTCCCGTGTCTTTATATTGCTATACGCATTGATATACACGGTTTGTAATTTCGGGATTGTTATCGGGCTTTATATTCTCCATTATATTTCGGAGCTTCATGCTTTCGTTTTTTTCTTCCCGACCTTAAGTCAAGCGGATAATGGTCCAGAATTTATAGATATGAATTTTTGGATGAACATAGTTAATGTTCCAAGAAGAAAATCTTAATGGCACGATCTTGATTTGGCAAATTACCAGAATATCCAAAAATATAGAGCTATCAAGATGATATGTTCTTAATATGTTTGGAAATTGGGTAGAATGTAAGAGTCGTGTAAACAGTACATGATGACGGTATGTTCTGTGAATCATCATGTTCCATTAGAAACTCAGCATGACTTACTGTAATATAATCACGTTGATCAAGTGTCATTATATTATACTAACTCATGCTTCAATTCCCAACACTACTTCAAAAACATTCCTATTTTAAATTCAAATATTTTTTTTTTAGAATTTAGAAACTAACAAAGTTTCTTTTTATGTTGTAACGCAGATATTGAGAAGAGATAAAAGATTTTGGATAAGAATAGTTGTGAAAATATCTTCAGGAATATCGAAGATATTATAATAAAAGATACGATAATATGGATGATGAAGAAGATTTGTCTGTGAAGCTTTAGAATAAGAAGTAAGTTGTTTGCTAACGATTTCAGTAAACACTGAATCATTTGGATCCTTTGAAGGCAGGTTTAGTCTTTGTGATTTGTCCACAGCCTCCTTCATGGTCTGCTCAATCCGTTTTCCAGTTTCAAACCTTCTCTTTTTCTCAGCTTTACCACCATACTATTCTTTATCATCAAACTTTTGACTGTTAAAGTCGTTTAGAGTTTTTGCTGCTTCATCAGCATTTTTCCAATTTCGGAGAACTAGTTCATGGTTTGGGATGTTTTTCAGAAAATTCACATTCGAAGTATGTAAGTCTAGGAGATAGACGTTATATGTATAACTTTTGACGTAAAATTGTCGCGAAATTCAAAATACTGATTGCTAATTCCCAGTAGTTGGTGTGACAATTATTGTTACAGGATGTAGGTGAGTACATGATGGGGTTTTAATGAATAAGTATAGTGGCTTTTCGGAGAGGCTTAAGTCGAAGGTTAATGAAGTTGTTGATAAGTTTACTGCTAATGTGGCGAGATATGAAAGGTTCCCCGGTAACAATGATGAAGCAGTAATTGTTATAATAAGGTTTATTCGTATAAACAAATGAAGGTGATTTGCTGGACCTGTGACAAAACTGTCTATTTTGGAAAGAGATTGAAAAATTATATTTGGTAATAAATATCAAAGGATCTGACACGGATACGTGTTAAACTATAACTTTGGTTTCGAGAGCTTTTCAGATGCATGACAGTGAGTAATATGTGGTTGGATCATCATCTCGCATGTCTTTAGGAATTTTGAAGTGTTTGAACACATATTGTAATTGTTAATATACATATGATGTTCTAAGATTTTGAATGATACAAATATTTTTTGTGAGTTCCATGAATAGAAATGAGGTTCTAGGACAGTTTTGAAGTCAAAGTATAGTTTTGAAAGATGTAGGAATCTAAGAGTGATGATTTCGGTTATATCTTGAATCGAATTCTGAGATTTCAAAATCAGAATATGTAATTAGATTTTGAATGAGTATGGTTGTTTTGATTTTTATAAAAGAATGTATATTGTTGTGAAAGTAGGGAGTATAATGGATGATTTGCTGAATCAGATTCGAAGAATGTAACATATTAATTGTGAATTTATATATCTCTCGGGTATTACCTACCCGTTAAAAAAAAATCACAATTAATATTTTGTACAAAAGAATTTTATTACAGTCTTTATGAAAATATATATGTGTATATTTCTTCAGATATAATATTGATTTAATGAGTTAATATTAAATTAAACTCATTTGATTTATGGTTAAGGCGAGGATAGATAATTTCTAAACTTTAGAAATTACATAATCGCCGTAGAATGTTTCCCCAATGAAGTTATGAATCAATACTTCATCGTTGTGGTATTCCTTGGTATCTACATGGCGTATGACGTCGATGCTCGTGGGACAGATTGTGAAGTTGAGGTTTGCGATGCGGTTGTTGTTGGTGGTGGTAATGGTACTGTTGATGGTGGTACTGGTTATGCTGTTGGTGCTGCTGCTGGTGTTTGTAACCTTTGCACCATATTCTCCAAAGCCACTACCCGAGCGCGAAGCTCGTTGACTTCTTCTATTACACCGGGGTGATTGTCGGTTCGGACGAGCGGATAAATAAGATCTAGAATTTGGTGTAGTATACAATTATGACGAGATACTCTGGAAATGAGAGAGAAAATGGTGTTTCGGACAGGTTCGGCGGTAAGTGCTTCAGGTTCATTGCCAAGAGGGCAATGTGGTGGATGGAAGGGATCGCCTTCTCCTTGTCTCCAATGGTTAAGTAGATTACGAACCCATCCCCAATTCATCCAGAATAGATGATGGCTAATTGGTTGATCCATTCCGGTCACACTGCTTTCGGAGCTCATGTGGAAATCCATATCGGCATAGCTGTCGGAATCCGAGGAACTCGAACTGGTTGAGGGATCCATCTTGTATGATCAGGGAAAGAATTTTTTTTTTTTTTTGGTATGAAATAGATTGTAGAATTTAGATTTGGTATTCTTCAATACATAATTTACATATGTATATATAATACCAAAATCCCATAAATTACGGAGGAATCTTTGAAAGATGTCAGTCAAAGTTCACAGTAACAGATATGCTAAGATAAGAATTCGTCTATACATTATTATGTAATAAATGTAGGAAAACGCGTCTAGACTTAAGAATGATAAGCAGGTAATTTCCTAAGGATGGTAAGTAGATGATTTCCGACTAAAAATGATGAGCAAAACTTTTGACATGCAGACACGGTCGAAGTCCAGACTCACTAATGCATCTTAACAACTATCAGTTAGACACACTAATGCAAGACCTGGTTCGCTAAGACCACCGCTCTGATACCAACTGAAAGGACCCGTTCATATAGATTATAAACGATTCACAATAGTTGATTACATCGCGAGGTATTTGACCTCTATATGATACGTTTTACAAACATTGCATTCGTTTTTAAAAGACAAACTTTCTTTACATCAAAAATTGACGGCATGCATACCATTTCATATTACATCCAACTATAATTGACTTAATATTAATCTTGATGAACTCAACGACTCGAATTCAACGTCTTTCAAAGTATGTCTTGAATGACTCCAAGTAATATCCTTAAAATGAGCTAATGCACAGCGGAAGATTTCTTTAATACCTGAGAATAAACATGCTTTAAAGTGTCAACCAAAAGGTTGGTGAGTTCATTAGTTTATCATAATCCATCATTTCCGTAATAGTAATAGACCACAAGATTTCAGTTTCTATAAATATCCGTACACTCGCAAGTGTATAAAACTATTCTATAAGTTGTAGGCACCCGGTAATAAGCCTTAACGTTCATGTTTTACCCTCTTAAGTACACCAGATCAGGTGTGTTTAAAATAACCTCGAAGTACTAAAGCATCCCATAGTCAGGATGGGGTTTGTCAGACCCAATAGATCTATCTTTAGGATTCGCGCCTACCGTACATAGATAAGTAGTTTAATATTACCAAGCTAAGGGTATATTTCTGGTTTAAACCCACATAGAATTAGTTTTAGTACTTGTGCCTATTTCGTAAAACATTTATAAATCAGCGCATGTATTCTCAGCCCAAAAATATATATAAAAAGGGAGCAAATGAAACTCACAATACTGTATTTCGTAGCAATTATGTATATGACGGCACTGAACAAGTGCAGGGTTTGTCTCGGATTCACGAACCTATATTAAGTATATATATTTATATGTTGGTCAATATATGTGTAACAATTTAGGTCAAGTCGTAGTGTATCACAATCCTAATGCTCGAGACCGACATGCAAAAGTCAACAAAAGTCAACTTGACCCAAAATGACTTCCAAAATCTATACATGTTTATTATATAACTTATATATAGTAGTTTTATATATTTAAATGTATTTATCAGATCTTATTATACTAAATAATACAAGTCATTTATTAATAAATAAAAATTTATATTAAAATTCATATATGATAAAAATATACTTTTATATATCTCAAGTAATAAAATTTATAAAATTCACTTAATATCATAAAAATATAGTGGTATGTATTATTAATGTAACTACATTACGTGTGGTAAAAATATCTTTGTACGCATATTTATTTGATAAAATAATATTGATAATAATGATAATGATAAAAATAATAAAATGTTAGTTTCAATAAAAATATTAATTTTTAGTAATAAAGATAATTTTAGCAATAACATCAACTGATAACAGTTATAATAATCGTTTTAATAATAATATTAAAATTAATGATAATTCAGTTGACCATATCTTTTAATCCGTTCATCGAAACCACACGATTTCTAAATGAAAAGTTATTAATTTTTTTCTTCAGCTTTTCAACGACATGCATATCATATAACTTATCTCAGTAGCATATGTATCAAATTCGTGATTTATCATAAACTATTTAACGACGAAACTAAGCATACAAACATGCATAATCATATATACTCGAGCACTAGTTAGGGATACACTATTAATATATAAAAGATAAGATATGAATGCTCACTTATCAATATTGTGATTCAATATTGCAGGAAAGTACGTAGACGCAACGAAAATGATAAACGTTAGGTTGACCTCACGAGCAATACCCTCGATCAATACCCATAACCTTCATAGCTATAACCCATAATTTCCTTAGCTCTATCCCATTTGAAAACTTATTTTGAAATCGTCTGAATATAACTCCGTCGTAGTATTTTATGTATACTAATAATATCTTGAAATAATACTAAGTAAATATATATATATATATATATATATATATATATATATATATATATATATATATATATATATATATATATATATGTAATTCGATTGAGAGAGTTTAGAGAAATATATTTTCAAGTTTCTATGAAATAATGAAACCTATTGAATTCTATTTATAATAGATTTTTGAATTATTAAAGTGAATTATTAAAGTATGAATTATTAAAGTAAATTATTAAAGTATGAATTATTAAAGTGAATTATTAAAGTATGAATTAATAAAGTGAATTATTAAAGTATGAATTATTAAAGTGAATTATTAAAGTATGAATTATTAAAGTATGAATTATTAAAGTGAATTATTAAAGTATGAATTATTAAAGTGAATTATTAAAGTATGAATTATTAAAGTTAAAGTAAAGTAAAAGTAAAGTAAAGGTAAAGTTTAAGTATAGTAAAAGTATAAAACTATGTACGTATAATACGCGTATAAAAAATATATATAATATTAATTTAAATCGTTTTATATATTTAATAAAATAAAATATAAATATCGTTATCTTTATCATACTGGTTAAGTATTGAGTTGTCAAAAAGAATAGATTTCTTAAATCACAGTGGACATCATAACATAGGCCCGTAATCATATCATAATGTATCTGATAATTCAATTATTTGATATTATCTCTTAATTCTGTCGATAAATATATCGAAACAAATATGTTCATGTAAAGTATCATATATCTAATACTTTGTTAATGTTTTTAGTTAATATTATATATTATATATACATATCTATATACACATAATTGTTCGTGAATCGTCGAACACGGTCAAAGGGTAATTGATTACATGAATGTAGTTCCAAACTTTTTGAGATTCAACATTACAAATTCTGCTTATCGTGTCGAAAACATATAAAGGTTAAGTTTAAATTTGGTCGGAAATTTCCGGGTCGTCACAGGTTCCCCGCATTTAATGCTTTAAAGAAAACACGGCGTAACTTATGGTCTCCCCAATGTGATATATCCCACCTAAAGGAAAGCCTTTTATAAACTAAGGCATTTCTGAAAAGTCTTTCAAATGTTTGACAAGTTAATTTTGCCATAATTAATTGTGCTGATGAATTCTGATCGACTCTAGACAAGATTTCCTCAATCATATCCTCTGGTAGATCTTCTAAAATATTCGGTTGTCTACCCTTAACGTCCATTTTGTTTTTATACTGTAAAATAGACAAGGATTAGATTCGTAAAAGATAATTAACAAACAATACAAGCAATTTTTACATAGAACATAAAAGTACAAGCACATACCATACATATAATACACAACATGATTACAACCCTCTAATCTGAATCACTAGTTTCTTCTTCTTCGGACTTGGTTCGTTTTCCTAATTTTCTAGGAATATATGGTATTCCTCTAATACGAGCCGTCGTTTTCCATAATGGTTTAGAAAAAACCTGGTGGTTTAGAGGTTCCCGGGTCATTGTTACATTTTAGGAAATACGGATGTTGCCGATACATATAAAGTTTATCGGGGTTGGAATCGGGTTTCTCTATTTTTATACCTTTTCCCCTTATTATTTTCTTTTGCTTTATTAAATTGGGTCGAGATAATTTCTATAACATTAATTTCTATAACATCATCGGAATCATCATCGAGATCCGATTCATCAGAAAATTAGTAATCTTCCCAATATTTTGCTTCCTCGGCGGAAACACCATTGACCATTATTAACTTTGGTCCGTTGGTTGAGGATTTTCTTTTATTTAATCGATTTACTATAGGTATAAATATTTCTTCCTCCGGAACCTCTTCTTCTTCCAATTCCTCCTCTTCCAATTCCTTCTCTTCTGGTTCCTCCTCTTCCGATTCCTCTTCGGGAATTTGTGAATCTTCCCAAAATATATTCGACTCTTCATTATTATTAGGTGAATCAATGGGATTTGTACTAGAGATAGACATCTATCACACAATATCAAACATGTTAAGAGATTAATATATCCCATAATATTTACATGTTAATAATATATAGTTTCCAACAAAAAAAATGTTAAGCAATCGTTTTTGAAGAAAAACACGGTCGAAGTCCAGACTCACTAATGCATCCTAACAAAACTCGGTAAGACACACTAATGCAATTTTCTGGTTCTCTAAGACCAACCATCGGATACCAACTGAAATGTCCCGTTCATATTGATTATAAACGTTCCATATTAATTGATTTCGTCGCGAGGTTTTGACCTCTATATGAGACGTTTTTCAAAGACTGCATTCATTTTTAAAACAACCATAACCTTTATTTTATCGATAAAGGTTTAAAAAGCATTACGTAGATTATCAAGTAATGATAATCTAAAATATACCGTTTACACACGACCATTACATAATGGTTTACAATAAGAATATATTACATCAAAAATAAGTTTCTTGAATGCAGTTTTTACATAATATCATACAAGCATGGACTCCAAATCTGGTCCTTATTTTAGTATACAACAGCGGAAGCTCTTAATAATCACCGGAGAATAAACATGCTTAAAACGTCAACAAAAATGTTGGTGAGTTATAGGTTTAACCTATATATTATCAAATCATAATAATAATAGACCACAAGATTTCATATTTCAATATACATCCCATACATAGAGATAAAATTCATTCATATGGTGAACACCTGGTAACCGACATTAACAAGATGCATATAAGAATATCCCCTATCATTTCGGGAAATCCTTCGGACATGATAAAAACGAATTCGAAGTACTAAAGCATACGGTACTTTGGATGGGGTTCGTTAGGCCCAATAGATCTATCTTTAGGATTCGCGTCAATTAGTATATCGGTTTACTAATTCTTAGGTTACCAAGTAAAAGGGGCATATTCGGCTTCAATCATTCACCCATATAATGTAGTTTCAATTACTTGTGTCTATTTCGTAAAACATTTATAAAACTGCATGTATTCTCATCCCAAAATATTAGATTTTAAAAGTGGGACTATAACTCACTTTCACAGATTTTTACTTCGCCGGGAAGTAAGACTTGGTCACTGGTCGATTCACGAACCTATAACAAATATGTACATATATATCAAAGTATGTTCAAAATATATTTACAATACTTTTAATACATTTTGATGATTTAAGTTTATTAAGTCAGCTGTGCTCGTTAGTAACCTACAACTAGTTGTCCATAGTTAGATGTACAGAAATAAATTGATATATATTATCTTGAATCAATCCACGACCCAGTGTATACATGTCTCAGGCTAGATCACAACTCAAAGTATATATATTTTTGGAATCAACCTCAACCCTGTATAGCTAACTCCAACATTACTGCATATAGAGTGTCTATGGTTGTTCCAAATAATATATATAGATGGGTCGATATGATATGTCAAAACATTTGCATACGTGTCTATGGTATCCCAAGATTACATAATATATTAGAATAAATGTATAATACAATATAAGTTAGCTAGGATATAATTAATATAAATTTGTTACCAATTTTCACGTAGCTACAACAAGCAAAAATATCCAATCTTGTTTTACCCATAACTTCTTCGTTTTAAATCCGTTTTGAGTGTTTCAAGTTGCTATGGTTTCATACTGAACTTAAGTTTATGAATATAAACATAAAAAGTATAAGTTTATAGTCATAAATACAGGATACAAGTCGTTTTTGTAAAGGTAGCCATTTCAGTCGAAAGAACGACGTCTAGATGATCATTTTGGAAAACATACTTCCAATTTGAGTTTAACCATGATTTTTGGATATAGTTTCATGTTCATAATAAAAATCATTTTCCCATAAGAACAAATTTTACATCAAAGTTTATCATAATTTTTAATTAACTAACCCAAAACAGCCCGCGGTGTTACTACGACGGCGTATATCCGGTTTTACGGTGTCTTTCGTGTTTTACGGTTTTAAATCATTAAGTTAGCATATCATATAGATATAGAAAATGTGTTTATTTGATTTTAAAAGTCAAGTTAGAAGGATTAACTTTTGTTTGCAAACAAGTTTAGAATTAACTAAACTATGTTCTAGTGATTTCAAGTTTAAACCTTCGAATAAGGTAGTTTTATATATATGAATCGAATGATGTTATGAATATCATTACTACCTCAGGTTTTGTGGAAAAACCTACTGGAAATGAGAAAAATAGATCTAGCTTAAAAGGATCCTTGGATGGCTTAAAAGTTCATGAAGCAGAATCATGACACGAAAACAAGTTCAAGTAAGATTTCTACTCGAAATAAGATTGTTATAGTTATAGAAATTGAATCAAAGTTTGAATATGAGTATTACCTTGTATTAGAAAGATATATTACTGTAAATAAGAAAGATTTCTTGAGGTTGGATGATCACTTTACAAGATTGGAAGTAAGCTAGCAAACTTGGAAGTATTCTTGATTTTATGAAACTAGAACTTATAGAATTTATGAAGAGCACTTAGAACTTGAAGATAGAACTTGAGAGAGATCAATTAGATGAATAAAATTGAATAATGAAAGTGTTTGTAGGTGTTTTTGGTCGTTGGTATATGGATTAGATATAAAGGATGTGTAATTTTGTTTACTTGTAAATAAGTCATGAATGATTACTAATATTTTTGTAATTTTATGAGATATTTCATGCTAGTTGCCAAATGATGGTTCCCACATATGTTAGGTGACACACATGGGCTGCTAAGAGCTAATCATTGGAGTGTATATACCAATAGTACATACATCTAAAAGCTGTGTATTGTACGAGTACGAATACGGGTGCATACGAGTAGAATTGTTGATGAAACTGAACGAGGATGTAATTGTAAGCATTTTTGTTAAGTAGAAGTATTTTGATAAGTGTCTTGAAGTCTTTCAAAAGTGTATGAATACATATTAAAACACTACATGTATATACATTTTAACTGAGTCGTTAAGTCATCGTTAGTCGTTACATGTAAATGTTGATTTGAAACCTTTAAGTTAACGATCTTGTTAAATGTTGTTAACCCAATTTTTATTATATCTAATGAGATGTTAAATTATTATATTATCATGATATTATGATATATTAATATATCTTAATATGATATATATACATTTAAATGTCGTTACAACGATAATCGTTACATATATGTCTCGTTTCGAAATCCTTAAGTTAGTAGTCTTGTTTTTACATATGTAGTTCATTGTTAATATACATAATGACATGTTTACCTATCGTTTATCATGATTAAACATAGTGTAACAATATCTTAATATGATTCATATATAATTAATAAGACGTTGTTATAATAATAATCGTTATATATATCGTTTCGAGTTTCTTAATTCAATAAACTCAATTTTATGTATATAACTCATTGTTAAAATAACTAATGAGATACTTACTTATCATAATATCATGTTAATTATATATATATATAATCATATATATGTCATCATATAGTTTTTACAAGTTTTACCGTTCGTGAATCATCGGTCAACTTGGGTGGTCAATTGTCTATATGAAACCTATTTCAATTAATCAAGTCTTAACAAGGTTGATTGCTTAACATGTTGGAAACACTAAATCATATAAATATCAATTTCATTTAATATATATTAACATGGAAAAGTTCGGGTCACTACAGGAAACACCATCGACCATTTTTAACTTTGGTCCGTTGGTTGATGATTTTCTTTTATTTAATCAATTTACTATAGGTATCAATATTTCTTCCTCCAGAACATCTTCTTCTTCCAGTTCCTCCTCTTCCGGTTCCTCCTCTTCTGATTCCTCTTCTTTCGGTTCCTCTTCTTCCGGTTCCTCTTCTTCCGGTTCCTCTTCGGGAATTTGTGAATCTTTCCAAATTATATTCGACTCTTCATTATAATTAGGTGAGTCAATGGGATTTTTACTAGTGGTAGACATCTATCACACAATATCAAACATATTAAGAGGTTAATATATCACATAATATTTACATGTTAATAATATATAGTTTCCAACAAAAATGTTAAGCAATCGTTTTTAAAGAAAACACGGCCGAAGTCCAAACTCACTAATGTATCCTAATAAACTCGATAAGACACACTAATGCAAATTTTTGGTTCTCTAAGACCAACGCTCGGATACTAACTGAAATGTCCCATTCATATTGATTATAAACGTTCCATATTAATTGATTTCGTCGCTAGGTTTTGACCTCTATATGAGACGTTTTTCAAAGACTGCATTCATTTTTGAAACAACCATAACCTTTATTTTATCGATAAAGGTTTAAAAAGCATTACGTAGATTATCAAATAATGATAATCTAAGATATAGCGTTTACACATGACCATTATATAATGGTTTACAATAAGAATATATTACATCAAAAATAAATTTCTTGAATGCAGTTTTTACATAATATCATACAAGCATGGACTCCAAATCTTGTCCTTATTTTAGTATGCAACAGCGGAAGCTCTTAATAATCACCTGAGAATAAACATGCTTAAAATGTCAACAAAAATGTTGGTGAGTTATAGGTTTAACCTATATATTATCAAATCATAATAATAGACCACAAGATTTCATATTTCAATATACATCCCATACATAGAGATAAAATTCATTCATATGGTGAACACCTGGTAACCGACATTAACAATATGCATATAGAATATCCCCATCATTCCGGGACACCCATCGGACATGATAATTTCGAAGTACTAAAGCATTCCAAATTCCAGAATGGGGCTTGTTGGGCCCGATAGATCTATCTTTAGGATTCGCGTCAATTTGGGGGTCTGTTCCCAAATTCTTAGGCTACCAAGCTAAAAAGGGGCATATCCGGCTTCGATCATTCACCCATATAATGTAGTTTCATTTACTTGTGTCTATTTCGTAAAACATTTATAAAATTGCATGTATTCTCATTCCAAAATATTAGATTTTAAAAGTGGGACTATAACTCACTTTCACAGATTTTTACTTCGTTGGGAAGTAAGACTTGGCCACTGGTCGATTCACGAACCTATAACAAATATGTACATATATATCAAAGTATGTTCAAAATATATTTAAAACATTTTTAATACGTTTTACTGTTTTAAGTTTATTAAGTCAGCTGTCCTCGTTAGTAACCTACAGCTAGTTGTCCATAGTTAGATGTACAGAAATAAATCGATATATATTATCTTGAATCAATCCACGACCCAGTGTATACACGTCTCAAGCTAGATCACAACTCAAAGTATATATATTTTTGGAATCAACCTCAACCCTGTATAGCTAACTCCAACATTACTGCATATAGAGTGTCTATGGTTGTTCCAAATAATATATATAGATGGGTCGATATGATATGTCAAAACATTTGCATACGTGTCTATGGTATCCCAAGATTACATAATATATTAGAATACATGTATAATACAATATGAGTTAGCTAGTATATGATTAATATAGATTTGTTACCAATTTTCACGTAGCTACAACAAGCAAAAATATCCAATCTTGTTTTACCCATAACTTCTTCGTTTTAAATCCGTTTTGAGTGTTTCAAGTTGCTATGGTTTCATATTGAACTTAAGTTTATGAATCTAAACAGAAAAAGTATAAGTTTTTAGTCAGAAATACAGGTTACAAGTCGTTTTTGTAAAGGTAGTCATTTCAGTCGAAAGAACGACGTCTAGATGACCATTTTGGAAAACATACTTCCACTTTGAGTTTAACCATGATTTTTGGATATAGTTTCATGTTCATAAGAAAAATCATTTTCCCAGAATAACAACTTTTAAATCAAAGTTTATCATAGTTTTTAATTAACTAACCCAAAACATCCCGCGGTGTTACTACGACGGCGTATATCCGGTTTTACGGTGTTTTTCGTGTTTTCCGGTTTTAAATCATTAAGTTAGCATATCATATAGATATAGAACATGTGTCTAGTTGATTTTAAATGTCAAGTTAGAAGGATTAACTTTTGTTTGCGAACAAGTTTAGAATTAACTAAACTATGTTCTAGTGATTTCAAGTTTAAACCTTCGAATAAGGTAGTTTTATATATATGAATCGAATGATGTTATGAACATCATTACTACCTCAGGTTTTGTGGATAAACCTACTGGAAATGAGAAAATCAGATCTAGCTTCAAAGGATCCTTGGATGGCTTGAAAGTTCTTGAAGCAAAATCATGACATGAAAACAAGTTCAGGTAAGATTTCCACTCGAAATAAGATTGTTATAGTTATAGAAATTGAATCAAAGTTTGAGTATGAGTATTACCTTGAATTAGAAAGATATCTTATTGTAAATAAGAAAGATTTCTTGAGATTGTATGATCACTTGAAATGGATTTGCAAGATTGAAAGTAAGCTAGCAAACTTGGAAGTGTTGTTGGTGTGTTCTTGAGTAGTTGTTTTGTATGTTGATCTAGGTTACCTAGATTGAGCTAGATTATGAAGGAAATGATGAATAACACTTAGAAAACTAATAGAGTAATTTAGATAGAGTAATTTGATGTATAAAAATGGAAATCAAAGTGTGTTTGTGGTAGGTGAAGTGTGGCGTGAAAATGGAGTCAATATAGGCTCCATTACTTTGTTGTTTTGTTAGATATTTCATGCTAGTTGCTAAATAATGGTTCCCATATGTGTTAGGTGACTCACAAGGGCTGCTATAATCTGATCATTGGAGTGTATATACCAATATTAAATACATGTAGAAGCTGGGTATTGTACGAGTACGAATACGGGTGCATACGAGTAGAATTGTTGATGAAAATGAATGAGGATATAATTGTAAGCATTTTTGTTAAGTAGAAATACTTTGATATGTGTCTTGAAGTCTTTCAAAAGTGTATGAATACATATTAAAACACTACATGTAAATACATTTTAACTGAGTCGTTAAGTCATCGTTAGTCGTTACATGTAAGTGTTGTTTTAAAGCCTTTAGGTTAACGATCCTGTTAAGTGTTGTTAACCCATTGTTTATTATATCAAATGAGATTTTAAATTATTACATTATCATGATATTATGATGTATTAATATATCTTAATATGATATAGATACAATTAAATGTCGTTACAATGATAATCGTTACATATATGCCTCGTTTCGAAATCCATAAGTTAGTAGTCTTGTTTTTACATATGTAGTTCATTGTTAATATACTTAATGATATGTTTACTTATAATAATACCATGTTAACTATATATATATATATCCATATATATGACATCATATAGTTTTTACAAGTTTTAACGTTCGTGAATCACCGGTCAACTTGGGTGGTCAATTGTCTATATAAAACCTATTTCAATTAATCAAGTCTTAACAAGTTTGATTGCTTAATATGTTGGAAACACTTAATCATATAAATATCAATTTCATTTAATATATATATATATATATATATATATATATATATATATATATATATATATATAAACATGGAAAAGTTCGGGTCATTACAACAATATTCATATCTTAGCGTATCTGTTACTGTAAACTTTGCCTGATATATGCCGTAAATTCCTCCGTAATCTACGAAATCTTTTGTTTTATATATATAGATATTCTATGTAATTAGAATATCATCTGGTATCCGAAAATCATTTCATATCGGAAAAAAATCCTTTATTCAATCGTACTAAATGGAACTCGCCACTAGTTCAAGTTCTTCGAAATCCGACAGCTATTCCGACATGGAGTTTCACTCAAGCTCCGAAAGCAGTGTGACCGGAATGGATCAACCAATTAGCCATCATATATTCTGGATGAATTGCGGATGGGTTCGTAGTGAAAGGACCCATCCTAATCCATCCGGACGAATACATTACATTTGGTTACATCGCGAGGTACTTGACCTCTATGTGATACATTTTACAAACATTACATTTGTTTTGAAAAGAAAAACTTTCCTTGCATCGAAAGTTGACGATATGCATACCATTTCACAATACATCCAACTATAATTGACTTAATAATAATCTTGATGAACTCAACGACTCGAATGCAACGTATTTTGAAATGTGTCATGAATGACTCTAAGTAATATCTCTAAAATGAGCAGATGCACAGCGGAAGATTTCTTTCATACCTGAGAATAAACATGCTTTAAAGTGTCAACCAAAAGGTTGGTGAGTTCATTAGTTTATCATAAACAATCATTTCCATTAATTTAATAGACCACAATATTTTCATTTCCATTTTTCATAAATATACGTCCCATGCATAGAGACAAAAATCATTCATATGGTGAACACCTGGTAACCGACATTAACAAGATGCATATATGTGACGACCCGAAAATTTCCGACCAAATTTAAAGTTAACCTTTATATGTTTCCGACACGATAAGCAGAATTTGTAATGTTGAATCTCAAAAAGTTTGGAACTACATTCATGTAATCAATTATCCTTTGACCGTGTTCGACGATTCACGAACAATTATGTGTATATAGATATGTATATATAATATATAATATTAACTGAAAACATTAACAAAGTATTAGATATATGATACTTTACATGAACGTATTTGTTTCGATATATTTATTGACAGAATTAAGAGATAATATCAAATGATTGAATTATCAGATACATTATGATATGATTACGGGCCTATGTTATGAGGTCCACTGTGATTTAAGAAATCTATTCTTTTTGACCACTCATTACTTAACTAGTATGATAAAATAACGATATTTATATTTTATTTTATCAAATATATATAATAATTTAAATTAATATTATATATATTTATACGCGTATTATACGTACATAGTTTTATACTTTTACTATACTTTAACTTTACCTTTACTTTACTTTTACTTTACTTTAACTTTAATAATTCATACTTTAATAATTTACTTTAATAATTCATACTTTAATAATTCACTTTAATAATTCATACTTTAATAATTCACTTTAATAATTCACTTTAATAATTCATACTTTAATAATTCACTTTAATAATTCATACTTTAATAATTCACTTTAATAATTCATACTTTAATAATTCACTTTAATAATTCATACTTTAATAATTCACTTTAATAATTCAAAAATCTATTATAAATAGAATTCAATAGGTTTTATTATTTCATAGAAACTTGAAAATATATTTCTCTAAACTCTCTCAATCGAATTACACATATATATTTTCTTTGTATTATTTCAAGATATTATTAGTATACATAAAATACTACGACGGAGTTATATTCAGACGATTTTAAAATAAGTTTTCAAACGGGATAGAGCTAAGGAAATTATGGGTTATAGCTATGGAGGTTATGGGTATTGATCGAGGGTATTGCTCGAGAGGTCAACCTAACGTTTATCATTTTTGTTTCATCTACGTACTTTCCTGCAATATTGAATCTCAATATTGATACGTGAGCACTCATAACTTAACTTTTATATTTTAATAGTGTATCCCTGACTAGTGCTCGAGTATATAGGATTATGCATGCTTGTACATTCGATATTGTCCTTAGATAGGTTTGTTGAATCCTGAATTAGATACATATGCTACTGAGATAGGGTATATGATATGCATGTCATTGGAAAGCTAGCGAAAAATTAAGAACTTTTCATTTAGATATCGATTGGTTTCGATGAACGGATTAGAAGTTATAGTCAACTGAATTTTAGTATTATTGTTAAAATAATTATTATTACTATCGTCGTTATTATTTTAATAGAAATATCATTGTTATTATAAAATATCATTATTACTATTATGTTAGTATTATCATTTTATCATAATAACATTTTTAGTAAATATAAATATTGTTATTTTTTTATAGAATAATAATAATTATTATTACAAAATAATACAACTTTTACTTATTATTATTATGATCAATATTATTTTATCAAATAAATAGGGGATACAAAGATATTTTTCACCACGCGTAATATAATTACATTAATAATACTTACCACTATAGTTTTACGATATTAAGTGAACTTTATAAATTTTACTACTTAAGATATATAAAAGTATATTTTATCATATATAAACGTTAATATAAATTTTTATTAATAAATGACTTTTATTATTATAAAATCTAATAAATATATAAAATGACTATAGTTAAGTTATATAATAAACACGTATAAATTTTAGAAGTCATTTTGGGTTAAGTTGACTTTTGTTGACTTTTGCATATTAGTCTCGAACATTAGGATTGTGGTACACTATGACTTGACCAAAAATTGTTAGACAAATATTGACCAACATATAAATATATATAATTAATATAGGTTCGTGAATCCGAGGCCAACCTTGCACTTGTTAAATGACGTTATATGTATTTTTACTACGAAATACATTATGGTGAGTTTCATTACTCCCTTTTTATATATATTTTTGGGCTGAGAATACATGCGCTGTTTTATAAATGTTTTACGAAATAGGCACAAGTACTAAAACTAATTCTATGTGCATTTAAACCAGAAATATACCCTTAGCTTGGTAACATTAAACTACTTGTCTATGTACGGTAGGCGCGAATCCTAAAGATAGATCTATTGGGCCTGACAAACCCCATCCTGACTATGGGATGCTTTAGTACTTCGAGGTTATTTTTAAACACACCTGATCTGGTGTACTTCAGAGGGTAAAACATGAACGTTAAGGCTTGTTACCGGGTGCCTACAACTTATAGAATACTTTTATACACTCGCGAGTGTACGGATATTTATAGAAACTGAAATCTTGTGGTCTATTACTATTACGGAAATGATTGATTATGATAAACTAATGAACTCACCAACCTTTTGGTTGACACTTTAAAGCATGTTTATTCTCAGGTATTAAAGAAATCTTTCGCTGTGCATTAGCTCATTTTAAGGATATTACTTGGAGTCATTCATGACATACTTTGAAAGATGTTGCATTCGAGTCGTTGAGTTCATCAAGATTAATATTAAGTCAATTATAGTTGGATGTAATATGAAATGGTATGCATGCCGTCAATTTTTTATGTAAAGAAAGTTTGTCTTTTAAAAACGAATGCAATGTTTGTAAAACGTATCATATAGAGGTTAAATACCTCGCGATGCAATCAACTATTGTGAATCGTTTATAATGTATATGAACGGATCCTTTCAGTTGGTATCAGAGCGGTGGTCTTAGCGAATCAGATCTTGCATTAGTGTGTCTAACTGATAGTTGTTAAGATGCATCAGTGAGTCTGGACTTCGACCGTGTCTGCATGTCAAAAGTTTTGCTTATCATTTTTAGTCTGAAATCATCTACTTACCACCCTTAGGAAATTACCTGCTTATCATTCTTAAGTCTAGACGCGTTTTCCTACATTTATTGCATAATAGTGTATAGACGAATTCTTATCTTAGCATATCTGTTACTGTGAACTTTGACTGACATCTTTCAAAGATTCCTCCGTAATTTATGGGATTTTGGTATTATATATACATATGTAAATTATGTATTGAAGAATACCAAATCTAAATTCTACAATCTATTTCATACAAAAAAAATTCTTTCCCTGATCATACAAGATGGATCCCTCAACCAGTTTGAATTCCTCGGATTTCGACAGCTATGCCGATATGGATTTCCACATGAGCTCCGAAAGCAGCGTGACCGGAATGGATCAACCAATTAGCCATCATCTATTCTGGATGAATTGGGGATGGGTTCGTAATCTACTTAACCATTGGAGACAAGAAGAAGGTGATCCATTTCATCCACCACATTGCCCTCTTGGCAATGAACCTGAAGCACTTACTGGCGAACCTGTCCAAAACACCATTTTCTCTCTCATTTCCAGAGTATCTCGTCATGATTATATACTAGACCAAATTCTAGATCTTATTTATCCGCTCGTCCGAACTGACAATCACCCCGGTGTAATAGAAGAAGTCAACGAGCTTCGCGCTCGGGTAGTGGCTTTGGAGAATATGGTGCAAAGGTTACAAACGCCAACAGCAGCACCAGCAGCATAACCAGTACCACCATCAACAACATCAACAGTACCATTACCACCACCAACAACAACCGCAACGCAAACCTCAACTTCACAATCTGTCCCACGAGCATCGACGTCATACGCCATGTAGATACCAAGGAATACCACAACGATTAAGTATTGATTCATAACTTCATTGGGGAAACATTCTACGGCGATTATGTAATTTCTAAAGTTTAGAAATTATCTATCCTAGCCTTAACCATAAATCAAATGAGTTTAATTTAATATTAACTCATTAAATCTATATTACATCTGAAGAAATATATACATATATATTTCCATAAAGACTGTAATAAAATTCTTTTGTACAAAATATTAATTGTGAATTTTTTTTTAACGGGTAGGTAATACCCGAGAGATATATAAATTCACAATTAATATGTTACATTCTTCGAATCTGATTCAGCAAGTCATCCATTATACTCCCTACTTTCACAACAATATACATTCTTTTATAGAAATCAAAACAACCATACTCATTCAAAATCTAATTACATATTCTGATTTTAAAATCTCAGAATTCGATTCAAGATATAACCGAAATCATCACTCTTAGATTCCTACATCTTTCAAAACTATACTTTGACTTCAAAACTGTCCTAGAATCTCATTTCTATTCATGGAACTCACAAAAATATTTGTATCATTCAAAATCTTAGAACATCATATGTATATTAACAATTACAATATGTGTTCAAACACTTCGAAATTCCTAAAGACATGCGAGATGATTATCCAACCACACATTACCCACTGTCATGCACCTGAAAAGCTCTCGAAACCAAAGTTATAGTTTAACATGTATCCATGTCAGATCCTTTGATATTTATTACCAAATATAATTTTTCAATCTCTTTTCAAAATAGACAGTTTTGTCACAGCTCCAGCAAATCACCTTCATTTGTTTATACGAATAAACCCTTCATCATGGTTACCGGGGAACCTTTCATATCTCGTCACATTAGCAGTAAACTTATCAACAACTTCATTAACCTTCGACTTAAGCCTCTCCGAAAATCCACTATACTTATTCATTAAAACCCCATCATGTACTCACTTACATCATGTAACAATAATTGTCACACCAACTACTGGGAATTAGCAATCAGTATTTTGAATTTCGCGACAATTTTACGTTAAAAGTTATATGTATACATATAACGTCTATCTCCTAGACTTACATACTTCGAATGTGAATTTTCTGAAAAACATCCCAAACTATGAACTAGTTCTCCAAAATTGGAAAAATGCTGATGAAGCAGCAAAAACTGTAAACGACTTTAACAGTCAAAAGTTTGATGATAAAGAATAGTATGGTGGTAAAGAAGAGAAAAAGAGAAGGTTTGAAACTGGAAAATGGATTGAGCAGACCATGAAGGAGGCTGTGGACAAATCACAAAGACTAAACCTGCCTTCAAAGGATCCAAATGTTTCAGTGTCTACTGAAATCGTTAGCAAACAACTTACTTCTTATTCTAAACCTTCACAGACAAATCTTCTTCATCATCCATCTATGTTAAGAATTCTAAGATATTATCGTATCTTTTATTATAAATATCTTCGATATTCCTGAAGATATTTTCACAACTATTCTTATCCGAAATCTTTTATCTCTTCGCAATATCTGCGTTACAACATAAAAAGAAACTGTGTTAGTTTCTAAATTCTGAAGAAGAAAAAAATTCGAATTTAAAATAGGAATGTTTTTAAAGCAGTGTTGGGAACTGAAACATGAGTTAGTATAATATAATGACACTTGATCAACGTGATTATATTAAAGTAAGTCATGCTGAGTTTCTAATGGAACGTGATGATTCATAGAACATATCGTCATCATGTACTATTTACACGACTCTTACATTCTACCCAATTTCCAAACATATTAAGAACATATCATCTTGATAGCTCTATATTTTCATATATTCTGGTAAGTTGCCAAATTAAGATCGTGCCATTACGATTTTCTTCTTGGAACATTAACTATGTTCATCCAAAAATTCATATCTACGAATTCTGGACCATTATCCGCTTGACTTAAGGCTGAGAAGAGAAAATGAAAGCATGAAGCTCCGAAATATAATGGAGAATATAAAGCCCGATAACAACCTCGAAATTACAAACCGTGTATATCAATGTGTATAGCAATATAAAGACACGGGAGAATGAAAAACACAATAACCCCAAGGTAATGGTAGAAGAAAATAACTTCCTCCGGTGGTAGATGAAAAAGAAGAATGACAGATATGAAAGTTAAGAGTATATCAAGAATCAATACTGGATGAAGCATATTAACGAATGCTTTAAAGTATGAATTGGGGAGAAAGACTAGAAGGTGTGAGCTGTGGAAATAAAGAAACGAAGGGGGTGGATTTATAGTAAAATATCAGACAGAGAAATCGAGACAGATTATCGCATTTAATCAAAGAAGGTCATGATTTTCTTAATCGCCGAAGAACCAAATCTTATTGCAAAGATTTTCTTTAAATCCAATGAATTCTGGAAATCAATCATAACTACGTCATCGGTTAAAATAAATATACGTTTACTCATTTCACTCTCTTGCGATAGCTTCACTTATACTCTTCGCGTAATCAAATTGTTTTATCTATATTACTCAATGATGATAAAACTCTATTTATCAACTCATATTCGTCATGAAAACATTTTTATAGTTAGCCATGACGACCTCGATCAAATTTCGGGACGAAATTTCTTTAACGGGTATGTACTGTGACGACCCAAAAATTTCCGACCAAATTTAAACTTAACCTTTATATGTTTCCGACACGATAAGCAGAATTTGTAATGTTGAATCTCAAAAAGTTTGGAACTACATTCATGTAATCAATTATCCTTTGACCGTGTTCGACGATTCACGAACAATTATGTGTATATAGATATGTATATATAATATATAATATTAACTGAAAACATTAACAAAGTATTAGATATATGATACTTTACATGAACGTATTTGTTTCGATATATTTATTGACAGAATTAAGAGATAATATCAAATGATTGAATTATCAGATACATTATGATATGATTACGGGCCTATGTTATGAGGTCCACTGTGATTTAAGAAATCTATTCTTTTTGACCACTCATTACTTAACTAGTATGATAAAATAACGATATTTATATTTTATTTTATCAAATATATATAATGATTTAAATTAATATTATATATATTTATACGCGTATTATACGTACATAGTTTTATACTTTTACTATACTTTAACTTTACCTTTACTTTACTTTTACTTTACTTTAACTTTAATAATTCATACTTTAATAATTCACTTTAATAATTCATACTTTAATAATTCACTTTAATAATTTATACTTTAATAATTCACTTTAATAATTCACTTTAATAATTCATACTTTAATAATTCACTTTAATAATTCATACTTTAATAATTCACTTTAATAATTCATACTTTAATAATTCACTTTAATAATTCATACTTTAATAATTCACTTTAATAATTCAAAAATCTATTATAAATAGAATTCAATAGGTTTTATTATTTCATAGAAACTTGAAAATATATTTCTCTAAACTCTCTCAATCGAATTACACATATATATTTTCTTTGTATTATTTCAAGATATTATTAGTATACATAAAATACTACGACGGAGTTATATTCAGACGATTTTAAAATAAGTTTTCAAACGGGATAGAGCTAAGGAAATTATGGGTTATAGCTATGGAGGTTATGGGTATTGATCGAGGGTATTGCTCGTGAGGTCAACCTAACGTTTATCATTTTCGTTTCATCTACGTACTTTCCTGCAATATTGAATCTCAATATTGATACGTGAGCACTCATAACTTAACTTTTATATTTCAATAGTGTATCCCTGACTAGTGCTCGAGTATATAGGATTATGCATGCTTGTACATTTGATATTGTCCTTAGATAGGTTTGTTGAATCCTGAATTAGATACATATGCTACTGAGATAGGGTATATGATATGCATGTCATTGGAAAGCTAGCGAAAAATTAAGAACTTTTCATTTAGATATCGATTGGTTTCGATGAACGGATTAGAAGTTATAGTCAATTGAATTTTAGTATTATTGTTAAAATGATTATTATTACTATCGTCGTTATTATTTTAATAGAAATATCATTGTTATTATAAAATATCATTATTACTATTATGTTAGTATTATCATTTTATCATAATAACATTTTTAGTAAATATAAATATTGTTATTTTTTTATAGAATAATAATAATTATTATTACAAAATAATACAACTTTTACTTATTATTATTATGATCAATATTATTTTATCAAATAAATAGGGGATACAAAGATATTTTTCACCACGCGTAATATAATTACATTAATAATACTTACCACTATAGTTTTACGATATTAAGTGAACTTTATAAATTTTACTACTTAAGATATATAAAAGTATATTTTATCATATATAAACGTTAATATAAATTTTTATTAATAAATGACTTTTATTATTATAAAATCTAATAAATATATTTAAATATATAAAATGACTATAGTTAAGTTATATAATAAACACGTATAAATTTTAGAAGTCATTTTGGGTTAAGTTGACTTTTGTTGACTTTTGCATATTAGTCTCGAGCATTAGGATTGTGGTACACTATGACTTGACCAAAAATTGTTAGACAAATATTGACCAACATATAAATATATATAATTAATATAGGTTCGTGAATCCGAGGCCAACCTTGCACTTGTTAAATGATGTTATATGTATTTTTACTACGAAATACAGTATGGTGAGTTTCATTACTCCCTTTTTATATATATTTTTGGGCTGAGAATACATGCGCTGTTTTATAAATGTTTTACGAAATAGGCACAAGTACTAAAACTAATTCTATGTGGGTTTAAACCAGAAATATACCCTTAGCTTGGTAACATTAAACTACTTGTCTATGTACGGTAGGCGCGAATCCTAAAGATAGATCTATTGGGCCTGACAAACCCCATCCTGACTATGGGATGCTTTAGTACTTCGAGGTTATTTTTAAACACACCTGATCTGGTGTACTTCAGAGGGTAAAACATGAACGTTAAGGCTTATTACCGGGTGCCTACAACTTATAGAATACTTTTATACACTCGCGATGAAATGTCCCGTTCTTATTGATTAAAAACGTTCCATATTAATTGATTTCGTTGCGAGATTTTGACCTCTATATGAGACGTTTTTCAAAGACTGCATTCATTTTAAAACAAACCATAACCTTTATTTCATCAATAAAGGTTTAAAAAGCTTTACGTAGATTATCAAATAATGATAATCTAAAACATCCTGTTTACACACGACCATTACATAATGGTTTACAATACAAATATGTTACAACAAAATAAGTTTCTTGAATGCAGTTTTTACACAATATCATACAAGCATGGACTCCAAATCTCGTCCTTATTTAAGTATGCGACAGCGGAAGCTCTTAATAATCAACTGAGAATAAACATGCTTAAAACGTCAACAAAAATGTTGGTGAGTTATAGGTTTAACCTATATATATCAAATCATAATAATAGACCACAAGATTTCATATTTCAATACACATCCCATACATAGAGATAAAAATCATTCATATGGTGAACACCTGGTAACCGACATTAACAAGATGCATATATAAGAATATCCCCATCATTCCGGGACACCCTTCGGATATGATATAAATTTCAAAGTACTAAAGCATCCGGTACTTTGGATGGGGTTTGTTAAGCCCAATAGATCTATCTTTAGGATTCGCGTCAATTAGGGTGTCTGTTCCCTAATTCTTAGATTACCAGACTTAAATAAAAGGGGCATATTCGATTTCGATAATTCAACCATAGAATGTAGTTTCACGTACTTGTGTCTATTTTGTAAATCATTTATAAAACCTGCATGTATTCTCATCCCAAAAATATTAGATTTTAAAAGTGGGACTATAACTCACTTTCACAGATTTTTACTTCGTCGGGAAGTAAGACTTGGCCACTGGTTGATTCACGAACCTATAACAATATATACATATATATCAAAGTATGTTCAAAATATATTTACAACACTTTTAATATATTTTGATGTTTTAAGTTTATTAAGTCAGCTGTCCTCGTTAGTAACCTACAATTAGTTGTCCACAGTTAGATGTACAGAAATAAATCGATAAATATTATCTTGAATCAATCCACGACCCAGTGTATACGTATCTCAGTATTGATCACAACTCAAACTATATATATTTTAGAATCAACCTCAACCCTGTATAGCTAACTCCAACATTCACATATAGAGTGTCTATGGTTGTTCCGAAATATATATAGATGTGTCGACATGATAGGTCGAAACATTGTATACGTGTCTATGGTATCTCAAGATTACATAATATACAATACAAGTTTATTAAGTTATGGTTGGAATAGATTTGTTACCAATTTTCACGTAGCTAAAATGAGAAAAATTATCCAATCTTGTTTTACCCATAACTTCTTCATTTTAAATCCGTTTTGAGTGAATCAAATTGCTATGGTTTCATATTGAACCTTATTTTATGAATCTAAATAGAAAAAGTATAGGTTTATAGTCGGGAAAATAAGTTACAAGTCGTTTTTGTAAAGGTAGTCATTTCAGTCGAAAGAACGACGTCTAGATGACCATTTTAGAAAACATACTTCCACTTTGAGTTTAACCATAATTTTTGGATATAGTTTCATGTTCATAATAAAAATCATTTTCTCAGAATAACAACTTTTAAATCAAAGTTTATCATAGTTTTTAATTAACTAACCCAAAACAGCCCGCGGTGTTACTACGACGGTGTAAATCCGGTTTTACGGTGTTTTTCGTGTTTCCAGGTTTTAAATCATTAAGTTAGCATATCATATAGATATAGAACATGTGTTTAGTTGATTTTAAAAGTCAAGTTAGAAGGATTAATTTTTGTTTGCGAACAAGTTTAGAATTAACTAAACTATGTTCTAGTGATTACAAGTTTAAACCTTCGAATAAGATAGCTTTATACGTATGAATCGAATGATGTTATGAACATCATTACTACCTTAATTTCCTTGGATAAACCTACTGGAAAAGAGAAAAATGGATCTAGCTTCAACGGATCCTTGGATGGCTCGAAGTTCTTGAAGCAGAATCATGACACGAAAACAAGTTCAAGTAAGATCATCACTTGAAATAAGATTGTTATAGTTATAGAAATTGAACCAAAGTTTGAATATGATTATTACCTTGTATTAGAATGATAACCTACTGTAAGAAACAAAGATTTCTTGATATTGGATGATCACCTTACAAGATTGGAAGTGAGCTAGCAAACTTGAAAGTATTCTTGATTTTATGTAACTAGAACTTGTAGAATATATGAAGAACACTTAGAACTTGAAGATAGAACTTGAGAGAGATCAATTAGATGAAGAAAATTGAAGAATCAAAGTGTTTGTAGGTGTTTTTGGTCGTTGGTGTATGGATTAGATATAAAGGATATGTAATTTTATTTTCATGTAAATAAGTCATGAATGATTACTCATATTTTTGTAATTTTATGAGATATTTCATGCTAGTTGCCAAATGATGGTTCCCACATGTGTTAGGTGACTCACATGGGCTGCTAAGAGCTGATCATTGGAGTGTATATACCAATAGTACATACATCTAAAAGCTGTGTATTGTACGAGTACGAATACGGGTGCATACGAGTAGAATTGTTGATGAAACTGAACGAGGATGTAATTGTAAGCATTTTTGTTAAGTAGAAGTATTTTGATAAGTGTATTGAAGTCTTTCAAAAGTGTATAAATACATATTAAAACACTACATGTATATACATTTTAACTGAGTCGTTAAGTCATCGTTAGTCGTTACATGTAAGTGTTGTTTTTAAACCTTTAGGTTAACGGTCTTGTTAAATGTTGTTAACCCAATGTTTATAATATCAAATGAGATTTTAAATTATTATATTATCATGATATTATCATGTATGAATATCTATTAATATGATATATATACATTAAATGTCTTTACAACGATAATCGTTACATATATGTCTCGTTTAAAAATCATTAAGTTAGTAGTCTTGTTTTTACATATGTAGTTCATTGTTAATATACTTAATGATATGTTTACTTATCATAGTATCATGTTAACTATATATATATCCATATATATGTCATCATATAGTTTTTACAAGTTTTAACGTTCGTGAATCACCGGTCAACTTGGGTGGTCAATTGTCTATATGAAACATATTTCAATTAATCAAGTCTTAACAAGTTTGATTGCTTAACATGTTGGAAACATTTAATCATGTAAATATCAATCTCAATTAATATATATAAACATGAAAAAGTTCGGGTCACTACAGTACCTACCCGTTAAATAAATTTCGTCCCGAAATTTTAAGCTGTTGAAGGTGTTGACGAATCTTCTGGAAATAGATGCGGGTATTTCTTCTTCATCTGATCTTCACACTCCCAGGTGAACTCGGGTACTCTACGAGCATTTCATCGAACCTTATGTCATAACCCGTCCTTAACCATAAGAACGTGTTAGATAACGTATGATTTCATTGCGAGGTATTGACCTCTATATGCGACATTTTTAAAAAGGAAAACTGCATATATTATACATTACAAACCAAACCATTATTTTTGTTACAAGCTTTAGACAATAAAAAGATGATTATCGTTTAACGATAATCTTCGACTTACAAACTTTACAAATGATAATAACAACACGATTTCTAGCATATTTTACAACACACGTCCTCGGATATGCAGTTTTATTTTTGACACAAATATGAGTACGCATGATCCTGCTTAGATTCAACATAATGCAGCGGAAGCTTTAATTATCACCTGAGAATAAACATGTTTAAAAACGTCAACATAAAGTTGGTGAGATATAGGTTTAGTGCGCAGCAATATATATATATAGACCACAAGATTTCGTATATAAACATTTCAATAAAAATATTCTAAGTGGTTGAGCACTTGGTAACCATACTTAACATTTTATCACATCGCATATTCCCTTTATTATGAAATCTTACTACACCGTACCAAGTGTAGTCACCGAAACGAAGTACTGTGCAACCGTTGAATACTGGTCGTCCAGTCCGGTTGGGGTTGTCAGGCCCGATAGATCTATCAACAGGATTCGCGTTTACAATACCGCTGTAAATAATAGTTACCAAGCTACAGGGAAGTATGCCAGTGGTACAACTCAACGTAGAATATATTTTTCAGTTACTTGTGTCCATAATGTAAAACATAAAATACATGTATTCTCATCCCGAAATATTTAGAGTTTAAAAGTGGGACTATATACTCACTCTTGTCTTGATGATATATATATTTTGACTCGGTCTTCCGGTTGATATCACGAACCTATCCATATATAATATATCAATATGTTTTCATTTTAAAACAAACGTTATATATATATATATACTTGTTATACTTTTAATATTTTGAATATTTCCTTAGTCCGTAGTTAGCATTCCGATGTTCGTAATTCAATTTTTAATGGTTCATTTTTAGATGTTTAATATACCCGCAATAAACAAAACCCCCAACGAAATAAATAAAACCCCATCGTATATGTATTGGTCGAGATTAATCTTGACCCATGGTACCGGTGTTGTCAAATGACGTGTTGCGTACATAAAGTACCGGTGTTGTCAAATGACGTGTTGCGTACAATCATGGGATCTTATGATTAATCTTCTCGTGTTGTTTACGGGTGATCCTGAACCATATAAAATTGAATTATAAGTACATATATATAAAATATCATGTTATCTTAGAAATATGTGATTTATATCATTTTTTTCCAATTGATCCCGTAGTTGAAATGATCTAGGATAACCAATTTTGTTTCGGTCATAGTTTCTTCGTTACAAATCCGTTTTCGTTGATTCAAATTGCCATCTTCTTGGATCGAGTTCTTCTTTAAGACTATGAACTGTAAATACCTTGGTTTGTATTCAAAATCATACGGCATAAGTGAAAGTTTAGTGAAACATATGAAGTTAAACATTTTTGTTACAACAAAATCATTTAATGACCATTTTTCTAAAAATACTTATACTTTGAAAAACCAAGTTTTACCTTGTTAAATTAGCATATACATAAGTTATATTACAGGTCTTGAAGTATTTTAAAAGTTAAGTTAGAAGGATCTATTTAGTTTGCAAACAAGTTTGAAAACATTCAAACTATGTTCTTGTTGTTAAACTTTTGTACCACAAAATAAGATAGCTATATATATATGAATCGAATAAGGTTATGAACATAGATTCTACCTCAAGTTCCTTGGATAAGTTTGCTGTAAAAGAGGAGTAAGAAGCTAGAATCAAAAGGGTGATAGAAGTGGATGAAAGATTGGAAGTAAGTTGGTGTTCTTGGAGGGTTTTCTTGAAGTGTTTTTGTATGGTTTTCTTATGGTGTTTTAGTATGGTTTTTGAAGCTAGATCTTTATGGAATTTTGCTGGGTTGTTATGGAGTTTAGAGAGTAAGAAAGAGTGTGTGTTTTAGCTAGAGAATGGAAGTAAAAATGAACTAAAATGATGATACATATATACACCATAAAAAACGTGTTTCATGGGCATACATGGACAAATTTTAGTTTGTAATCTTGTTAATTAGTCAAGTAATCATCCAAAAGTAATTACCTAGCTCTAAGGGCATGAATAATGGCTGGTTAGGTGGTGATTTTGATGTGTATTTACTATTAGTAAATACGTATAGAAGCTTGGTATGATACGAGTACAAATACTCTAGGTATATGTATAGAAATTTTGTGAAAAATGGAATGAGGATTCAAATATAGCTATCTTTTGTGAATACACTTATATGGTTTTATATATTTAAGTCTTTAAAAGTAATTAAATACATTACTTATACAATATATGTATAACATTATAAGTCTTAAGTATATATGTCAAATAACGTTACGTATTGTTATCGTTTTGAAAACTTAAGTTAGTAGTTTCAAAATACACATATAACTTGTTGTTATTAATATAAAATGAGGTATTAAAACATTCTTTAATCATGTTAAATATGTATATATACATATATATACACAAACGTATAATTATCATATATTGTATAGTTCGTGATATCATCGGTCACACTAGGCGGTCAAACGTTATGTAAAACTCTTTTCGGAAACATAAATCTCAACAATTTGGATTGCTTATCAAGTTGGTAATGTTTAATTTATGTAAATATCAATCTTATAAGTATAGTACGATCGAAAAAGTGCGGGTCGTTACATTACCTCCCCGTTAAATAAATTTCGTCCCGAAATTTTAAAATTGTACCTATTTTGCGTCATCGAGAAACAAGTGCGGATACTTTCGTTTCATCTGATCCTCTCGTTCCCAAGTAAACTCGGGACCTCTTCTAGCATTCCAACGAACCTTAACAATCGGTATATTACTCTGTTTGAGCTGTTTAACTTCACGGTCCATGATTTCGATTGGTTCTTCGACGAATTGTAGTTTCTCGTCGACATGGATTTCTTCAAGAGGAATGGTAAGGTCTTCCTTTGCAAGACACTTCTTAAGGTTCGAGATGTGAAAGGTATTATGTACTCCGGCGAGTTGTTGCGGTAACTCGAGTCGATAAGCTACCGGTCCAATGCGTTCGATGATCTTGAACGGGCCTACGTACCTTGGGTTCAGTTTGCCCCTTTTGCCGAAACGTATTACACCTTTCCAAGGTGACACCTTTAGCATAACCATGTCCCCAACCTGAAACTCTAATGGTTTCCTTCGAACATCGGCGTAGCTCTTTTGGCGACTACGGGATGTTTTCAATCTCTCCTTGATTTGTACTATCTTCTCGGTCGTTTCGTGTATGATCTCGGGACCAGTTAAATGTCGATCTCCTACTTCATTCCAACAGATAGGAGATCTACACTTCCTTCCATACAATGCTTCGAATGGTGCAGCTCCAATGCTCGCATGATAACTATTATTATACGAGAATTCTGCTAACGGTAGATATTTATCCCATCCGTTTCCAAAATCGATCACACATGCCCTGAGCATGTCTTCAAGAGTCTGAATTGTTCTTTCACTCTGCCCGTCGGTCTGCGGATGATATGCGGTACTCATATCCAAACGAGTTCCTAGTGCCTCCTGTAGTGATTGCCAGAATTTTGAGGTAAATCTACTATCACGATCGGATATAATGGAAATAGGTATTCCATGCCTTGAAACAACTTCCTTTATATACAATCGTAATAGTTTCTCCATTCTATCCGTTTCCTTTATAGGCAAGAAATGTGCAGACTTGGTGAGACGATCAACAATCACCCAAATGGTGTCGTATCCCCAGGCAGTCTTTGGTAACTTCGTGATGAAATCCATGGTAATACCGTCCCATTTCCATTCTGGAATTTCTGGTTGTTGAAGTAACCCTGACGGCTTCTGGTGTTCTGCTTTAACCTTGGAACAAGTTAAACACTCCCCAACATATGTTGCAACGTCTGTTTTTAAATTAGGCCACCAATAATGCGTCTTAAGATCTTGGTACATCTTTCCAACTCCAGGATGTATCGAATATCTTGTCTTATGTGCCTCGTTCAATATCAACTTCCTTAATCCACCCAACTTCGGTACCCAAATACGATTTGCAAAATATCGAATTCCATCTTCCCGCATAACGAGTTGCTTCTCATACTTCTTCATTATTTCATTTCCTATATTTTCTTTAGTAAGTGCTTCTCGTTGAACTTCTTTGATTTGTGAGTTGAGATTCATGCGAATTTTTATGTTCATCGCTCGTACTCGAATTGGTTCTCGTTCCTTTCTGCTTAAAGCATCAGCCACCACGTTCGCCTTTCCGGGATGATAACGAATTTCACAATCATAGTCGTTTATTAACTCGACCCACCTACGTTGCCTCATGTTCAATTGTTTCTGATCAAAAATATGTTGAAGGCTTTTATGATCAGTAAATACAGTGAATTTAACCCCATACAAGTAATGTCTCCACATCTTCAATGCAAACACGACTGCTCCCAGTTCTAGATCATGCGTCGTATAATTCCGCTCGTGAATCTTCAATTGTCGGGATGCAAATGCAATTACTTTCTTTCGTTGCATAAGAACACAACCAAAACCTTGTCGCGAAGCGTCACAATATATTTCAAAATCATCGTTCCCTTCAGGTAACGATAAAATAGGCGCCGTAGTTAACTTCTTCTTCAATAATTGAAATGCGTTCTCCTGCTCCGAGGTCCATTCGTATTTCTTCCCTTTTTGCGTTAATGCTGTCAACGGCTTAGCTATTCGAGAAAAATCTTGAATAAACCTTCTATAATAACCGGCTAAACCCAAAAATTGGCGTATCTGCATTGGTGTCTTAGGAGTCTCCCATTTTTCAATGGCTTCAATTTTTGCTGGATCAACCTGAATTCCTTTGCTACTAACAACGTGGCCAAGAAATTGTACTTCTTTCAACCAGAAAGCACACTTAGAAAATTTAGCATAAAGTTGTTCTTTTCTCAACAACTCCAGTATCAACCTTAAATGCTCTTCATGCTCTTGCTCACTCTTGGAATAGATAAGAATATCATCAATGAAAACGATAACAAACTTATCTAAATACGGACTACAAACTCGATTCATGAGGTCCATGAATACAGCTGGCGCATTCGTCAATCCAAACGGCATAACCAAAAATTCGTAATGACCATAACGTGTCCGAAAAGCAGTTTTCGGAATGTCCTCTTCTTTGACGCGTAGTTGATGATAGCCCGATCTTAAGTCGATTTTTGAATAAACACATGATCCTTGCAATTGATCAAATAAGTCATCAATTCTCGGTAGTGGATACCGATTCTTGATAGTTAACTTATTTAATTCACGATAGTCTATACACATCCTAAAAGATCCATCTTTCTTCTTAACAAACAAAATTGGAGCTCCCCACGGTGAAGTACTCGGTCGTATGAATCCACGGTCCAGTAATTCTTTTAACTGACTTTGAAGTTCTTTTAACTCGGACGGTGCAAGTCTATATGGAGCACGAGCCACTGGTGCAGCTCCTGGTACTAAATCTATTTGAAATTCTACCGATCTAAATGGAGGTAATCCCGGCAATTCTTCCGGAAAAACTTCAGGAAAATCTCTTGCCACAGGCACGTCGTTGATGCACTTTTCTTTCTTTTCGACTTTATTAACATGTGCTAAAATAGCGTAACATCCCTTTTCTAAACACTTCTTGGCTTTCAAACAGCTAATGAGTTTTAGCTTTGAATTACCCTTCTCTCCATAAATCATCACCGGTATTTTATCCTTACCAGGAATACGAATTGCCTTCTTGGCACAAACAACTTCCGCTCCTATTTTGGACATCCAGTCCATGCCGACTATTACATCAAAACCTCCTAATTCTACGGGTATTAAGTCGATTTTAAACGTTTCTCCGGCTAGATTTATTTCACAATCACGACAAATTTTATCGGCTTTAATTAGTTTACCATTAGCTAACTCAATCAAGTACTTAGCATCCAGAGGTAATGATGGACAATTCAATTTAGTGTAAAAATTTATACACACGTAACTTCTATCGGCGCCAGTATCAAATAAAATAGATGCTGATAAGTTATTAATGGTAAACGTACCCGTAACAAGTTCCGGGTCTTCTCGTGCCTCTCTAGCATTAATAACAAACGCTCTTCCACGTGCAGGTCCGCCATTCTGATTCGGGCACTGGCTCTTATAATGACCTTGTTTTCCACACCCAAAACAAGTAATGTTAGCCAAAGCAGTTCTATTTGCGTTGGTGGCAGGAGTCTTGTTGCCATTTGTAACGAGAGCCTTACAATCTTCAGCAAGATGACCTTGTCGATTACACTTGGTGCATAACACACTACAGTAACCAAAGTGATGTTTGTGGCAACGGTTGCATAAAGGATTTTGTCCTTTGTAACCAAAGCCTGAACCGCTACCCGCACCTTTCGTGGTTTCTTGTTTCTTATAAGGCTGTTGTTGGTTACCTCGATCATAACCTCCATTCCACTTTTTCTTGTTCCCCAATACCTTCACCTCAGTATTGAATGCTTTCTTGTCCAAAATGATCTGATCCATTAGCTCGTTCGCCATGGTTATAGCTTCATGAATTGTTTTAGGTTTCGATGCTGTAACGTTTGCCTTGACCTTTTTGGGCAAACCACCTTTGTACATTTCAATCTTCCGTGCTTCGGTTGGAACCAATTCAGGACATAGTAAAACCAATTCCATGAATCGCTGATTGTAGTTGGTGATTTCAGTACCAACCACCTTCAAACTTCGTAACTCATCTTCTAACTTAATAACCTCATTCCTTGGACAATACTCGGTGATTATCATTGCTTTGAATTCTTCCCACGGAGTATCATAAGCTACATCTCCTCCTACCGCCTTCACATAATTCTTCCACCATGTGAGTGCACTATCTTGTAAAGTGCACGATGCAAACTTGGTCATGTCTTTTTCATCACAACCGCTGATTTTGAACACCGTCTCCATCTTTTCTATCCATCGGGTTAAACCGATAGGTCCTTCCGTTCCACTGAATGATGATGGCTTGCAAGCTTGGAACGTCTTGTAGGAGCATCCTACACGAGGATTTGGATTAACTGCAGCAGCTCTTGCAGCCTCAACCCATAACATTCTGTCGTTCACTCGCTGGTTGATGAGTTCCTCGAGTTCTTGTTCCGTCATTCGATTCAATCGCGCCATTTCCTAATGAAAGAAAATAATTATTCACATGGATTATTATAGATGTAGTGTGTATTTATAGTACATTATAGCTTATTAATAATATGAACTAGGTATTATTATAAAAGCCTTTTCTTCTTATTAGCGTTTTATAATTATATCTTGGGTAGTACCTACCCGTTAATGTTCATACTTAATAGCTTAGTACAGAATCAATTACTACAATCTAAATAATACTTAACCATGGAAAATTATTGCATTTCATACTTCAATATTTTACATATGCTTATCTTACATCGAACATTAAGCAAACCACACTATTAATATTATACAAAACATTATTCGGTTCCATGGTTTGACACAGCAGCGCATCGTTTGATCTATTTTCTAGGACGTTTAGACACAAAGATTTGCTTAACGCTTATCCTAATTGTCTGCCTATTTTTTGGCTGTGGGACTGAAGAACTGGATGCCGGGACAGAACGAATAGGAATAGCGGGGATAGGGGTGGTAGTGTTGAGTGGAATTGGTGCCACATCATTCTCATTAAACTCGGGATTTGGATTTTCTAATTCATTAGCCTTTCGTTTCTTTCCTAGTTCGAACTCGTCTTTTGTAATTTCCTGTATTTCTTCCTCGGGTTCACTTTCCTCCTCGGGTTCACTTTCCTCCTCGGGTTCACTTTCCTCCTCGGGTTCACTTTCCTGGTTCTCTATAGTTGGTTCATCCGGAATTTGTGAGTCTTCCCCAAGGATATCATTTTCGTCATCGGACAGGTTAATGACTGGAACGCCATCTGAAGATTCTGATTCGGAGTCGTTGATTGTGATAACAATTTTTGAGCTCGACATCTATCACACAACAATTAACCCATTAGTACTTATATAATATTTACATATAAATTTTAACCAACAGTGATAAGCAATGGTTTTTTTTTTTTTTAAATCAGACCCGGTCAAAGTCCAGACTTACTAATGTATCCTAACGGCTTCTCGGTTAGACACACTAATGCAGACCTGGTTCGCTAAGACCAACGCTCTGATACCACATGTCATAACCCGTCCTTAACCATAAGAACGTGTTAGATAACGTATGATTTCATTGCGAGGTATTGACCTCTAAATGCGACATTTTTAAAAAGGAAAACTGCATATATTATACATTACAAACCAAACCATTATTTTTGTTACAAGCTTTAGACAATAAAAAGATGATTATCGTTTAACGATAATCTTCGACTTACAAACTTTACAAATGATAATAACAACACGATTTCTAGCATATTTTACAACACACGTCCTCGGATATGCAGTTTTATTTTTGACACAAATATGAGTACGCATGATCCTGCTTAGATTCAACATAATGCAGCGGAAGCTTTAATTATCACCTGAGAATAAACATGTTTAAAAACGTCAACATAAAGTTGGTGAGATATAGGTTTAGTGCGCAGCAATATATATATATAGACCACAAGATTTCGTATATAAACATTTCAATAAAAATATTCTAAGTGGTTGAGCACTTGGTAACCATACTTAACATTTTATCACATCGCATATTCCCTTTATTATGAAATCTTACTACACCGTACCAAGTGTAGTCACCGAAACGAAGTACTGTGCAACCGTTGAATACTGGTCGTCCAGTCCGGTTGGGGTTGTCAGGCCCGATAGATCTATCAACAGGATTCGCGTTTACAATACCGCTGTAAATAATAGTTACCAAGCTACAGGGAAGTATGCCAGTGGTACAACTCAACGTAGAATATATTTTTCAGTTACTTGTGTCCATAATGTAAAACATAAAATACATGTATTCTCATCCCGAAATATTTAGAGTTTAAAAGTGGGACTATATACTCACTCTTGTCTTGATGATATATATATTTTGACTCGGTCTTCCGGTTGATATCACGAACCTATCCATATATAATATATCAATATGTTTTCATTTTAAAACAAACGTTATATATATATATATATATATATATATATATACTTGTTATACTTTTAATATTTTGAATATTTCCTTAGTCCGTAGTTAGCATTCCGATGTTCGTAATTCAATTTTTAATGGTTCATTTTTAGATGTTTAATATACCCGCAATAAACAAAACCCCCAACGAAATAAATAAAACCCCATCGTATATGTATTGGTCGAGATTAATCTTGACCCATGGTACCGGTGTTGTCAAATGACGTGTTGCGTACATAAAGTACCGGTGTTGTCAAATGACGTGTTGCGTACAATCATGGGATCTTATGATTAATCTTCTCGTGTTGTTTACGGGTGATCCTGAACCATATAAAATTGAATTATAAGTACATATATATAAAATATCATGTTATCTTAGAAATATGTGATTTATATCATTTTTTTCCAATTGATCCCGTAGTTGAAATGATCTAGGATAACCAATTTTGTTTCGGTCATAGTTTCTTCGTTACAAATCCGTTTTCGTTGATTCAAATTGCCATCTTCTTGGATCGAGTTCTTCTTTAAGACTATGAACTGTAAATACCTTGGTTTGTATTCAAAATCATACGGCATAAGTGAAAGTTTAGTGAAACATATGAAGTTAAACATTTTTGTTACAACAAAATCATTTAATGACCATTTTTCTAAAAATACTTATACTTTGAAAAACCAAGTTTTACCTTGTTAAATTAGCATATACATAAGTTATATTACAGGTCTTGAAGTATTTTAAAAGTTAAGTTAGAAGGATCTATTTAGTTTGCAAACAAGTTTGAAAACATTCAAACTATGTTCTTGTTGTTAAACTTTTGTACCACAAAATAAGATAGCTATATATATATGAATCGAATAAGGTTATGAACATAGATTCTACCTCAAGTTCCTTGGATAAGTTTGCTGTAAAAGAGGAGTAAGAAGCTAGAATCAAAAGGGTGATAGAAGTGGATGAAAGATTGGAAGTAAGTTGGTGTTCTTGGAGGGTTTTCTTGAAGTGTTTTTGTATGGTTTTCTTATGGTGTTTTAGTATGGTTTTTGAAGCTAGATCTTTATGGAATTTTGCTGGGTTGTTATGGAGTTTAGAGAGTAAGAAAGAGTGTGTGTTTTAGCTAGAGAATGGAAGTAAAAATGAACTAAAATGATGATACATATATACACCATAAAAAACGTGTTTCATGGGCATACATGGACAAATTTTAGTTTGTAATCTTGTTAATTAGTCAAGTAATCATCCAAAAGTAATTACCTAGCTCTAAGGGCATGAATAATGGCTGGTTAGGTGGTGATTTTGATGTGTATTTACTATTAGTAAATACGTATAGAAGCTTGGTATGATACGAGTACAAATACTCTAGGTATATGTATAGAAATTTTGTGAAAAATGGAATGAGGATTCAAATATAGCTATCTTTTGTGAATACACTTATATGGTTTTATATATTTAAGTCTTTAAAAGTAATTAAATACATTACTTATACAATATATGTATAACATTATAAGTCTTAAGTATATATGTCAAATAACGTTACGTATTGTTATCGTTTTGAAAACTTAAGTTAGTAGTTTCAAAATACACATATAACTTGTTGTTATTAATATAAAATGAGGTATTAAAACATTCTTTAATCATGTTAAATATGTATATATACATATATATACACAAACGTATAATTATCATATATTGTATAGTTCGTGATATCATCGGTCAAACTAGGCGGTCAAACGTTATGTAAAACTCTTTTCGGAAACATAAATCTCAACAATTTGGATTGCTTATCAAGTTGGTAATGTTTAATTTATGTAAATATCAATCTTATAAGTATAGTACGATCGAAAAAGTGCGGGTCGTTACACCTTAACAATTGGTATCTTGTTTTGCTTAAGTCTTTTAACCTCACGATCCATTATTTCGACGGGTTCTTCGATGAATTGAAGTTTTTCGTTGATTTGGATTTCATCTAACGGAATAGTGAGATCTTCTTTAGCAAAACATTTCTTCAAATTCGAGACGTGGAAAGTGTTATGTACAGCTGCGAGTTGTTGAGGTAACTCAAGTCGGTAAGCTACTGGTCCGACACGATCAATAATCTTGAATGGTCCAATATACCTTGGATTTAATTTTCCTCGTTTACCAAATCGAACAACGCCTTTCCAAGGTGCAACTTTAAGCATGACCATCTCTCCAATTTCAAATTCTATATCTTTTCTTTTAATGTCAGCGTAGCTCTTTTGTCGACTTTGGGCGGTTTTCAACCGTTGTTGAATTTGGATGATCTTCTCGGTAGTTTCTTGTATAATCTCCGGACCCGTAATCTGTCTATCCCCCACTTCACTCCAACAAATTGGAGACCTGCGCTTTCTACCATAAAGTGCTTCAAACGGCGCCATCTCAATGCTTGAATGGTAGCTGTTGTTGTAGGAAAATTCTACTAACGGTAGATGTCGATCCCAACTGTTTCTGAAATCAATAACACATGCTCGTAGCATGTCTTCAAGCGTTTGTATCGTCCTTTCGTTCTGCCCATCAGTTTGTGGATGATAGGCAGTACTCATGTCTAGACGAGTTCCTAATGCTTGCTGTAATGTCTGCCAGAATCTTGAAATAAATCTGCCATCCCTATCAGAGATAATAGAGATTGGTATTCCATGTCTGGAGATGACTTCCTTCAAATACAGTCGTGCTAACTTCTCCATCTTGTCATCTTCTCTTATTGGCAGGAAGTGTGCTGATTTGGTGAGATGATCAACTATTACCCAAATAGTATCAAAACCACTTGCAGTCCTTTGCAATTTAGTGATGAAATCCATGGTAATGTTTTCCCATTTCCATTCCGGGATTTTGGGTTGTTGAAGTAGACCTGATGGTTTTTGATGCTCAGCTTTGACCTTAGAACACGTCAAACATTCTCCTACGTATTTAGCAACATCGGCTTTCATACCCGGCCACCAAAAATGTTTCTTGAGATCCTTGTACATCTTTCCCGTTCCAGGATGTATTGAGTATCTGGTTTTATGAGCTTCTCTAAGTACCATTTCTATCATATCTCCAAATTTTGGTACCCAAATCCTTTCAGCCCTATACCGGGTTCCGTCTTCCCGAATATTAAGATGCTTCTCCGATCCTTTGGGTATTTCATCCTTTAAATTTCCCTCTTTTAAAACTCCTTGTTGCGCCTCCTTTATTTGAGTAGTAATGTTATTATGAATCATTATATTCATAGATTTTACTCGAATGGGTTCTCTGTCCTTCCTGCTCAAGGCATCGGCTACCACATTTGCCTTCCCCGGGTGATAACGAATCTCAAAGTCGTAATCATTCAATAATTCAATCCACCTACGCTGCCTCATATTCAGTTGTTTCTGATTAAATATGTGTTGAAGACTTTTGTGGTCGGTATATATAATACTTTTGACCCCATATAAGTAGTGCCTCCAAGTCTTTAATGCAAAAACAACCGCGCCTAATTCCAAATCATGCGTCGTATAATTTTGTTCGTGAATCTTCAATTGTCTAGACGCATAAGCAATCACCTTCGTTCGTTGCATTAATACACAACCGAGACCTTGCTTTGATGCATCACAATAAATCACAAAATCATCATTCCCTTCAGGCAATGACAATATAGGTGCCGTAGTTAGCTTTTTCTTCAATAACTGAAACGCTTTCTCTTGTTCATCATTCCATTCAAATTTCTTCCCTTTATGCGTTAATGCAGTCAAGGGTTTTGCTATTCTGGAAAAGTCTTGGATGAACCTTCTGTAGTAACCAGCTAGTCCTAAAAACTGGCGTATGTGTTTCGGAGTTTTCGGGGTTTCCCACTTTTCAACAGTTTCTATCTTTGCCGGATCCACCTTAATACCTTCTTTGTTCACTATGTGACCGAGGAATTGAACTTCTTCCAACCAAAATGCACACTTTGAAAACTTAGCGTACAATTCTTCCTTCCTCAATACTTCTAACACCTTTCTCAAATGTTCACCGTGTTCTTGGTCATTCTTTGAGTAAATAAGTATGTCATCAATGAAAACAATGACAAACTTGTCAAGGTATGGTCCACACACTCGGTTCATAAGGTCCATGAACACAGCTGGTGCATTAGTTAAACCAAACGGCATGACCATAAACTCGTAATGACCGTAACGTGTTCTGAAAGCAGTCTTTGGAATATCATCTTCTTTCACCCGCATTTGATGATACCCGGAACGTAAGTCAATCTTTAAATAAACAGACGAGCCTTGTAGTTGATCAAATAAGTCATCGATTCTCAGTAGTGGGTAGCGGTTCTTGATGGTAAGTTTGTTCAACTCTCGGTAGTCGATACACAACCTGAATGTACCATCTTTCTTCTTGACAAACAAAACAGGAGCTCCCCACGGTGATGTGCTTGGTCGAATGAAACCACGCTCTAAAAGTTCTTATAATTGACTTTGTAGTTCTTTCATCTCGTTGGGTGCGAGTCTGTAAGGAGCACGAGCTATTGGTGCAGCTCCTGGTACAAGATCTATTTGAAATTCAACGGATCGATGTGGGGGTAATCCCGGTAATTCTTTCGGAAATACATCGGGAAATTCTTTTGCAATGGGAACATCATTGATGCTCTTTTCTTCAGTTTGTACTTTCTTGACGTGTGCTAGAACAGCATAGCAACCTTTTCTTATTAGTTTTTGTGCCTTCAAATTACTAATAAGATGTAGCTTCGTGTTGCCCTTTTCTCCGTACACCATTAAGGGTTTTCCTTTTTCTAGTATAATGTGAATTGCATTTTTGTAACAAACGATCTCTGCTTTCACTTCTTTCAACCAGTCCATACCGATTATCACATCAAAACTCCCTAACTCTACTGGTATCAAATCAATCTTAAATGTTTCGCTAACCAGTTTAATTTCTCGATTCCGACATATATTATCTGCTGAAATTAATTTACCATTTGCGAATTCGAGTAAAAATTTACTATCCAAAGGCGTCAATGGACAACTTAATTTAGCACAAAAATCTCTACTCATATAGCTTCTATCCGCACCCGAATCAAATAAAACGTAAGCAGATTTATTGTCAATAAGAAACGTACCCGTAACAAGCTCCGGGTCTTCCTGTGCCTCTGTCGCATTAATATTGAAAACTCTTCCGCGGCCTTGTCCATTCGTGTTCTCCTGGTTCGGGCAATTTCTAATAATGTGGCCCGGTTTTCCACATTTATAACAAACTACATTGGCATAACTTGCTCCGACACTACTTGCTCCGCCATTACTCGTTCCGACACCATTTGTTCCTTTCGTTCTATTAACCCCTGGTCCGTAGACATCACACTTCGCCGCGCTATGACCATTTCTTTTACACTTGTTGCAAAATTTGGTGCAGAACCCCGAGTGATACTTTTCACACCTTTGGCATAGCTGCTTCTAATTGTTGTTGTTGTTGCGGTTATTATTGTTGTTAAGATGATTGTTGTGGTTGCTGTTGTTGTTGTTGTTGTTGTTGTTGTTGTTGTTGTTGTTGTTGTTGTTGTTGTTGTTGGGCCTTTTGTTGTAGTTGCGATTGATGTTGCGATTTTTAGGATAGTTGTTGCGATTATTGTTATAATTGTTGTTGTTGTTGTATTGGTGATTCTTATCACCGTTTTCCTCCCACTTTCTTTTGACTTGCTTCACATTGGCCTCTTCAGCAGTCTGTTCTTTAATTCTTTCTTCAATCTGGTTCACTAGTTTGTGAGCCATTCTACATGCCTGTTGTATGGAGGCGGGCTCGTGTGAACTTATATCTTCTTGGATTCTTTCCGGTAATCCTTTCACAAACGCGTCGATCTTCTCTTCCTCATCTTCGAATGCTCCCGGACACAATAGGCACAATTCTGTGAATCGTCTTTCGTACGTGGTAATATCAAATCCTTGGGTTCGTAACCCTCTAAGTTCTGTCTTGAGCTTATTGACCTCGGTTCTGGGACGGTACTTCTCGTTCATCAAGTGCTTGAATGCTGACCACGGTAGTGCGTACGCATCATCTTGTCCCACTTGCTCTAGATAGGTATTCCACCATGTTAATGCAGAACCTGTGAAGGTATGCGTAGCGTACTTCACTTTGTCCTCTTCAGTACACTTACTTATGGCAAACACCGATTCGACCTTCTCGGTCCACCGTTTCAATCCGATCGGTCCTTCGGTTCCATCAAATTCTAAAGGTTTGCAGGCAGTAAATTCTTTGTAGGTGCATCCTACACGATTTCCTGTACTGCTAGATCCAAGGTTATTGTTGGTATGTAGCGCAGCCTGTACTGCGGCTATGTTTGAAGCTAGAAAAGTACGGAATTCCTCTTCATTCATATTCACGGTGTGTCGAGTAGTCGGTGCCATTTCCTTCAAAATAGTCAAATGGAACAAGTTAATCATACAGAATATTAAGAGTAGTTAATAGTATTTCGTAGCATAATATGAACTCATTTATAAAAGCTTTTTCTTCATATTAGCGTTTTATAAGTTTAAATTCGGGTAGTACCTACCCGTTAAGTTCATACTTAGTAGCTAATATACAATTCAACTACTACAATTCTATATGAAAAACTGATTATAATAATATTTCGCGTTCAAACTTTTACACAATATTTTACAAACTTACAATACCGCTTATTTTACATATAGAATGAAATATAGCACACAATAAATTTGATACAAGATGGTTGTGAAGATAATTCTAGCTAGTACACAAGTCGTTCAGCAAAGGCAATAAAGACACGTAATTCATACGTCCAGAAACAAGACATGCATTCTGGTTTTACTAGGATTACTTCCCATCCTTGGTCTTGTGGAACATAACCGTAATGGCCGTTGATAAGACAGCGTGTTGTAACATCGTCAAAGGGGCGAGGGTTACGTAATGTCCAACAGTCCCGTAACAATCTAAAAACCTCATTTCTTACCCCAATTACCGACTCCGTCACTTGTGGGAACGTTTTGTTTAATAGTTGTAGCCCGATGTTCTTGTTCTCACTTTGGTGAGAAGCGAACATTACTAATCCGTAAGCATAACATGCTTCTTTATGTTGCATGTTAGCCGCTTTTTCTAAATCACGAAGTCCAATATTCGGATATATTGAGTCAAAATAATTTCTTAACCCATTGCGTAAAATAGCATTTGGGTTCCCCGCAATATATGCGTCAAAGTAAACACATCGTAACTTATGGATTTCCCAATGTGATATCCCCCATCTTTCGAACGAAAGCCTTTTATAAACCAAGGCATTCTTGGAACGTTCTTCGAATGTCTTACAAACTGATCTCGCCTTAAATAGTTGTGCCGAAGAATTCTGACCGACTCTAGACAAGATTTCATCAATCATGTCTCCGGGTAGGTCTCTTAAAATATTGGGTTGTCTATCCATTTTGTGTTTTTATACTGTAAAATAGACAAGAGTTAGATTCATAAAAAAAAAATACTTATTAATACAAGCAATTTTTACATATATCATAAAGCATAAGCACACTATATTACATATATTACACCACACGAATACAACTATCTTATTCCGACTCGCTTGTTTCTTCTTCTTCGGTTTTGGTTCGTTTTGCTAAGTTTCTAGGGATATATGATGTTCCCCTAATACGAGCCGTCGTAATCCACATTGGTTTAGAAAAACCTGGTGGTTTAGAGGTTCCCGGGTCATTGTTACAACTTAAGGACTTCGGGGGTTGACGATACATATAAAGTTCATCGGGGTTGGAATTAGATTTCTCTATTTTTATGCCCTTTCCCTTATTATTTTCTTTTGCCTTTTTAAATTCAGTTGGGGTAATTTCTATAACATCATCGGAATTCTCGTCGGAATCCGATTCATCGAAGAATTGGTAATCCTCCCAATATTTTGCTTCCTTGGCGGAAACACCATTGACCATAATTAACCTTGGTCGGTTGGTTGAGGATTCTCTTTTACTTAACCGTTTTATTATTTCCCCCACTGGTTCTATTTCTTCTTCCGGTTCCGATTCTTCTTCCGGTTCCGATTCTTCTTCCGGTTCCGACTCTTCTTCCGGTTCCTCTTCGGGAACTTGTGAATCAGTCCACGAATCATTCCAATTTACATTTGACTCTTCATTATTATTAGGTGAATCAATGGGACTTGTTCTAGAGGTAGACATCTATCACATAATATCAAACGTGTTAAGAAATTAATATATCACATAATATTCACATGTTAAAAATATATAGTTTCCAACAAAATTTGTTAAGCAATCATTTTTCAAGTAAACACGGTCGAAGTCCAGACTCACTAATGCATCCTAACAAACTCGATAAGACACACTAATGTAAAATTCTGGTTCTCTAAGACCAACGCTCGGATACCAACTGAAATGTCCCGTTCTTATTGATTAAAAACGTTCCATATTAATTGATTTCGTTGCGAGGTTTTGACCTCTATATGAGACGTTTTTCAAAGACTGCATTCATTTTAAAACAAACTATAACCTTTATTTCATCAATAAAGGTTTAAAAAGCTTTACGTAGATTATCAAATAATGATAATCTAAAATATCCTGTTTACACACGACCATTACATAATGGTTTACAATACAAATATGTTACAACAAAATAAGTTTCTTGAATGCAGTTTTTACACAATATCATACAAGCATGGACTCCAAATCTCATCCTTATTTAAGTATGCGACAGCAGAAGCTCTTAATAATCACCTGAGAATAAACATGCTTAAAACGTCAACAAAAATGTTGGTGAGTTATAGGTTTAACCTATATATATCAAATCATAATAATAGACCACAAGATTTCATATTTCAATACACATCCCATACATAGAGATAAAAATCATTCATATGGTGAACACCTGGTAACCCAATAGATCTATCTTTAGGATTCGCGTCAATTAGGGTGTCTGTTCCCTAATTCTTAGATTACCAGACTTAAATAAAAGGGGCATATTCGATTTCGATAATTCAACCATAGAATGTAGTTTCACGTACTTGTGTCTATTTTGTAAATCATTTATAAAACCTGCATGTATTCTCATCCCAAAAATATTAGATTTTAAAAGTGGGACTATAACTCACTTTCACAGATTTTTACTTCGTCGGGAAGTAAGACTTGGCCACTGGTTGATTCACGAACCTATAACAATATATACATATATATCAAAGTATGTTCAAAATATATTTACAACACTTTTAATATATTTTGATGTTTTAAGTTTATTAAGTCAGCTGTCCTCGTTAGTAACCTACAACTAGTTGTCCACAGTTAGATGTACAGAAATAAATCGATAAATATTATCTTGAATCAATCCACGACCCAGTGTATACGTATCTCAGTATTGATCACAACTCAAACGATATATATTTTGGAATCAACCTCAACCCTGTATAGCTAACTCCAACATTCACATATAGAGTGTCTATGGTTGTTCCGAAATATATATAGATGTGTCGACGTGATAGGTCGAAACATTGTATACGTGTCTATGGTATCTCAAGATTACATAATATACAATACAAGTTGATTAAGTTATGGTTGGAATAGATTTGTTACCAATTTTCACGTAGCTAAAATGAGAAAAATTATCCAATCTTGTTTTACCCATAACTTCTTCATTTTAAATCCGTTTTGAGTGAATAAAATTGCTATGGTTTCATATTGAACCCTATTTTATGAATCTAAACAGAAAAAGTATAGGTTTATAGTCGGAAAAATAAGTTACAAGTCGTTTTTGTAAAGGTAGTCATTTCAGTCGAAAGAACGACGTCTAGATGACCACTTTAGAAAACATACTTCCACTTTGAGTTTAACCATAATTTTTTGATATAGTTTCATGTTCATAATAAAAATCATTTTCTCAGAATAACAACTTTTAAATCAAAGTTTATCATAGTTTTTAATTAACTAACCCAAAACAGCCCGCGGTGTTACTACGACGGCGTAAATCCGGTTTTACGGTGTTTTTCGTGTTTCCAGGTTTTAAATCATTAAGTTAGCATATCATATAGTTATAGAACATGTGTTTAGTTGATTTTAAAAGTTAAGTTAGAAGGATTAACTTTTGTTTGCGAACAAGTTTAGAATTAACTAAACTATGTTCTAGTGATTACAAGTTTAAACCTTCGAATAAGATAGCTTTATACGTATGAATCGAATGATGTTATGAACATCATTACTACCTTAATTTCCTTGGATAAACCTATTGGAAAAGAGAAAAATGGATCTAGCTTCAACGGATCCTTGGATGGCTCGAAGTTCTTGAAGCAGAATCATGACACGAAAACAAGTTCAAGTAAGATCATCACTTGAAATAAGATTGTTATAGTTATAGAAATTGAACCAAAGTTTGAATATGATTATTACCTTGTATTAGAATGATAACCTACTGTAAGAAACAAAGATTTCTTGAGGTTGGATGATCACCTTACAAGATTGGAAGTGAGCTAGCAAACTTGAAAGTATTCTTGATTTTATGTAACTAGAACTTGTAGAATATATGAAGAACACTTAGAACTTGAAGATAGAACTTGAGAGAGATCAATTAGATGAAGAAAATTGAAGAATCAAAGTGTTTGTAGGTGTTTTTGGTCGTTGGTGTATGGATTAGATATAAAGGATATGTAATTTTATTTTCATGTAAATAAGTCATGAATGATTACTCATATTTTTGTAATTTTATGAGATATTTCATGCTAGTTGCCAAATGATGGTTTCCACATGTGTTAGGTGACTTACATGGGCTACTAAGAGCTGATCATTGGAGTGTATATACCAATAGTACATACATCTAAAAGCTGTGTATTGTACGAGTACGAATACGGGTGCATACGAGTAGAATTGTTGATGAAACTGAACGAAGATGTAATTGTAAGCATTTTTGTTAAGTAGAAGTATTTTAATAAGTGTATTGAAGTCTTTAAAAAGTGTATAAATACATATTAAAACACTACATGTATATACATTTTAACTGAGTCGTTAAGTCATCGTTAGTCGTTACATGTAAGTGTTGTTTTTAAACCTTTAGGTTAACGGTCTTGTTAAATGTTGTTAACCCAATATTTATAATATCAAATGAGATTTTAAATTATTATATTATCATGATATTATCATGTATGAATATCTCTTAATATGATATATATACATTAAATGTCTTTACAACGATAATCGTTACATATATGTCTCGTTTAAAAATCATTAAGTTAGTAGTCTTGTTTTTACATATGTAGTTCATTGTTAATATACTTAATGATATGTTTACTTATCATAGTATCATGTTAACTATATATATATCCATATATATGTCATCATATAGTTTTTACAAGTTTTAACGTTCGTGAATCACCGGTCAACTTGGGTGGTCAATTGTCTATATGAAACATATTTCAATTAATCAAGTCTTAACAAGTTTGATTGCTTAACATGTTGGAAACATTTAATCATGTAAATATCAATCTCAATTAATATATATAAACATGAAAAAGTTCGGGTCACTACACGCGAGTGTACGAATATTTATAGAAACTGAAATCTTGTGGTCTATTACTATTACGGAAATGATTGATTATGATAAACTAATGAACTCACCAACCTTTTGGTTGACACTTTAAAGCATGTTTATTCTCAGGTATTAAAGAAATCTTTCGCTGTGCATTAGCTCATTTTAAGGATATTACTTGGAGTCATTCATGACATACTTTGAAAGACGTTGCATTCGAGTCGTTGAGTTCATCAAGATTAATATTAAGTCAATTATAGTTGGATGTAATATGAAATGGTATGCATGCCGTCAATTTTTGATGTAAAGAAAGTTTGTCTTTGAAAAACGAATGCAATGTTTGTAAAACGTATCATATAGAGGTCAAATACCTCGCGATGTAATCAACTATTGTGAATCGTTTATAATGTAAATGAACGGATCCTTTCAATATAAGAATATCCCCTATCATTCCGGGAATCCTTCGGACATGATAAAAATGAATTCGAAGTACTAAAGCATCCGGTACTTTGGATGGGGTTCGTTAGGCCCAATAGATCTATCTTTAGGATTCGCGTCAATTAGTAGATCGGTTTACTAATTCTTAGGTTACCAAGCAAAAGGGGCATATTCGGCTTCGATCATTCACCCATATAATGTAGTTTCAATTACTTGTGTCTATTTCGTAAAACATTTATAAAAATTTCGCATGTATTCTCGGCCCAAAAATATAAAGGGTAAAAAGGTAAATGAAACTCACAATAATGTATTTTGTAGTAAAAATTACATATGACGACATTGAACAATGCAGGGTTGACCTCGGATTCACGACCCTATATCATTCGTATATATATTAAAACATATACTTGTAATCGAAAAAGATATATATATTATTATTAGTGATATAATTTTTATATTATTAATTTATATGTTTCATTATTACTATATAAAAATATAACTTTTGTTATATTATATGTATCAAATATTTTATATGTATATATTTTATTTATCTATTAAAATAGTAATTATATTAATACTAAAATAATATTAGGAGTGATTAAAATAATGATAATGATAATACTAGTGTTAATGATAATAATATTAATGATAGTTTTAATGATAATCTTATAATAATGATAATAACAGTAGTTTTTAATCAAATGAAAAATTTAGTATTTATGGTAATGAAAATAATCATTTTGATAATAACACTTAATATTTAATAATCATCTTATTACTAATGATAAACTTAATAATAATACCCTTGTTAATACTAATAAGTCTAAACTGATACTAATACTAATAATAACGTTATTAATACTTAATGGTGTTACTTAAAATGATGATAATATTAGTCATAGCACATATATTTACATAATAATAATGGTAATACATATATTAGTCGCTAATAATAATAATAATAATAATAATGATAATAATAATAATAATAATAATAATAATAATAATAATAATAATAATAATAATAATAATAATAATAATAATAATAATAATAATAATAATAATAATAGTAACAATAATAATAATAATAATAATAATAATAATAATAATAATAATAATAATAACAATAACAATATTCCATATTATAACGATAATCATACTGATAATAATGATAATATCAATAATACTTGATAATGTTAATAAATGATAACTTTTATAAATATACCTATCTTAGTAATAATAATAATAATAATAATAATAATAATAATAATAATAATAATAATAATAGTAATAATAATAATAATAGTACTATTAGTTGTATTAACAATAATAATAATTCTTTTTCTAATATTACAAATAACAATAATTAATGATATCAATGATGATAATAATAATAATAATAATAATAATAATAATAATAATAATAATAATAATAATAATAATAATAATAATAATAATAATAATAATAATAATAATAATAATAAAACTGAAAGAAAAGGTATACCCTTTTGAAAAGATTTTTCTAAAAAGATTTGCCCACGACGGGGCTCGAACCCGTGACCTCTCACTAACCGCAAACACACCTTAATCAACCATCTGTCAGCTCATTTATGATATTATATCCCCACCTAAAATATATAACCTATATATTCCTGCCTGATTCTTCTTCCTTTTCAAAAAAAAAATAAAATAAAATGCCCCAACCTGGGCTAGAACTCGAGACCTATCGTTTAACAGCCCCTTCACCAACCGCTGAACCGTTTGTTTATTTCTGTTTTACACTATTCGAATATTTTTATAATATGTATACACTATTATCTTCTTCTATTATTCATCATCATTATCATAATCAAATCACCATCTTAACACGTATCATTATTGAATTCATTATCATCATCTTCTATTATCGTCATCATCTCTATAACTTCATCTTTACAACTTCGTAACTTAACATCACCATCATCATCACTCGTCATATATTGCTCGACTTTACCAGTGACATGTAACTTTCACGACAATAATTAATACTAAACAGAACTTTCACGTCCCATTTATTCAAAGGGTTATACAGCCCACTAGCAGCCCTTTCTCCCAATCCACTTAACTAATCTAATGGCCCAACTACTCATCCCAATTGCAAGTCAAAAAATATCACGGCCCTACTATATTTTGAAATTGGATCGAAAATATAGCTGCAATATTATCATCATCCATTTCATCATCATGTATAAAAAAATATCCAAAAGTCACTAGCCTTAATTTGGGTCGGCTACTAAAAGGTAATCAACCTTCCACTTGCATAATTTATCCCGAAAATTAGGGATGTAAAGTGTTTTAAATTTTTAGTACACCCATGTTGACACACTTTAACAAACCCATTAATTGTTCGACTGGAAATATAATATAGTCGCTATCTACCTCAATTATCCAACAACAATTACCTTATATCTCATATAATCATTGTTATTTCATGGTCACCGTTAGAAACAGGATCCGATTCATAGCTCTCTCTCTTATTCGAAATGAAGTAGAAAACATGAATAGCTATTGCAGCTGCAGTAGTAAGAAAAGTTGTAGGTGTGTTTTAGTTCGAACAAAAAGAGGAAGTGGCAGTAGGTGTTTAAGTTTGATAACAAGAGCACTAATGGTGATGTGTTTTGGTTTTGAATCAAGAAAATCAAAAACATAGCAGCATGGCAGTGAAAGATGGTTTGGGATTATATGAAAGAAAGGAATACAAGGTGGCTTCATGGTACGTGGTGTTTGAATAAGAATACAGGAAACAGAAAAGAAGGAAGAAAGGTGGTGACTTGGATGGTCTTGGTTGATCGGACAATAGGTACAACAATAAAGTAATCGGCTCAAAATAGTTGGGTTCAATCGTGTGGGATAGTGTGGACTTCGTTCTTAGTTAACAAGAACTGAAGTGGTTTGGTTATGGCTGTTGTCGACTAAAAGTCGATGATTTAGATCAACAAAAGTAGAAAAGAGTAGCAGCAGTAGTTCGTAGTATGCCGATGGTGATGATGGCGGGGTTTTGAATGGTTGTAGCGGCTAACAAATTAGTTATTTGTTCGAGTGGTGGTGGTGAATGTTTGTTCACGAAGAAGAATTAGAGAGAGGGAGGAGAGAGATGGAGAAAGGTGGTGATGGTGGTGTGTGGTGGTGTTGCTATGGTGGTCCTACGATGATTGTGGTGATTGTGGGTGTATGATCATAGTTGGCGATCAATAAGCAGGGAAACAAAACAATTGGGTTTGAGAGGAAGGTGGGGAAAGGATTTGGTGATGGTATCTTATTTGCAAGATGTAAATATATATAAATGCATATCAAATATATTTGCATTCAAATACAGTAACATATATGCATATAATAATGAATTCTTAAATCTTAATTCACATAACAGTGTAGCTCCAATTAGTTGATCACGGGTGTATGTAGGCATCTATACATATATTATATGTTATATGATAGTTAGTGAAAGACAAAAGCAAAAAGTAAAATAGTGTTTTAATAAATCATAGAATGTGCCACAGTTAAGCCGAGGATGAATTGGCTTATTATTAAATCACGCGGTGTTATATCGTGTCCATTGCTAAACAGTTAAACATAAAAGTTTTCCGGAAAAAAAAACTTAATTTTTAAATTAAGTCCATTTATTTATTCTGGTCATTAACTCTTTGAAACCTGATCAAAATGTTCGTCTAATATTTATTTTCTGTTCCAAATAATGTATACGGAGTACTAAAATTTAAACTAAAAAGGTAAAAAAAATATTTCCATCAAATCTAAAATCTTCATAATCGATTTACAGTTCAACTTTAATTTTGAATTTTCATAGACTCGTATTAGATCTATATGAACACTAGCGAAATGCTAACCGAGTATTACAATTATTTACTATTTAAGCTTGAAATCATTTATTTTTAATATAGTCTCTTTCTATATATAAATAGTTTTAAATAGCAAGTTTAACTACTAAAATAAATATATTATATATTTTTAAACAAATAGATTTAATATAATTTTATATATTTACAAGTAATATTTATATATATAATAGATTTAATATAATTTTATATATTTACAAGTAATATTTATATACATATACATATATATATATATATATATATATATATATATATATATATATATATATATATATATATATATATATATATATATATATATATATATATATATATATATATATATATATATATATATATATATATATTTATAATAACAGTTTTCATTACATCGCATAATATTTTACATTTTTATTTCCAACAATTTAATCATATATTATTTTAAATAATATTTCAAATTATTATTATATATATATATATATATATATATATATATATATATATATATATATATATATATATATATATATATAAATATATATATGTATCTATTTACAAATAGTTGTTCGTGAAGCGTCGGGAATGGTCGAAGGTCAGTTGAACATATGAAACAGTTCCGAATTATTTTTCAAGACTCAACATTACAGACTATGCTCATCGTGTCGACATCATATAAAGATTAAGTTTAAATTTGGTCGGAAATTTCCGGGTCGTCACAGTACCTACCCGTTAAAGAAATTTCGTCCCGAAATTTGAGTGAGGTCGTCATGGGTAACGATAATAATGTTTTCATGACGAATTTGAGTTGATAAATAGAGTTTTATCATCATTGAGTAATATGAATAAAACAATTCGTTTACGCGAAGAGTATGAGTGAAGTTATCACAAAAGAGTGAATTGAAGAAATAAAGTTTCGTCTTAAATTTTGACGTTGTTAGGGTTGAATTCCGGAATTCAAGGGATTTAAAAGAAAATCTTGGAAATCTATAAGATCTGATTCTTCGGGATTTATGAAAATTAAGATCTCTTTAATTAAATGCGATGATCTGCCCCGATTACTATGTCTGATATTCCCATTATAAATTTACCTTTTCCGTTCCATTAGTTTTCATCACCTCTATACCTTCTTTCTCAGTTCATATATCCAAAAGATTATAATAATACTTAATCCCGTTCTAATCCTTGATATTTTCCTAATTAACATTTCTGTCATCCTTCTTTTTAATCTTCCACCAAAAGAATCTGCTTACTTCTACTATTACCTTGGGGTGATACTATTCTTAATTCTACCGTGTCTTTATATTGCTATTTGTATTAGTATCCACAGTTTGTAACCTTCGTGTTATTATTGGACTTTATATTTTCTCTTATATTTTGAAGCTCTTTGCCTTTTTATTCTCCTCTCAACCTCTAGTAAAGTGAGTAATGGTCCAGAATTCATAAGTATGGAGTTTCGAATGAACTTAATGTTCTAAACAAGAAAGAACGTAATAGCACGATTTGATTTGTCAAATTACCAGAATCACTGAGAATAGAACTATCAAGAATATACTTTCTTGATATGTTCAGAAGTTAAGCATAATGAAAGAGTTATGTAACATGGTACATGATGATGTTATGATCTGTGAATTATCACATCCCATTAGAAACTCAGCATGACTTACTGTAATATAATCACGTTGATCAAGTGTCATTATATTATACTAATTCATGCATCAATTTCTTTACATTTCCCCGGAATTCATTCATAGATTAAACTTAGATTTTACAGAAGTTTTCAATATAAGGAAACACAGGAAGCACGAAGAGGTATATAATTTCGGACGAGAATATTTATGAAAATATCCTCAGAAATATCGAAGATATTTATGATGATATTTTGGAATTTTCCAAGTTCGAAGGTTGATGAAGAAAATTTTCCGCAAGATTTTAACATGACTTTGGAGCAAGATATTCTCTAAAGATTTCATCGGTTCCAGAATTACCTGGATTCTTTGAATATAGGGTTTGGTCCTTGTATTTGTCCTTGGTCTCCTTCATGGTTATCTCAATCTATTTTTCGGTACCAAATTTTCTATCGAGCGTTCCCAACATTCCATTCTTTATTATCAAACTTTTTGGCCTGTTTAGACTATCTACAATTTTGTTGCTTCTTCTGCATTTAATGCTCCCATATCTGAATCATCGGTTATCAATCCGATGTGGTTTCAAGAGAATTGTTTTTTTAGATGATTAAATGCTGATGGTAATATGGTGGAATATAAAAGGTTCTCCGGTAACAATAAAAAAGCACACATATATATCAAGGCTATAATAAGGTTGTTTCGAACAAAAATTCGAAGTTGACTTGCTGGAGCTGTGACAAAATTGGCTAATTTAGAAAGAGATTGCAAAATTATTTTCGGTAATAATAATGCTAAAGGAATTAGCACAGCTACGCGTTAAACGTTTACTCAGTTTCCGAGAGCTTTTCAGATGCAATACTATATGAATAAATCTTTCTTTCCGTAGATGAAGTGAGGTTAGTTCATCCTCTCTATTGAGGTGTTTCCAAGAATCATGAAAGGTTTGAATGCAGATTGTAATCGTCAAGATACAAATGAGGTTTAAGATGAAATCAAGTGGCAAACTTGAAGAATTGTTTAGTTTCATATGTTATAATCAATATTTTAATTCATTTTAATTGTCCAATGTTGGTAGTCCACGGTTGATAGTCTACAGTTAACAGTCCAATAATTCATATATAGTTTAATATATAATATTCGAATTGATTAATACGTATCGTGACCCGTGTACATGTCTCAGACTCGATCACAACTCAAAGTATATATATTATTTGAGAATCAACCTCAACCCTGTATAGCTAACTCTATCATTACTGCATATAGAGTGTCTATGGTTATGCCAAATAATATATATAGATGCGTCAATATGATATGTCAAAACCTTGTATACGTGTCCCGATATTTAAAGTGCGTAAAATAAATAACAGAAATTAAATGACGATAAATAAAATTGCGAGAATAAAAATTGCGATAACAAATTGCGATAAATAATTTGCGATAATTAAATTGCGATAATGTAATAGGGAATTAACAGTTAGCTAGGAACAGTTAGCTAGGATTTTTGTTAGCGTGGATTCTTAACAAAATTTCTCATAGTTAATTTGTTTGTTTCTAACAAATTTTATTTTGTTCAATGTTTTCTTCATTATGCCACTTGTTGGATTCTGATAAGTCAAAATCCAAATATAAAATTGAATGAAAATGGTTATTCTGTGATGAACGGATTCGTACTTCTGTGGTTGTAAGTAGGATAGTAAATGACTATTGAATCAGATTCGAAGAATGTACAGTGTAACTTATTAATGTGAAATCTAAATATTTCTAGGGTATTACCTACCCGTTAAAATATTTTCACCATTAACAGTTTGTACAAAAGAATTTTTAATTACAATCTTTATGAAAATATATTTACATATATATTTTTCTCAGATGTAATCATGGATTTAATGAGTTAACATGATATTAACTCATCTAATTTACCATTAGAACAAGAATATATAATCTCTAAAACATTAGAGGTTACATAACCATCATGTTGAACGAAGATAAATGATGTAGAACGTCATGTAGAATGGTGATTATACTCGAGGTACAGAATGAGATGTTGAGGCATGGATTGTTGATGGTACTGGTGCTGTTATTGATGGTACAATTGGTGCTGGTGATGTTGCTGAAGCTGGTAAATTTTGCACCATATTCTCCAAATTGATTACTCGAGCGCGAAGTTCGTTGACTTCTTCTATTATTCCGGAATGATTGGCGGTTTGAACAAACGAATGAATAAGGTTTAGAATTGTAGAAATTATGTCATCGTTGTGAGATATTGTAATACCCCGTCAGAATCCACTAACGGAATATTAACTCCTAGTCCCACAGTTTAGCGGTTACGCCCTCTATATGAGACGTTTCCAAAAAGTATTCGTATTAATCATGAAAACAAGTCATTTATTTAAGAAAATGTAACTGGAAACATTTGACATCAATGACTAAAGTATATGAACCCAAAACATCAGAGAAAACTGTTTAAATGCGAATATTTGTTCTTGAAATAAAAATAGAAATCATGCTGGACGCCGTCCAGTTCTAGCAGCAAACAGCACATAACTTCAAATAAAGCGGAAGAACTAGCTCTATATACCTGAGATGAAACATGCAAAATGTCAACGAAAAACGTTGAGTGAAACTACAGGTTTAGTAAATCATTTCATAAGTTAGGCCACAAGATTTTCTTGGAAAACATCATAGGAAAAGTATACATTATCATGAGCACTTGATTATAAAACTTTAACCTTTGCGTAGGCCGAGCCCACGTCTGTCATTTACCCTATACTGGCGATACACCGATCAAGTGTACCTGTAAGAACTACATAAGCACCTGTTTAACGTTGTGGTGAGGTTTGTCAAACCTAACGGTACCGTCCCTATAAGTCGAGCTTACAAAGTAACTAATATAATCAAGCTAAGGGATTTTTGATCTGCACTCATATGTATAATCTTAGTAAGTTACTTATGCCAAACACGTAAAACATTTGTAAAAAGCATGCATCTCATCCCTGTAAAAACATAGTAGGGATTGTAGACTCACCTTAACAAAAGCACTCGTAAAGATCTTAGCAAACAGTACTGTAGTCGAACACTCTCGACTGAACAACGCAACCTAAATAAGTAAATCATCTTAAGTATACACTAATAGGTCAAACTTAGTCAACCCATAGTGTACGTAAACTCCTAGTGCTCAGACTTGAAATGTCCCGTTCTTATTGATTAAAAACGTTCCATATTAATTGATTTCGTTGCGAGGTTTTGACCTCTATATGAGACGTTTTTCAAAGACTGCATTCATTTTTAAAACAAACCATAACCTTTATTTCATAGATAAAGGTTTTAAAAAGCTTTACGTAGATTATCAAATAATGATAATCTAAAATATCCTGTTTACACACGACCATTACATAATGGTTTACAATACAAATATGTTACAACAAAATAAGTTTCTTGAATGCAGTTTTTACACAATATCATACAAGCATGGACTCCAAATCTCGTCCTTATTTAACTATGCGACAGCGGAAGCTCTTAATAATCACCTGAGAATAAACATGCTTAAAACGTCAACAAAAATGTTGGTGAGTTATAGGTTTAACCTATATATATCAAATCATAATAATAGACCACAAGATTTCATATTTCAATACACATCCCATACATAGAGATAAAAATCATTCATATGGTGAACACCTGGTAACCGACATTAACAGGATGCATATATAAGAATATCCCCATCATTCCGGGACACCCTTCGGATATGATATAAATTTCGAAGTACTAAAGCATCCGGTACTTTGGATGGGGCTTGTTGGGCCCGATAGATCTATCTTTAGGATTCGCGTCAATTAGGGTGTCTGTTCCCTAATTCTTAGATTACCAGACTTAATAAAAAGGGGCATATTCGATTTCGATAATTCAACCATAGAATGTAGTTTCACGTACTTGTGTCTATTTTGTAAATCATTTATAAAACCTGCATGTATTCTCATCCCAAAAATATTAGATTTTAAAAGTGGGACTATAACTCACTTTCACAGATTTTTACTTCGTCGGGAAGTAAGACTTGGCCACTGGTTGATTCACGAACCTATAACAATATATACATATATATCAAAATATGTTCAAAATATATTTACAACACTTTTAATATATTTTGATGTTTTAAGTTTATTAAGTCAGCTGTCCTCGTTAGTAACCTACAACTAGTTGTCCACAGTTAGATGTACAGAAATAAATCGATAAATATTATCTTGAATCAATCCACGACCCAGTGTATACGTATCTCAGTATTGATCACAACTCAAACTATATATATTTTGGAATCAACCTCAACCCTGTATAGCTAACTCCAACATTCACATATAGAGTGTCTATGGTTGTTCCGAAATATATATAGATGTGTCGACATGATAGGTCGAAACATTGTATACGTGTCTATGGTATCTCAAGATTACATAATATACAATAAAAGTTGATTAAGTTATGGTTGGAATACATTTGTTACCAATTTTCACGTAGCTAAAATGAGAAAAATTATCCAATCTTGTTTTACCCATAACTTCTTCATTTTAAATCCGTTTTGAGTGAATCAAATTGCTATGTTTTCATATTGAACTCTATTTTATGAATCTAAACAGAAAAAGTATAGGTTTATAGTCGGAAAAATAAGTTACAAGTCGTTTTTGTAAAGGTAGTCATTTCAGTCGAAAGAACGACGTCTAGATGACCATTTTAGAAAACATACTTCCACTTTGAGTTTAACCATAATTTTTGGATATAGTTTCATGTTCATAATAAAAATCATTTTCTCAGAATAACAACTTTTAAATCAAAGTTTATCATAGTTTTTAATTAACTAACCCAAAACAGCCCGCGGTGTTACTACGATGGCATAAATCCGGTTTTACGGTGTTTTTCGTGTTTTCAGGTTTTAAATCATTAAGTTAGCATATCATATAGATATAGAACATGTGTTTAGTTGATTTTAAAAGTCAAGTTAGAAGGATTAACTTTTGTTTGCGAACAAGTTTAGAATTAACTAAACTATGTTCTAGTGATTACAAGTTTAAACCTTCGAATAAGATAGCTTTATATATATATGAATCGAATGATGTTATGAACATCATTACTACCTTAAGTTCCTTGGATAAACCTACTGGAAAAGAGAAAAATGGATCTAGCTTCAACGGATCCTTGGATGGCTCGAAGTTCTTGAAGCAGAATCATGACACGAAAACAAGTTCAAGTAAGATCATCACTTGAAATAAGATTTTTATAGTTATAGAAATTGAACCAAAGTTTGAATATGATTATTACCTTGTATTAGAATAATAACCTACTATAAGAAACAAAGATTTCTTGAGGTTGGATGATCACCTTACAAGATTGGAAGTGAGTTAGCAAACTTGAAAGTATTCTTGATTTTATGTAACTAGAACTTGTAGAATATATGAAGAACACTTAGAACTTGAAGATAGAACTTGAGAGAGATCAATTAGATGAAGAAAATTGAAGAATGAAAGTGTTTGTAGGTGTTTTTGGTCGTTGGTGTATGGATTAGATATAAAGGATATGTAATTTTATTTTCATGTAAATAAGTCATGAATGATTACTCATATTTTTGTAATTTTATGAGATATTTCATGCTAGTTGCCAAATGATGGTTCCCACATGTGTTAGGTGACTCACATGGGCTGCTAAGAGCTGATCATTGGAGTGTATATACCAATAGTACATACATCTAAAAGCTGTGTATTGTACGAGTACGAATACGGGTGCATACGAGTAGAATTGTTGATGAAACTGAACGAGGATGTAATTGTAAGCACTTTTGTTAAGTAGAATTATTTTGATAAGTGTATTGAAGTCTTTCAAAAGTGTATAAATACATATTAAAACACTACATGTATATACATTTTAACTGAGTCGTTAAGTCATCGTTAGTCGTTACATGTAAGTGTTGTTTTGAAACCTTTAGGTTAACGATCTTGTTAAATGTTGTTAACCCAATGTTTATAATATCAAATGAGATTTTAAATTATTATATTATCATGATATTATCATGTATGAATATCTCTTAATATGATATATATACATTAAATGTCTTTACAACGATAATCGTTACATATATGTCTCGTTTAAAAATCATTAAGTTAGTAGTCTTGTTTTTTACATATGTAGTTCATTGTTAATATACTTAATGATATGTTTACTTATCATAGTATCATGTTAACTATATATATATCCATATATATGTCATCATATAGTTTTTACAAGTTTTAACGTTCGTGAATCACCAGTCAACTTGGGTGGTCAATTGTCTATATGAAACATATTTCAATTAATCAAGTCTTAACAAGTTTGATTGCTTAACATGTTGGAAACATTTAATCATGTAAATATAAATCTCAATTAATATATATAAACATGGAAAAGTTCGGGTCACTACAGTACCTACCCGTTAAATAAATTTCGTCCCGAAATTTTAAGCTGTTGAAGGTGTTGACGAATCTTCTGGAAATAGATGCTGGTATTTCTTCTTCATCTGATCTTCACGCTCCCAGGTGAACTCGGGTCCTCTACGAGCATTCCATCGAACCTTAACAATTGGTATCTTGTTTTGCTTAAGTCTTTTAACCTCACGATCCATTATTTCGACGGGTTCTTCGATGAATTGAAGTTTTTCGTTGATTTGGATTTCATCTAACGGAATAGTGAGATCTTCTTTAGCAAAGCATTTCTTCAAATTCGAGACGTGGAAAGTGTTATGTACAGCCGCGAGTTGTTGAGGTAACTCAAGTCGGTAAGCTACTGGTCCGACACGATCAATAATCTTGAATGGTCCAATATACCTTTGGTTTAATTTCCCTCGTTTACCAAATCGAACAACACCTTTCCAAGGTGCAACTTTAAGCATGACCATCTCTCCAATTTCAAATTCTATATCTTTTCTTTTAATGTCAGCGTAGCTCTTTTGTCGACTTTGGGCGGTTTTCAACCGTTGTTGAATTTGGATGATCTTCTCGGTAGTTTCTTGTATAATCTCCGGACCCGTAATCTGTCTATCCCCCACTTCACTCCAACAAATCAGAGACCTGCACTTTCTACCATAAAGTGCTTCAAACAGCGCCATCTCAATGCTTGAATGGTAGCTGTTGTTGTAGGAAAATTCTGCTAACGGTAGATGTCGATCCCAACTGTTTCCGAAATCAATAACACATGCTCGTAGCATTTCTTCAAGCGTTTGTATCGTCCTTTCGCTCTGCCCATCAGTTTGTGGATGATAGGCAGTACTCATGTCTAGACGAGTTCCTAATGCTTGCTGTAATGTCTGCCAGAATCTTGAAATAAATCTGCCATCCCTATCAGAGATAATAGAGATTGGTATTCCATGTCTGGAGACGACTTCCTTCAAATACAGTCGTGCTAACTTCTCCATCTTGTCATCTTCTCTTATTGGCAGGAAGTGTGCTGATTTGGTGAGACAATCAACTATTACCCAAATAGTATCAAAACCACTTGCAGTCCTTGGCAATTTAGTGATGAAATCCATGGTAATGTTTTCCCATTTCCATTCCGGGATTTCGGGTTGTTGAAGTAGACCTGATGGTTTCTGATGCTCCGCTTTGACCTTAGAACACGTCAAACATTCTCCTATGTATTTAGCAACATCGGCTTTCATACCTGGCCACCAAAAATGTTTCTTGAGATCCTTGTACAACTTCCCCGTTCCAGGATGTATTGAGTATCTGGTTTTATGAGCTTCTCTAAGTACCATTTCTCTCATATCTCCAAATTTTGGTACCCAAATCCTTTCAGCCCTATACCGGGTTCCGTCTTCCTGAATATTAAGATGCTTCTCTGATCCTTTGGGTATTTCATCCTTTAAATTTCCCTCTTTTAAAACTTCTTGTTGCGCCTTCTTTATTTGAGTAGTAAGGTTATTATGAATCATTATATTCATAGATTTTACTCGAATGGGTTCTCTGTCCTTCCTGCTCAAGGCATCAGCTACCACATTTGCCTTCCCCAGATGGTAACAAATCTCAAAGTCGTAATCATTCAACAATTCAATCCACCTACGCTGCCTCATATTCAGTTGTTTCTGATTAAATATGTGTTGAAGACTTTTGTGGTCGGTATATATAATACTTTTGACCCCATATAAGTAGTGCCTCCAAGTCTTTAATGCAAAAACAACCGCTCCTAATTCCAAATCATGCGTCGTATAATTTTGTTCGTGAATCTTCAATTGTCTAGACGCATAAGCAATCACCTTCGTTCGTTACATTAATACACAACCGAGACCTTGCTTTGATGCGTCACAATAAATCATAAAATCATCATTCCCTTCAGGCAATGACAATATAGGTGCCGTAGTTAGCTTTTTCTTCAATAACTGAAACGTTTTCTCTTGTTCATCATTCCATTCAAATTTCTTCCCTTTATGCGTTAATGCAGTCAAGGGTTTTGCTATTCTGGAAAAGTCTTGGATGAACCTTCTGTAGTAACCAGCTAGTCCTAAAAACTGGCGTATGTGTTTCGGAGTTTTTGGGGTTTCCCACTTTTCAACAGTTTCTATCTTTTTCGGATCCACCTTAATACCTTCTTTGTTCACTATGTGACCGAGGAATTGAACTTCTTCCAACCAAAATGCACACTTTGAAAACTTAGCGTACAATTCTTCCTTCTTCAATACTTCTAACACCTTTCTCAAATGTTCACCGTGTTCTTGGTCATTCTTTGAGTAAATAAGTATGTCATCAATGAAAACAATGACAAACTTGTCAAGGTATGGTCCACACACTCGGTTCATAAGGTCCATGAACACAGCTGGTGCATTAGTTAAGCCAAACGGCATGACCATAAACTCGTAATGACTGTAACGTGTTCTGAAAGCAGTCTTTGGAATATCATCTTCTTTCACCCGCATTTGATGATACCCGGAACGTAAGTCAATCTTTGAATAAACAGACGAGCCTTGTAGTTGATCAAATAAGTCGTCGATTCTCAGTAGTGGGTAGCGGTTCTTGATGGTAAGTTTGTTCAACTCTCGGTAGTCGATACACAACCTGAATGTACCATCTTTCTTCTTGACAAACAAAACAGGAGCTCCCCACGGTGATGTGCTTGGTCGAATGAAACCACGCTCTAAAAGTTCTTGTAATTGGCTTTGCAGTTCTTTCATCTCGCTGGGTGCGAGTCTGTAAGGAGCACGAGCTATTGGTGCAGCTCCTGGTACAAGATCTACTTGAAATTCAACAGATCGATGTGGGGGTAATCCCGGTAATTCTTTCGGAAATACATCGGGAAATTCTTTTGCAATGGGAACATCATTGATGCTCTTTTCTTCAGTTTGTACTTTCTCGACGTGTGCTAGAACAGCATAGCAACCTTTTCTTATTAGTTTTTGTGCCTTCAAATTACTAATAAGATGTGGCTTCGTGTTGCCCTTTTCTCCGTACACCATTAAGGGTTTTCCTTTTTCTCGTATAATGCGAATTGCATTTTTGTAACAGACGATCTCTGCTTTCACTTCTTTCAACCAGTCCATACCGATTATCACATCAAAACTCCCTAACTCTACTGGTATCAAATCAATCTTAAATGTTTCGCTAACCAGTTTAATTTCTCGATTCCGACATATATTATCTGCTGAAATTAATTTACCATTTGCTAATTCGAGTAAAAATTTACTATCCAAAGGCGTCAATGGACAACTTAATTTAGCACAAAAATCTCTACTCATATAGCTTCTATCCGCACCCAAATCAAATAAAACGTAAGCAGATTTATTGTCAATAAGAAACGTACCCGTAACAAGCTCCGGGTCTTCCTGTGCCTCTGCCGCATTAATATTGAAAACTCTTTCGCGGCCTTGTCCATTCGTGTTCTCCTGGTTCGGGCAATTTCTAATAATGTGGCCCGGTTTTCCACATTTATAACAAACTACATTGGCATAACTTGCTCCGACACTACTTGCTCCGCCATTACTCGTTCCGACACCATTTATTCCTTTCGTTCTATTAACCCCTGGTCCGTAGACCTCACACTTGGCCACGCTATGACCATTTCTTTTACACTTGTTGCAAAATTTGGTGCAGAACCCCGAGTGATACTTTTCACACCTTTGGCATAGCTGCTTCTGATTGTTGTTGTTGTTGCGGTTATTATTGTTGTTGGGATGATTGTTGTAGTTGCTTTTGTTGTTGTATTGGTGATTCTTACCACCGTTTTCCTCCCACTTTCTTTTGACTTGCTTCACATTGGCCTCTTCAGCAGTCTGTTCTTTAATTCTTTCTTCAATCTGGTTCACTAGTTTGTGAGCCATTCTACATGCCTGTTGTATGGAGGCGGGCTCGTGTGAACTTATATCTTCTTGGATTCTTTCCGATAATCCTTTCACAAACGCGTCGATCTTCTCTTCCTCATCTTCGAATGCTCCCGGACACAATAGGCACAATTCTGTGAATCGTCTTTCGTACGTGGTAATATCAAATCCTTGGGTTCGTAACCCTCTAAGTTCTGTCTTGAGCTTATTGACCTCGGTTCTGGGACGGTACTTCTCGTTCATCAAGTGCTTGAATGCTGACCACGGTAGTGCGTACGCATCGTCTTGTCCCACTTGCTCTAGATAGGTATTCCACCATGTTAACGCAGAACCTGTGAAGGTATGCGTAGCGTACTTCACTTTGTCCTCTTCAGTACACTTACTTATGGCAAACACCGATTCGACCTTCTCGGTCTACCGTTTCAATCCGATCGGTCCTTCGGTTCCATCAAATTCCAAAGGTTTGCAGGCAGTGAATTCTTTGTAGGTGCATCCTACATGATTTCCTGTACTGCTAGATCCAAGGTTATTGTTGGTATGTAGCGCAGCCTGTACTGTGGCTATGTTTGAAGCTAGAAAAGTACAGAATTCCTCTTCATTCATATTCACGGTGTGTCGAGTAGTCGGTGCCATTTCCTTCAAAATAGTCAAATGGAACAAGTTAATCATACAGAATATTAAGAGTAGTTAATAGTATTTCGTAGCATAATATGAACTCATTTATAAAAGCTTTTTCTTCATATTAGCGTTTTATAAGTTTAAATTCGGGTAGTACCTACCCATTAAGTTCATACTTATTAGCTAATATACAATTCAACTACTACAATTCTATATGAAAAACTGATTATAATAATATTTCGCGTTCAAACTTTTATACAATATTTTACAAACTTACAATACCGCTTATTTTACATAAAGCATGAAATATAGCACACAATAACTTTGATACAAGATAGTTGTGAAGATAATTCTAGCTAGTACACAAGTCGTTCAGCAAAGGCAATAAAGACACGTAATTCATACGTCCAGAAACAAGTCATGCATTCTGGTTTTACTAGGATTACTTCCCAACCTTGGTCTTGTGGAACATAACCGTTATGGCCGTTGATAAGACAGCGTGTTGTAACGTCGTCAAAAGGACGAGGATTACGTAATGTCCAACAGTCCCGTAACAATCTAAAAACCTCATTTCTTACCCCAATTACCGACTCCGTCACTTGTGGAAATGTTTTGTTTAATAGTTGTAGCCCGATGTTCTTGTTCTCACTTTGGTGAGAAGCGAACATTACTAATCCGTAACCATAACATGCTTCTTTATGTTGCATGTTAGCCGCTTTTTCTAAATCACGAAGTCAAATATTCGGATATATTGAGTCAAAATAATTTCTTAACCCGTTGCGTAAAATAGCATTTGGGTTCCCCGCAATATATGCGTCAAAGTAAACACATCGTAATTATGGGTTTCCCAATGTGATATCCCCCATCTTTCAAACGAAAGTCTCTTATAAACCAAGACATTCTTGGAACATTCTTCGAATGTCTTACAAACTGATCTCGCCTTAAATAGTTGTGCCGAGGAATTCTGACCGACTCTAGACAAGATTTCATCAATCATGTCTCCGGGTAGGTCTCTTAAAATATTGGGTTGTCTATTCATTTTGTGTTTTTAAACTGTAAAATAGACAAGAGTTAGATTCATAAAAAAATACTTATTAATACAAGCAATTTTTACATATATCATAAAGCATAAGCACACTATATTACATATATTACACCACACGAATACAACTATCTTATTCCGACTCGCTCGTTTCTTCTTCTTCGGTTTTGGTTCGTTTTGCCAAGTTTCTAGGGATATATGATCTTCCCCTAATACTAACTGTCGTTTTCCACAACGGTTTAGAAAAACCTGGTGGTTTAGAGGTTCCTGGGTCATTGTTACAACTTAAGGACTTCGGGGGTTGACGATACATATAAAGTTCATCGGGGTTGGAATTAGATTTCTTTATTTTTATGCCCTTTCCTTTATTATTTTCTTTTGCCTTTTTAAATTCAGTTGGGGTAATTTCTATAATATCATCGGAATTCTCGTCAGAATCCGATTCATCGGAGAATTTGTAATCCTCCCAATATTTTGCTTCCTTGGCGGAAACACCATTGACCATAATTAACCTTGGTCGGTTGGTTGAGGATTTTCTTTTACTTAACCGTTTTATTATTTCCCCCACCGGTTCTACTTCTTCATCCGGTTCCGATTCTTCTTCCGATTCCGATTCTTCTTCCGGTTCCGACTCTTCTTCCGGTTCCTCTTCGGGAACTTGTGAATCAGTCCACGAATCATTCCAATTTACATTTGACTCTTCATTATTATTAGGCGAGTCAATGGGACTTGTTCTAGAGGTAGACATCTATCACATAATATCAAACGCGTTAAGAGATTAATATATCACATAATATTCACATGTTAAAAATATATAGTTTCCAACAAAATTTGTTAAGCAATCATTTTTCAAGTAAACACGGTCGAAGTCCAGACTCACTAATGCATCCTAACAAACTTGATAAGACACACTAATGCAAAATTCTGGTTCTCTAAGACCAACGCTCTGATACCAACTGAAATGTCCCGTTCTTATTGATTAAAAACGTTCCATATTAATTGATTTCGTTGCGAGGTTTTGACCTCTATATGAGACGTTTTTCAAAGACTGCATTCATTTTTAAAACAAACCATAACCTTTATTTCATAGATAAAGGTTTTAAAAAGCTTTACGTAGATTATCAAATAATGATAATCTAAAATATCCTGTTTACACACGACCATTACATAATGGTTTACAATACAAATATGTTACAACAAAATAAGTTTCTTGAATGCAGTTTTTACACAATATCATACAAGCATGGACTCCAAATCTCGTCCTTATTTAACTATGCGACAGCGGAAGCTCTTAATAATCACCTGAGAATAAACATGCTTAAAACGTCAACAAAAATGTTGGTGAGTTATAGGTTTAACCTATATATATCAAATCATAATAATAGACCACAAGATTTCATATTTCAATACACATCCCATACATAGAGATAAAAATCATTCATATGGTGAACACCTGGTAACCGACATTAACAAGATGCATATATAAGAATATCCCCATCATTCCGGGACACCCTTCGGATATGATATAAATTTCGAAGTACTAAAGCATTCGGTACTTTGGATGGGGCTTGTTGGGCCCGATAGATCTATCTTTAGGATTCGCGTCAATTAGGGTGTCTGTTCCCTAATTCTTAGATTACCAGACTTAATAAAAAGGGGCATATTCAATTTCGATAATTCAACCATAGAATGTAGTTTCACGTACTTGTGTCTATTTTGTAAATCATTTATAAAACCTGCATGTATTCTCATCCCAAAAATATTAGATTTTAAAAGTGGGACTATAACTCACTTTCACAGATTTTTACTTCGTCGGAAAGTAAGACTTGGCCACTGATTGATTCACGAACCTATAATAATATATACATATATATAAAAATATGTTCAAAATATATTTACAACACTTTTAATATATTTTGATGTTTTAAGTTTATTAAGTCAGCTGTCCTCGTTAGTAACCTACAACTAGTTGTCCACAGTTAGATGTACAGAAATAAATCGATAAATATTATCTTGAATCAATCCACGACCCAGTGTATACGTATCTCAGTATTGATCACAACTCAAACTATATATATTTTGGAATCAACCTCAACCCTGTATAGCTAACTCCAACATTCACATATAGAGTGTCTATGGTTGTTCAGAAATATATATAGATGTGTCGACATGATAGGTCGAAACATTGTATACGTGTCTATGGTATCTCAAGATTACATAATATACAATACAAGTTGATTAAGTTATGGTTGGAATACATTTGTTACCAATTTTCACGTAGCTAAAATGAGAAAAATTATCCAATCTTGTTTTACCCATAACTTCTTCATTTTAAATCCGTTTTGAGTGAATCAAATTGCTATGTTTTCATATTGAACTTTATTTTATGAATCTAAACAGAAAAAGTATAGGTTTATAGTCGGAAAAATAAGTTACAAGTCGTTTTTGTAAAGGTAGTCATTTCAGTCGAAAGAACGACGTCTAGATGACCATTTTAGAAAACATACTTCCACTTTGAGTTTAACCATAATTTTTGGATATAGTTTCATGTTCATAATAAAAATAATTTTCTCAGAATAACAACTTTTAAATCAAAGTTTATCATAGTTTTTAATTAACTAACCCAAAACAGCCCGCGGTGTTACTACGACGGCGTAAATCCGGTTTTACGGTGTTTTTCGTGTTTCCAGGTTTTAAATCATTAAGTTAGCATATCATATAGATATAGAACATGTGTTTAGTTGATTTTAAAAGTCAAGTTAGAAGGATTAACTTTTGTTTGCGAACAAGTTTAGAATTAACTAAACTATGTTCTAGTGATTACAAGTTTAAACCTTCGAATAAGATAGCTTTATATATATGAATCGAATGATGTTATGAACATCATTACTACCTTAAGTTCCTTGGATAAACCTACTGGAAAAGAGAAAAATGGATCTAGCTTCAACGGATCCTTGGATGGCTCGAAGTTCTTGAAGCAGAATCATGACACGAAAACAAGTTCAAGTAAGATCATCACTTGAAATAAGATTGTTATAGTTATAGAAATTGAACCAAAGTTTGAATATGATTATTATCTTGTATTAGAATGATAACCTACTATAAGAAACAAAGATTTCTTGAGGTTGGATGATCACCTTACAAGATTGGAAGTGAGTTAGCAAACTTGAAAGTATTCTTGATTTTATGTAACTAGAACTTGTAGAATATATGAAGAACACTTAGAACTTGAAGATAGAACTTGAGAGAGATCAATTAGATGAAGAAAATTGAAGAATGAAAGTGTTTGTAGGTGTTTTTGGTCGTTGGTGTATGGATTAGATATAAAGGATATGTAATTTTATTTTCATGTAAATAAGTCATGAATGATTACTCATATTTTTGTAATTTTATGAGATATTTCATGCTAGTTGCCAAATGATGGTTCCCACATGTGTTAGGTGATTCACATGGGCTGCTAAGAGCTGATCATTGGAGTGTATATACCAATAGTACATACATCTAAAAGCTGTGTATTGTACGAGTACGAATACTGGTGCATACGAGTAGAATTGTTGATGAAACTGAACGAGGATGTAATTGTAAGCACTTTTGTTAAGTAGAAGTATTTTGATAAGTGTATTGAAGTCTTTCAAAAGTGTATAAATACATATTAAAACACTACATGTATATACATTTTAACTGAGTCGTTAAGTCATCGTTAGTCGTTACATGTAAGTGTTGTTTTGAAACCTTTAGGTTAACGATCTTGTTAAATGTTGTTAACCCAATGTTTATAATATCAAATGAGATTTTAAATTATTATATTGTCATGATATTATCATGTATGAATATCTCTTAATATGATATATATACATTAAATGTCTTTACAACGATAATCGTTACATATATGTCTCGTTTAAAAATCATTAAGTTAGTAGTCTTGTTTTTTACATATGTAGTTCATTGTTAATATACATAATGATAGGTTTACTTATCATAGTATCATGTTAACTATATATATATCCATATATATGTCATCATATAGTTTTTACAAGTTTTAACGTTCGTGAATCACCGGTCAACTTGGGTGGTCAATTGTCTATATGAAACATATTTCAATTAATCAAGTCTTAACAAGTTTAATTGCTTAACATGTTGGAAACATTTAATCATGTAAATATCAATCTCAATTAATATATATAAACATGGAAAAGTTCGGGTCACTACAAGACTGACTCATCAAACATGCAAAAGTCAATTAATCCAAGCAAGTCAACGAAAGTCCACCAAAGTCATACCAAAAGTCAACTCGGTCAAATAGGTCAACTAACGTCAAACATCTCAGTAAGTCATGTAAACATAGTCAACGAATCATACTTAAGTCATATAACATGTTATCGCTCGTAATTTAGTAAATCGCATTTTCCACATCTTAAAGTAAACCTTCGAAAATCATACGTCATAAAGAAATACACTCATAGAGCATAGCACATAATTCATAAAATTATGATCAAATCCAGATCATAACTAGACTTAAAATCAATTTCAAAAAGTTCAGCCAAGGCCTCATATGATAAAAAGTTCAGGTTCATTACAGAAAATTCTGCTCGCGCGTCAGTTTTTAAACATTTTTCATAAAATATAGAAAATATATTTTAATGAACGGACAATTGGTGTCATCTCAAGACATCTCAAAATCTAAGTGATAAAATAATTAGAATCATTGCTTTAGCCAATTCGTACAGATTTGCAAAATATTACAGACTCATCAGTTTTTAATCATCAAACAGACATATCACAAAGATTAGCATATAACTCATGGAAAATCACATTATCGCAAGTTTGCATACAAATGAAACATGTAAAGGAACATCTAAAGTAACATATTCCAGAAGCTCAAAGTCTAAAACAATTCCTAGTTCATTCTAGCAATTTTTATGTAAACTTAAAAACAGATTCAGCATACTTTACGAACCAAAACTTCGTTTAATCATATCGGAAGCATTACATAACCTTTTAACGCAAATATTTAGTCTAAATTTCATAAATTTTCATAAGGAATACAGTAGAACAACTTTCATAAGCTAAAACACATAGCATGCAACTCAGAAAATTCGGATTTCATGCAAACCCTAACGTAAACTTCGATTACGCATATCTTGAGCATACGATAACGAAATCACGCAAAATCGGAGTCTAAAATTAATAACTTTTTGATATATTTCTAATTAAACATATTACAAAGTCAGATCTCATATCAATTTAATCATATCATCAATAAACAAATTCGTTTTTCAATCATACAACGTTAATTTCGCAATCAATCAACAATTAGCAATACTAGACACCATTAATTGAGCACTAGACTCTAATACACCATGTAATTGATCAAAAAACTGAACTAATGAAATTAGGGTTAACAATTATACCTCAAACAATCAAATTGAGCACACTAACGCGTAGGGAACGACACAAGGAACAACGTTCGTGCACGAGGTTTCTTCAAAAATCAACTTGTGATGATGGTTGTGGGGTGGTGATGGCCGACGGCCAAGAGAGGCGAGGGAGAGGGAGATGTCGACTAGCTTTAGGGGAATTATGAGAGTTTCTAGTTTAGGATTTCCATTTATAGTCTAGGTTAGGGCCTAATTTAATCCCTAATTAAACATAAGCCCAAAGTTTAGTCCATAAGGGGTATGTGGGGGAGGTTTCGGCCGAATGGCCCACCTAGGGGTGTCCTGGGCTCATTTTGCTTACTTACTTGTACGCGCGTGGTTCGTTTCGAGTGCTGATAATAGTACCGGGTCTCCGGAACGTTAACTAGTCGTTGAAACGCAATCACCGAGTTTAATTCATTAAATAAATAATAAATTAAAAATAATTTTCTTAAAGTCAATAATTATCGAAAATAATTATTGTGTCATTTTTTCTGAGTTCCGTAAACTGAAAAGTTTTCTAGACGATAAACTTAATCGTAACGTTTTCTAGTTCTTTCGCTATCCGAAATAAATCGTAAATTAATATAACATATTAATTCAAACATTTCTCTATTAAGTATGTATTTAATTTAATTAAACACACAAGTCTAAGTAACCACCGTTAAATACTTAACGGACAACTAACGATAGTTAACGGAAAAAGTCGGGTTGTTACATTACCCACCTGTTATAAAAAATTTCGTCCCGAAATTTTAGTGGTCCTCCGCCGTAGTCTTCTCCTCGGAAAACAGTTGCGGATACTTAAGTCTCATCTGGTCTTCACGCTCCCACGTGAATTCTGGTCCTCTTCGGGCATTCCACCTAACCTTAACCAATGGAATTCTGCTTTGCTTTAGTTGCTTAATCTCGCGATCCATAATCTCAGCAGGTTCTTCAATGAAATTAAGCTTAGGATCTACTTGCACTTCATCTAATGGAATCACTAAACTTTCATCTGATAAGCATCTCTTCAAATTGGAAACATGAAAAGTATCGTGAACCTCGCTAAGTTCCTGCGGTAGTTTCAATCTATACGCTACCAGTCCAATTCGTTCGGTAATCTCAAACGGTCCAATATACCTCGGACTTAACTTTCCTCTTTTTCCAAAGTGCACTACACCTTTCCAGGGTGACACTTTAAACATAACCTTGTCTCCAACCTAAAATTTCAAATCTTTCCTTTTAGGATCTGCATAGCTCTTTTGACGATCTCGTGCTATTTTCATTCTTTCTCGAATCTGCACGATTTTCTCAGTCGTTTCATGTACAATCTCCGGATCAGTTAACTGACTATCTCCTAACTCAGTCCAACATAAAGGTGATCTACACTTTCTGCCATACAGTGCTTCAAAAGGCGCTGCCTTTATACTCGCATGATAACTATTGTTATAGGAAAACTCTACTAACGGTAGATGTCTATCCCATCCAATTCCAAAGTCAATCACACAAGCTCTTAACATGTCTTCTAGTGTCTGAATCATTCTCTCACTTTGACCATCAGTCTGTGGATGGTAGGCTGTACTCATGTCTAAACGAGTTCCCATGGCTTCTTGCAAAGCTTGCCAAAATCTGGACGTAAATCTACTGTCTCTGTCAGAAATAATAGATAGCGGCACTCCATGTCTTGAAACTACTTCCTTTACGTAAATCTGTGCCAAACTCTCCATCTTATCCGTTTCCTTAATTGGTAGAAAATGTGTAGACTTCGTAAGACGATCCACGATAACGCATATCGTGTCATAACCTCCTACCGTTTTAGGCAACTTAGTGATAAAGTCCATCGTAATATTCTCCCACTTCCATTGGGGAATCTCTGGTTGTGTCAGTAGTCCTGACGGCTTCTGATGCTCTGCCTTAACTTTAGCACAAGTCAAGCACTTACCAACATAAGTAGCGATTTCAGCTTTCATATTAGTCCACCAATACAGTGCCTTAAGATCTTGGTACATCTTGTCGGATCCAGGATGAATAGAGTACCTTGTCTTGTGTGCCTCTTCAAGCACTAGCTCTCTTAATCCGCCAAATTTCGGTACCCATATTATGTCGATAAAATACCGGGTTCCATCATCTCGAGTAACAAACTTCTTATCAATTCCTTGAAGTAATTCGGTAGCAACATTCTCTTCTTTCAACGCTTCTAGCTGTGCGTCACGTATCTGGGAAGTAAGGTTTCTTCGAATAGTCAAGTTCAATGCTCTAACTCGAATAGGCTTAATTCTCTCCTTCCTACTCAAAGCATCTGCCACTACATTAGTCTTACCAGGATGATAGCTAATGTTGCAGTCGTAATTGTTTAACAACTCAATCCAACGTCTCTGTCTCATATTAAGCTGTTTCTGATCGAAAATATGTTGCAAACTCTTGTGATCCGTGAATACGGTGAACTTCGTACCATAAAAATAGTGTCTCCACATCTTCAATGCAAAAACTACAGCACCAAGTTCTAGATCATGAGTCGTATAATTCAATTCGTGTATCTTCAATTTTCGGGATGCATATGTAATCACTTTCGTACGTTGCATTAACACACAACCATAACCTTGCCGTGAAGCATCACAGTAAACTACGAAATCCTCGGTTCCATCGGGTAAAGACAAAATCGGCGCAATCGTTAACTTTTCCTTTAACAACTGAAATGCAGCTTCATGCAATTCTGTCCACTCATACTTCTTACCCTTGTGAGTCAAAGCTGTTAACGGTCGGGCAATAGTAGAAAATCCCTCAATGAATCTCCTATAGTAACCAGCAAGACCTAAAAATTGTCGCATCTGAGTTGGCGACTTAGGAGTCTCCAATTTCTTTACTGTCTCTATCTTTGTAGGATCAAATTGAATATCATTGACACCTACAATATGACCCAAGAATTGCACTTCTCGTAACCAAAAGTCACATTTTGAAAACTTCGCGTATAACTGCTCCTTCCTGAGCATCTCTAATAACAAACGAAGATGTTGTTCATGTTTTTTCTCACTTTTAGAATATACCAATATATCATCGATAAACACTATAACAAACTTGTCTAGATATGGCTTACACACACGGTTCATGAGATCCATGAACACAGCCGGTGCGTTCGTCAATCCAAAAGGCATTACTGTAAATTCATGATGACCATAGCGTGTCCTAAACGTTGTCTTCGGTATATCTGATTCCTTCACTCTCATTTGATGATAACCTGACCTTAGATCGATCTTAGAATAACACGCTGATCCTTACAATTGATCTTAGAATAACCTGGCTCTGATACCAAATGTAATACCCCGTCAGAATCCACTAACAGAATATTAACTCCTGGTCCCACAGTTTAGCGGTCACGCCCTCTATATGCGACGTTTCCGAAAAGTATTCGCATTAATCATGAAAACAAGTCATTAATCCTTTGCAACGAATATCTATTCTTGATAGTCAACTTATTTAACTCTCTATAATCAATACAGAGTCTCATAGATCCATCCTTCTTCTTCACAAACAGTACTGGAGCTCTATCTCAGAAGTCATTGGCCATGTAGCCCGCCTGCTTGCAGCTGTCACAAATCAGAGTATTGTGACCCTGATGTTCTTCACCATGGGGAGCACTTCGACACAAAATAGCATAACATGCTAGTTCCAATAATAAACAAGGCTATAATCAAATATACTATCAACGAGTAGTGATGCATAGTAAATAATATTAAATCATAGCGATTCTAGTAGCACTAGTGATATATAATAGTGATACATAACGTTTAGTAGTAGCAGTAGTAAGAACAATGTACACTAGTAACATTATCACTAACACAAATTACCATTAGTAAACCAACACTTAAAGAAATAAACTTCTTGTTCCAAAATTCATGCATAACCAGTAAAAGTAACATATTCCACATGTCATAAGTAAAACCACATAAGCAAAGCCACAACTAATAATGTATGTGTGAACATCATATAATAAACAGTAATAATCAAATAATGTTTGATTGCGTGGAACAATCTAGTTGAGCGATCTCTATTTGCGTTTTTGGAGTTCCTTCAACAAGTACTCAACCATTTTCTCCAAATTTTCAACTCGCACGGTGAGATCATTTAGGTTGTTGTCATTCGTAGCAGAAGTGGAGGTACTAGGCTTAGAAGTACATGTAGAAGCATCATAGGGATGAAAACGGTGACACATCTCAAGTGACAGATTATCATAACGAAAACTCTTATAAAATAGGTTATTACGCCGAGCAGGTCCTTTCGGTATCCTACGGTGGCCTCTCGGTCCATATGGGTTAACATAATCGGGTTTAACAAAAGGTGTTTGGGGTGAATCGGGTACATCAGGTTCGGATTCGGATTCGGGTTCCGATTCTTCTCCAGAATCCTCTGCAGGTTCCTTTCCTTTAGGCTCATTCCCATGCTCGGTCTCCATCTCGGGTTCCGATTCGGTATCATCCACAAACTCGAGTATCGTGTTTCCTTGCGCTTGCACGATTTCCTCGGATTCCGTGTCGGAGTCAGTAAGAATGATAGGATTAAAAGAAGTCATCTAGCACTCAAAGGAAACACAAAGTTAGTCACTTAGTAATCATATCATATTAGATACTAAGTAAAGCAATTTCATCTATTAGGGTTCATGCAACTTAACGAGTCTACGGTTACAGTCTAGACGCACTAGTTGTCCTAACGTTCGACTCTCTAATGCAGCCTAGTCCTAGGTAACCGATCTGCTCTGATACCAAATGTAATACCCCGTCAGAATCCACTAATGGAATATTAACTCCTGGTGCCACGGTTTAGCGGTTACACCCTCTATATGAGACGTTTCCGAAAAGTATTCGCATTAATCATGAAAACAAGTCATTTATTTAAGAAAATGTAACTGGAAACATTTGACATCAATGACTAAAGTATATGAACCCAAAACATCAGAGAAAACTGTTTAAATGCAAATATTTGTTCTTGAAATAAAAATAGAAATCATGCTGGACGCCGTCCAGTTCTAGCAGCAAACAGCACATAACTTCAAATAAAGCGGAAACACTAGCTCTATGTACCTGAGATGAAACATGCAAAACGTCAATGAAAAACATTGAGTGAAACTACCGGTTTAGTAAATCATTTCGTAAGTTAGGCCACAAGATTTTCTTGGAAAACATCATAGGAAAAGTATACATTATCATGAGCACTTGATTATAAAACCTTAACCTTTGCGTAGGCCGAGCCCACGTCTGTCATTTACCCTATACTGGCGATACACCGATCAAGTGTACGTGTAACAACTACATAAGCACCTGTTTAACGTTGCGGTGAGGTTTGTCAAACCTAACGGTACCGTCCCTATAAGTCGAGCTTACAAAGTAACTAATATAATAAAGCTAAGGGATTTTTGATTTGAACTTATATGTATAATCTTAGCAAGTTACTTGTGACAAACACGTAAAACATTTGTAAAAAGCATGCATCTCATCCCTGTAAAAACATAGTAGGGACTGTAGACTCACCTTAGCAAAAGCACTCGTAAAGATCTTAGCAAACTGTACTGTAATCGAACACTCTCGACTGAACAACGCAACCTAAATAAGTAAATCATCTTAAGTATACACTAATAGGTCAAACTTAGTCAACCCATAGTGTACGTAAAGTCCTAGTGCTCAGACTGACTCATCAAACATGCAAAAATCAATTAATCCAAGCAAGTCAACCAAAGTCATACCAAAAGTCAACTCGGTCAAATAGGTCAACTAAAGTCAAACATCTCAGTAAGTCATGCAAACATAGTCAATGAATCATACTTAAGTCATATAACATGTTATCGCTCGTAATTTAGTAAATCGCATTTTCCACATCTTAAAGTAAACCTTCGAAAATCATACGTCATAAAGAAATACACTCATAGCGCATAGCACATAATTCATAAAATTATGATCAACTCCAGATCATAACTAGACTTAAAATTGATTCCAAAAAGTCTATCCAAGGCCTCATACTATAAATAAAAGTCCAAAATCAGAAAGGCTCAAGTTCAGGTTCATTACAGAAAATTCTGCTCGCGCGTCAGTTTTTAAACATTTTTCATAAAATATAGAAAATAGATTTTAATGAACGGCCAATTGGTGTCATCTCAAGACATCTCAAAATCTAAGTGATAAAATAATCAGAAGCATTGCTTTAGCCAATTCATACAGATTTGCAAAATATTACAGACTCATCAGTTTTTAATCATCAAACAGACATATCACAAAGATTAGCATATAACTCATGGCAAATCACATTCTCGCAAGTTTGCATACAAATGAAACATGTCAAGGAACATCTAAAGTAACATATTACAGAAGCTCAAAGTCTAAAACAATTCCTAGTTCATTCTAGAAATTTTTATGTAAACTTAAAAACAGATTCAGCATACTTTACGAACCAAAACTTCGTTTAATCATATCGGAAGCATTACATAACCTTTTAACTCAAATCTTTAGTCTAAATTGCATAACTTTTCATAAGGAATACAGTAGCACAACTTTTATAAACTAAAACACATAGCATGAAACTCAGAAAATTCGGATTTCATGCAAACCCTAACGTAAACTTCGATTACGCATATCTTGAGCATACGATAACGAAATCACGCAAAATCGGAGTCTAAAATTAATAACTTTTTGATATCTTTCTAATTAAACATATTACAAAGTCAGATATCATATCAATTTAATCATATCATCAATAAACAAATTCGTTTTTCAATCATACAACGTTAATTTCGCAATCAATCAACAATTAGCAATACTAGACACCATTAATTGAGCACTAGACTCTAATACACCATGTAATTGATCAAAAACTGAATTAATGAAATTAGGGTTAACAATTATACCTCAAACAATCAAATTGAGCACACTAACGCGTAGGGAACGACACAAGGAACAACGTTCGTGCACGAGGTTTCTTCAAAAATTAACTTGTGATGATGGTTGTGGGGTGGTGATGGTCGACAGCCAAGAGAGGGGAGGGAGAGGGAGATGTATACTAGCTTTAGGGGAATTATGAGAGTTTCTAGTTTAGGATTTCCATTTATAGTCAATGTTAGGGCCTAATTTAATCCCTAATTAAACATAAGCCCAAAGTTTAGTCCATAAGGGGTATGTGGGGGAGGTTTCGGCCAAATGGCCCACCTAGGGGTGTCCTGGGCTCATTTTGCTTACTTACTTGTACGTGCGTGGTTCGTTTTGAGTGCCGTTAACCGTATTGGGTCTCCGGAACGTTAACTAGTCGTTGAAACGCAATCACCGAGTTTAATTCATTAAATAAATAATAAATTAAAAATAATTTTCTTAAAGTCAATAATTATCGAAAATACTTATTGTGTCGTTTTTTCTGAGTTCCGTAAACTGAAAAGTCTGCTAGACGATAAACTTAATCGTAACGTTTTCTAGTTCTTTCGCTATCCGAAATAAATCATAAATTAATATAACATATTAATTCAAACATTTCTCTATTAAGTATGTATTTAATTTAATTAAACACACAAGTCTAAGTAACTACCGTTAAAACGGACAACTAACGATAGTAAACGGAAAAAGTCGAGTTGTAACAGATATTCTGGAAATGAGAGAAAAAATGGTGGTTCGGATTGGTTCGTCGGTGAATGCTTCAGGTTCTTCACCCAGAGGACAATATGGTGGATGAAAGGGATCATTTCTTCTTGTTGTCCAATGATTAAGTAGAGTACAAACCTATCAGATGAATTGGGGATGGCTGATTGGTTGATTCATTCTGGTGACGCTGCTTCCGGAGCTTAGGTGAATATCCATGTCAGAATAGCTGTCGGAATAACTATCGGAATAGCTATGGGAATCTGAGGGACTCGTACTGGTTGAGGGATTCATCTCGTACGATCAGATGAAGGATTTTCGATAAGAAATAGATTATAGGATGTAGATTAGTACCCTGGAATACATAGTTTACATATGCATATATAATACTAAAATCCCATAAGTTACGGAGGAATCTACGGAAGCTGTCAGGCAAAGGTAACAATAACAGATACGCAAAGATATGAATTTATCTATACACTGTCTATGCAATAGAGGCAGTAAGACGTGTCTAGACTTTAAGGATGATAAGCAAATAATTTTCGACACTAAATGATAAGCAAAACTTTTGACATGCAGACACGGTCGAAGTCCAGACTCACTAATGCATCTAAACAACTATCAAGTAGACACACTAATGCAAGACCTGGTTCGCTAAGACCACTGCTCTGATACCAACTGAAAGGACCCGTCCTAATCCATCCGGACGAATACATTATATTTGGTTACATCGCGAGGTACTTGACCTCTATATGATACATTTTACAAACATTGCATTCGTTTTGAAAAGACAAACTTTCCTTACATCGAAAGTTGACGATATGCATACCATTTCATAATACATCCAACTATAATTGACTTAATAATAATCTTGATGAACTCAACGACTCGAATGCAACGTCTTTTGAAATATGTCTTGAATGACTCCAAGTAATATCTCTAAAATGAGTAAATGCACAGCGGAAGATTTCTTTCATACCTGAGAATAAACATGCTTTAAAGTGTCAACCAAAAGGTTGGTGAGTTCATTAGTTTATCATAAACAATCATTTCCATTAATTTAATAGACCACAAGATTTTCATTTCCATTTCTCATACGTATACGTCCCATGCATAGAGACAAAAATCATTCATATGGTGAACACCTGGTAACTGACATTAACAATATGCATATAAGAATATCCCCTATCATTCCGGAAAATCCTTCGGACATGATAAAAACGAATTCGAAGTACTAAAGCATCAGGTACTTTCTATGGGGTTCGTTAGGTCCAATAGATCTATCTTTAGGATTCGCGGTAATTAGTAGATCGGTTTACTAATTCTTAGGTTACCAAGCAAAAGGGGCATATTCGGCTTCGATCATTCACCCATATAATGTAGTTTCAATTACTTGTGTCTATTTCATAAAACATTTATAAAAATTTCGCATGTATTCTCAGCTCAAAAATATAAAGGGTAAAAAGGCAAATGAAACTCACAATAACGTATTTTGTAGTAAAAATACATATGACGACATTGAACAATGCAGGGTTGACCTCGGATTCACGAACCTATATCATTCGTATATATATTAAAACATATACTTGTAATCAAAAAAGATATATATATTATTATTAGTGATATAATTTTTATATTATTAATTTATATGTTTCATTATTACTATATAAAAATATAACTTTTGTTATATTATATGTATCAAATACTTTATATGTATATATTTTATTTGTTTGTTAAAATAGTAATTATATTAATACTAAAATAATATTAGGAGTGATTAAAATAATGATAATGATAATACTAGTGTTAATGATAATAATATTAATGATAGTTTTAATGATAATCTTATAATAATGATAATAACAGTAGGTTTTAATCAAATGAAAATTTTAGTATTTATGGTAATGAAAAAAATCATTTTGATAATGACACTTAATATTTAATAATCATCTTATTACTAACGATAAACTTAATAATAATACCCTTGTTAATACTAATAAGTCTAAAATGATACTAATACTAATAATAACGTTATTAATACTTAATGGTGTTACTTAAAATGATAATAATATTAGTGATAGTACATATATTTACATAATAATAATGGTAATACATATATTAGTCCATAATAATAATAATAATAATAATAATAATAATAATAATAATAATAATAATAATAATAATAATAATAAAAATAATAATAATAATAATAATAATAATAATAATAATAGCAACAATAATAATAATAATAACAATAACAATATTCCTAATTATAACTATAATCATATCATACTGATAATAATGATAATATCAATAATACTTGATAATGTTAATAAATGATAGCTTTTATAAATATACCTATATTAGTAATAATAATAATAATAATAGTACTATTAGTTGTATTAACAATAATAATTATTATTTTTCCAATATTACAAATGACAATAATTAATGATATCAATAATCAATAATAATAATAATAATAATAATAATAATAATAATAATAATAATAATAATAATAATAATAATAATAATAATAATAATAATAATAATAATAATAATAATAATAATAATAATGAAAGAACAGGTATACCTTTTTGAAAAGATTTTTCTAAAAATATTTGCCCACGACGGGGCTCGAACCCGTGACCTCTCGCTAACCGCAAACACACCTTAATCAACCATCCGTCGTCTCATTTCTGATATTATATCCCCACCTAAAATATATAACCTATATATTCCTGCCTGATTCTTCTTCCTTTTCAAAAATAAAATAAAATAAAATGCCCCAACCTGGGCTAGAACTCGAGACCTATCGTTTAACAGCCCCTTCACCAACCGCTGAACCGTTTGTTTATTTTTGTTTTACACTGTTCGAATATTTCTATAATATGTATACACTATTATCTTCTTCTATTACTCATCATCATTATCATAATCAAATCACCATCTTAACATGTATCATTATTGAATTCATTATCATCATCTTCTATTATCGTCATCATCTCTATAACTTCATCTTTACAACTTCGTAACTTAACATCACCATCATCATCACTCGTCATATATTGCTCGACTTTACCGGTGACATGTAACTTTCACGACAATAATTAATACTAAACAGAACTTTCACGTCCCATTTATTCAAAGGGTTATACAACCCACTGATGATGTAGCGTGAGGGTACGAAATAGTATTATTTTTACTAGGAAATACTACAAAATATGACACAAGTTTTATTAATTTACGGATGGGATATACCTAAACCTTGCTACAACACTATAGGCAGTGTACCTAATCGTAGAGTAGTGTAGTTTTTAGTAAGTCCGGTTCGTTCCACAGGGAGCTAGTGATTACGTACTATATTTTTATAAAACTATATTTATATAAATATATATATATATAAGTAGTAATATTATTATAAAAGGGGGGTTTTTACCGTTTAATGACCGGTTTGTCGATTTTATATTTTTAAGCGTAAAGATAAATGACAATAATTAAAGTGCGTAAAATAAATAAATGACGATAAATAAAATAACAATAAATAAAATTGCGATAGAATATGAAATAAAAGGATTATGCTTATTTAAACTTCCGTAATCATGATGTTTGACGTTTTGATTTTAATTAATTGTTAATCGGGTTAATTGTCCTTTGTCATGGTTTATTTGATACCTATCTGGTTTTTATCCATAATAGTCCATCGGTCATAAATATAAAGTGCGAGTGTCCTCGTCAAATTACCCTTATACCCGAAGTCAAATATTCCAACTAATTAAGGATTTAAACTGTGACGCAGTTATCACTTCTGTCAACAATTACACCAGTTATCACTGTATGTAATCTACCCCTGTTTTGATTAGATATGAATATTAATTTACCCACTTGATCAGTTTGAATAATCAATTACCCAACCCGAATAATTAATTAAATGATTATAATAGATTCCATATGAACGTCACTAAATAGGACAACCATAATCATTATTAATTATTAGGATAATTAATTTGAAGATAGGTTCGACAGACTCCAATGAGTTGTCACTCAATTAGACAATACCCCCCCATCTATTAATAGTCAATAGTCCAATTTCCACAAGTGTCGGTCTTTTGCCCAAACCTTAATTATGGTACAAAGCCCAATTACCCAATTTTAGTAATTAGCCTAACATCATGATTACTTCGTTTTAAATAAGCATAATAATAACTTAGCTACGAGACATTAATATAAAAAGGTTGAACATAACTTACAATGATTAAAAATAGCATAGCGTTACACGGACAGAATTTCGACTTACACACTCAAACGATCTCTATCATAAATCTTATTATTATCATAATTTAAAATTAAAATTAAGATTATTGTTATATCTTATTACATTAACATTATGATAGAGATTTTTAGATATTGATATTGATAATAGATTTTTAGGATAGAAAAAGGGATGCTTTTAAATTGATCGATAATCATCGCCTTTTATAGGCAAAATATGAAATTGAATTTTCATTTACGACCCCTGAACTATGCTAAATTAACAACTTTTTATTATTTAATATTATTCTTATTATGAATTATTTAAATATTATATTTTATTCTTGTGCATAGTTGACTCGTAATTTTTACACCGTTGCGTCGAGCGTTGAGAGTTGACTCATGTCCCGGTTCCGGATTTTCGAACGTCCTTGCGTACTATTTTATATCGTGTACTTTGCGTTTTGTAACTTGTACTCTTGTCATTTTTAGACGTTCTTCATCAATAATTTGAACCTTTTTAATTGTATCTTGTACTTTTGAGCTTTTTGGACCTTTTTGTCTTCAATTTGTCGAATCTGCCTTTTGTCTTCGCACTTATTTAATATAAACGAATATCAGTTGAAAATGGAACAATTGCAACTAAAATCTTGTCTTTCTTGGGGGATAATGCTATGAAATATATGTTCCTTTTTAGCCTTATCAATATCCCCACACTTGAGCGTTGCTTGTCCTCAAGTAATATAGTCTTGAAATACTAGAATCACTTCTTTATTCTTCACACTTTGTACATCAGTGATTTTGATATGGCGGTATAAACAATGGTAGTAACGATATGGTTTACAGTCCCACATGACTATAAAAATTTAGATCCATTAAGGAAATTGGATCTTTATGAAAACATTTGATCTTTTGAAAATTCATTCTAGCTTTTACCCTAGATAAGTTTTCTGATTTGATCCATCATCGGTGTTGCAAAATATATTTGTGGATCAATATTTTGGCTAAAACTTTTAGGTTCGTGTAATCCACTGCTATCCCGGTATCGGAAAGCACACATCCAGTTTACTTGTTCCGTATATTACCTTTCGGTAAACTACCGTCCAGTTGTAAAGGAAAGCGATGAACAAGAAACTGTTAAGGCAATGTCCCGTGACATGCAGATGATTATGGTCTTATTAACGTGTCGGATGCTAGAACTATCCTTGGTAGGAGCGATAGTAAAGATCATCCTATAATTTTTCGGTCTGGCACAAGGTCCTGTCTCCGACCATGCTATGCAACCACCGTTCTTACGGTTGACACCCGATTTGGTTCAGGTGACCTAATGAATTCCAGGTGAATTTCTTAGGATTTTACGTTCAATGGTAATGAACGCATTGAAAATGGTTTTTCAGAAAACAAATCGGTTTGTATTTTTGATCAAAATATTTTCTCGTTCATGCTCGAGTTTAGATATCATCGAATTCCATGAGTTTGAATTCTCAATCTTTAAGGTCAATCTCTAGGATTGAGTATTATCAGTCTTAAAAGCTGATTTTTAATCTTTAAGGAGATTATCCTTTTCTGGGGATCTGATTCATTAGTCTTATCAAGCTAATTTGCACGGTGCCTCCCCATTGTATGAGATAAATCCTTCTCATGGTTAGGATAAATCTGACCACTTGGCGACCCTGTTTGATGCTGAGGTCCGTGGATTCCCTGCTGATTTTAGTGATGACTTTTCTAGATTTTTCGTCAACCTACAGCTGGTCTGGACGACAACTTCATGACCTAAATCAAGAAGCGCGTGTCTTTTTCGGAAGACTTTACTTCCTTTTAATGATGGAATTGATTCATCGTGTAGATCCATCTTTCTTTCAAATGTATTACAGTAAACCGGGTAAAACTGATTAGTATCGTCCAAAGCAAAAGTACCTGCAATAATCTTGTACAAAAATATGTGATATATGTTTTAAATTGAATAACTTGGTACATTCTTCCCACACTTAGTTTCTTTCTTTGCCTTTTTATTTTCTTCTATTTCATTTTAAATGAATTCAAGCGTTTTAGGGTGTTTCTCAATTTATGTCCTTTTCGAGGTAACGATAATTTCGGTATTATCACCTAGTTTTCATCGTTCATAAATATGTATAAACATGATTTTGAGTTCATTTAATTGAAAATTTTTCAAATTTTCACAAAATTTGGCAAATAAACTAAGTGTAAACCCGAGAGAATTTATAACCCTTCCCCACACTTGAGATCATGCAATGCTCTCATTTGCATGAAATCAGACTATAATTATAAATTCATGAGGGTGATTAGTGTAGAAAAGTGATTAAAAATACCCAGTTTGTAAGCATATTATTTTACATCACATTTGATATTTTGCGCCTTGTCATCAAAATTAGTAGCTTTTTGTTGAACTTAATGACAGTCTTTGAAAGTGCGCCGTTTTACCCTGTTGTGTACATAACATAAAATACAAACATATATACATATTTTTGAAGTTTGGTATATAACCCCTACGTTCAAAAATTAATATAATATTTTTTTTTTTTTTTGCATACTTTAGATCAATAAAATTAAATGATAACAAAATTTGTCGCCCCGCCCTCTGGTAAAGCAATTTCGGCTCAACGACCTAGTCTTTAACTCACGACGAATTTTAGAAATCATTTTTTTAAACTTAATGAATTAAAGTAAATTTTGTTTTTAAAAACTTAAATTAAAATGCATATTAATTTCATAAAAAAAACCTACAAAACAAAAATTCAGAATGGAGGGAGAAAACTAGTTCTTTAGTGTCTGCTAGCGGAAAAGACCAATCGGGTTCCATTCTCGGAACTACACGAGAACAGAACAACTAACTCTAGATAGCATTTTCTTTTTAGAACATTTGAATCTCCCCACACTTAGGTAGCCGTGGTGTCAAAATTGTGATTAACTTCATCGTTAATTTCTCTTGGTCCATAATCAACTTGCATATCCGTGACTTTTTCTTTAAGCCATTGGTCGGATTCCTGTGTAATATCCACAATTTCAACTAGTTTCTCCTTTTCTTTAGGTGATAGATTGGATACTAACCGGTTACATAACTTAAAGTTCCCCTTGGTTCTAGCATCGCGAATCCGTTTAATAAGTTTCTTCATTGAACTATTAATAACGGAATCATTTAATTTCGTATCAACAACGGGGTTCTTTGTTATCATGTCATCATTAGGTGTTACTTCATTTTCCCCACACTTAGGCGTTTCATTATTGCTAAGTATTACCGTTGGAGTTGGTAAAAGCACATGGTTCTTACCAATTGTTTTTACTGGTTCAACGGTTTTGGCTGGTGGAGATTTAGACTTTCGAATCATAAAGGTGATCGATTTGTCACCACTTTTAAGTGTCATTCTTCCATTTCCTACATCAAATAACGCCTTGGTGGACGCTAAGAATGGCCGACCTAAAATTAGAGGAATGTTTGGGTCCTCTTCTATGTCAATGACAATAAATTCGACTAGAAAGGTTAAATTGCCTACTTGAACGGGTAGGTTGTCAGCAATTCCAACTGGGTGCTTAATGGTTTGATCAAAGAGTCGAACACTCATATCCGTTGGACTTAACTTACCTACACCTAATCTCTTATATAAGGAAAGAGGCATAACACTTACACTTGCACCTAAATCTGCTAGTGCATCATACATGACACAATCACTAAGTAGACAAGGAACAATAAATTCACCCGGATCACCTACCCTAGGTGGAGGTTTTGGTGGAACTGTCTTCACCGGGTTTATATTTACGGCTTTTGTTTCTTGCACTTTCTTATTCTTTTTCTTCTTCTTCTTTCCAGAGGTATCACAATCTTTATTACCTATCACTTGCTCATACTCAACTCCTTTTCTTGGAAACGGGATGGGTGGTTTGTATGGTGCCACCACTGGCTTTACATACTCGGGTGGTGGTGGTGTAACTTCTTCATTGTTACTCTCATCTAAAACCTTCCCATCTTCTGGTGCTGGTTTTTCAGAATTCGTTGAAACCATATTAACATTCTCATTCCGAGGATTTACTTCAGTATTACTCGGTAGCTTTCCTTGTTCCCTCTCACTCATCATGCTAGCAAGAGTACCTACGTGTTTTTCTAGATTCAAAATGGAAGCTTGTTGAGTTCTTAATGACTGATCAAATCTCTCGTTCGTTTGGGTTTGAGTTTCAATAAATTGTGTTTGAGATTCAACTAGCTTGAATACCACGTCTTCCATATTTGACTTTTTCTCTTCGGTTTGTTGTTGTGGTTTATATAAGCCAGGTCTTTGTTGATTGAAAGTGTTGTTTTGAGTTGGTTGGTTATTCGGACCTTGTTGGTTATACCAGTTATTTTCGGGTCCTTTTGGATTGTAAAGAATGTTTTGATTTCGATTGAAGTTTAGCTTTGGCGGTTGATAATTATTTTGATAATTATTTTCAGGCCTTTGGTTCATATAGGAAACATTCTCTCGTTGTTCCAATGTTGGTTCAATGTGACAATCTTTCAATAAGTGTGGTCCACCGCAAAGCTCACAACTGATTCGTATTGCGTGAATATCTTTATTCATCTTTTCCATTCGTCTTTCGAAAGCATCTATTTTTGCTGAAACGGAATCAAAGTCATGGCTAGAATCGGCTCTAGCCACTTTAGATGAACGAAAAATATCTTTTTCTTGGTGCCACTCATGCGAGTGGGAGGCTGTGTTATCAATAATTTTGTAAGCTTCAGTTGCGGTTTTCTTCATAATGGAACCACCAGCTGTTATGTCGATGTCTTTTCGTGTAGCAACGTTGACACCTTGGTAGAATATTTGTACTATTTGGTAAGTGTCTAAACCGTGTTGAGGACATCCTCTCAACATCCTTCCGAATCTTGTCCACGCCTCATATAATGTTTCATTTGGCTTTTGCGCGAACGTAACAATTTCTCCTTGAAGTCTCACGGCTTTAGATGCCGGAAAGAATTGTTTAAGAAATTTTTCAACTAAAACATCCCATGTGTCAATCGCCCCTTCAGGTAACGATTCTAACCAATCTTTGACTTCTCCCTTTAAAGTCCAGGGAAACAACATGAGATAGATCTTCTCATCTTCCACTTCTCGGATTTTGAATAGTGTACAAATTCTTTTAAACGTACGAAGGTGTTCGTTAGGATCTTCATTCGGTGCACCACTGAATTGGCATTGGTTAGTTACCATGTGTAGAATTTGTCCTTTGATTTCATAATCTGGCGCATTAACTTCTGGCTTAATAATGGCGTGACCTTGGCCCGTGCGTGTGGCTCTCATTCGATCTTCCATACTTAGAGGTTCCGTTACTTCCATAATTGAATTTGTTGAATACGAATCACTAGAGGATTCTGATTTAATGGTTTGTGGCTCAGGAGGAATAATTAGTGGTTCAAGATCTTGGAATTGTCCTTGAATATGCTCCGGGTTCTTAATTGTGAAGTCGGGTTCAAAAGATGGATTATCGGAAATTTGAGTTGGAGTTCTTGTTCGACTAGATGACGATTCTAAAGAAAAATCAACGGCGACAATATTTGCTAGATGTCTTGATCGAGTTACAGGTGGTGAACGTATGAAAGGTGGTGAACGTTTTGCTCGGTGCATTCACAGAATATCCTATTAGTTATAAAAATAAGAAAAACTTATATAAGTTGACCAATTAATAGACTTTTCTGATTTTGCCCACGTTTCGAATAGCCAAAAGATGTAGCAGGTAGCCAGGACCCTTTAAATCGGAAGCCCACAACTAGCCACTAACAAATCCAACTATTACTACGAACCAGAAAAATGTCAACGTCTATTAATTTAACCGCTTAAATAATTTTTCTTTCCGTTTTAAGATTTAGATAAGAAGTATAGAAAATTCTAAGTCCTAAAAACTAGAGTATCGAGAAATAAGGAAGAAATAGATTGCGCGTCGAAAAATGTTGAAAAATAAAAAGGTCGAAAAATAGGCGTCGAAAAATAAAAATAAGAAAGTAGTGCGAAATACGGCGTCGTAAAATTCTAAAGCACCTAAAACTTAGTCTAAGGAATAAGCACTTAAGGGATTTTACGGCAAAGCCTAAAAATTCTAGAAGTAAAAATAACTTTGGCAAAACTAAACTTAATACTAAAAGTTGCGACTATAGTCTAAAAATCTAAAGGTAATAAAACTAAAAAAAACATTTTTTTTTTATAGACAAAATCTTAAAAAAATATATTTTTTTTTAATAATATTTTTTTTTTTTTACGTTTTTTTTTTTTACGTTTTTGTTTTTTTTTTTTTTTTTAAACGATTTTTTTTTACAAATTAATAATTTTTTTATAATTATTATTTTTTTTCAAAACTTTTTTTTTTTAATTCATTTACTATTCATGAATAGTAAATGAAAAGAAATTAATTAATTTACTATTCACATGAAAGCGATATGATAGAAATTATTAATTACAAGTTACATAATATACCCCTGAAGTATTTAATAAATACGACTTTTTAAAACTTTACGTATCAAATTTTGATTCTAAAATATTATTATATTATTATATTATTATATTCTATTTCAATATTATTATATTATTATATTCTATTTCAATATTATTATATTATTATATTTTATTTCAATATTATTATAATTAAAAATATAGCGTTTTAGCGCTCCCCGGCAGCGGCGCCAAAAACTTGATGATGTAGCGTGAGGGTACGAAATAGTATTATTTTTACTAGGAAATACTACAAAATATGACACAAGTTTTATTAATTTACGGATGGGATATACCTAAACCTTGCTGCAACACTATAGGCAGTGTACCTAATCGTAGAGTAGTGTAGTTTTTAGTAAGTCCGGTTCGTTCCACAGGGAGCTAGTGATTACGTACTATATTTTTATAAAACTATATTTATATAAATATATATATATAAGTAGTAATATTATTATAAAAGGGGGGTTTTTACCGTTTAATGACCGGTTTGTCGATTTTATATTTTTAAGCGTAAAGATAAATGACAATAATTAAAGTGCGTAAAATAAATAAATGACGATAAATAAAATAACAATAAATAAAATTGCGATAGAATATAAAATAAAAGGATTATGCTTATTTAAACTTCCGTAATCATGATGTTTGACGTTTTGATTTTAATTAATTGTTACTCGGGTTAATTGTCCTTTGTCATGGTTTATTTGATACCTATCTGGTTTTTATCCATAATAGTCCATCGGTCATAAATATAAAGTGCGAGTGTCCTCATCAAATTACCCTTATACCCGAAGTCAAATATTCCAACTAATTAAGGATTTAAACTGTGACGCAGTTATCACTTCTGTCAACAATTACACCAGTTATCACTGTATGTAATCTACCCCTGTTTTGATTAGATATGAATATTAATTTACCCACTTGATCAGTTTGAATAATCAATTACCCAACCCGAATAATTAATTAAATGATTATAATAGATTCCATATGAACGTCACTAAATAGGACAACCATAATCATTATTAATTATTAGGATAATTAATTTGAAGATAGGTTCGACAGACTCCAATGAGTTGTCACTCAATTAGACAATACCCCCCATCTATTAATAGTCAATAGTCCAATTTCCACAAGTGTCGGTCTTTTGCTCAAACCTTAATTATGGTACAAAGCCCAATTACCCAATTTTAGTAATTAGCCCAACATCATGATTACTTCGTTTTAAATAAGCATAATAATAACTTAGCTACGAGACATTAATATAAAAAGGTTGAACATAACTTACAATGATTAAAAATAGCGTAGCGTTACACGGACAGAATTTCGACTTACACACTCAAACGATCTCTATCATAAATCTTATTATTATCATAATTTAAAATTAAAATTAAGATTATTGTTATATCTTATTACATTAACATTATGATAGAGATTTTTAGATATTGATATTGATAATAGATTTTTAGGATAGAAAAAGGGATGCTTTTAAATTGATCGATAATCATCGCCTTTTATAGGCAAAATATGAAATTGAATTTTCATTTACGACCCCTGAACTATGCTAAATTAATAACTTTTTATTATTTAATATTATTCTTATTATGAATTATTTAAATATTATATTTTATTCTTGTGCATAGTTGACTCGTAATTTTTACACCGTTGCGTCGAGCGTTGAGAGTTGACTCATGTCCCGGTTCCGGATTTTCGAACGTCCTTGCGTACTATTTTATATCGTGTACTTTGCGTTTTGTAACTTGTACTCTTGTCATTTTTAGACGTTCTTCATCAATAATTTGAACCTTTTTAATTGTATCTTGTACTTTTGAGCTTTTTGGACCTTTTTGTCTTCAATTTGTCGAATCTGCCTTTTGTCTTCGCACTTATTTAATATAAACGAATATCACTTGAAAATGGAACAATTGCAACTAAAATCTTGTCTTTCTTGGGGGATAATGCTATGAAATATATGTTCCTTTTTAGCCTTATCACCCACTAGCAGCCCTTTCTCCCAATCCACTTAACTAATCTAATGGCCCAACTTCTTATACCAATTGCAAGTCAAAAAATATCACGGCCCTACTATATTTTGAAATAGGATCGGAAATATAGCTGCAATATTTTCATCATTATGTATAAAAAAATATCCAAAAGTCACTAGCCTTAATTTGGGTCTGCCACTAAAAGGTAATCAACCTTCCACTTGCATAATTTGTCCCGAAAATTAAGGATGTAAAGTGTTTTAAATTTTTAGTACACCCATGTTGACACACTTTAACTAACCCGTTAATTGTTCGACTGGAAATATAATATAGTCGCTATCTACCTCAATTATCCAACAACAATTACCTTATATCTCATATAATCATTGTTATTTCATGGTCACCATTAGAAACAGGATCCGATTCATAGCTCTCTCTCTTGTTCGAAATGAAGTAGAAAACAGGAATAGCTATTGCAGCTGCAGTAGTTAGAAAAGTTGTAGGTGTGTTTTGGTTCGAACGAAAAGAGGAAGTGGCAGTAGGTGTTTAAGTTTGATAACAAGAGCACTAATGGTGATGTGGTTTGGTTTTGAATCAAGAAAATCAAAAACATAGCATCGTGGCAGTGAAAGACGGTTTGGGATTATATGAAAGAAAGGAATACAAGGTGGCTTCATGGTACGTGGTGTTTGAATAAGAATACAGGAAACAGAAAAGAAGGATGAAAGGTGGTGACTTGGGTGGTCTTGGTTGATCGGACAATAGGTACAACAATAAAGGAATCGGCTTAAAACAGTTGGGTTCAATCGTGTGGGATAGTGTGGACTTTGTTCCTAGTTAACAAGAACTGAAGTGGTTTGGTTATAGCTGTTGTCGACTAAAAGTCGATGATTTAGATCAACAAAAGTAGAAAAGAGTAGCAGTAGTAGTTCGTAGTATGCCGATGGTGATGATGGCGGGGTTTTGAATGGCTGTAGCGGCTAACAAATTAGTTGTTTGTTCGAGTGGTGGTGGTGATTGTTTGTTCACGAAGAAGAATTGGAGAGAGGGAGGAGAGAGATGGAGAAAGGTGGTGATGGTGACGTGTGGTGGTGTTGCTATGGTGGTCCGACGATGATTGTGGTGATTGTGGGTGTATGATCATAGTTGGCGATCAATAAGCAGGGAAACAAAACAATTGGGTTTGAGAGGAAGGTGGGGAAAGGATTTGGTGATGGTATCTTATTTGCAAGATGTAAATATATATAAATGCATATCAAATATATATGCATTCAAATACAGTAACATATATGCATATAATAATGAATTCTTAAATCTTAATTCACATAACAGTGTAGCTCCAATTAGTTGATCACGGGTGTATGTAGGCATCTATACATATATTATATGTTATATGATAGTTAGTGAAAGACAAAAGCAAAAAGTAAAATAGTGTTTTAATAAATCATAGAATGTGCCACAGTTAAGCCGCCAGATGAATTGGCTTATTATTAAATCACGCGGTGTTATATCGTGTCCATTACTAAACAGTTAAACATAAAAGTTTTCCAGGAAAAAAAAACTTAATTTTTAAATTAAATCCATTTATTTATTCTGGTCATTAACTCTTTGAAAACTGATCAAAATGTTCGTCTAATATTTATTTTCTGTTCCAAATAATGTATACGGAGTACTAAAATTTAAACTAAAAAGGTAAAAAAAAAAATTTCCATCAAATCTAAAATCTTCGTAATCGATTTACAGTTCAACTTTAATTTTGAATCTTCATAGACTCGTATTAGATCTATATGAACACTAGCGAAATGCTAACCGAGTATTACAATTGTTTACTATTTAAGCTTGAAATCATTTATTTTTAATATAGTCTCTTTCTATATATAAATAGTTTTAAATAGCAAGTTTAACTACTAAAATAAATATATTATATATTTTTAAACAAATAGATTTAATATAATTTTATATATTTACAAGTAATATTTATATATATATATATATATATATATATATATATATATATATATATATATATATATATATATATATATATATATATATATATATTTATAATAACGGTTTTCATTACATCGCATAATATTTTACATTTTTATTTCCAACAATTTAATCATATATTATTTTAAATAATATTTCAAATTATTATTATTATTATTATTATTATTATTATTATTATTATTATTATTATTATTATTATTATTATATATATATATATATATATATACATATATTTAAATATATATGTATCTATTTACAAGTAGTTGTTCGTGAAGCGTCGGGAATGGTCGAAGGTCAGTTGAACATATGACACAGTTTCGAATTTTTTTTCGACACTCAACATTACAGACTATGCTCATCGTGTCGACATCATATAAAGATTAAGTTTAAATTTGGTCGGACATTTCCGGGTCGTCACACCTAGTCTACTTAGTCATTGGAGACAAGAAGAAGGTAATCCCTTCCATCCACCACATTTTCCTCTTGGCAAAGAACCTGAAGCACTTACCGGAGAACCCATTCAAAACACCATTTTCACACTCATTTTCAGAGTATCTCACCACGATTATATTCTATCTAAAATTCTAAACCTTATTCATCCGCTCGTTCTGACCGCCAATCATCCCGGGATAATGGAAGAAGTCAATGAGCTACGCGCTCGAGTAATTAATTTGGAGAATATGGTGCAAAACTTACCAGCTTCAGCAACATCATCGGCACCAACAGTACCATCAATAAACAGCACAAGTACCATCAACAATCCATGCCTCAACACCTCATTCTGTACCTCGAGTATAGTCATCATTCTACGTATCGTTCTACATCAATTATCTTCGTTCTTCATGGCGATTATGTAATCTCTAATGTTTTAGAGATTATGTATTGTAGTACTAACGGTAAATCAAATGAGATTAATATTATATTAACTCATTAAATCTATGATTACATCTGAAGAAAATATATATGTAAGTATATTTTAATAAAGACTGTAATTAAAAAATTCTTTCGTACAAACTATTAATGGTGAAAATATTTTAACGGGTAGGTAATACTCGAGGAATATTTAGATTTCATATTAATAAGTTACATTGTACATTCTTCGAATCTGATTCAACAGTCATTTACTATCCTACTTACATCCACAAGATATATGAATCCGTTCACCACAAAATAACCATTTTTATTCAATTTCATATTTGGATTTTGACTTACCAGAATCCAACAAGTGGCATAATGAAGAAAATATCTGACATAATAAAATTTGTTAGAAACAAACAAATTAACTATGAGAAATTCTGTTAAGAATCCACGCTAACAAAATCCTAGCTAACTATTCCTAGCTTACTGTTAATTCCTTATTACATTTATTTATCGCAATTTAATTATCGCAATTTTAATTCTCGCAATTTTATTCATCGTCATTTAATTTCTGTTATTTATTTTACGCACTTTAAATATCGGGACACGTATACAAGGTTTTGACATATCATATCGACGCATCTATATATATTATTTGGAATAACCATAGACACTCTATATGCAGTAATGCTTGAGTTAGCTATACAGGGTTGAGGTTGATTCTAAAATAATATATATACTTTGAGTTGTGATCGAGTCTGAGACATGTATATAATGGGTCACGACACGTATTAATTAATTCGAATATTATATATTAAACTATATATGAATTATTGAATTACTAACTGTGGACTGTTAACCGTGGACTACCAACATTGGACAATTAAAATGAATTAAAATATTGATTATAACATATGAAACTAAACAATTTTTCAAGTTTGCCACTTGATTTCATCTTAAACCTCATTTGTATCTTGACGATTACAATCTGATTTCAAACCTTTCATAATTCTTGAAAACACCTCAATCGAGAGGATGAACCAACCGCACTTCATCTACGGAAGAAAAGATTGATGCATATAAGTTGTGCACCTGAAAACACTCGGAACCTGAGTAAACGTTTAACACGTATCTATGCTAGCTCCTTTGGCGTTGTTATTATCAAAAATAATCATGCAATCCCTCTTCAAATTAGACAATTTTGTCATAGCTCCAGCAAATCAATTTCGACTTTCATTTGAATAAGCCTTATTATAATCTCGATATATAAGTTTGCCTTTCATCATCATTACCGAAAAACCTTTTATATTCCACCATATTACCAGCAGACGTACCAGCAACCTCGTTACTCCTTGGCTTAAATCTCTCCGACAAATCACTATATTTATCTATTGAATTAGTATCATGAACTCATCCGCACCTTGTAACGAGAATTGCCATATCAATTATCGAGAATCAGCAATCAGTATTTTGAAATCTCGCGGCATGTTTACATCAACAGTTATATGTATACATATAACATTTACCTCTTAGAATTATGGTCTTCCATTTTGAAATTCTGAAAAGCACTCAATCTACGAATCAATACCCCAAAGTTTGAAAAAGCGGAATGAAACAGCAGAAACGGTAGACAACCATAAACGACCTTAACCGTCGAAAGTATGATGATAAAGAATTGAGTGTTGGAAACGCTCAATAGAAAATTTAGTACCAAAAAGCGGATTATGCGAAACCATGAAGGAGGCTATGAACAAATCACAAAGACTAAATCAGCCTTCAAAGAATCCTGATGACTCTGTTTCTGATGAAATCTTTAGCGAATACCTTACTTCTAAATTGCTTTAAATCATTGAGAATGAATTTCTTCATCACACTATGATTCTAAAATTCTAAGATATCATCGTATCTTTCATTATAAATATCCTCGATATTTCTGAAGATATTTTCATAACTATTCTTATCTGAAACTATTTACCTCTTCGCGCTATCTGTGTTACATCATAAAAGAAACTGTTTTAGTTTCTAAATTTTGAAACCTTCGGGTTTAAAGTATGAATGTTCTTGAAGTAGTGTTAGGAACTGAAGCATGAGTTAGTATAATATAATGACACTTGATCAACGTGATTATATTACAGTAAATCATGCTGAGTTTCTAATAAAACGTGATGATTCACAGACCATAACGTCATCACGTGCCATGTTACATAACTCTTTCATTCTGCTTAACTTCTTAACATATCAAGAAAGTATATTTCTATTCTCAGTGATTCAGGTAATTTGACAAATCAAATCGTGCGATTACGTTCTTTCTTGTTTAGAATATTAAGTTCATTCGAGGTTCCATACTTACGAATTCTGGACCGTTACTCGCTTTACTAGAGATCGAGAAGATAATAAAAAGGCAAAGAGCTCCAAAATATAAGGGAAAATATAAAGCCCAACAACAACACCGAAATTACAAACCGTGGATATTAGTGCGTATAGCAATATAAAGACACGGAAGGATTATAAATACAATAATCCCTAGGGCATAGTAGAAATAAACAGATTCTTCCGGTGGGAGTTGGAAAAGAATAACGATCATTACGATAGTCATAATAAGAACAAGGATTAGAACTGGATTAAGCATTATTATAATCTTTTTGATATATGAACTGAGAAAGAAGGTATAGAAATAGTAAGAATAATGGAACGGAAGAGTTTAATTTATAAGGGAAATATCAGACAGAATAATCGAAGCAGATCACCGTATTTAATTATAGAGATCTTAATTTCCTTACTCGTCGAAGAATCAAATCTTTTAGATTTCAAAGATTTTCTTTAATCCCTTGAATGCCGGAATTCAACCCTGGCTACGTCAAAAGCTAAGACGAATCTCTATTTCTTCATTTCACTCTTTTGTGATAACTTCATTCGTACTCTTCGAATACTCGAATTATTTTATCCTTATTACTCTATGGTAATAATACTCTAGTTATCAACTCATAATCATCATGAAAACATTATTATTGTTAGCCATGACGACCTCAATCAAATTTCGGGACGAAATTTCTTTAACGGATAGGTACTGTGACGACCCGGAAATTTCCGACCAAATTTAAACTCTATTCTATTATGGTTTCGACACGATAAGCAAAATCTATAAAATTGAGTCTCAAAATGTGGGAACAGTTTACATGAATGCATTTACCCTTTGACTATTTCCGACGATTCACTAACAATTATTTGTAAATAAATATATATATATATACATAAATGTAATATATATAATAATTTTATATTATAAAATATAATTTAAACATTTAAAATTAAATATGTAAAATAAGATATAAAATAATTAAGTTGTACTTAAAATGAATTTATATATATGTATGATTTTTATAGATAATTATTATAATATGTATATATGAAAGAATTTAATACTCAATGTAAGTTACTATATATATAATTATTAAATATTACATAATTAATAAATTGTATATATAAAGTGTAAATACAAGTTAAGAATATAACCGTTATAATAACCATGTTATTACTTTCATTATTAATACTAATACTAAAATCAAAATAAATATCAGTTTTATGTCTATATTATAATTGTAATCTAAATATTATCAGTTATTATAATTGTTATCATTATGTATTTGTATTATAATTATTGTTAGTATAACTATTATTAAGAATTATAAATATTATGATTATTATTACTTCCATTATGATTAAAAATAAATATTGATATTAATATTAATATCAGTACCACTAATATTACCATATAACATATAAATATAAAGTTTAATATATTCAATTACTATTAATATCACTAATATTATTTTTATCTATACCAATATCATTATTATTATAATTAGTAGTAAAATTATAAATTTAAGTTATTATGATTATTTGTTATTATTTTTTTTCATCAATATTATTATTAGTAGTATTAATATAGTTATATTTATTAGAAAATAATATAATTTATTATATTTATCATTAATAATATTATTAATAGTATTATTTGATAACATTAATATTATTAATACTAATTCTATTATTAATATTATTAGAATTTTAATTATTATTATAATTATAATTATTAATTATTAATATATTATCATACGTACAAATGGGATCAAAATCTGTTTAATGTAACTTTCACACTATTTTTGATTGTCAAAATTCGTACCAATCAATTCCACAAAGAACAAATTCATTTACAATCAAGATTACCTTTTTTTTTATTCCTTCCGTACCCGTTTTTTTGGATTGAAGAATAATATGTCAATTTTTTTATATAATGAACGATTGCCTCAGATTATTGAGAAGGAACTCAATCTCCTAATATCATTATCAAATATACAATTTTCCTATTCCTGTAAATTAAACTGATTCATTTAATTTTTTTCCCAACTTGAACACCTCTATTTTGAACTGTGTTAAGCATTAGTTCGAATTCGAAAAACATTTCAAAAAGTAATAATACAGATGATTTTGAAATCTTCCACTCAAACTTTCTGCAAAGTTACAAGTCTCAATTCATGATATCGAGTGAGAATTTCGAAGTCAAAGTTTTTGATAAAAAAAAGTCAAACAATGTTCAACAATCATATTCGAATTTTCTGTTTTGATTAAAGTTTAATTGGTAATCTAGATAGTTTCTAAAATAGTTTTTCAATCTTTTTCATATTGTAACAATTACCTAAAACGATATCTAAAGTGAAAACATTTTTTTTCTTCTTCCCTTGCAAGCAGCAACGACAGCAACTGCTGCATATATACATATATTTTTTTTTAAATCTATTTTTATCACTAATAATCATTTATGTGTTGGATGATAAATCCTAAACGTGATTTGGTAACTATTTTTAAGGTTTAATGTAACGACCCGGAAATTTCCGATCAAATTTAAATCTTAATCTTTATATGTTTCCGACACGATAAGCAAAATCTGTAATTCTGAGTCTAGAAAATTTGAAATCTAAGTCTTGTAATCATTTGACCTTTGATTTTTTTTTCCCGACGATTCACGAACCATTAGATATATATATATAAATGTATTGTCTAAATAATAATATGTTGTATAAAAAAAAAATAATAATAATAAGATTTTATTATAAATATAGTTATTATAATAATGTCACTATTACTTTCAATATTAATATAAATACTAGTGTTATTAATATTATTTTAAATGTATAATCTACATATACGAATTTGACTTACGTAAATTGTAGTAGTATGATATTATTACCATTAATAATATTGATATCATAATAATTATAATTAGTATTATTATACTTAGTATTATTATTATGGTTAATATGATTAAAAATTTTATAGTTATAATTATCATTATCATTAATAATATTATTATTACTAATATATTATTATAAATTTTATTATTATTTATAATATTGGTAGTTTTATTAAAATAATTATATTTATAAGATTATACATATTAATATAGTTAAAATTAATAAAATTATTAATAATTTATAAATATTAATATAAGAACACAGATATGCTACGTATCCCTATCTGTTTCTATTTTTTTTTTTTTTTTTTTTTTTTTTATTTGTTCTATTAACCCGTGATCTTTTGTCAATGACTAACATAATACAACAATCGACTTTACAGCTATTATATTTATCGTTTTGCAATTTCATCTGTTAAAAAGAGGATACAGAAAGCAATTACATGGAACCTGTCTATTCTCTCTGTTCTTGAACAAAATTGGCAATTATTGGATTTCGTAATTAATTCCAAAAATTATAGATGCAAGGATGATAGGAATCGATCAGTGAAACTTTCAGCAAAATCATAAATCCCAGTTTCTAATATCGAATATGAATTCCTGAGTCAATGTATCGATGTTAAAAGCTATCTGTTGTGTTCTTTATGAAAAATTCGAATTCGTTTATGTGATATAGGATCAGTTAATGAATCGTTTAGTTTACATAAACGATTTAAAACCTTTTCCATATTATAATTTGATCCTAAAACTTTCTAAAACCAATAAATCGATTTCCAGTGGGTGAAGAACACCAACGATGCTATTACAAATTTTTTTTATTTTTTTTTTTTTTTTTTTTCATTTTGTTTGTTGTCTCAAATCAATCTTCATTTGTTCCTGGGTTGTTTATTAACCCTAAAATTAGTTAAAACCTGTTAATAAGTGGGATTGATCCCTGGTTCGATTTCTGGGTTGTGAGGAAGAAAGGAATTAGGGTAACAGAAAGAAGGGATAAGTAAATTTGGGGGCGGTTTTAATCAGATATGACAAGTTAGAAGAATGGTTTAAGTGGTGTGTGGTTAAGCGGGTTGACACGGGTTCGAGCCTGTCTGGTGTCATTTTTTTAAAACAGCTGATATGAGGTAGTCTTTTTGAAAATTCTTGTTACTATTATTGTTACCATCAATATTATATGTATTATGCTCATTATTATTATTATCATCACTAAAATAAGAATTAGTTACCACTTATTACTAATGTTATTATTATTATTATTACTAATATTATTATTAAGCAAAAGTATTTTTTAACAAAATCATTATTATTATTAACATTATTTTTTTTTTAAGTTATTTGTAACTAATTAATATCAAAACCATCATTTTTGGAACAAATAAATATTTTGAACCTTAAACCTAATTATTTTACATATTATAGTAATAGTTTATATATTTATATAACAAACATATTAACCTTAATAATATAGATATGTATATGTAACAAGTTATGATTTTTTTTAATCAATCATATATATATATATATATATATATATATATATATATATATATATATATATATATATATATATTAAGATAATTAAATATATAGATATTAATCATTCTAATTACATATATATATATATAATATAATTTACAATATAATATAAGTAATTAATGGAATTTGGTATAACCTATATATAACTAAAAACATATTGATAATATATACTAATAAAGGAAAGTTTATGATTTCATTAAATGTTTTAACAAATATACAATTAATATAGGTTCGTGAATCCGAGGCCAACCTTATAAGTTATCAGTGGTGTTATATGTATTTTACTACAAAATACATTAGGTGAGTATATAGTCCCCTTTTAAACTTTAAATATTTTTGGGCTGAGAATACATGCGCTGTTTTTATAAATGATTTACGTTATGGACACAAGTGACTAAAATTACGTTCTACATGGGTTTGAATCAAAAATCCCCTAGCTTGGTAACTTTAACTATTGGTTTATGAACTGGTAGGCGCGAATCCTAAAGATAGATCTATCGGGTTTTACACCCCCACCCAGATGTTGTTCTAGTCACTACTAAACTAGAAGAACGGGTGTTTAGTACTTCGAGGTTAACGAAACGCACTTGATTCGGTGCACATATTATTATAACTCAGGGGTACACACTCTTGTTAAGGCTAGTTACCGGGTGCCCACTGCTTGGAATGCTTTTCATACACTTGCGAGTGTATTATGTTTTTATATATGAAATCTTGTGGTCCATAGTTATAACGCTGCTAGCATCAAACCTATATATCTCACCAACTTTATGTTGACTTTTTAAAGCATGTTATTCTCAGGTACGAATTAAGTCTTCCGCTGTGCATTAGTTCAAATTAAGGATTTTACTTGGAGTCGATCATCGCAATGGAACCAACTGTTGAAGACTCCGTCCGGGAGGATTAGTCGCGGACATTTCAGTTGGTATCAGAGCGTTGGTCTTAGCGAACCAGGTCTCCCATTAGTGTGTCTAACTGGTAGTTGTTCGGATACATTAGTGAGTCTGGACTTTGACCATGTCTGCCTGTCAAAAGTTTTGCTTATCATTTCTAGTCGGAAATCATCTGCTTATCATCCTTAGGGAATTGTCTGCCTATCATTCTCAAGTCTAGACACGTCCTACTGCATTTAGTGCATCAATAGTGTATAGACAAAATTCATATCTTAGCGTATCTGATAACTCATATTTTAGCGCATCTGTAGACTTGCCTGACAAATGCCGTAGGTTCCTCTGTATTCTATGAAATCTTTAGTGATATATATAGATATTCTATATAGCTGGAATACCATCCGATATCCGAAAATCATTTCACGTCGAATATCCATTCCATCCACCGAATTGCCCTATTGACGATAAACCTGAAGCATTTACCGGCGAACCTGATCGAGAAACCATTTACCCTCTCATTTCTAGAGTATCCCGTTACGATTATATATTATCCTATATTTCGAATCTTACTTAACCGTTAGTTTCAATCGTCAATCATTCCGACATAATATCAGAAGTTAACGAACTACGTGCTCGAGTAATGGTTTCGGAGAATTTGGTGCGGATGATTACAAACACCAGCAGCAGCACCAGCAGCATAATCCGTATTATCGTCATCAACGCCGACAATACTCTTAACACCCCAATCACGTCGTAAATCTCAACATCATGATCTGTACCTCGAATATCAACATCACACGCCTCAATATTACCATCTGTACTTCGAATATGATCTTCGTGACACATATCGTTCTACATCGATTACCTTCGCTTTACGTAACGTTCTACCTCATATATCCTCGTTCGACATGGTGATTATGAAATCTCTAATGTTTTAGAGATCATGTAATTCAGTATTAATGATAGATCAAATGAGTATAATATCTTATTGACTCATTAAATCCATGATTACATCCGATGAAAATATATATGCAAGTATATTTTCATAAAGATTGTAATTAAAAATTATTTCGTACAAACTGTTAATGATGAAAACATTTAACGGGTGGGTAGTACCCGAGGAATATTTGGATTTCACATTAATAAGTTACATTGTACATTCTCCGAATCTGATTCAACGATCATTTACTATCCTACTTACAATCACCGATAAAGGTATTCGTTCACCACAGAATAACCATTTTCATTCAAATTTCATATTTGGATTTTGATCTATCAGAATCCAACAAGTGGCATAACGAAGAAAACAATGGACAAAATAAAAAGTGTTAGAAACAGACGAATTAACTAATTAAAATTTGGTTAGGATTACACGCTAACTGTTCCGGCTAACTGCTCCCAGCTAACTGATTAACATTTAATTTATCGCAATTTACATTCTCGCAATTTTATTTATCGTCATTTAATTTCTGTTATTTACTTTTACGCACTATAAATAACGGGACACGTATGCAAGGTTTCGACTTATCATATCGATCCATCTATATATATATTTCGGAACGACCATAGACACTCTATAGTTGGCTATACAGGGTTGAGGTGGATTCCAAAATATATATATGGTTTGAGTTGTGATCAATACTGAGACCGGTACACGGGTCACGATACGTATTAATTTGAATATTATATATATAACTGTATATGAACCATTGGACTATTGAACTGCTAACTTTGGACAATTAAAATGAATTAAAATGTTGATTATAATATATGAAACTAAATAATTCTTCAAGTTTGCCACTTGATCCTAAACCTCACCTGTATCTCGACAATTACAATTCGTTTTCAAATCTTCCATGATTCTTGAAAACACCTCGATCGAGAAGTTGAACCAGCCGCACCTCGTCTATGGAAGAAAGATTCATGCATACAGTTATGCACCTGAAAAACTTTCGAAACCGAAGTTATAGTTAAAACCTATCCGCGTCGAATTCCTTATCATTCATTAACAAAAACAACCGTACGATTCCTTTTCAAGAAGCTAATTTTGTCACAGCTCCACTGTAACTTCTCAGTAAAACTAGTCTTATTATCACCTCGATATAAATACGTTATCTTTTCGCCGTCGTGACCGGAAAACCTTTTATATTCCGCGACAACAACAGCAGATGTACCAGCAGCTCGTTATCTCTTCGACGGAATCCGCAATTAGTATTTTGAAAATCTCGCAGCACTTCTCCAGTTATATCTACAACGTCTATCCCTAAGAATATCATACCTCGAATGTGAAGTTTCTGAAAAACACCCTGAACTGCGAACTAGTTCTTGAAGTGCTGATGAAGCAGCAAAAACTGTAAACGACTTTAACAAGTTAAAAGTTTACTAAAAAGTATAGTGTGTTGGAAAAGCGCAGAAAAAGGGAAGGGTTAGAACTGGAAAACGGATTGAGCAAAGTATGAAAGAGGTTGTGGATAAATCACAAAGACTGAACCTGCCTTCAAAGGATCCAAATGATTCCGTACCTGCTAAAATCATTAGCAAACACCTTACTCCTCATTCTAAACCTTCACCGACAAATCTTCTTCATCATCCATCGATGATAGAAAATCTAAGATATCATCATGCCTTTCATTATAAATATCCTCGATATTTCTGAAAATATTCCATAAGCATCTGAGATCATGTATCTCTCCGTGATATCTGCGTTACAACATAAAAGAAATTGTGTTAGTTTCTAAATTCTGAAAACTTCAAGGAATGTTTTGAAGTAGTGTTGGGAACTGATGCATGAATTAGTATAATATAATGACACTTGATCAACGTCATTATATTACAGTAATCCATGTTGAGTTTCTAATGGAATGTGATGATTCACAGTACCATCATCATGTGCCATGTTACACGACTCTTTCATTCTATTTGATTTCTAAGCATATCATGGAAATATTTCCTTGATATTTCTGTTCTTCCGTAATTCCAACAGTTGCTAATGATTCGTGCTAATATATTTCCTTTCTATTTAGAAGATTTTCTTTAATTCCATAAATTCCGGGAATCAATCATAATTACGTCATCGGTTAAACGAATATACGATCACTCATCTCACTCTTTTGCGATAGCTTCATTCATATCTTTCGTCTAATCGAATCGTTTTATCTATATCTCTTAATAATGATAAAACTTCATTATCACCTCATATACGTCATGAAAACATTTTTATTGTTAACCATGACGACCTCTATCAAATTTCGGGGACGAAATTTATTTAACGGGTGGGTACTGTAACGACCCGGAAATTTCCGATCAAATTTAAATCTTAATCTTTATATGTTTCCGACACGATAAGCAAAATCTGTAATTCTGAGTCTAGAAAATTTGAAATCTAAGTCTTGTAATCATTTGACCTTTGATTTTTTTTCCCGACGATTCACGAACCATTAGATATATATATATAAATGTATTGTCTAAATAATAATATGTTGTATAAAAAAAAATAATAATAATAAGATTTTATTATAAATATAGTTATTATAATAATGTCACTATTACTTTCAATATTAATATAAATACTAGTGTTATTAATATTATTTTAAATGTATAATCTACATATACGAATTTGACTTACGTAAATTGTAGTAGTATGATATTATTACCATTAATAATATTGATATCATAATAATTATAATTAGTATTATTATACTTAGTATTATTATTATGGTTAATATGATTAAAAATTTTATAGTTATAATTATCATTATCATTAATAATATTATTATTACTAATATATTATTATAAATTTTATTATTATTTATAATATTGGTAGTTTTATTAAAATAATTATATTTATAAGATTATACATATTAATATAGTTAAAATTAATAAAATTATTAATAATTTATAAATATTAATATAAGAACACAGATATGCTACGTATCCCTATCTGTTTCTATTTTTTTTTTTTTTTTTTTTTTTTTTATTTGTTCTATTAACCCGTGATCTTTTGTCAATGACTAACATAATACAACAATCGACTTTACAGCTATTATATTTATCGTTTTGCAATTTCATCTGTTAAAAAGAGGATACAGAAAGCAATTACATGGAACCTGTCTATTCTCTCTGTTCTTGAACAAAATTGGCAATTATTGGATTTCGTAATTAATTCCAAAAATTATAGATGCAAGGATGATAGGAATCGATCAGTGAAACTTTCAGCAAAATCATAAATCCCAGTTTCTAATATCGAATATGAATTCCTGAGTCAATGTATCGATGTTAAAAGCTATATGTTGTGTTCTTTATGAAAAATTCGAATTCGTTTATGTGATATAGGATCAGTTAATGAATCGTTTAGTTTACATAAACGATTTAAAACCTTTTCCATATTATAATTTGATCCTAAAACTTTCTAAAACCAATAAATCGATTTCCAGTGGGTGAAGAACACCAACGATGCTATTACAAATTTTTTTTATTTTTTTTTTTTTTTTTTTTCATTTTGTTTGTTGTCTCAAATCAATCTTCATTTGTTCCTGGGTTGTTTATTAACCCTAAAATTAGTTAAAACCTGTTAATAAGTGGGATTGATCCCTGGTTCGATTTCTGGGTTGTGAGGAAGAAAGGAATTAGGGTAACAGAAAGAAGGGATAAGTAAATTTGGGGGCGGTTTTAATCAGATATGACAAGTTAGAAGAATGGTTTAAGTGGTGTGTGGTTAAGCGGGTTGACACGGGTTCGAGCCTGTCTGGTGTCATTTTTTTAAAACAGCTGATATGAGGTAGTCTTTTTGAAAATTCTTGTTACTATTATTGTTACCATCAATATTATATGTATTATGCTCATTATTATTATTATCATCACTAAAATAAGAATTAGTTACCACTTATTACTAATGTTATTATTATTATTATTACTAATATTATTATTAAGCAAAAGTATTTTTTAACAAAATCATTATTATTATTAACATTATTTTTTTTTAAGTTATTTGTAACTAATTAATATCAAAACCATCATTTTTGGAACAAATAAATATTTTGAACCTTAAACCTAATTATTTTACATATTATAGTAATAGTTTATATATTTATATAACAAACATATTAACCTTAATAATATAGATATGTATATGTAACAAGTTATGATTTTTTTTAATCAATCATATATATATATATATATATATATATATATATATATATATATATATATATATATATATATATTAAGATAATTAAATATATAGATATTAATCATTCTAATTACATATATATATATATATAATATAATTTACAATATAATATAAGTAATTAATGGAATTTGGTATAACCTATATATAACTAAAAACATATTGATAATATATACTAATAAAGGAAAGTTTATGATTTCATTAAATGTTTTAACAAATATACAATTAATATAGGTTCGTGAATCCGAGGCCAACCTTATAAGTTATCAGTGGTGTTATATGTATTTTACTACAAAATACATTAGGTGAGTATATAGTCCCCTTTTAAACTTTAAATATTTTTGGGCTGAGAATACATGCGCTGTTTTTATAAATGATTTACGTTATGGACACAAGTGACTAAAATTACGTTCTACATGGGTTTGAATCAAAAATCCCCTAGCTTGGTAACTTTAACTATTGGTTTATGAACTGGTAGGCGCGAATCCTAAAGATAGATCTATCGGGTTTTACACCCCCACCCAGATGTTGTTCTAGTCACTACTAAACTAGAAGAACGGGTGTTTAGTACTTCGAGGTTAACGAAACGCACTTGATTCGGTGCACATATTATTATAACTCAGGGGTACACACTCTTGTTAAGGCTAGTTACCGGGTGCCCACTGCTTGGAATGCTTTTCATACACTTGCGAGTGTATTATGTTTTTATATATGAAATCTTGTGGTCCATAGTTATAACGCTGCTAGCATCAAACCTATATATCTCACCAACTTTATGTTGACTTTTTAAAGCATGTTATTCTCAGGTACGAATTAAGTCTTCCGCTGTGCATTAGTTCAAATTAAGGATTTTACTTGGAGTCGATCATCGCAATGGAACCAACTGTTGAAGACTCCGTCCGGGAGGATTAGTCGCGGACATTTCATTTAAGGGATTGGGTTAACCAATTATTGAATGAAGAAGATGAAGTTGAGCATAAAATCAATTACGGGTTATATATTTATTAATAGTTTATTAAAACAGAAAGACAGCATTGGAGGAACAGTTTGAGGGGGATGTCGGGGAAGGAGAGGTTACGGGTTCGAGTCTCGTATGGAGCAATTCTTTTTAGAATGATTTTTTTTAAAAAGGGTATACATTCCTATCTTATTTTCTAATTATTATTGTTATTATTTATTGTTAATATTTATTATTATTATTATTTTGATCATTAGTAATGTTGTGTTATTATTAGTATTAAGTATTATAATTAGTAATATTGTTATTATTATTACAAATACAAGTATTAATTATCATTATTATATTATTATGATTATAGTTACAAATTTGAATATTATTATTATCATTATTATTATTATTATTATTATTATTATTATTATTATTATTATTATTATTATTATTTTTATTATTATTATTATTATTATTTTTATTATTATTATTATTATTATTATTATTATTATTATGATTAAGATTAAGATTAAGATTAAGATTAAGATTATTGTTATTATTAATGTATTATCATTAATATTGTTAATATTGTTATCCTTATTAATATCATTAAAAGTATTATTATGGAAATTTTAGAATTATCATTGTTATTAATATAGGTATTAATATTATTACTATGATTATAACTATTAATATTGTTAATATTATTAGGAAAATGATACAAATCATTATTATTTTCACTAATATGAGTATTAGTATCATTTTTATAAATATTATTATTATTATTATTATTATTATTATTATTATTATTATTATAATTATTATTATTAAAATAAGTATCACTATTAACAATATTATTATTTTTATTAGTATTATCATTATTAATAATAAAGTTAGTATTATCATTATTAGTAAAGTATTACTATCAAAAACTATCATATTTTGTACATAAAGTATATTTGTTACATATACTATAATTATATTAAAATTTCACATAACTATATATATCAAACCTATTAATATTATTTATCTAAATACATATAAATAACAAACTCTCGATTTTTAAATATAATATTAGACAATTATGTATATAAATATGGATATATTAATATAACTATATAAATATTAACCATTATAAATATATACACAAATTAAACATAAATAATATATAAATTAAAGATGTAATAAATAAATTTGTTCAGTTACGATTATATGTTTTAATATATATATACAAATGATATAGGTTCGTGAATTCAAGGCCAACCCTGCACTGTTCAGTTTCATCATATGTATTTTTACTACAAAATACATTATGGTGATTTTCATTTGCTCCCTTTTTAAATGCTTTTGCAATATATATTTTGGGGACTGAGAATACATGCGCTGCTTTTATAACGGTTTTACGAAATAGACACAAGTAATTGAAACTACATTATATGGTTGAATGATCGAAATCGAATATGTCCCTTTTTAGCCTGGTAATCTAAGAATTAGGGAACAGACACCCTAATTGACGCGAATCCTAAAGATAGATCTATCGGGCCCAACAAGCCCCATCCAAAGTACCGAATGTTTTAGTACTTCGAAATTTATCATGTCCGAAGGGAGTCCCGGAATGATGGGGATATTCTATATGCATCTTGTGAATGTTGATTACCAGGTGTTCAATCCATATGAATGATTTTTGTCTCTATGTATGGGACGTATATTTATGAGAAATGGAAATGAAAATCTTGTTTTCTATTAAAATGATGGAAATGATCGATTATGATAAACTAATGAACTCACCAACCTTTTGGTTGACACTTTAAAGCATGTTTATTCTCAGGTATGAAAGAAATCTTCCGCTGTGCATTTGCTCATTTTAAAGATATTGCTTGAAGTCATTCATGACATATTTCAAAAGACGTTGCATTCGAGTCGTTGAGTTCATCAAGATTATTGTTAAGCCAATTATAGTTGGATATATTATGAAATGGTATGGATGCCGTCAACTTTCGATGTAAAGAAAGTTTGTCTTTTAAAAATGAATGCAATGTTTGTAAAATGTATCATATAGAGGTCAAATACCTCGCAATGAAATCAACTATTGTGAATCGTTTATAATCGGTATGAACGGGTCCCTTCATTTAGAATTAACTAAACTATATTCTAGTGATTACAAGTTATATTCTTCGAATAAGATAGTTATATTTATATGAATCGAATGATGTTATGAACATCTTTACTACCTCAAGTATAGTAGGTAAACCTACTGGAAATGATGAAAAAATAACTTGAGCTTCAAAGGATCTTTGATGGCTTGGAAGTTCTTGAAGTAAAATCATGACACGAAAACAAGTTCAAGTAAGATTACTACTTGAATTAAGATAGTTATGGTTATAGAAATCGAATCAAAGTTTGAATATGAATATTACCTTGAATTTAAAAGATAACCTACTGTAAATAACAAAGGATTCTTGATCTTAGATGATTACTTGGAATGGATTTGAAAGCTTGGAAGTAATCTAGTAAACTTGAAAGTGTTCTTGATGTGTTCTTGAGTAGTTGTTTTGTAAGTTGTTTTATGTTTGGATTTTTGAACTAGATTGATGTAGATTTTGATGAAGATGATGAAGAACACTTAGAACATGAAGAGAGAACTTGAGAGAGATGTGTTTGATGCATGAAATTTGGAATCAAAATGTGTTTATGGTTGGTGAAAGTTCACGTGAAATTGGAGTCAAGATATAGGCTCCATAAGTTTGTATTTTTGTTAGATATTTCATGTTAGATGTTAAATGATGGTTCCCACATGTTTTGGTGACTCATTAAGGCTGATAAGAGCTGATCATTGAAGTGTATATACCAATAGTATGTACATCTAAAAGCTGGGTATAATACGAGTACGAATACTGAATGAGTACGAGTAGAATTATTGATGTAAACGAATGGGAATGTAATTGTAACCATTTTTGTTAAGTATGAGTGTCTTGATATATGTCTTGAATTCCTTCAAATGTGTATTCATACATCTTAATATACTATATATATATACATTTTAATTAAGTCGTAATCTCATCGTTAGTCGTTACATGTATGTGTTGTTTCGAAACCTATAAGTTAACGATCTCATTAAATGTAATTAATCCCATTGTTATTATACCTAATGAGATGTTAAATTGTTATGTTTATCATGATAACATAGTGTGTTATTATAACTTAACATGGTATATAAAAATTAAGACGTTATTACAACGATAGTCGTTACATATATAACTCGTTTCGAAATCCTTAAGTTAGTAGTCTTGTTTACATATGTAGTTCATTGTTAATACACTTAATGATATATTTAACTATCATTTTATCATGTTAGTCATAGTGTATTAATATCTTAATACAATACATATATATTTATTTTAATTAAGACGTTGTTATAACGATAATCGTTATATATATATATATATATATATTGTTTCGAGTTTCTTAATTCGGTGGTCTCATTTTATGCATATAACTTATTGTTAATATACTTAGTGAGATACTTACTTATCATACAATCATGTTATATATATATATATATATATATATATATATATATATATATATATATATATATATATATATATATATATATATATATATATATATATATATATATATGTAATGTCGTTATTACAAGTTTTAACGTTCGTGAAACGCCGGACAAATTGGGTGTCAATTGTCTACATAAAACTCATTTCAATTAATCAAGTCTTAACAAGTTTGATTGCTTAACATGTTGGAAACATTTAATCATGTAAATACGAATCTCATATAATATATAATCATGAAAAAATTCGGGTCACTACATCTAGAGGGTGTCGGGAATTCGATGGGAGTTTGGTAACCGACGGAAGTACTGAGCTAGTGGGAGTTTGACGACTAATGGGAGTTATGGAGACGGTTATGCAACGTGGGTCTCTGGTATTCACAATATTAGTTCCTATAACACTAGGGTACTTGGATGCTGCAAGTATACCCTCAAATGGTAAAGAGAATTGCAACTGACCATGGTATGAACCAGATTCTTCTCAGATAGCCGCAGTTTATTTCTTACTCGTACAGTGGGAGCGTGCTTGGGATGAGAAGATAGGATTTGTGAAATTCATAGCTATGAGGAGGTCAGTGTACCAGCGAGAAAGTGGAAAGTTGAAAAGGTGGTAGATTTCGAGGTTGTTCTCACACGAGCCTTGATGAATAGTCTACAAAGGCGTCTGTTGGGGTTTTCTGACTGCTGGGAAGGAAAATCACAGATAGACTGAAATTCTGTACGAGTGATTGTTGACACGGGTTTGATAGGATTGTACGTGTTTAGAGCGATGGGTGAGGCGGTGTTGTCTCATGAAAGAATCATGTAATTAAAGTTTCGCATACTTCAATTGATCTTCTTGTGTAAGAAGATGGTGGTGCAAGAAACTGAGAGTACCCTTGTAAGTAACTGGAGAACGGGTTGAAGCTTAGAGGTTTTGATGTCGAAAGACTTCCTTCCCTCTGGTGTGGAAGAGTGGCGTGACCTGGATGTTTGATTCTGGCGATATCAAAAGTCGTAGCTGAGAGGAAACCGGGAGTTGCTATGGGTGTTGAACAACATTGACAGTTGAGGCGGTTATTGATTTCTAGTTCCGACAAGTAGTGTTGAAGACCTTGTATCGAAAGTCTGCTTATCCGAAAAATGTGATAAGAGTGTGAGTGTCCCAAATGGAGTTTGGCGGTATAATGGTGGTTTGACTTTCTTGGATGGAATGGACATTGATGTTCGGGTTTGTTCAAAATCTTCAAGTGGGAGATAGTTGAGTAATGAAGAGTTTGATCAAAGTCTTCAAGTGGGAGATTGTTGAGTAGTGTGAAGAGTTTGATCAAAGGAATAAGTCAAAGAGAGCTTGACTTGGTTAACAAGTCCTAGGGAGCTTGACTTGGTGAACAAGTCGTAGGGAGCTTGACTTGGTGAACAAGTCGTAGAGATCTTGTTGCCTTAATTAAATCTTCTAGTAGGAATGAAGTATGGAGCAAGTAATAGATATTTATGGAATGTCTTTTGCTTAAAGGACAAGTTTAACTTGGTGTACAAGTTTAACTTTTCCTATAAATTGTAACCCCTAGCCTCATTGTAATGTGTGCACAATAATATAATAAAATCTCTGGTTTGCGCCAGTGGAGTAAACCCTTCTCCGCGTTTTGGAGTTGAGATATAACCACGTTAAATACCCGTGTCATTTGTATTTTATTTATCGTTTTAATTCGTTTGTCGTTCGTGGGTTAATGATTGAGATCAATCGCTTGTCTTGTTGGGGCCTTCCTAATTCCTAACAATTCAAACGAATGGTGTATTCGAAAAAGTGTATCTAGGCTAATTTCCCAAAGTTTTATATGGGCACAAGTAGATACAATGCTAGTTAAATTTGTTATTTCTGTAGTTATCCTTGTTCTAAGCTTCTTTGAAGCAACTTTCTAACCATGCTCAAGTCATAATATGTATTGCTCAAATTTACAAAATACAATCTTCAATAGAAAACATTTAAGATTGTGAACACATGTTTCCTATCGACCATACAATATTGTTATTGTCTGTTTATCAACTGATGAAAAAGATTTATGTCCATGAAAGTATTCTTCAGTGAAAAAAGCAGGCTGTTTAGGTTCAGGTAATGTGCTCTCGCTAACCAACATAAGAACCACTGACAACATAGTAGGCCTATCTTCTGCATGATGCTGCACGCATAGTAGTGCAACGTGTATCGATCTTAATACTTCTGAGACGATACATGAAGCGCGTAAAGATTCACAAATTAGTTCAGTACCTTTGTTTTCTTTATACAGTCTCCATGCCTACATTAAACAACCAAACTCATATTTCAAGTATTGACATACTAAATAAAGGGTATTCTTTATATAATCATTTGTATCTAAGTATATAACATTAGTACATTACTTACATGTCCAAGAAGGTTGTCTCCGTGGTTTTCGTGGGTGAATTCTCTGTTTTTCTTTCCACAAATTATCTCCAACACCAAAACGCCAAAACTAAATACATCCGACTTTATAGAGAAACGCCCGTGTACTGCATACTCCGGAGAAATGTAACCACTGCAGCAGAGTTTATAACAAAATAGTTTATAGTTTATAGTATAAATAAAAAGATAATAAGGTTCATGAACTCTTACTATGTTCCAACAACTTTTTTTGTCTTTGCGTTGTCGTCATGGCCTACAAACTTTCTAGCAAGGCCGAAGTCAGATATTTTAGGATTCATGTTACTGTCTAATAGAATATTACCCGCCTTTAAATCTCTGTGAATAATTTGAAGTCGTGAATCTTGATGTAGATATAGTATACCTCGAGCCATACCATTGATAATGACAAAACGCTTAGGCCAGTCAAGCATTAAACTTCTGGCTTCATCTGCTAAAAAGTTTCTACCAATCAAGCCTAGTTATAATTTTATAATAATATTTCAAAATCAAGATACTAATTGAAGTTATAGAGACGAAATCGAACCAAAGAGAGAAAAGTCCAAGCTATTATTAGGCATATATTCATAAATCAAAAGCAGTTCGTATTCATGAATGCAGTATCCAAGAAGCTTCACAAGATTTCGATGCTGAAGTTTGGCAATACAAGTGAGTTCATTTTTGAACTCATCAAGCCCTTGCTGAGATGTTTCTGACAACCGCTTCACTGCTACTTCTTGACCGTCTTCTAAAACACCCTAAAAATATTAACACTTAGAGTTTATGATACTGATAAGCATATCTTCTGTTCAAAAAGCATTTAAAACAACATATTAATACCTTGTAAACAGGACCAAAACCACCTTCTCCAATTTTATTGGAGACATTGAAGTTATCTGTGGCCCTGGCTACTTCTGTTAGATTAAAAAACTGCAAATTATCAAGAAGTTCCATCCGCATACTTGTTTTCTTGTCATCAAACATGTATCTAGTGTGTCCTATAATAAGATGATATGTTGGATTAATCTTATCTTAGTTACATCTATTTTTAGAAATTACTAACTTGTGTTACCTCGTCTTTTCATGTAAGTCCCTTTCTTCATCTTTCTACTTGCATATGCTAACGCAGGCAGCAGTAGAAACAAAGACATCAACAAGAATACAATGACTATCATGTTCCACTTGTTGGGGCCAGACTGATGTACCACCTGACCTATCATTATGAAAAAATACTCGTTAAGTTTGGGGGTGTTTGTGACAGTGGCGAAGCCAGGATTTCAAATCATTGGTGTCAAAAAATAATACCCGTATTAAAATATATCAAGTCGCAAAAAAATTAATTGACTAAATATGATTCACTAAAGATATCAAACATGAAGTTATCATCCGTCGCAAAATTTCCTTAAGACTAGTAAACCCTAAAAATTCAAAGTTGAATGATCAAAAAATTGAGCATATACTGTAACTTAAGTTTACCCAAAAACTTAAAGACTAGTAAACCATAAAATTTTAGGTAGCGCACTAAAAAATATATTAATAAGTGATTAATAATATTAATGGTGATTCACGCTTGACTCTCTCCGGCCTCTACTTCGATGGAAAGATGGATGAAAACTATTTTGTAAACCTACATCAATTTTTATTTACTATGTACGGAGTATTATTTATTCATTCATTGTCCAGTGTAATTGAGGCTTCTGAAAATAACGGTTTGCTTCATATAAAATAGTTGGGTTGTATTTTACAGAGTATTAATTAATTTGGGCTATGTTTTTGATGTACTCCAATTTCCGTCCCCTATAAGTTCCTTGAATGGGTTTTTTAGTAAATGGAATGGGTTTCTTAATAAATGGAATGGGGTCAAATCTAATAATCCTAACTTTCGCCTGTGTTAAACTATAAAACTACATGTTAACAAAACAAATTTTGATGGTGTCAGCTGACCCCATAATACATCATGTGGCTACGCCACTGGTTTGTGACAGTAGACGTGTATACTTGTATATATATTTTGCAACTGTATGGTACTTAATATTAGGAGATCGGGATCATATCACTTCCTATTAGGGATGGCATCGAGTCGGATTGGGTTTAGGTAGTCCCAGACCCGAACTCTATTAAGAAACCTTGTCTCAAACCAGAACCCATACCCGTCGAGTCCCCATTTACTTACTAACTGTTGGGTTATCGGGTTTCTCCACAGATAAACGGGATCCCTATTTACTTACTAACTCTGGAATAACATATTTTTCCTCGAGTATCGAATATCCCTTATTTAGTCATTCTCATTCACCTACTTCCATTTTTGTTTCAATAATGCTGTTAAAATGAATACTAAATTTGAATGACCATATATAAACATCGAACAATAGTTAATAGCAAATTGAGCATATATTATTATTATTTTTATTATTAAGTTTTATTATTGTTATTATTAAAATTGAAATCCTCATCGGGTCGGGAATTCCAGTTTGTATCTAAACCCGTTCCAAACCCGAACCTGCACAAAAAATTTAAATCATCAAATCTTCTTTCTCCTCCTGATACCTTCACCATGACTGATTCAGAGTTTCTTCACTGTGTTCAGTCATGTTTCGGGTGGGTTTGTTACCCATTAAGTTTTCGTCTACTACAATTTACAAACTTATATAAGCAATCTTAAACACCCTCTTTTTTGAGTGTTTATGCCTACTGAAAAGAAGATAAGCAGTTATGTATAAAAAGTAAGTAATAAGCAGATAAACACTTATATAAGCAATCTTAAACACCCTCTTTAGTCCATTAGCTAGAAAGACAAAGGCAATCCAATTCAAAAATTTGAACTCTTAAAAATGTGCAGACTATTCTCACTATAACATGTGTACCTTGTAACTCAGATGCGGCCATTTTTAGGTAAAGATCTTGCTTTGAATCATACTCTCTCGTATCCATAAGCTCATGAAACCACAACAGACAACCACTTCCACCATTGCTAATATCTAAACTTGCGTAGGCTGTACAAGAACAATCCCTTTTACACGTCATCTCACATTCTCCTAAACTCATGCTCACGTTATAATATGACTTTCTCGTATCTGGTACTTTGACTCCTCCTGCAATTTTACGAAACCCGTCCGTATTCCCACAATTTAAAGCCTTTTTACGTTTACACCCACTTGACCAATCGGATGCATCCCATTGTTGTTGGTTTTTTGGTACAAACCCTTCCATACAACTACAAGGTGGATGCGTATTAATGCTGCAGCTACCATAAGGACCACATAATGCAAATCGGCCACAACTATCAACACTTGCATCACCATACACAACCCACTCTTGAATTCGCTCAATCCAATGAAGAACCAGAGTCTTTCCCTCCCATGTCAATACTACCCTCATGATAACCGAACTTTTAAGTTCATATTTATAATACACATCTTTTTCATTATTAACAAACTCAACTGAGTAAATTGCGTTTGATATGTCGGTAGGAAAACCACTAAACCCAAGACCATTCCATGGTCCAAATCTCGCTATTACATCTTCACCCCGCCACGTGAGTATTTGTGGATATCCTTTAATCTCTACATAATAGTGATACACACCCGGTGCCGGATCATCCGGACTCTTCCAAGATGTCAACCGCCACTCGATACCCGTTTCAAAATTCTTCCCAAATTTCATTCCGGGTAGATATGTGTCACCAGGGTAATCAAAACTTTGCCAAATAAGGTTTCGGTTGGGGTCTTTTTTTTTATCCCACACAACAAGATTTCCAGTATCCAAAAGCTGCACCTCTACCACAAGAGCATTACCACTAGCGGCGGTTGAATTGGATGACCACACTACCGTGTTGCCGCCGCCACTGAGAATTATCAAATTTCCCTCTTTGGTAACCTTAAAGATGCTTGATTTATCGGTTATTGGTGTCCCCCTGTTAGCAACCCATACAACAGTACACGTTGATATCTTCTTGTACCATATTCCCAAGTATCGGTTTTTTGAATTTCCCGGGCTAAAGAAGCCCATTTCATACATCTCCCCTTGAGAAACAATGGTTTCACCATCTTTGATTTCTTGATTTGCAGATATGGTATCACGTGATGCACATTCTGATACAAGTATGATCAAAAAAATAAAGATGATTATTATAAGTATGGAATGGGCCTCCATTGATGATGATCCAGACGAATGAATGATCGTATTTGATGTTTTATTATTAAAATCACATAAAATAAATGTGAAAAGTACCTTTAGTTGGTTTTGAATGGTGAATTAAAATCGTTGAATATTCAAAATATTTTGACATATTCTTAGATCAGTTTTCGTCAACACAAAGTATGACCTTAATAATTTCATAATCAGGACTTGCTCCTCTATTTCAATAATTCTTATTTAAATTGTTCGAGGGCCAGTTTTGACTTATACTCATGGACTAATATTGTTGTGTGTATGTCATGTCAAGTTTTAATTAGAAAACTCTTAAACATACTTTTTAAATTGACTACGTCAGTCTCATAAAATCTATATATTTTTATATTTTTTATATTTATTTTTTTGGCGAAAAACAAAACTCAGATAGAAACGAGATAGTTTTTCTTTGGAAAACGCCCTCAACAAAGATTACAAAAAAATAAGGGGAATTGAAACTCGCGCCTAGAAAGCAGCCATCTAAAACAAAAACTATCTATAAACAGTCTTCCCTAACAATGAATATCTATATAGAATATAGAATATAGATAATAACATCAATAAATATCTAATTCAAATTATCAATTAAACAATACTCTGTATGTGGAAGTTTTATACTAGGCACACAGATACATTGCTAGTTTAATATATTAGTTTTGTAACTTTCTAACGGGCTATTGACCAAATTGCCCGTTTTATCAACGAAGTATAATCATTCGCCCTCAAAATAAGTTATTTGCCAAATGCCCGCGCAAGTCAAAAGCATCCTGCGACTATGTGACTCGTGATTTTTTAGTCATGGTCGTTGGAATTCAAGTCGGTGAATGAGACATGTACTTTTGTCCGGTCTTCTTCCGAGTCGCACATTCACATGCACAACTTGTGAGTTGCGACTCAGCGTGCTGCGTGTGTAAAACGATGTTGTTGAACGAATTACAATATTCGCAAGGTCAACCTTGCGACTCGAGACATGGTTTTTACCTGTTTTTCCGAGTTTTGTCAATGTTTACATGTTTTTGCAACTGTTTTTACATAAATTGAACACAATTCACATAAATCAAACACAATTTGTTTACCACTGTTTTTGCCACTGAAGTCAACTACAGTCAAAGATACATAATCAAACACAATTTACACTCACAATCAAACATACATAATTCTAAGAATTTAAAATGTACATAATGAAACACAAATTCTTAAATTAAACTGTACATAATCAAACACTAATTGTTAGTTTTCAGACGATTATCAAATACAAGTTTTAACCTAACAATCAAACATTTTGTTCAGATGGGGGATTAAGTTGATGTTCCCGGCCCTGATGGGTTTAAGTTTAAATTCTTTAAACTTTATTGGGAGTTAGTTAAGGAGGATCTAATGAACGCTTTGAATTGGTTTTGGTTGTAACGCCTCGTTCGTGACACTCATTCCTAAAAAGAAGGACCCGTTGGGGCTTAACGATTTCCATCGAACTAGTTTGATAGGATGTTATTATAAGATACTTGCAAAAATGTTATCAATGCGCATACGTAAGGTTATTCCGAATCTTATAGGTGAAGAGCAAAGCGCGTTCACTAAGGGTCGATATATTCTAGACGGGGTTCTAATTGCCAATGAAGCCATCAATTATCTCAAAAAGAAGAAAAAGAAAAGCCTTGTTTTTAAGGTTGACTTCGAAAAGGCGTTCGCTAGCTTAAGTTGGAGCTTTCTCTTAAAGATGATGAAGAGGATGGGGTTTGGTGTTCGATGGATTAAATGGATTATGGCTTGTCTTAGCTCGGCTTCAATTTCGGTGTTAGTGAACGGATTGCCAACAAATGAATTCAATATCGAAAGAGGTGTTAGACAAGGCGACCCGCTCTCCCCTTTTTTGTTTATCATCGCCGCGGAAGGTCTTAATTACCTTACCAAAAAAAGCATCTCAATGTGCTTATTTAAAGGCGTGAGTATCAGGTCGAATAATGTTACAATCTCGCACTTACAATACGCGGATGATACCGTTTTCATGGGTGAATGGAATAGACAAAACTTTTGCAACCTCATGAAATTACTTAAATGCTTTGAAAATATTTTCGGGACTCAAAATCAATTTTCATAAAAGTCTACTTTTCGGGTTGGGAGTTTCAAAGATAGAAGTCGAAAACCTTGCATCTCGTGTCGGTTGTAAAATTGGAGATTTTCCATTTATCTACCTTGGCCTTCCCGTTGGTCAAAATATGAATAACGTGGAGAGTTGGAATCCGGTTATCGAAATTCAAATCTAAACTCGGTGATTGGAAAGCTAAAGCGGTTTCTTATGGTGGAAGGCTCACGCTCGTCAAGTCGGTCCTTAGTAGCTTGCTGTTATATTACTTCTTCCTATTACGTGCCCCGTTGAGCGTTTTAAAAAATTTTGAGAGTATTAGATGTAATTTTTTTTTGGGTGGGACGGGCGAGAATTCCAAATTGGTGTGGGTTAAATGGGAAGATTCTCTCTTGCCTTATGGTGAGGGAGGCCTTAACATTGGGTCACTTCGGGGTAAAAATCTCGCTTTATTGGGTAAATAGTTTTAGAGGGCCAAAACCGAGCAAGACTCTCTTTGGGTCTCGGTCATTAAGAGTATCCACGGTGCTAACGGGCTACTCCCTCCCACGGGCCCACGTGGCCCAAGTGGATCGAGTAGCGTTTGGTTGAATATTTTACGTGCAAGTCATAACATCGAGTCATTGGGAGTTAACTTTGCAAACTCCTTCTCAAAAATAATTGGTGATGGCGCATATACAAGCTTCTGGAACGATTCATGGTTGATTGATGGGCCGTTAAAAGACAAATTCAAGCGGCTATTTTATTTCGAAGAAAACAGAGAATGCAACGTTCGGGATAGACTTACTTGGACTGACGATTGCTATTTGCAAAACTGGAGCTGGAACAGAACTGTCACAGGTCGAGCACAAGCTGAGCTAGGTAACCTCATCGAATTGATTAATTCATATGCTAAGCATGACAAAGACGTGGACTTTTGGGTTTGGAAGTTGGATCCGTCCGGGTTATTTACAACAAAAAAACTTTCGAGGATAATTGATTATGCTACAATTGGTGCAAATGTTAATTCACAAAACGAGACGCTCAAAAACTACTTGGTTCCGAAAAAAGTAGAACTTCTCATATGGAGAGTGCTAAAAAGACGGGTCCCGGTCCGTATCGAGCTTGATAAGCGCGGTATTGATCTTGATTCCGTTAGGTGCCCTCTATGTGATGATGTCGTTGAAACAATTGAACATGCTTTTATCTTTTGTCGACATTCGATGGACTTGTGGGAGCGGGTTTATAATTGGCTGGGTTTCAGCTCATTTCAAGTCTAAGCCTCAACGAAGTTTTTAGAGGTAATTGTAATCGAGTCATCTCTTCTTTGGAGGCCTTGGTGTTGCAAGCAATCAAATGGTCATGTGGGTATTTTATATGGTTTATACGAAATCGTAAGGTTTTTTTCTAATTCTAGCTCGAGTTCATTTACGGCGTTAATGGAAATTCAATTAAAGTCGTTCGAGTGGGTTTCAAATCATATTAGAAACAAGAAGTTGGAGTGGTTGAAGTGGCTTTCGGATCCATGGAATTGTCTTGCTTAGCGTGGATAAATCGGGTCGTTAGGTTGCTTGCTCGGCAACCACATTCACGTGCTTTTCATTTTCGTTATTTTCACTATGTTTCCAGAATTTCTCTTACAGTAGCATTTGTGAAGCGTCCCGTTCATATCGATTATAAACGTTACGTACTTATTGGTGTCATTGCGAGGTATTGACCCCTATATGTGACATTTTTCAAAATCTGCATACGTTTTTATGATACAAACCATAACCTTTATTATAACCAAAGGCTTAAACAACATAATAATGATTATCGTTTAGTGATAATCTTAGTCTTACAAACTTTACATTTGATAATAACAATACGATTTCCAATATATTTCACATTACAAATCTTTCGGTATGCAGTTTTATTTTTGACACAAATATGCATACTCCAAATCTTGCTTAAATTCGGCATAATGCAGCGGAAGCTTTTATTTATCACCTGAGAATAAACATGCTTAAAACGTCAACATAAAGTTGGTGAGATATAGGTTTAATGCTAGCAGCGTTATAAATATAGACCACAAGATTTCATATACATAAACGTTTTAATAAAAATATTCTAAGTGGTTGAGCACTTGATAACCATACTTAACATTTAATCAACGTCGCATATTCCCTTTATTATGAAATCTCACTACACTGTACCAAGTGTAGTCACCGAAACAAAGTACTGTGCAACCGTTGAATACTGGTCGTCCAGTCCGGTTGGGGTTGTCAGGCCAGATAGATCTATCAACAGGATTCGCGTTTACAATACCACATGTAAATAATAGTTACCAAGCTACAGGGAAGTATGCCAGTGGTACAACTCAACGTAGAATATATTTTTTTATCACTTGTGTCCATAACGTAAATCATAAAATGCATGTATTCTCATCCTGAAATATTTAGAGTTTAAAAGTGGGACTATATACTCACTTTTGCCTTGAAGATATATAACACGACCTGGTCTCCGATAGATATCACGAACCTAACCATATATAATATATCAACATATTTTCTTTTCAAATAATCGTTACATGTATACTTATAATACTTTTAATATCTAATAGTCCGTAGTTAGCAGTCCGATGTTAGTAGTCCACAATTAGTTGTTCAATAAAATAAATAAAGACCCCATCGTATTCGTATTGATCGGAATTAATCTCGACCCATGGTACCGTGTTGTCAAATGACGTGTTGCGTACATAAAGTACCGTGTTGTCAAATGACGTGTTGCGTACAATCATGAGGTCTTATAATTAATTCTCTCGTGTTGTTTACGGGTGGTCCTGAAATATATAAAATTAAATCATAAGTAAATATATATAAAATATCATATTAATTAGCAAAGATATGATTAGTTTAGTTTTACTCCAATTAATTTCATAGCTAAACTAGTTTCGGATACCCAATTTTGTTTTAGCCGTAGTTTCTTCAATACAACTCCGTTTTTGTTGGTTCAACTTGCCACTTCACTTCCTTGGATCGAGCCATTATTTATGAATATGGACAGTAAATACCTTAGTTTGTATTTGAAATCATAGGTTATAGGTCAAACTTTGGTGAATCTTAAGAAAGTGATCATTTCCGTCGTAAAAACAACATCTAGATGATCATTTTTACAAAAATACTTACACTTTGAGTTACACCATGAGATTTTTATATATTAACATATTCATAAGAAATCAAGTTTTCCAGAATATAAACTTCCAATTCAAAGTTTAAGATGGTTTTTAATTATCCAACCCAAAACAGCCCCCGGTTGCACTCCGACGACGTAAATTCAGTTTTAAGGTGTTCTTTGTAAAATCAAGTTGTATCTTGTTAAGTTAGCATATTATTATGATATATTACAGGTCTTGAAGTGTTTTAAAAGTCAAGTTAGAAGGATCTATTTAGTTTGCGAACAAGTTTGAAATCATTCAAACTATGTTCTTATTGTTATAATTTGTAACTCAAAATAAGATAGCTATATGAATATGAATCGAATAAGATTATAAATAAGGTTACTACCTCAAGTTACTTGGATAAAGCTACTGGAAAGGAAGTATAACTCTTGATCCTAAAGAGTGGTGAAGTTGGATTGAAAGATTGGAAGTAATATTGCAACTTCTTGATTCTAGGTTGTTTTTATGATGATTAAAGCTTGTAATTGAAGCTAAATGATGGAGAAAATGCTTGGAGATGATCAAGTATGAAGTTAGGAGTGTTTTGAGAGAGAAATGGAAGTGTAAGTATGAGAAAATGGAATGAAGAAATGGTGTTCATGCATAAAAACGTTTTTAGTTTATAAAGAAAGAAAAGATTCCTAATTTTGTTTTCTTGCTAAATAATTCATGCTACTTGACAAATGGTTGGTTCCACATGTTCCTTAATCATTTAAGGCTGCTAAGAATGATAATTAATGTGTATATACCAATAGTATATACATCTAGAAGTTGCGTACAATACGGTTACATATACCCTAGGTATACGTGTAGAAATCTTGAGGAAACGGAACGAGAATTCAAATATAGCTATCTTTTGTAAATATACTTATATTGTTTTATGTATATAAGCCCTTTAAAAGTGATTAAATACATATTTATACGATACTTGTATAAGAATTATAAGTTATAGGTATATATGTCAAAGAACGTTACATATAGTTATCGTTTTGAAAACTTAAGTTAGTAGTCTCAAAGTATACTTATAACTCATTGTTATTAGTACACAATGATATGTTAAACCATCCTTAGATCATGTTAAATATGTATAAATACGTATATGTACACAATCGTATAATTATCGTATGTTATATAGTTCGTGATATCATCGGTCATATTGGACGGTCAAACGTTGTGTAAAACTCTTTTCGAAAACACAAGACTCAACAATTTGGATTGCTTATCATGTTGGTAATGTTTAATTTATGTAAATATTAATCTCATATGTATAAAACGATCGAAAAAAAATTCGGGTCGTTACAATTTGTAATCCTTTAGTGTGTTATTGGGCTTCTCTTAGCCCATTCGTGTACTGGGTCAGGCCCCATAAAGCCTATTTTCGTGATTAATGATTTGCTTTTCGAAAAAAAAAAGGTTGTTGTTGTTCCAGTTGGGGAATAGGTTCGGGAGCCAGTTGGAGATTGAATTTAGCTTTAAGAAAATTATTTGTCATTCTTTCCCTATATTCTTTTGCCTCCTCCTCGGGGTCACCCAGAGAAGAGGTAAACCGACATACTACTCGCTCCATATGCTTACATACCCATACCCCACAATCACCGAGTAGACCAGCCTGCTGAGGGACTTTGACATAGTCAGTCCTCCACTCAGTGGTGTCTTTCCTTTCGTAGTAATCACGCAGTCTGGTTTACGGTTTTACCTCAAAGTACTGAATTGCGTTCAAGTACATCGGTAATATTCCTAACTTGTTTATCTCGTCTTCTCGTTCTTTTTTGGTCCCTGCGCTAGGCAAGCTGTCATAAACCAAGACTTTTTCTCCATCTAGAGACACAACTAAAAGTATATAATGCTCGTGTCCTTCAACCTAACTGGGAATAAAATCTGTGACAATTACACATTGTTAAAATAGTGAACATAAGCGTTAGAAAATGTAATTATAAACAAAAATAATATATATATATATATATATATATATATATATATATATATAATGATACACATACTCGATTAGCTCGTGTTGCGCATCAGACATACATTGCCATGCATGTCACACCAACATAGCGTGCCAAAGTGGTCCAGCGCGAGATCAAGGGCCTGGCGCAACACCTTTACTTGCGTTGGGATGACGTATGCGTGTCAGGAGAAGTTGTACCTTGCAAGGTGTATATGACAGACAGGAATCAGGCCTGACAAAATGCTTTTTACTTTTGTCGGACCACCTCACACAAAGAAGCACTATTGACAGGCCACGATCCTCCAACCTTGTTACGTGGCAATAGAAGACAAAAAGAGTTGCCCTATAAATAAAGGATCAAAGCCACATCAAAATGGACATTCACACTCACTCTGATTAATACATATACTATCTTTAGTATCGAAGCATAACAGAGATAACAACGCTTCTCTTCTAGCGCAGTCTTTACCCGCGCTACCGGATTTACAGCACATCACTAGACTTACTCTTGATCTGCAGGTAACGTTCTATGAACATAAATCCTACAATTCAACCCGAGCCATCAACAACCGGCTATCCCGTTTATGGTGGGTCTACATTTAATCACCCCTGTTGAGATCCTCATATTGCAAGGGGTTATTCACGGTACTCCAGACCGAAGAGTTAAACTCAAATGAACCTTAAATCCCTCTCTATTGTTGATAATCATGGACCGGACCTGACCCCTCTATTCTATGCTAATATATATATATATATATATATATATATATATATATATATATATATATATATATATATATATATATATATATGTATGTATATATATATACATATGTATATATATATTTATACATATATACATACATACATACATACATACATACATACATACATACATACATACATACATACATACATATATACATATAGGGTAAGGATCCAACGCTAAGTGGGTGTTGGTGGGATAAGGAGATAAGTAATTTTGTGATTTTTATATCTTTAGTTCTACAACTCCGATTAAAAAAAAATGTTGGTATCAATTTTCATTGTGTAGATTCAGAAACTTTTTTTTTAACTGGATCTTTAACATACATATGATGCATGTTAGCTGCTATTCATGCATCAGATGTATGTTAACAAAAAAAAAAAAAAAAAAAAAAAAGAGAGAGAGAGAGAGAAAAAATGACTTTTGATTAATGAAAAACAGTGTTTAGGGTTTAGTAATTACGGTTTAGAAATTAGGGTTTAGGGTTTAGAGTTTAGATTTATGGTAATGAGTTTTTAATACGAACGATTTAGAGTTTAAGGTTTAGGGGTTAGGGTTTAGAGTATAGTGTTTTGGGTTTAATGTTTAAATTGGAGCTCTATAACTAAAGATATAATAAAGAAAAATCACTTATACTCACTTGATCAACATTTGACCATGCAGGGTAGAGCTCATCAGATCCGTCTCCTATCCCAATCAAGTACATGTAATCCAATGAATCCGATTGACCCGTGATCTGGCATTCTGGCTCGGTCAATGCTGGTGCGGGTACCGGGTTCTTTTTCTGCTTCGGCTCTTGTGGCGGTGGATTATCGTACGTCTGGAACTTCACTAAATGGTCCAAGAATCCCATGGGCATGATCATCCATCTAGTTCCGAACCATGACGGGGTCACTCGGCTGGGCCACTTCCAGCCATCTACAAACCCATATACTCACCCTTTGTCTTCACAAGCCGATTGCGCCATGATATCCAAAAGCATGCCCAAGCATCAATATGTTGTAATACAAATAATTTGTAATCAGAAAGCATGCCCAAGCATCACACACACACATATACACACACACACACACACACACACACACACATATATATATATATATATATATATATATATATATATATATATATATATATATATATATATATATATATATATATATATATATATATATATATATATGTAGGGGAAGTAACCAATCGGGGGGAAGCGGGGGGAAGCAAAAAAAAATTTTTAGTTTTTTTTGGATTTTTTTCCGGCATCAAGATCACACGAAAATATGAACATTTAGAAGAGACACTTCGTGATGAATGTTATTATTTAGGCGGGAAAACGATCGACAAAAATAACATTCAAGATAATAATTTTCGTGAAGAATATGAACGGTTTTTTTTCTTCATGTTTTGTGAAGTAAAATTTAGCCCGATTTAGAGTTTAGGGTTTAGGGTTTAGGGTTTGGTGTTTTGGGTTTATTCCATAAACCCAAAACACCAAACCCTAAACCCTAAACCCTAAACTCTAAACCGTTTGTGTTAAAAACTCAATCTAAATCCTAAATCTAAACCCTAAATCTAAACCCTAAACCCTAAATTTCTAAACCCTAATATTTAAACCCTATAAACCCTAATATCTAAACCCTAATATCTAATCCCCAATAGCTAAAACCTCAACATACGCTCGAAAAACACGATAATTGTTATATATTACTTCTTCGAGCGTTTTTCCGCCAAAATAAAAACATTTATCACAAAGTGTATTTACTAAATGTTCATATTTTCATCCCATCTATAATGTTAGTGAACAAGATTTTTTCAAAAAACGAAAAAGAAAAAAAAAGTTTTGCTTCCCCCTGCTTCCCCTCGATTGGTTACTTCCCTCTTGATCCTACCACTATATAGGGGCAGGATCAATGGGGAAGTAACCAATCGGGGGGGAAGCAAAAAAAAATTCGTTTTTTTTGGATTTTTTTTTTCCGGCATCAAGATCACACGAAAATATGAACATTTAGAAGAGACACTTCGTGATGAATGTTATTATTTAGGCGGGAAAACGATCGACAAAAATAACATTCAAGATAATATTGTTCGTGAAGAATATGAACGTTTTTTTTCTTCATTTTTGTGAAGTAAAATTTAGCCCGATTTAGAGTTTAGGGTTTAGGGTTTGGTGTTTTGGGTTTATTCCATAAAGCCAAAACACCAAACCCTAAACCCTAAACTCTAAACTGTTCGTGTTAAAAACTCAATCTAAATCCTAAATCTAAACCCTAAACCCTAAATTTCTAAACCCTAATATCTAAACCCTATAAACCCTAATATATAAACCCTAATATCTAAACCCCAATAGCTAAAACCTCAACATACGCTCGAAAAACACGATAATTGTTATATATTACTTCTTCGAGCGTTTTTCCGCCAAAATAAAAACATTTATCACAAAGTGTCTCTACTAAATGTTCATATTTTCATCTCATCTATAATGTTCGTGAACAAAGTTTTTTCAAAAAACAAAAAAAAAAAAAGTTTTTGCTTCCCCCCGATTGGTTACTTCCCCATTGATCCTGCCCATATATATATATATATATATATATATATATATATATATATATATATATATATATATATATATATATAGGAAGCAAATAAATTTTTTATTTTATTTTTATTTTTGGAATTTTTTTTCCGGCATCAAGATCACACAAAAATATGAGCATTTAGAAGAGACACTTTGTGATGAATGTTATTACTTAGGCGGGAAAACGATCGACAAAAATAACATTCAAGATAATATTGTTCGTGAAGAATGTGAACGTTTTTTTTTTCATGTTTTGTGAAGTAAAAATTTAGCCCGATTTAGAGTTTAGGGTTTAGGGTTTAGGGTTTGGTGTTTTGGGTTTATTCCATAAACCCAAAACACCAAACCCTAAACCCTAAACTCTAAACCGTTCGTGTTAAAAACTCAATCTAAATCCTAAATCTAAACCCTAAATCTAAACGCTAAACCCTAAATTTCTAAACCCTAATATCTAAACCTTATAAACCCTAATATCTAAACTCTAACATCTAAAACCTCAACATACGCTCGAAAAACACGATAATTGTTATATATTACTTCTTCGAGCGTTATCCCGCCAAAATGAAAACATTTATCACAAAGTGTCTCTACTAAATGTTATTTTCATCCAATCTATAATGTTCGTGAACAAAGTTTTTTCAAAAAAAGAAGAAAAAAAAAATTTGCTTCCCCCTCTTCCCCCCGATTGGTTACTTCCCCCTTGATCCTACCAATATATATATATATATATATATATATATATATATATATATATATATATATATATATATATATATATATATATATATATATATATATATATATATATATGTAACTTACGTTGTTCTCCAAATATCCGAAATATGATAGTCCAACTGTCCAAGCAATGTGCTCCAGAACTCCGAACCGACGAACATATAATACATATTATACATAATGATGCGCATAACGGATACCCTTATCCGTTAACCGTAAAATCACGAAAAACGTCCCAAAGAGATACGCTCACGGCATACGGTAGCCGGATGACGTATAGTCAACGTCATCACCCGAACCTCATAAGGTCAGGTCCGTCAACCGGGACGCGTCACCGCGCCACGTCTACATGCAATGTACGAATGTAAGCCTGTCAGGAGGCAAGGAGTGCATGTAAGCCCGTAAACCGGCAGTGCGTATATGCAAGACCGTCAGCCGCCAGTATACGCACATAAGCCCGTCTGCAGTCAATGTACGAATATAAGCCCGTCACTCCGCAAGGAGTACATGTAAGCCCGTCCAGCGGTAGTGTCCACGCATAAGCCCGTCTGCAGGGTACACTGTAGGCCTGTCAACCGGCAAGCCATACTACACGTAGGAAGCAGTTTGCCTTTAAGGCAATAGCAACATCTACAGGTATATAGGTCTCCATATTGAAATAAAAAATATATTACTCCGTCCCAAAATTTATTTCCCTTACCAAATTTTATTGGATTCAAAATAGGTTTAATAATTGTCAATTTTGCACTCAAAAATTCAAGTCAAGACAAGATTAATTGAAGGATTTTATTTAGAAATAAATGATTGAGATTAATAAATAAGGATACATCGGGGAGTTTAATGATATGTAGTACACTAGTTATTTTTTAAGCGAACAATTATTTGATATTTTGATATGCTTCGGTTGAAGCTTTTTTTAGCCAACCACAAGTTTCTTTGACTTTGACTTTGAAAGGTGGTGGCCTGAGGGGATATAATTTATCCTTACATGCTAAAACTCGTGGGATTGAAGGTCCAGACAAATTTTCTGTCTTTTCACAAATTGGTTTCGCACTAGGGGTCTTCATTCAATTGATTTATGGTTTATGTGGTTTATTCGGTTTGATTTATTCGGTTTTCAAAAATATTTTTGAAAACCAATAACCGAACCAAATTTGACAAAACCAAATAAATCCAACCAAATAAGAAATCGGTTTACATGGTTCGGTTTCGGTTAAACCAAATTAAAACTCATTGATAAAATAGTGTGTAGTTTTTTTTTATAAAGAAAAGCAAACATATTTTATTGATTAAACTATAAGTACACAATTTATACAATATTTAATGTCAATCATGCACTATAACCTATATTTACAATCTAAACTATATCAACGAACCGTGCAAAAAACTAGTAGCATAGAAATAAAAACGAAAACAATAGCAACTAAATTTCCAGGTACAAAAAATTCACAGTATGGAATAATGGATAAAAATTAGGTACATGGTTTCAATTTTACACAATATCAATATAGATAAAAATAAATTAAATATTTAATATATTTAATATACAGTATATATACCATAAATAGTAGTAGTATATTTTGGTTTTTCGGTTTGAAACCAAATGATCATTTTACAAACCAAATCCAAACCGAAAACCATTAATATTTTCAGGTGAAACCAGAAAACCAAACCAAAACCAAATAAGCCAACCACTTTAACCAAATCAATTTGGTTCGGTCGGTTTCGTGGTCGAAACCGTTTAATGCACACCCCTATTTCGCACTACAAATATTTTTACGAACAAAACGAGACTAACTAAGTTCGAAACGGACACTTTTTCAAAAATGATGACCAAACCTACATCTAAAACGAATCGTAACACATGACCCGTTTCCGTCTCTGTACATACACAACGCTACATTATATGAGTATGAATGCCGAAAGTCTCCGCCGCATCGCGCAGGCCGATCGGGACTAGTAATTATTAAAGGGAAGGCTATAATACTAGAGGCAGGGGTGGATCTATCATGTATGCCCAACATGATAAATATATGTTTCACTACAAAAAAATATCGGTTTTTTGACGCTTATTACATTGATTTTTGACATTTAAAATTGCGAGAAATAAAAATCTTGACGCTTCTTCTTTGCGTGGAAAATATGGGTGTCAGAAATAGTTTGAAATTTGTGACGTTTTATTGTATCAAAAACAATTCCTTTTTTTGACGATTTTGTTCGTTAACATGGAATTAGTTTTTGACACTTCCAAATGTTAGAAAGCATCTAAGTTTTTGACACTTCCCTATGTCAAAAGCTATATTTTTTTTTGACGCATCCAGATGTCAAGAAGCTCAATTACATCACGTGCTTGACTAATTCTATTTTGACACTTTGACAAAGCGTCAAAAACTTAAATTCACATTTTTAATATATTTAATATATACGGAATATTAAATATTAAATATGTATTATATATTGTATAATATACTAAAAATCATAGCAGCAACATCTGAATTATATATGAACTAATCTATCAAAATCTAAAAAAACTAGTTACATATATATAAAACAGAGAATGATTTTGAATTTGGTTTACAGAGAACGATTTTGAAACAGAGAATTACATCATAACAAAACAATCCAGTTTCATCTCATAACAAAACAACTCAGTTTCATCTCATAATAAAAGCTACCCAAATATCTTAAAATCACCTTTACAAAAATTCACCATCTTTATTGTCACATGACTACATCCCACCTTATTACCCTGCATCAAATAGATAAAAAAAAAATTATAAAATGTCTAACAAAGAATATATAATAAAATATGAACTATCAGAATAGAAACCAAATAGTCAGAAATTAAGCTAGTGCAATGCAAATATAAGCAAACTTATCATCCTGAGAAACAATTTCAAACATTACAGGGTGAAGGTTGACCCATTTGCAGGTTGCAGGTGAAACAATTTAGGCAGATCTAAAATTCACAAATTTTCTCAAAATTGTCCAAGCATCTACATTGACATATTGTTTGGTACAAAAACAAATTCTAACCTGAACAATATGTGACCTGCAAAGCTGCTCGCCTAATCAATTCTAACGCGGTGCACCACTAGTCAGAAAAACACAAAACAAGTGATAGATTAACCAAAGGCTACATGACATCATTCTCACAAACAAGAAATTCAGATCTACGAAAAACACATAACAAGTTACTCAACGTATCTAAACCATCCGAAAACTGAGCTGTGAATATTTGACCTAGTGTATCTAAACATCTATTTGTTGGGAAATTACGGTCTCACTAATTCCCACCACCCAGCCCAACAATAATAGTAAAGAAATAAGAACAATACACAACACAAGATTTAACGTGGAAACTCCAAAACAGGAGAAAAACCACCGGCCCCCAAAGAGAGAAATACACTATATCACAAATTGTTACAATGATATAGACGACTCTCTTAAGCCAACTACACTCTCCAAAATATTTAACTAATACAACTCTCAAACAAGGGTAAGAAAGAAAGAAATAATCAAATACTTAAAGTGTATTGATTGGTGCAATTTGGAATGAAGACTTAGCCCCTCTTATATAACCAAGTCACTCACCCCTCACATCTTCCTCCCACCAATGTGGGATAAACATATCTTCTACTAGCCAAAATAAACCAACAAATCTCCACCTTTTGGATAGAAGAAGATAACCATGCTTCCACATTGCAAGGATAACCGATGTAGACGCTTCCTCGACGACAACTTCAAGATCCTCATCTTCATGCCGTTGACATTATCTCCCAAGAGACAAAACTTGCATCTTCATCGAACATTGTCTAAACCGACAATCATTGTCATCACAGACAATCATAACTCTTAACAAGAATTATCATACTCCACCATTAAGAGTATAGCACTTAGAATATCACTTTCCAAGCATTTCACCTCGGCACATGTTGTTGAACAACCAGCTGAAACTTTATGGTGCAACTTCCCTGTTTGGCTTTCCCGAAAGTCCCATCAGCTACAACATCAGTTTCCACCACACAGCCTGCATCAACGCCAAACCAATGCCCATGTGTAATTGTGGAACCGCTAACGAACATCCCTTTCCACGGTGGCGCGGACACACCATGAGGATGACGTGACTTCAGAGGAATTCGTCACTCTCTGTAACAACAGAGACAATGTTAGCGTCTTTGGAGCCATTTGCCGGATTAGCTCCACCGGGACAATTAACCCTTACATGCCCAGTCTTCCCGCACTTCCGGCATGTCAGATTCTTTCTAGAGTTTCTCTTCTGCCTATCCGAACACAACACTATCGTATCTCCTGATGACGAGACCCCGTTACCTTCCAGTCTTTTCTCCTCGGATAGGAGCTTGCTAGTAACGTCTTCAAACTTCAGAGTTTTCTTCCCATACATCAAAATAGGTTTCATGTGTTCATAAGACGATGATAAAGATAATATCAACCTCAAAGCTTTATCTTCATCATCCGTTTTAACTCCAATAGCCTCCAGTTCTGAAACAATACCGTTAAGGATACTTAGATGATCTGAAATCTTTGAACCCCCATCCATACGCAGAGTATGAAATTGTTCTTTAAGACACAACCGATTTGAGATGCCCTTGCCCTGGTACAACTGCTCTAGTTTAACCCAAAGCTCATTTGCCGTTGATAACCCGTGCACATTTGCAAGCACGTTCTTTGCAAGACACAAACGAATCGCACTTGCCGCCCTCAAATCCATATCATCCCATTCTTCTTCATCGAACTTCTTGCTAGAATCACTGCCGGGAACAAGGGTGGGTTTACCCTTCAAAGCCTTGTGTAAACCAGACTGAATCAACACATCCTTGACTTGAACCTGCCATAAGCCAAAATTGATCCTCCCATCAAATTTCTCAACATCAAACCTCATTGGACTGAACTTCGACATCGTATCCATATCCTATAAACAACACTTTCTCTGATTTTGCTCACGTTTCGAATAGCCAAAAGATGTAGCAGGTAGCCAGGACCCTTTAAATCGGAAATCCACAACTAGGCCACTAACAAATCCAACTATTACTACGAATCAGAAAAAATATTGTCTAACCAGATACCCTATACGATCAATAGAACTCGTTTCTGATGTGAACGATCCACTCACGTGGCAACCACAGAGCATACTCCGACTCCTATAACCGAGACCCCCGTCAAACCTGACTCTCTGATACCAGTTGTTGGGAAATTACGGTCTCACTAATTCCCAACACCCAGCCCAACAATAATAGTAAAGAAATAAGAACAATACACAACACAAGATTTAACGTGGAAACTCCAAAACAGGAGAAAAACCACCGGCCCCCAAAGAGAGAAATACACTATATCACAAATTGTTACAATGATATAGACGACTCTCTTAAGCCAACTACACTCTCCAAAATATTTAACTAATACAACTCTCAAACAAGGGTAAGAAAGAAAGAAATAATCAAATACTTAAAGTGTATTGATTGGTGCAATTTGGAATGAAGACTTAGCCCCTCTTATATAACCAAGTCACTCACCCCTCACATCTTCCTCCCACCAATGTGGGATAAACATATCTTCTACTAGCCAAAATAAACCAACACTATTTTCATATTTCAGTAAGATAATCAAAGATTAAAAAAGTTAACATTTAAAATCATGTAACAAGACAATCAAACATCTATTTTATGTAACCACTTATCATTCCAACAGTCAAGCTAACTATGAGAGATGATATTTCATCGACACTTGCAAAACCTAAATGGTGTGCTTGATCCAGAACTCATTTTAACCGACCCAAATCCGACCCAACCCAATTGCCAAGTATATAAAAACAACCATGGAAGATGGTAATGAACAGGAACATTTATAAGAGTTAAAAAGTCTAACCTGTGTTCCCGATATTTCTCCCTGTAAGCTATGGAAGATATCCCCCGATGTAGAAGCACCATATGCGCCTTGAAAAGCAGTTCTAAACACCCTAAGCTCTCCGGTACAATCATCAATTTTTTTTTCCATAATCTTCATCTGTCTGCTTTGCATTTCTATCTGTCTGCTCTGCATTTCCATCTGTTTTCTTTGCATTTCTATCTGGTTATTTTGATTTTCAATCTTTTTGTTTTGATATTCCACTTTATCCAACAAAAAACGATTTTCTCTTGTTACAACATCACCCCACATTCTTCTTAAATCAAACGCAAATTTAGTAACTTGAGTTTTAGTCACCCCATGCCCATATAGATGAGCTTGTCCAGGCTTATTAGGACCCATCAACTCTATCATCACTTCTCATGCAATATCTTACTGCTTTTCGGGATTCATAGGTTCGGATTTCTCAAGAGCCAATACCTTTTTTGAAATTCGAGCACTTGCTTGTTCCTGAAAATTTAAAAAGTTCAAACCCAAGCATGGTTGCAAAACTCGGCCAACTCGACCGAGTAATCGGCGATTACTCCTCTGGAAGAACAAAACGAGTAATCGGTGTCTAACTCGTCCATTTACTCGGTCAACGCCGGTCAACATCGGTCAATGCCGGTCAACGGCGTCGGAAAACTCAGTGAAAAGATGAAGGAAAACAGGAGACGATTAATCTGAGTTCAATAAGGTTTTGATCGACGTCCAACTCCCTAATTTCTCCAACAACTTTCTCGTCCAACTTTTTTCAGAATTGAAATTAAGAGTTCTGAATCGATTTGATGTGTTTGTTTGTTTAGATAGAACAAATTGAAGGAACATACCTGTAATGTCTCGATTTCCATCCATGAAGAGAACAAACAATTTAGGGTTTGGTGACTGAGCGGTTGAAGAAGAAGAAGTGGGTAGCGTGACTGCTACTGCTAGGGTTTCTGAGTCATTTTATTATTTTTTAACTTACATTCAAACCCCCTAAAGTTTAACTGTTATTTATTTTAACACCTCAAGTTTAGTTTTTCTTTCAACTTCATTATTAAATATATACAAATCTAACCCCTCCAATTAAAATAAATATTTATATGTAACTAAACTTTACATATTTAACATATATATTTATAAATTTTATATATTTAACATATATATATTCTTAAAAATGTTTGTTTATAGCTAATATATATATTATATATCTATAATATATTGAAAATATTTAGTTATATTAGAAAAGTCAACAAAAGTCAACATCCGAGTACTCCCCGAGTCGCCGATTACTCCTCAAAAACCTCCGGCCGAGTACTCCCCGAGTCGCGAGTTTTACAACCTTGACAACAAGAGATTAACTTTATTTCAGTGTACCATGATACCTTGCTAAAAACTATATATAAATGTACTTTACATACCACGAGCTCTCTTGATGTGTCTGTAACATATGACCCATCTTCTTTTTCATAAACAAATTTATAGAACTCAAGATCATTAGGCTCTCTATTGTGTTTCAACTTCTTTAAATCAAACAAAAATAATAATGAGTGTTGAAACTTAGGACAGTATCTTATAATATTCAATAAACACGGGATAGTACAATATTGAAGACGATATTTAAGTAACACCAGATATTTTCCTATATTTTCCTCATGGTCTGGTGTATTTGCTTGGTTAGATGGAAGGGTATGCACTTCTCAAGTGAAGCAATGTGTGGGTCAGGGCTGTTGGGTAAACATACCAAACGCCAAAAGATTTAATTTAATGCTGGTCAAATTGGGTCGGGTCGGGTCAGGTTGCATGGATCTGTTCATAAACTCTTAATTCGTAACAGTACGTTAAATTTATGATATCTGCTTGTTCTTGCTATTAAAAAACAAGTTACAGGTTGTCATGTGTCTGCTTTCGGTCGCTTTTAAAAATTCATAGGAAGCTGTCATGGTGAAACATTGTAGAAGAAAATTTGGCATCCTCCAGCTTAATACTAAAAAAGACTAAAAAGGACAGCCCTTGCTGAAAAAAATAACTACATAGTTTTAATCACAATTCACGTCCTTTATCAATAGAGATTTATGAATCAATAACTAAAAATAGTAATTTATGAGCCAAACATATTTTACACAAATTATACGGGTACAAGGTGTTTGGTAACTTACAAACTCATCTCTCTTCATTGCGAAGCTGCAACCACCAGTAGTGTGATGATGGATTTGATCCGCCCTTGCTCTCTTCTCACAACGTGATAGTTTCTAAAGTTCATTTATTAGAGGATCATACAAAAATAGTAAAATTGAAAAGTGAGTCTTTCAACTAAACTTTATTGTTTGAATGTGGTTGATAACCACATGGTTGATAATCACATTCAAAAATCATTTTACTTATTAAATTATACCCAAAAGTTAGGTTGATATAGATCATTTTTTACCTTTGCAGTTTGTGATAAAAGATGTAATTTATACAAATTCCATTGAGAATCTGTGAAGTTAGGTGGTGCTTCGATCAAGTCAAGTCCTTCCAAAAGCTCATCTTCTGTATATACTCTACCATGTGCAACATCATCATCCATGTAATTAACTTTGTTTAATTCTTCAGCAACTGATTTAAACAACTTTTTCTTTAGATTATGTTTTACGCTCCTAAACGCGTGATCCCAAGTAGCAAAAAGGACTCTATCCATATTTTCACTTTGAGGTAAGCTGAATCTTCGCTGCAACAGTATCAAATATTAACAACAATATATCAGGTCAAACAATACAGTAAGTACTAAGTAACTAGCAACAGTATTCTCAATTCAACCAATGTCAGAAAGATGAAAGATTTAGCAAGAAAACCAACTGCAGTTGTTTTCAAAAAACAAAACCATGTTCTAAACATTCAAGCAGAATCAGTGCATGAAAATCAAAATCCAGTTTCTAAACATTCAAGTAAACCAACTGCAGTTGTTTTCAAAAAACAATACCAACTTTCAAGTACAAAGTTTACCCAGAGTTCTGTCATAAGTTTACACCGCAAGCTGCTTTGCATTCTCGCCAGTCTCTAGCGCTAGGGAGACTCGTGTTCGGTTCTTGAAGAAGATAGGTCATGAACCTACCACATAGACCTCCGGCAAATTTGATTGGTTGATCAAAATTATTTACATGAACCAGAATCTTCTCCCCTACATTAAGCAAGTGCACATCTTTTGTTCTCATCTTTACGACCCTGATTATATTTCCTTTATCATCTATGAGATTAGTGAGATAATGTTAGATTAAAATAACACGATTATTTAATAGCTACTAGATGCTTTAACTTACCTATAATCTCAACTTCCTTTTGTAGCTTCTTTTCATAATCGTTGATTTCATTTTCTTCATAACTAGAAACGTGACTGGAAGATTCAGAATGTAAAGTTGCCGTGGATGGTTCAGAATGCAAAGTTGTCGATGGTTCAGAATGTATAGATTGTGAATGACTAGTAGACGATGATGATGAATACTTTTGGCGAAGGCCTGGGTGTCTGAAGAAAAGGTGACGCTTCATGAGATGGAAATTGTGTTGAGATAAGTGATGTCGTAGGCTCCATAAGTTTTCTTGAGTGTTGTTGCATGGCTGATTTTGATGCATACATGTTCCAATTGTTTTTTAATCCTGTCAAATAGTTCTGTGTTAGAAATGAATCAAATATATTATCAGTTATAACAAATAAAATATAATCCTATCAAACAGTTATGTGAACTTACAAATTACAAGAGTTGATGCACCTTTGTTGAACTTATTAGTAAGCGCTATAATCTTCCTGACCTTCAAAAAGATTAAATTTTTAATCAGTAGCAAAACAGAGATATAGATGCTCTACTTAACTGTACTTAAATGGTAAATACACTGTAGTACATGTATATTCATATCACATTATCTATCGTACGCCAACTCGTCTCATTAACATCATCGATCATTGGAATATAAGGCATGATCGATGAGAACAAAAAATTTAAGACTAGTGAAAGCTGAATGCTACCGGCACAATTGTTGTTTCAAAAGATATATCCCAAAATTTTATCAGGCTACCAGCTTATGAATGGGTCAGCCTAGCTACTTCTATACTGAACGCTATCTAATTACGCTTGATGTGGGACCAAAGCACACAAGTGTTTGGCTTAGCACTTTGAAAAATGATTATGCGTTTTAAATAATCATAATCAAATAATCAGCTGTATCAAAACGTGATTTAGTTTAATGTTGTTTGGATTTGATTAGGTTGTTTGATATCGCAATAATTAGATAATTGATTTTTTGAGTGTTTGGAATATCAGATTATTTGATAACTTACCATGTAAAATTACCAAAAGGGGTATTCCTTTTAAATAATAAATTTACATATCTTATATGTAATAAAACATTTTGTAATTTAAGGGTATTCCTTTTAAATAATAAATTTACATATCTTATATGTAATAAAACATTTTGTAATTTAAGTAGTATACGGTATACATATATTAGTAAAAACGTGTATGTACATTTTACTATTAAAAGATAATATAAAACAAAATATAAATAAATTAATGGGTGCAGTAAGCTTTTGGTGTGGCAATACGTAGCGGGTAAAATTGCCACGTAGCATAAGGCATGAGTCTTTGAGGGTACATAAGTAAAATTGACAAGAAATAGATAATGCGTTTTGGTTGCAGTAAGGCCTATGTCACTGTTTCAAAACAGCGATTTGAGGCAATTAAAACGCAGAAAAGCAAGTTTAATTTTTTCTTCCCAAACACTGAAAAAAAATTATCCACGTCTTGCAATCGCAATAATTAAAAAATCACCCTCAAATCGCTAAGCCAAACACCCCCCAAAGTGTTTCATTATTCTACACGATTGTTTTGCAACTAAACAAATGTCACATTTAGCAGCATTATATATTTGGTATTTACTTCACAAAGAATTTTTTTTCTTATAAATTAGCTGTTTCAGTTGTTGGTAGATTATTCAGAAATTACATCCATCTATCTATAATAGAATTCATCCTAAGAAAGAAACAAATGGATAGCCCTCTTAAATATATCAGATATTACTAAACAACTCATGTGTTTTATATGCTGATTCTACGAAACTAAATAAGTAAAGATAGCATAAATGGTAACCAAATTGAAAGCTCTAGTCATTAACATCTTCATCCACAGAGTACTAGTGATATTCACTATCCAAATATTCAGAAACATCAGTAATATATATAGTGCATTTACCTTTTAATTAAATCGAACTAAATTGCACTATATTTGTAGTTCAATCCACATGCCTTGGTTGCTTGCTCCAAGAGTCAGTTACGAATCTCAGTGATCAAGCAAAATCAGTGTTTCGATGTATGAATTCGCTGTGGATGTAAACCTGGCAACAGAAACACCTGCATTTTGTTCACCATTTCTATCAAACATTTCAATAATAGGTTCACCGGTTTTCCTGAAGTCAAAGAACTTACACCAAACATTTCACTAATATCTCCATCAACAGTTGGATCTATTTCTTGTTCATAATCAGAAGGCAAAGAACTTACACCTAAGATATCGTGAATTAAACCTGTTATGTCATCTTGACCCAAAGACGTTTCTTGAACAATACTCGAATGAGATAGTGGTGGACATTCCACATGTTCCCCATGAAACGTCCATGTTGTATATCCCGTTAAAAATCCAGAACGAAGTATGTGAGCATGAACCGTATCAACATTATGCCATTTAGAATTGCAACATTTACGACATGGACATACAATTGATCCTCTAATAGACTTAACACGAGCAAAATCAATAAAATTCTGGACTCCATCTTTAAAAGTGTTGCTTTTTATTTGAGCTTGAATCCAACTTTTGTCCATTATTTTAACTTAATTACCTATAAATGTATGATTACCATAATAGCAAATTAGTACTATATTTGATCCCTTTATATCAACATTATCTATAAGAACAAAATGACTCAGAACAATGTGAATCAACATATGCAATCAAAATGACATTCAATCAGCGAACACAATGACTCGAATACCACAAAGGAATAGGAGAAGTTCAAGTAAAGCCGTAAATAGAAAAAATAAAAATAAACTGACCAAAAGTTATCTTCAATAAAAATGTAAGTCAGCATAACAGCAACATATAACACAATATGATAAACAAACTACACAATTATGCATAAAAAAACAACACAAGTTACCTAGATGATATAGGCATTCATCTTAATCAAACACTGACCAGAAGTTATCAGCCTTTCTCTTATCTGCAACAACACGCAAAACTTACGAAATCTCAAATTACATTACATTACACGAAATAACGATAACATTATGTACAAATTATACCGCTTATGAGATGAAGTGATAGATAATTAGACGAAATCGTAACTCAACTAATTAACAGAAAAATTGATGAAACCCTAACTAGTTGATAGATATAACGAACTCGTGAAACCCTAACTTACCTGCGAACGAAATGAACGCTTAAATCAATCGGTGAAGAAGCCAAACTAATCGTGCATTTGTGAATCGCTGAAATAATCAGGAGAGAAGAACAACTAAACGTGAATCGAACGTATAAAGGATGATGAAGAAAAACAGATCAAATGAACTATTATATTTATATGAATTTTTTAAAATAATAGAAAAGTATAATGAGAAATATCAAATATGAAATCAACTAAACGTGTTAAGGGAATCGTGCGTGAGAATGGATATTTAACGGGTCAAATAATATCCGGTCAAACTCATGGAGTTTTTGACTAAAGTATGCGTCAAAAATAAAAGATAAAATTTCATTCCTCGTCCCTGAACTTTATATCGATTTTGACTTCCGGTCCTTTTTCTTTTTTTTGTGCATTCCTCGTCCCTAAACTATTAAAAGAGTACAACCCTCGTCCCCCGTCTAGATTCTGTCAATTTCAATCGTATGTGCAAAGCATGTGAGGGTAATTTGGTCTTTTTATTTTATTTCTTTTGTTTATTATTTAACTTATCTTTTCACCCTCATCCTCATCATCTCATGTTTATCATTCCCAAATAAAAAACCCTAATTTTATACTTTTATAAAATCAACAAATCAAACTCTCGCCATTTGTGCTTGTTACTTGATCACTGCTGCTGTTTTTAATCATATAAACACACCACAGTTCATCATATTCAAGTAGCTTATTCATCACCATAGTTCACCATATTCAAGCTAAAACACCAAAACCAAATATGAACACGAAATCGAAGCTAGAAACCGCAACAAAAGTGGTATCATAGTGTCAGAGCTCTTCCTCATCGATCCAAGCTTTGATTTCGTTGTTTATTTTGGTGAAAATCGATTCTTAGATCCGTTTGACTTTCTTTGACTTTTTGGTGAGTTTTGATTCCGATGTGTTTTAATCAAATTTGAAAAAGTAGAAATGTTCACAATCCGCTAGTGATCATTTCCCTAAAATTTTAGGATTTAATTCGCCCAATTGAACCCAGAATTGTTGATGAAGATTGATGAAGAACATGAAGAACTTCAAAAACTAAAATCGTGATCTGATGAGTTTTAGGTTGTGAATCATTCGTGAAAGATGCTTAAAAACTTCATCTGAATCCTCGAAAATCACTGGTAACATCGGTAAGCCACCAAATCGTTCCAATTGAATCTTTGACCAAAAAACTTTGAAGTTTGACTTTAAGATTTAAATCACTGTGATGTTTCTCAACTTGATTTATACTTCACGAAGCTTGAGTAAGTTATTAGAAACCTGAATATATGCTCAATTTGAACTTGTAGAAGCTGTACTAATCCAGGAGTCTCAACATCTCTGTTACTGTATATATGCTCAATTTGATTCCGATGTGATTTGAAATTTTACTTGAAAAGTTTGTTGATGTTAATCACAAAGGAAGATCAACGAAGCATTGATTTAGGATTAGAATCAGTTCACTGATCTTGAATTATGTAGATGATCATCATTTGAAGATGTAATTTGATGCTAAGATGATGATGAAGATATACAAGTACTGTAGCAGTTCATGATTTGATTCTGAATTTGTGTTGAACTGTGTATATGAATTGGGGTTTTTTATGATAGAAGAAGAAAAAACAATGACAAAAATACCCTCACATGACATGCACGTGATAAGGGGTAACGGCAGGTTTTGACAGAAAGTAGACGGGGGGACGAGGGTTGTACTCTTTTAATAGTTTAGGGACGAGGAATGCACAAAAAAAAGAAAAAAGACCGGGAGTCAAAATCGATGTAAAGTTCAGGGACGAGGAATGAAATTTTGTCAAAATAAAATACATTCCATTTATTTTCTTGAAATTTTTTGACGCTTTCATAAGTCAGGAATTTATTCTATTTTTGACAGCTAAGCCTGTCTAGATCTATTTAACAGTGTTGAGTGTCAAAAATATCTCATGGATGTGTCATCAATTTCTATACCGCCATAAACGTCAAAAAGTATAAAAATTTTTGGCGGTTGTATAAATCGTGAAAAAATAACCATCAACATCTTAACATTTTTTTGTAGTGTTTGTATTATTTGTAATATGAAGATGTAAATGAGCTATCAGAATATGGTCAGAGGCGAAAATGGTATGGGGCAAGGGGGGCGGCCGCCCCCAGTGGATTTTTTTTTTCAGTGTACAAATTTTGGGTTTTTCGACTTTGCCCCCGGTGGATTTTTTTTTTTGCCCCCAAACCTACATATTTTGCCCCAAAACCTTCAAATTTTGCCCCAAATTCTCCAACTTTTGCCCTAAAATCTTCAAATTTTGCCCAAAAAAATTGCTACGGTTTAAATTTTTTTTTTTTGCCCCCGGTGAAAAAAATCATAGTTTCGCCTCTGAATATGGATGTAATGCTCCATGAGAAATTGGGTCCTCAATCCACACTATCTTAACAAATACTTGTTGTACAGAATTAAATAGCACGCCAAGTCCCGTCCCTGTGGTTTATAAAAAAATTCAGGTTGCTAATTCTGGACAGGTCAAGTTAGCTAAACGTGTGGCCAGGACAAAAGTACCCGACCTGAACACAGCATATATAATCCGTTTAGGTAAGCAATATAAACATGTTGATTGCTTGGCGGGTTGGTTTGACATGAAACAGATCAAAGTTGATGAAATAGTTTCGGGTTAAAATTTAGTACTCCATAATAAACAGCAAGTTAAAAACAAAACATCAAGTTTTCTCAAGGGACCACATGTTTTTGCACCAAATTCATCCTGTTTCTCTGAAACAATATTTTAAAATTTAAAAATGATTTATTCTGTACTATACAAGTAAACTGATAAACAAATCAAACATTTTCAATTCAACAAATCCCAATTCTTTTATGTCTTTAAATTACATTACAACAGAAAAATCCATGACAATGGGAGCAAATGTTGACTGATTTGACTCGTGCAAAGAAAGCAAAAGCAAAGTTTAAAGTATCATCTTCTACCATCAAAGATTACTGCATTTTACATTCCCAATGTTCATCTTTTATTAAGGTATAACCTCGTCTTTATTATATTGTATCAAAAGATTAATATGTTTCTCTCTTTTTCACCCAACATGAGTAAGTATGAGAAAAAATTGTGAATACGATGAAATTTAAGGTTGCCCGTTTGACATCAGTAAAGGGAAAGGGGCTATAACCATGTTGAGCATCTTTACTAATTTCCTATACTATCCACTAAAACCAACACATCTGATTGTCGAGACTCACTTTCATATGAAACAGTCGTACCCGCTTGTTTCTGCAAGAAAGCAGCAGCAGCTGGACTTACGATGGTGAAGTAGAATTATACCTGGCAAATGGGTCAGATTGGGTCGGTTTGGGTAACGGGTCAAAATGGTTTTGGTTTCGAATGGGTCAAACGGGTCAAATTTTTGAACGGGTCCAAATGGGTCATGTTGGTCCAGGTTGGGTAAAGGGTCGAAACGGGTCAAATGAGTCTAAACGGGTCATATACATTTACATTTGAATTTTACATTTATGATTACGTTTTACATTTGTACTTGTACATTTGATTTTAACATTTATGATTATGTTTGACGGTGAAACTTATTATGATCATTATGCTCAACCCATTTGACCCGCTCACAAGACCCATTAGACCTATCCATATGTATTGAGCTTTAGGAAATGATACCCAATTGACTAGTTCCTTCATATTTTGTATGGGACCTAATAGGTTAGAGGGAAACCCATTGAACATTTTTTAAGTTTTAGTTTACAGACCTAATATTTCATAAGACCCAGTTGACCTGAAAGTTTGACCTAATTAACCCAAATTTGAGAGTATGGGTCTCAATTATCAGGCATAAGCACAATAAACAAAGAGAGGGACAAACCTACCATGGTGAAACACCCAAAATAGCGACCACACCAAAAGACCGAAACCACCACCTAAAAAACGTTGCCAAAAACTCCATTTGTCGCTGGAAAAACAGCCGACGCAGATTGCAATTAAATAAGCGGAAGACTAACGGAGAGGAGGCAAAAGGCGGATGAATGAAGCGGCAAGGATGAGAAGATAAGGCGGCCAAAGGAGGATACGCAAATGAGGAGATACGATCGAGAAGATGCGAAGGGAGGAAGTTGTAGGTGGCGAGATGAGCCACCGCAAAGTGTGAAGATGTGGGTCACTAAATTAAACAATGTGTGGAAGTTTTATAGCAGCACACGTGGATACAATGATAGTTAAATTTATTAGTTTTGTAGTTAAATTTACTAGTTCTGTTACTATCTTAGTACTAAGTTTCTTTGAAACAACTTTCAAACCATGTTCAAATCCTATTATGTATCGCCCAAAATATTACTCCGTCAGATAGGATATCGGCAACAAAGAGACCTAACTCCACCTAAGACCTCAAGGGATAGAATCTAATGGACAAAACATGTTAGGAGATGTATGAAAAGGAGTGCAACACATCGAGCCATTGAGCCAGACAGGAAACCAACCAATTGCCGAAGAAACCGAGAAAGTGACGACTACCCAACAGAACCGGGTGTACATCAAACCGGTTTAGGAACCTAACGATTACAAGGATACCACCTCAGAAAAGCGATAATCGAAGAAAATAATGGGTGAAGTAGCCTATATTTAGCCATCAACCAACCAAACTATGAACCCAAAAACTGATAAAAGTCACCCAAACACCAGAAAAAGCTGGACACGACAAATCTGTCGGCCAAACACCATCGTAAACCCTAAATCAAACTAAAGTATCAACAAACCATCAATAACATAACCAATACAAACCGCAAACTAAACCAAAACAGAAACTTACCCTAACTACAACCAAAACCATAAAAAAGCCAATATACGAACCCAAAACTAAATAACAGATTATTCCTGGCTGTAGGTTGACATCATGGAACTGACCAAATGGGTTGTTATAGCGTTAAGCCAAGCATTTCCTACATGCACTTGAACATCTACCCTGTTATAAACTCATGTTACCTATCGACCATACAAAATTGTTATTGTCTGTTTATCAACTGATGAAAAAGGCTTATTATGTCCATGAAAGAAGTCTTCAGTGAAAAAAGCAGGTTGTTTAGGTTCAGGTAATGCGCTCTCGCTAACTAACATAAGAACAACTGACAACATAGTTGGCCTATCATCCGCATGATGTTGCACACATAGTAGCGCAACATGTATTGATCGTAGTACTTCAGAGACAATACATGAAGCTCGTAAAGATTCACATATCAGTTCAATACCTTTGTTTTCTTTGTAAAGTCTCCATGCCTAAATCAAACAACCAAACTCATATTTCAAGTATATATTTACATACTATATAAAGGGTATTGTTTATAAAAATAACTTGTAATTAAAATTACGTACATGTCCAAGAAGGTTGTCTCTGTGGTTTTCGTGGGTGAATTCTCTGTTTTTCTTTCCGCAAATTATCTCCAACACCAAAACGCCAAAACTAAATACATCCGACTTTATAGAGAAACGCCCGTGTACTGCGTACTCTGGAGCAATGTAACCACTGCAGAAGAGTTCATAACATATATAAATATATATATATATATATATATATATATATATATATATATATATATATATACTGATTACTAGTATTATATTTTGACTTTCATTTTTAAATAATTTAATAGAAAATGATTCATGAATTCTTACTATGTTCCAACAACTCTTTTTGTCTTTGCGTTGTCGTCATGGCCTACAAACTTTCTAGCCAGGCCGAAGTCAGATATTTTAGGATTCATGTTACCGTCTAGTAGAATATTAGCCGCCTTCAGATCTCTATGAATAATTTGAAGGCGCGAATCTTGATGTAGATACAGAATACCTCGAGCCATCCCATGAATAATCACAAAACGCTTAGGCCAGTCAAGCGTCAAACTTCTGGTTTCATCTGCAGAAAATTTGCTACAAATCAAGACTAGTAATTATTAATTTACTTTATAAAATCAAGATAATAGTTGAAGTTATTATAGAGACGAAAATCGAACCAAAGAGAAAATAGTCCAGGCTATTATTAGGCATGTATTCGTAAATTAAAATCAGTTCGTATTCGTGAATGCAGTATCCAAGAAGCTTCACAAGATTTCGATGCTGAAGTTTGGCAATACAAGTGAGTTCATTTTTGAACTCATCAAGACCTTGTTGGGATGTTTCTGACAGCCGCTTCACTGCTATTTCTTGACCATCCTCCAAAACACCCTAAAAAATATTAACATTTACATTTTATGATACTAATAAGCATATCTCCTGTTCAAAAAGCATTTAGAGCAATATAATAATACCTTGTAAACAGGACCAAAACCACCTTCTCCAATTTTATTGGAGACATTGAAGTTATCTGTGGCCCTGGCTACTTCCGTTAGATTATAAAAGTGCAAATTATCAAGATGTTCCATTCGCAAACTTGTTTTCTTTTTATCAAGCACAAATCCATTGTTTCCTGTTAGATGATGATGATATATGTTACATTAATCTTAGTTACTTCACTTTTTCAGAAATTAATAATAATTTGTGTTACCTCGTCTTTTTATGTAATTCCTTTTCTTCACCTTTCTACATGCATATACTAACGCAGGCAGCAGTACAAACAAAGACATCAACAAGAATACGATGACTACTACGTTCCGTTCGTTGGGGCCAACGTGGTGTACCACCTGACCTATCATCATTATGGAAAAATACTCGGTAAGTTTAGGGGGTGTTTGTGACAGTAGACGTGTTTAACTGTACATATATTTAGCAAATTTATTGTACTAATTACTAGGAGATCAGGATTATATCACTTCATATGAAGAAGAAAAACGGTTGTACATTGTATTTTGTATATATATTTGCCTATGAATGAGAAGCACGATTTCAATAACTTTTAGTTTGCAACTGCTTATCTTAAGTGGCTTCTCTGACTAGAAAATAAGCACGCATTGGATCGCTTTAGCCCAACATGTCCTACATATAAGTATGTTCCTTAATACTATTGAACCAATCGGTGATAGAGGGAAGTTACCACAAGCTTATAAGCATACATTTGTTTCTTTCAATATCCGATGTGGGACTTTGGTTTACAACCCAACAAACCCAGTCGTGATTCTAGAAACAAAACTTAATGGGGTCCCGAATTTTTTTCAGTACTAATTATATTTGAATGCTACTTAGTGGTTGTTTACCTAGAAAAAATTAAACAAAAAATACGAGGTTCGATAGTTAAAAATAGTAGTGTCCTATACAATTTGAAGAATACAGTGGTTGTTTACAAAAGAAAACTACAAATCTAACAATACACGGGGTCCTTTAGTTAAATTTAATGGTGTCCCATAAAATTTGAAAAGTACTTTGTAATAAAAATTTCAAACTAGTGGTGTCCCGTGACCCCGCGGGTCTCCATGTAGAGTCGCCATCAAACAAACCTCCCCTCAAAGCCAAGTCCATCTGGGCCACCCCTTCAACGATAGTCCGGATCCAACCTAATTCAGTACCACTGGTTGCTTGGAACTCTAAACCTGACTGGGCACGGATCAAGGAGACATTCGATACAAGGGATGAACTCATCGTCTTTCTATTGAGAGTGCGCCACCGTGTGCGCTAACTGAAATCGAGTGGCGCGCCACCGCGCCATCCACATCTGGGCTATGATACCATTTGTTGGATCGCTTTAGCCCAACAAATGTCCTACATATAAGCCATGAGTTCTACTCTAAAACTAATTGTTGATAGAGGGAGGTTGTCACCTTATAAGCATACATTTGTATCTTTCAATATTCAATGTGTGACTTTGGTTTTTAACCCAACGGCACGGACCAACCTACTTTTTAAGTGCTTATGCCTAATGAAAAGAAGATAAGCAGTTTGTTTTTGCTTATATGCATAAAAAATAAGTAATGAGCAGATAAACACTTAAATAAACAATCACAAACACCCCCTTTAGTCCATTAGTTTGAAAGACAACGATAATCTAATTCACACTTTGACTTTTGAAAATATGCAGATTATTCTCAAAAAAAATGTGTACCTTGTAACTCAGATGCGGCCATTTTTAGGTAAAGATCTTGCTTTGAATCATACTCTCTTGTATCCATAAGCTCATGAAACCACAACAGACATCCACTTCCACCATTACTGATATCTAAACTTGTGTAAGCTCTACAAGAACAATCTCGTCTGCAGACCTTCTCACATTCTCCTAAAGTCATGCTTGCGTTATAATTCGACTTTCTCGTATCCGGTACTTTCACTCCGGAAATTTTTCGAAACCCATCCGTAATCCCACTCCCATACCCACAATTTAAAGCCTTTTTACGTTTACACCCACCTGACCAATCAGATGCATCCCATTGTTCCTGATTTTTTGGCTCAAACCCTTCCATACAACTACAAGGTGGATGCTTGTTAATGCTACAACTTCCATAGGGACCACATAACGCAAGTCGTCCACAACTATCAACGCTGACATCAGCATACTCCAACCACTCTTGAGTTCGCTCAATCCAATGCAGAATCAAAGTCTTTCCATCCCATGTCAATACTATCCTCCTAATTACTGAACTTTTCAGTTCGTATTTATGATATATTTCTTTATCATTAACAACAAACTCAACTGAGTAAATTGGATTTGGTATGTCAGTAGGAAAGCCACTGAACCCTAGACCATTCCATGGTCCAAGTCTTGATAATTTTTCCTGACCCCGCCACCCGAATATTTGTGGATATCCGTTTGTGTCTACATGATTATGATACAGACCCGGTGCAGGATCATCCGGACTCTTCCATGATGTCATGCACCGTTCAATACCCGTTACAAAATCCTTCCCAAATTTCATTCCCGGTAGAAACGTGTCACCTGGGTAATCAAAACTTTGCCAAATAAGGTTTCGATTGGTGTCATTTTGATCCCACACAATAAGATTTCCAGTATCCAGAAGCTGCACCTCCACCACACGATCATTACCCTTCACTGTTGAGTCGGATGACCAGACTACCGTTTTGCCGCCGCTGAGAATTAACAAATTTCCCTCTTTGGTAACCTTAAAGACGCTTAATTTATCGGTAATTGGTGTCTCCCTGTTAGCAACCCATACAACTGTACCTGTTGATATCTTCTTGTACCATATTCCCAAGTATCTATTTTTTGAATTTCCCGGGCTAAAGAAGCCCATTTCAAACCTCTCTCCTTGAGAAACAATGGTTTCACCATCTTTGATTTCTTGATTTGCAGATATAGTATCATGTGCTGCACATTCTGATAGCAGCAAGATCAAAGAAATAGAGAGGGTTAAAAGTAGGGAATGATCCTCCATTCAAAACAATGATCATGTTTGATTTCTATTATTAACCTTATAACTAATAACTTATAACTATAAATTATAGAAAATGAAAGTACCTTTCATTAGATTTAAAAATACATTAGTTACTTAAAATGATTGAATAAGCAAGCATCAAAAGTCAACTTAATTAAAACTAGTCTTTTACACCTGTGACTTGTTCCTTGAATAATACTTTAAATTAATCTAATACCTGTTTTGACTGTTACTTGGGCTGCTGAGGTGATTTACTTCTAGAAGAATTATTAAAAGTGCATAGTTTTGTTTGATTATTATTATATAATTAATTTGAAAATGTATATGTTCATACTCGAAGAGTCAAAGTCGTGTCGAATTTTGTTATGATCTACTGTATTATACTTAACCAAACTTTTATTTGTAGTTCTATAGAATTCAATTAACCCTAATTCAACTTTGTTTCCCCCTAAATATGTATCAGTCAGAAATCAAAAATTACAACTTACAAGTTCTCCAAAAGAAATTTGTATCTCTGGATCAACATCAATTAATTAATTGCATATGCCTGCTCCACCAGCTAGACCTAGAGCCGATTACGATTACGTCATTAAACTCTTTTTAATCGGAGATACAGTGGTAGGCATGTATGTATATTTATGGATATATTGATTTACGGATTCTGATTTAGTAGCAACAAATGTGTATACCAACCTTATTTCAGTTTGCTGCGACTCTTTCAGTTTGCTCGTCGGAGACCTCAGCGATGGTGTGGTGTTGGTGGGCGGTGATCCGGTGGATATAAATTGCAATTGAATTTACCGTAGTAGGGTTGAACTGAGAATCATTTGTATGTTTTTGTATTGATCCAAGTTTATTGCATTGTTAATATTTAGGCAGATTAGAAAGTAAACTTACGTATTTATTTAAATATTATCTCCAATTTTTCCTTTATCTAATAAGCAACATTATTTTTGTTGTGCGTAAGATAATGTTAAATTTCATAGAAACAACAGGATTAACACAATAATCAACAATATTTTAAGAATCTGTTATCGGCTGAATCATACAAAATCCTTGAATAATAAAACCAGAAATAATCAAGAGATAAAAACAATCTCAAGATTCAAACAAGATAAAGAATACCTAATACAAATTGCTCACAATATATGAACAATAACAAAATACATTATCAAATTATAATGAAGAACAGAAAATATGAGAGAAAAGAAGTTGTGATTTGGTCCGACGGTTGGGGCATGCCTCCTTTGGGAAGGTCAGGAGTTCGACCCCCGTTGGCTACATATTAACCCACAATTTCATCTATGCCATGAAGTTCCACCCATGGCACATTTCCCACATCGCGTTGGGGGTAAAAGGGAGGGGGATTTTACCGTTCATGCCCCGTATGAGATTGGTGCGGGTTTCCTCCTGGGCACGCAGTTGGGGCGGGTATAACTGTGTAGGAGATGAACGCGTGGGTGGTTAAGTCCCCCTGGATGATCTAACAGCTGTCCAAGAAAAATATATGAGAGAAAAGGATGATTTCAGTTATAATGAAACGTAAACCCTAATTGGGTTATAAACACACTTTAGACTTGGTCCCCGAGTACTCCTTCAATCTTCTGAAAATAACATACATGCCTTTGCACTTGGTTCGAGCTTTAATAAGTATGTAAAAAAACACTTTTGACCCCTAATAGTTCCAGATGTAACATGTGAAGTCCTGAAACTAAAACAAACTAAGTTAGAGCCAGATAAAATAAAGTTAAGGATATGATTGAACATATAAATTTAACATGATCCCTCAATCTTATCCTTGAAACAATCTAATAAACCCAACTTCTTAGTTAGAACATTATGCTGCAGTTTAGATAACCCTTTTGTAATTATGTCTACAGTTTGATTTGGAGAGTCAATTGACACAATTTCAATAACACCAGACATACATTTTTCCCTTACAATCTCAACATCAATTTCAAAGTGTTTTGACCTTTTATGGAAAACATGATTAGCAACAAGCATACGAACAGAAGAGTTATCACACATTAGTTTCACAGGTAAAAGATTATTCAAACCAAAAATCAAACAAAAAATTTAAACCCCAAATAATCTCACAAGTAGTAGCAGCCAGTGCTCTATATTCAGATTCAGTGGAAGATCTGGAAATAGTAGGTTGTTTATTGCTCTTCCAAGATAGACTTTTTTGCTCAGTTGGTCCCTCTATTATACCCCAAATCGCTGGTTTGGTCCCTCAGTTTTTAATTTGGCAATCAGAGTCCCTTTATTATTTTAATTTTGCAATTGGAGTCCCTCCGTCAACTGGACATCCAAATCGAACGTTAACTATCATCATGTGAGTTACACGTGATGGGTATTATCGGAATTAAATTTTTTTTTTTTGGTATTTAATAACGCCAACGGGTAAGGTCCCCATTTTCATCCTCCGCTTTTCACTCTCTTCTCACTTGAAACCCTAATTCATTTACATAACGTATTAATCAGAAATTGGAGCTACAAATCGATAACAATGGAATGCTGGTGTGGTCGACCTTGTGTAATTCGAATATCTGGCACTGAATCTAACCCTGGACGTCGATTCTATACATGTGAAAAAAAGGTAAGATTGTTTATGTTGTTTCGAATTTTATGAAATAATTAACAAGATGTTAGCATTTCCTGTTTATGTTGTTGCTCAGATCACTAGGTGCGACTTCTTTGCTTGGTATGATCCTCCAAATACAATCAATGCCCTAGCTACACTTATGAATGCCAAAATGGAAGTGGATGAAAAGCTCAAAGATGCAGAAAAAAGAGGGACGAATTGGAAGATGATGTGTATATTTAGCTGGATTGTGTTTGGTATTTATTTTTTTAGTCATTGAAATTGTGGTGTATGTATGATGTACTTTGTAAAATGGTAATGGTAATGGAATGAAGGTTGTTTTGTTAAATTTTGCATCTGTTTTATATGTGTATCAGTAACCTTACAACACAAGACAATGACTCCAAGTGTAGACAATAAATTGTAACCAAAGTCATACAGTGTAACTAAAAACACAAGACAATACATTGTAACTAAAGTGAAATGACAAACATACAGACAATACATTGTAACTAAAGTGAAATGACAAACATACAAGCATTACCAAATGTCATAGATTCCAAAAGTCAACATAAGTACGTAGTACCAGTTACCAAATGTGCTTAAACTTACCAAAAGACAACAACACACCTTAATAAAATACAAACATTGTACCAAGTCACATAACAAGTTTTAAGTAGACATAAAACACATGATTAAAACACAAACCACCACCAACATTCACTTCTTCTTCTTCCCTTTTCCAACTACCATTGTCTTCTTTGAAGATAGCTTAACTTTCACTGTCTTTTTTGTCCACTTGTTATCCACATTCCCACTTCTTTTCTTCTCACCTGTACAAGTACTCTTATTGTGTCCATAAGTACCACATGTGCCACACTTCTTTAGCTTGCCTATAAATATTAACAAAATAAATACCATATTAATTGAAATGGTACTAGATGTAATTAATAAATAAAATGAGCATACCTTTTGAGCTAAGTTTACCACTATCACCAATGACATCAACTTCATTTTTGGACAACCTTCTTTTCTTTTTTGGACGACCAGGTGTGGAAATAGTCTTTGGTGATACCAGAGTGAACATGCCTTCTGCCTTTGGCCATAAGCTTCTCCCATTCAATGGCTCAATGGTGTATTGGTAAGTTTTGATCCATGTATCTAACAAATACACTGGATGAACCCATGTTTCTGGTTCACCAGTTTCCAAACCATTTTCACTCATGTTATAAAACACTGCAATTGCATGCTTACAAGGTATCCCTGTTAGTTCCCACTTTCTACAAGCACATGATCTAGTCTCCATATCCACAACATATTGATTAACTTTTCCACTCACTTGGTACCTTTGATCTCCACCCCATAAGACAGTACACTGGTGAGCCTCAGATTTGATTTTGTCAAACAATTTGGTGGCTGCAGGTGTTAAAGGGCCATTAGTCTTGGAAATGTTTTTCTTTACATTAACAATTCTCTTCATGCAATACTCTCGGATGTATTCTAAAGCTGTAACTATGGGTTTGTCACGTGCATCAACTAACCATCTGTTGAAACACTCACACATGTTACTGAGCAACACATCTGATACAGCCCTTCCTGTAAAATGACTCCTTGCCCACTGATGGGCAGGAATTTTAGCTAACCAAACAAAAGCTTCATTATCAAACTCCTTCAATTGTTGCATAGCCTGCTCAAACTCAGGAACTGTTGTTACACTAGCACATCTCCACAAGTGATTCTTATAAGCAACACCCCTGAAATCCCCTTTCATATTCCCATGAATATGTCTAAGGCAATGTCTATGCTCAGCACAAGGAAACACATTTGTAACAGCTTGTATTAAACCCTAACAGCATAAAACAATAAAAGTTAAAGTAACTAACCATTAACAAATGTAATGTAATTAAATTAAATATGAATTAAACAAGTAATTTTTACCTTTTGCCTGTCACTGATAAAAGTAAAGTTAGAATTGGTAGACAAGTCAAGATCTTGACCCAAGCACTCTAAGAACCAAGTCCAGGATGAACCACACTCTTGTTCAACAATGGCATATGCTACAGGATATATGCCATTGTTTGAATCAACCCCTACAGCACTCAAAATACAACCAGTTGCAGGTTGTTTCATAAAAGCACCATCCAACCCAAGTAGATCTCTACCTATTGCTTTAAAACCCTTCTTCAATGGTCCCAAACAAATGTAAATTCTCTTGAAAACCCTAGTTTCAGACTTTAGGGTTCCTGGCTCAACCTCAAACTTAACAGTAGTATCAACATTACCTCTCTTTAATTCACAAACATAATCTCTGAGCTCAGCATACTGAGATTTATAATCCCCTTGAATCATCTTTGTTGCCTTTCTCACAGCACGATATGCTTTATGCTCACTGATGATTAATTCAGTTTCTGTTTCCAAATATGATCTGACAGCTTTAATTGGTATCTTTGGATTCTTTTGAATTTGAGGTACCAACCGATTTGATAAAAATTGGTAAGTGCAGAATTTTAGTATTCTTGCAGGTTGACATTCATGTTGGTGTCTGTAGGTTCTAACCTCCCATTCTTCACTATCTTTTTCTTTGGATACCAACAACACCCACTCACAAACAATGTGTAATTCCCTTTTTGCCCATTTGTTAGTCTTCCCACTACAAGATTCCCCTGCTTTTTTAATTTGACTAGTCACTTTCTCTTTACTCTTCCCAACTACACCACCTTTAACTCTTAATTTACTGGGCCCCACATCACATTTTGTCTTCTTTGACAAATCACTTTGACTAACTATCTCACCACCTTTTGAATTTATACACAACCCTTCACATTTAACCCTAATTCTTCTTTTGTCATTCTTAACAATAACTAGCTTTCTCCTAGTTTCAATAGCATGCATTCTCACAGCTTGCCTAACCTCTGATTTACTTTCAAACTTTTGTCCAAGATAGAAGATAGTTTTTCCCACTTGAACACTACCTTCAACCTCCTTTTTATGATTACGAATTCTCTTCTTCCTTACCCCTTCTTCATCACTTTGAGAATCATAGCTTTCAAAACCATCATTGTTCAACACTTCCAATTCTGTACCCTCAATATTGACCTCATCATCTTCAAATGAGTTACAGCCATTTCCCATAAACTCTACATTCTTATCAATGTTAAAATTAAAATCTTTCATCTCTACATGAACATCCAAAATCTCATTTTCATCATCAACAATGTAATCACTATCCTCAGAGTCACTACCTTCACTGTTATCACCCTCTACTAAGCTCCCATCACTGTGAACACCACCAACTACTAAGTTATCTCTATTAATTTGTTCTGACCATAACCTCTTCCCTTTCATATCCTCATGTTCAGCATACACATCAATTTGCCTATAAATCACATCACCATCTTCTAGACAACTAAGCAAATAGTCCCTATGTTCATTATCATTTAAAAGATTTAACCCAGTATCCATGTTTGTATTGGGTTTAAGAAAACGATATACCACAGACCTGGTGGGATCATAACCTAATTCTTGCATGACTGAATCCAGTTGTCCTAAACAAAACTTTTCAATGTCAAAACAATCAATGTAATCAATTTTACCTTCTGTGTACACAACTTCACTACCCATTCTAAAATATCCACCATGATGTAACACAATCGTGAACAAATCAGGGTATACATCTGAAAAATGTGTAAAAAATTAAAGTTAACAAAACAATTACCTAATAATATTTAGGGTTCCACAGAATTATGAGCTTTGGGTGCATAAAACATACCGTATAATTGGTCGATAGCCTTTTGATCAGTTTCTGATGTACGAATAGTCCATGAATCATCCATTGAATCATCCATTGATAATCAATTTTGCTTTTAGGTTTTACTTCGTGGTTAACACTATTTGGAGGGATGAGTGTGAAAATCGGTGGATAATAGTGGGGGACCATACCCGTTTGGGTTTATTCAGTACCAAGAATTAAAATTAATTCCGATATTACCCATCACGTGTAACTCACGTGATGGGAGTTAACGTTCGATTTGGATGTCCGTTAGACGGAAGACTCCAATTGCAAAATTAAAATAATAAAGGGACTCTGATTGCCAAATTAAAAACTGAGGGACCAAACCAGCGATTTGGGGTATAATAGAGGGACCAACTGAGCAAAAAAGTCTCCAAGATATAAGAGAACCACATAAGAATAAACAATAACCAGTAACAGCCCTTCTATTTATCAAACACTTACCCCGATCAGCATCAAAATATGCAGTTAAAGAAAACAAACCTGAAGTTTTAGCAAATGAATTCCTTTTCCAGATGAACCTTTTTAATATCTCAAAACCCTAAAGGAAGCTTTGACATGAGATTCAAAAGGAGCATGCATGTGTTAACTTAGGGTTTGAACAGAATATGAGATGTCGGGTATGGTGTGAGTAAGATAGATAAGTTTACCAATTAACTTTTGATATTTAGTGATGTTAGGAATTAATTTATCATTATTAGTAGGCTCAGAAGACAAAACTGTATTAACTTCAAGAGGAGTATCAGTAGGTTTGCACCCTAACATACCAAAATCACTTAATAAATTAAGACAATACTTCCTTTGAGACAAACATAGACCATTATCAGTATCAACAACTTCAATCTCCAAAAAATATTTCAACTTACCTAGATCTTTATTCATAAATTTTATATTCGAAACATTTTAACTTTGTTAACCTCATCATCATTATTACTACTAATAATGATATCATCAACATACACAAGGAGTGCAGTAAACACATAATCTTTAGACAAGATATAGAAAGAATAATCATTAATACTTTGTTTAAAACCATATTCAACAAGAGAAGATGTTAACTTAGCATTCCACATTCTAGGTGCTTGTTTAAGACCATACAAAGATTTAGTTAACTTACAAACCCTAGTTTCATTTTGACTGAAAAAACCCTCAGGTAAAGTCATGTATACATCCTCAATCAAATCTCCATATAAAAAAGCATTGTTAACATCTAACTAATAGCAAGACCAACCATAATAGACATACAAGTTGAGCAAACATCTAACACTTACCATTTTAATCATAGGACTAAAGGTTTCTTCATAATCAATACCCTCTCTTTGACTATATCCATTTGGCAACAAGTCTTGCTTTATACCTTTCAATTTCACCTTTAGATTTGTATTTAATATTATAAATCCATTTAAAACCTATATGCTTTTTTTCAGCAGGTAAATCAGTCAAAATCCAAGTATTATTTCTATTAAGAGCACTCATTTCATTATTCATAGCCTCTTGTCAGTTTTTGTCACTACAAGCTTCATTATAAGTTTGAGGTTCTTTAGACTTATCCATATTAGAAATAAAACACATAAAATTATTACTAATCTTAGAGTAATGATATCGGCCAAAAAGTCACGTTTTTATCCCCGATATTGGGCCCTAAAACCCATAAAGTTCCAAACTTTATCGCAAAAATAATTGCTTTGTGTGGTTTATTTTGTAGATTAAGTAATTACAAAGGCGATGCAAAAAGAATCAAGTAAAACGGAGCTAAAATGAAGAATCTAGAGCGAAAACGGTGAAAGACAAGAAATCAAGTTACGATCCAGTGAAAATCAGCTGACCAAGCAGACCAAACGGCTTGCCAAACGGCCTTCCAAACGGACTGCCTGGCTCAGAAACGGCCTGCCAAATGACCAGATCAAACGGCCCCTGCAAACGACTTGCCTTGGCAAACGGCCCCTGCAAACGGCCTGCCAAACGACCTGCCAGCCGTTTGCAAGCAAAAATTCAAGTCTATTTAAAGGGCCTTCTCCATCCATTTCAACACACACTCAATTTACAATTCATTTTATATTTTCAAGTTTTAGTTAGTTTTTAGTAGTAGCTAGCTTAGCTTTTATTTTCCGGAGGATATCCCGGCGAGTCCCTGCGATCTCGGGCAGATTTCTTCAGCCTTTTCAGGTTTTTATCCGAAACGATTGTCTTTTGTATTAAACATGTATTCTCACCTTTTATGTTTAATAATGCATTCCGATATTGCCATGATAGCTTAATTAATCTGTATGTTGCCATGATAGAAGTTTGGGTTAGCGTGATTATGTTAAATTAGTATGGTTATCGTTGTTATGCTGAACTACGAAGTCTGATAGATTTGTATGCTAGCATCTTAAGGATTGACCAACCTAGGTTGTGATCAGGACTTGTCCACCTATATGAACTTAGCTACTTCATAGGATTAAGACCCCTGGTTATACTGTATCTGAAGATTCTATGAACTCGGTATGGCCGGAGTTCCCGAGAGACATTTAATGCGCTTTTAGGACACGGAACTTAGGAATTGAGACATGAATGACCTAGTATACCTATTGACTGTTCCGAAGAGACTTCTTAGGAGCTGTTAAGATCTAGCTAGTGCCCTGACTGTATGACCCAAACCTATTGCATGTTCTTGTTTGATTGTTGCCCTAAGATTAAGTCATATCAACTGTTTAGGTACCTGTTAGGTTTCTATCTGCTTTACTTTCAATGTATCAACTTTAATGCTGTATAATGTTTGTCTTGGTTTGATCTCATTAGTATGATGAAATGGTTGTTAGTTTTCATTTAAGGTTTGGTCAACATAACCCGACGGACTCCTTCCGTTTATGATCAGTGTTCAATCAACACGGCACGTTGTTATTCAGTTAACCAAACTGATAACGAGGGTTAGGATTAGAACTCAACCCACTAATAAACCTAGTGCTTTACCAAGGATAACCGCCGAGGTATAGTCACGTTTCAATTATACAACCACGTGATATACTTTTCACTACTCAACGAGAACTCTGAGAGTCTAGAGATAAGTAGGTCTGTGTAATTGGCTCATCCAACCAGATCTACACCATTTCAATCATAAGCTTTAACATCAACATAATTACCTTTCCCTAGCCCAAACTAATATCTTGGTCAACATTTCCTTGATCTGCACACTCCGGACATCCTTCCACTTTATTTACCTTTCCGCAATTAGGACTTTAGCTTAAACCAACTACTATCCTTTATCCAGGCAATTTAAATAAAAGACAATTGATCATATACATAGCATTGTATATGTATATTTTATTGGCTAAAGGCCAAAGGCAAAACTACGCGAATTATAATGCAAAGCTATGGAATATTCGCTGAAAATAAGTACAGCGGTTATGTTTTCGCATTAATGCAAGATCGCGGTTTAATCCGCTGAGTTTCCGCGGATAGTTAAGTAACTCGCAGACCGCAGATATTTCGAATCCTATAAATAGGGAGCTTGGCCTCTCATTTATAGGTTGTTGATTCTCTGCCATTTTGCCCAAGCCTTTGTAATTTCCACTTGTGATCTTGCCCAAGGGATTTTTACATCACGCAAAGGTGAAATATACAAATTAACAATCAAGACCGGGTCGGGGTGGTTAATCACTTGATAGTTAAAGTGAAAGACGATCATCGGGGCCCAAAATAATCATCAAACATTCCATCTTCCATTACAATCTTATTGCACTCAATCCGTAATTAAGTAACATCATTAATTAAGGATTGATCAATTGGCGCCATCCGTGGGACGCGTTTTTCGAATTAAACTGAAATTTTTTTGTTTTATGCCGTTAAACAATTAATTCGACGGTTTAATTTCAATCGTGTTTTTGTTGTGATAATTTGCAGGAAAATACGTTTGAAATTGGCGGTAAGTTGCAAGATTACTTAAAACAGTGAGTAACATTGGAAACGATAGTGATAAAGCGGTCGCTATGCGAGCGAATGCCCAAAAAAGAGGAAAAAAAGCGAAAATCCCCTAAAATGTATCATAATTGGCAACTTGCGCCAATTACTTTTCTGAAAATGCAGAGCGATGATTTTTCTGAAATGCCGATAGTAGTATCGTGCAAAATCGCGGACGCTGATATTACAGTCATAAAAGTTCATGTTGACAATGGCAGTAGCGTCGATATTATTTACGAACAATGCTTCGCTCAATTGCCAGAAAGTATTAAAACAAACCTGCATACAACCGCAGTTTCGCTAACCGGTTTTGCAGGAGAATCTTCATTACCTATAGGTGTTTTGCCATTAAACATCGAGTTAGCTGATGTTAATGATGACGCTTTGGTGCGACAAGCGCGATTAGATTTTTATGTTATGCGAGCCTCATCTCGCTATAACATGTTGCTGGGAAGAACCGCTATAAGTAAATTTGGAATTGTCCCGTCCACAATTCATGGCATGATTAAGTTTCCAACATATAAGGGAGTCGCCACAATATGTTCAATGAGCATAATACCTATTTGTGCGGCTGTTAACGTAAAAACCGCAGGGCAAGAACCTGTTGATGGTGCGGATGCTATGGAAATAATTAATCCCGCATATCCAGAGCAGAAAATCAAAGTAGGACGCAATGTTAGCGCAGATACTAGGAAGCAAATTGTACAATTACTTGTCCAGTATATGGATGTTTTTGCCTGGTGCGAAAACGATATGACTGGTGTTCCGCGTTGCGGAACACAGGCTCAATGTAAATCCAGCTCTAAAGCCTGTAGTGCAAAAGCGAAGGGGTATGGCTCCAGAACGCGTAACATGGCTGTGTGAAGAAATCACAAAATTGGTGCGAGTTGGAATTTTGCGCGAAGTCTAATACCAATCTTGGATTGTGAATCCAGTGTTGGTGAAAAAACCTGATGGTTCTTGGAGAATGTGTATTGATTACAAAGATTTGAATAAAGCGTGCCCCAAGGATAACTATCCGCTTCCAGAAATCGATTTAAAAGTAGAATCTTTACATGCTTTTCCATATAAATGTTTTCTGGACGTGGCAAGAGGTTATCATCAGATTCCTATGGCGCAAGAAGACGCAGATAAAACCGCATTTCATACGGGCAAAGGCATATATTGCTATATAATGATGCCTTTCGGTTTAATCAATGCGGGTGCGACATATCAACGGTTGATTGATACCGCGTTTGATAAACAAATAGGGCGTAATCTTGAAGCTTATGTAGATGATTTAGTCATCAAAAGCACGACGCAAGAGCGAATCATTGAAGATATGCGCGAAACATTTGACAAGTTGCAAAAAATAAACATGAATCTTAATCCGCTAAAATGTAGTTTTGGCGAAACGGAGGGGAAATTTTTGGGATATCTTGTTACAGAACAAGGTATTCAAGCAAATCCAAAAAAGATCGCGGCCATAGAAAATATGATCGCGCCAAAAACGGTTAAGGAAATGCAAAGTTTGACGGGCAAATTAGCAGCATTAACGTGTTTCTTGTCTAAAGCCGCTGAACGGCAATTGCCATTTTTCAAAACCCTAAAAGGTTGCTTGAAACAAAAGAATTTTGTTTGGTCCAGCGAAGCAAAATCTGCGTTTCAAGAGATGAAAAAGTTGTTAAAAACTTTGCCTACACTAACAGCGCCGGTTCATGGCGAAACTCTTTATCTTTATATCTCAGTAGCAAACGAAGCTTTTGGCTCAGTTTTGATCGCGGAAAGGAACAAAATACAAAAGCCAGTGTATTTTGTTAGTAAAGCTCTTACGGGAAGTGAAATAAACTATGCGCCGATTGAAAAGTTTGTGTATGCGCTCATTTTAACAACGCGAAGGCTACGAAGATATTTTCAAGGGCATCCGGTGCATGTATTAACTAATCTGCCAATCAGGAAAGTCTTAACAAAGCCAGAGATATCTGGTAGACTCACATTATGGGCGGTAGAATTAGGTGCTTATCAAATATCTTACCTTCCGCGAAGCGCTGAAAAAGGACAAGTTATGGCAGATTATCTCGCTGAACTGTCTGGAGAGTTGGAGGTGATTAACGAGCGAACCGCACTAAAACCTGAACACGGCGAAACTTGGGATTTATTTACTGATGGTGCTTCATGTGCAGAAGGTGCAGGTGTGGGTTTAGTTTTGGTAAGTTCAAGTGGTGAGGAGCATACTTACGCATTACGGTTTAATTTTGACGTGACAAACAATGAGGCAGAGTATGAGGCATTGCTTGCAGGCTTAAATATTGCGCGAAAGATGAATATTGTTAAGTTACGTGCATTCACGGATTCGCAGCTAGTAGCAAATCAGTTTAGCGGAACTTTTGAAGCACATGATCCTTCTATGCAGAAGTACTTGCAGTTATTAAAGGAAACTGCAGTGCGTTTTGAACATTTTGAACTCGCTCAAGTGCCAAGAAGTCAAAACAAGAAAGCGGATGCTTTAAGCAAATTAGCCGCTTTAACTTTTTCGCATTTTCAAAAGCAAGTATGGGTTGAAGAATTGCCAAGTAAGTCGATAGATAGTGACTTGTTGGTTGCATCTGTTATAGAAGAACAGCCAAACTGGATGGAGCCAATCCTACAATATATCCGCAGTAATATTCTGCCAGAGGATAGTCGCGAAGCTTGTTTAGTGCGAGAGCGAGCGCCAATGTATATCATTCAAGATGATATCTTATATCGCAAATCATACTGCGGACCAATGATGCGATGTGTTGGCCCAATCGAGGCAGAAATGATTGTTGAAGAAGTACATAATGGTACTTGTGCACTGCATTCTGGTTACAAAACTATTACAGCAAAAATTATGCGGAGGGGATACTTTTGGCCATCCATATACCGCGATGTAGCTAAAATTGTTAAACGCTGTAAAAGTTGCCAACGGCATGCTCCGCAGAATCGAATGCCGCGACATGACATGATCCCCGTTAATTCGCCGTGGCCATTTAATAAATGGGCTATTGACATTGTAGGGCCATTTCCTGCAGGGTCCGGCAATGTTAAATTTCTCATCGTTGCAATCGATTATTTTACCAAATGGTTTGAAGCTAAGGCGGTTCTCACTATTACTGGTGTGCAAGTGCGAAATTTTATTTTGGAGTACATTGTTTGCAGGTTTGGTATTCCGCGAGAATTGGTTAGCGATAACGGTGCACAAATAGCGAAAGATCCTTTCAAGACATGGTGCGCTGATCTAAATATAATACAAAAGTTTACGTCAGTGGCGCACCCGTAAGCCAATGGATTGTGCGAAGTAACCAACCGTGATATTGTCAGCGGTATTAAAAAGAGGTTATGTGAAAGGCGAACTGGTTGGGTAGATGAATTACCCAATGTGTTATGGGCACATCGCACTACTTTCAAAAAGAGTACAGGCGAAACACCTTTTAGTTTGGTGTATGGTTCTGAGGCAGTAATCCCCGCAGAAATTCTGGTACCAACGCATCGAATTGCTAACTTTGATGACGAAGCAAATGATGCTGCGTTGAGCAAAAATCTAAATTTCATAGAAGAGCGGAGATTAATGGCGGCTACAAGAGAAGCGAATAATAAACAGCAAATCGCTAAATATTATAATAAAAGAGTGCTTGCTTTATCCTTCGCTATAGGTGAATGGGTACTGCGAAATAATGAAGCAAGCAGAGCAGAAAAGCCTGGTAAATTGGGTCCTAATTGGGAAGGCCCTTATCAGATTGTGGCAATTAATGCGGCAGGATCATATAAGCTCGCAGATATGGAAGGGTGAACTTTACCTAATGCATGGCATGCTGTTTTGTTAAAGCGATATTATGCATAGTTTTGCGGAAACTATCAGATATATATGTATAAAGTGCGAAATTGGATACAAGGCATATGGCTAATGTACTTATTAAGTGTTCTTGTTTTTAATTTTTTGCAAGTCTTGATCACACTTAACGAAATTTCAAAAATAAACACTTATAAAAGTATGCGAAAAGCTTATATATGAAATGCGAATAGTTATGAAACGTTTTGCAGTCTGTTTCATAATGTTATAGTATTTCGCAGTGTTTAAAAAGCAAAGTGATGAAATTGCCCACTTTAGCATGCATATTATTGCGAAAGGGGTGATATATCCTAAATATTTGATCTTGCCAATATTTAGATGTTTCGCAATGCTAATTAATAGCCTAAGGATCATTTCGGCGGACTTAGAAGATTCATAACGTATAAGCATATACGCATACAGATTGTTTCGCAAAAGTACGCATTTATTATGTGCACAATAATATATGTTGGAAGTTGCAAAGGACAAGTTTGTGTTATGAATATTGATGATAAAAGCGCTATATAAATAAAGAGTACTCGCGAATAAATATGAAAAAATAAAGTTGCATTGATAACGGCACAGAGATAGCTGCGCGCTAATTTCTACAATGTTTTATTCTAGCTTAGACAAGTCAAGATCAAAGATGTCTTTTAAAGTGGCATCATCTTGTTGACTTATTGCAGTAACTTTGTCGATTGGAATATCCGCTAAGCTTGCTTATGCAGTAGCAGCTGCTTCGCGTGCATCTGCAAGTGAACAAACGCGATCTCCAATGACGGGAGGTAATGGATCTGGTATGGTGCAATGTGGAGCAATTTCATCCAGAAACTCTACTCTCTCGCGCAGTCGTAAAGCATCTGCATAAGTGGAAAACAGAACATTCACGGGACGTGAATTGAGAACCTTTTTAGCAAACTCCGGTAGGTATTGGCAGAGTTGCGTGAACTCAAGCTTCGCGAAAGCTGCTGCGGCCACAGCGGTGTCTCTCTCTGCAGTAAGCCTTGAAACCTCCTCTTGCAATGAAGAGATTGTGGTTTCAAAATTCTTTTGTTTGTCAGCTGCAGTAGACACCTGTAGTTTCAATTCATCTAACGCGGTTTTGGCTGCGGTAAGCTCGTAGGAGAGGTCAACACAGCGTTTCTCGCTATTTTCAGCCTTGATTCTCTCAGCATTGTACTTTTGCTGTTCAGCTCCAAGCACATTGAAAAATTGTTCTTGCCAGCATATCATATCGTATGCCGAGTTGAAGCACATATAGAAGTTTTGCACGAAACTGTTGTGCGCATCAAGCGTAGAAAGTTTGGAGAATTCGCGGCGAAGCTCGCCGGGAATTGCTAATTTCATTTGCTGACGCTGATCCAGAGCAGCGCTAGCAGATGCATAGGTATAACCGGATAGGCCGTCAATCCGCACTCTATAAGAATCAGGGGGAGTGCGGAGTAGCTCGGTGATTTGTGCCACAGAATCTGGGCTAGGAAACACCGGGTTAAAGGGCGAGTCTCCTGCAAAAAATGCAAATGTTATATCAATAAACGTACATATTTCATAAAATGATATGCGCTAAACATGATTGATTCATACCAGTTTGCTGGCCTCCTTCATAATCCGTTATGACCGGATTATCGTATAAAGGAGTGCTTTGCTTGAGCTTCTTGCTCTGCGTTGATGGAGGTGTTTGAAATGGTCGTTTTGCAGAGCCTGTTTGTGATGACGGTGACTTTGTCGTCAAATCAACAAGGGGAATGGCCTGTTTCTCCTGTTTGATTTGATGACCGGGGGATGTCACCGATTTAGCCTCCGGACTAGTTAGCAATTTGTTAATCAAGGCCTTGGGGTCCACCTTGCGATCGACTTCGTCAATCTTCTTTTTTAATTAAAGTGGAGAGGTTGTGATTGAAGAATTCGTAAGGGTTAAGCGTGAAGGTATGTAATTGCGAATTGTGGTGAGGAAAGCAGATGGAGAATTAAGTGATTATGAGGCACGATATATATAGGGGAAATAAGGACGGTAATTGATTGCGTTAATTAACCGTTGTGACGACTCAAACGGTAATATTGGCTGCAATGGATAAAAATGGTAACTTTTTCTATAACGGTAACTAGGTTAATGCGAAATTCCTCAATGCGAATATTGGCTGCGATAACTGCGAATTTTTAGAGTTTCTCATGATACATTTGTTTCGCAATATGTATCATAATAAACTGGGGGGACTTGATCATATACATAGCATTGTATATGTATATTTTATTGGCTAAAGGCCAAGGCAAAACTACGTGAATTATAATGCAAAGCTATGGAATATTCGCTGAAAATAAGTACAGCGGTTATGTTTTCACATTAATGCAAGATCGCGGTTTATTCCGCTAAGTTTCCGCAGATAGTTAAGTAACTCGCAGACCGCGGATATTTCGAATCCTATAAATAGGGAGCTTGGCCTCTCATTTATAGGTTATTGATTCTCTGCCATTTTGCCCAAGCCTTTGTAATTTCCACTTGTGATCTTGCCCAAGGGATTTTTACATCGCGCAAAGGTGAAATATGCAAATTAACAATCAAGACCGGGTCGGGGTGGTTGATCACTTGATAGTTAAAGTGAAAGACGATCATCGGAGCCCAAAATAATCATCAAACATTCCATCCTCCATTACAATCTTATTGCACTCAATCCGTAATTAAGTAACATCATTAATTAAGGATTGATCAACAATTATCCACTTGATCTTCAATTCGTTAAACCATTCAAAAGCACGACCCTAGGTTAACTTACACCTTCTACATTAGAAAGTTAAAAGTAAATTTAGGCCTAGCACAATATAAATTAAACGAAAACCTCTGTATGCTATACCGAATCTGACGTACTGCGACCTAACGACACCGCACGAACAAAATCGTCCGTTTTGGCTATATCAAGTAACTACAACAGTTAGACACAGTATATCTAATGTTGGTTCTAATAACATTATTATTCACCACATAATCATTATATTTAGAAGGAAAAAAATATAGCCCTGGTGGACCTTCTTACTTCCCCCCATTATATGTGTTAACTTAAGGATTTGGTTCAGAATTGCCCTCAGGTTTGAATCAGATGAATTAGTATCTTGTGAGAGAGAGGTATCAGTTCATCACTAGATGAATACTGACCAATGTCTCTATCCTCATCAGTAATATCTCCCCCTTCATCATTGAAACTTGAAGAGCTTTTAGTTTTTTCAAACAAAAAATCAAAAAAAAAATAAAAGAGTAACATAATCATTGTTTTCTAAACACTCTTTATTTAAAAAAAATAGTTTTATAAAACTTGAAATCTCTAGAAAAAATAATACTATTATTTTCGAAGTTTAACAATTTATAACCTTTTTTCACACTTGAAAATCCTAACAAAACACACTTTTCAGATTTTCTAGAAAATTTATCAGAACTGTTTAAAATAACAGAAAAATATAAACATCCAAAAGCTCTTAAAAGAGAGAGATTTGGTTTAGTTTTATAAATCATTTCGAAAGGTGATTTTCCAAGTAACACGGATAAAGGAAGCCTATTAATTAAAAAAGCAGCAATGAGTATTATTATTATTATTATTATTATTATTATTATTATTATTATTATTATTATTATTATTATTATTATTATTATTATTATTATTATTATTATTATTATTAACAGTAGCAGTAGCAGCGGTGATTACTAGTATTATTGTTAATACTATTAGTATTGTTAGTATTATTGTTGAGTCCCCAAAATAATTAAGGATTTAATTATGACAAAACAGAATTTATTTACACTAAAATGTTATGTGCAGCTAGCTCAAGTTTGTTTATGTATAGACAGCAAATATTGCTATGTCGAGTGTTTAGTTTGCTGCCTAGTCTACCAGCACAAGGTAGAGTGTATTCTTCGAATCAGCACAGGATGAGTACCCAACAATTCAAGAATATCAAGTGACTCAGCATGAGAAGAACCAGTATACCTGGTAAGCAGCATACAACACAAGACATGCATGCCCCATTACAAGCATGGTGGTTTCCTGAGTGGTCTACATCAAGTGTACTATTCAACAGAAGTCAAAGACAAAGTTGAACAGAAAAGGACACGCGTCGGCGGCTGACAAGTGACCTTACAAGACCATGTGGGAATGCAGAAGTTTAACGCATATGCAGACATGTGTTATACTTTGTCAACGCCTAGGGAACACAAAATTCTATTTGTTTAAACAAATAGTGATGCCAAACCGAATTGGGGTGTTCCTGCAAATAGCTACCAAAGAGGAAAGAGGAGAGCACGCTGTCCGACACAATTGTCCCCACAAGTACAGACATCCTATGTACCAGTTGACAATGGATCAATTACACGGTTAATAAGACTAGTATAAATTGATGTATCCATTATTGTAACAACTAGTGGTGTGGGTTTTATTATTTAGAGTCCAAAACGTGTAATAGCTTTAAGTTATCCTCATAGCTATAATCTAGGTAAATCTGTATCAACCAACTATCATTCCGCCAAGGATAGTTGTAATTCTTTGTGATTTAATCAATAAAGAATAAACCGTTGAAAACTTACCTGTGACTGTATTTAATTTACATGCTTGAATATTTAATCGTGTTTAACTGTTAAGTTAATTGAAAGAAATTGTATTCACCCCCTACAATACTCCTGTTGTTTATCAAAGGACCAACAACTGGTATCAGAGCTTCAGTCTTGATAACTTAATATCTTAGATCTGAATTCTCACATGGCTGCATATTCAAATACAGCTTACCTTGAAAATGGCTCATCCAATAGACCACCCAAATTCGATGAAGATGAGTATGAAACTTGGAAGACAAGATTCATGCTTCACCTTGAGTCTATTGACCCACTCATGCCTGACATTGCCTCAGATGGTCCATTTGTCCCAACTGAGACTCTTGATAGTATTCCAGCTACAGCTGACACTCCTGCCATTCCTGGCAGAGAAGTTATCCTCACTCCATCAAGATCGGATGTTGAGGATAAACATCGTGTTGGACTTGACCCTAAGATCAGAACCTTGTTAGCTATAACTTTACCTAACCCATTATTCAAACTGATTAAGGGAAAGCTGAATGCTAAGCTTATGTTGGACTATCTAGATGTCACCTATGAGGGTATGGGTGAGGTAAGGCAGAACAGGATGATTGCTTTGAAAAGAGAATATAAAATGTTCTTTGCCTATAAGAGTGAAACCCTTAAGCAAACCTTCATTAGGTTTAACTCCTTGATTGCTGACCTAGTTACTTTACAAATCACATATACTGATTTTGAATAAGTAAACAAATTCATTGACTCACTGCCTGCTAAATGGAAACCTGTTACTGACCCATTAAGAACCACTCAGACCTTAAAGAACTTCAACATGTCTTCTCTCTACAGTACACTGTGGAACCATGAGAAGGCAGAAGCAAAGTTTGAACTTAACCTGAAAGAAAATTTTAAGTCTGCCCCCACCACTTCAAAATCTTCTAAGTCAGATGACACCGCTCTTATTGCTACTGCTAAAAAGAAAGCTCAAAAAGCTTTACTGGTTCAAAAGTTGATGGCAGAAGAAGAGTCAGCTGAGGATGAGGTGGATAGTGGTACTGGGTCTGAAGAAAGCAGTGATGATGATGAAGATGATGTAGAAGGGTTTGCTGTAGGTATGGCTTTGCTGGCTAGGCAGTTCAAAAGGTTCGATCATAATAGTATCAGCAAGTCATACAAAGGGAGTAAGAAACCAAGTGCTAGGTATAGCAGCAAATCAGTCAAGGTTCCTAAATCTGAGTGTTACAGTTGTGGGAAGGTTGGACATTTTGCTGCTGAATGCATGTCCAGAAAACCTTCAACTTCACATGCTAACTCCTTCTCAAAAGCTGATAAGTACAAGAACAAATATAAAGCCATGAAGGCTCAGATGAAGGAAAGTGCAAAGACTGATAAGAAGGGTAAAAAGCCAGAAAAGGTTCTAGTTACTGAGCATCATGATTGGGATGAAACCAGCTCGTCTTCATCTTCTGTTAGTGATACTATTGATGATGGTGCTGGTTATGCTTCTAGTAAAAAGCTGTGTTTAATGGCCAAGGAGGTCGAGGAGTCTGATGAGGATGATAATGGTAGTACATTTTTTGTTGATATGAGGGAAGCTGATCAGAAAAGAAATTCACCTCAATGGAAATCTGAAATGATGTATAAGGTTGATAATTTTCGAACTTATACTGATGATGAAAAAGCTGAAATGTTTGACTACCTAAGAGTTGACTTATGTAGAGGCAATAAATGTGAAGAAGTTTTAAAAACTGATAACAAATCTTTAAATGAGAAACTTAAAAGCAAAACTGATGAAATTAAAATCTTGAAGGATGATATTTCCAAACTTGAAAAACAAAATTTTGCTTTAAAATCTCTTCACGTTGAGGCAGCGGAAGTCAAGAACTAGCTGGATAACCTTAAAAAGGTTGTCGCTTCATGGTATACATCTGCTCAACGCACAGCTAAGTGTGTAAATGAGCAGGTGCCTGCACAAGTTGAAGCTTTCTTTTCTGGTGACTATGCTGCTGCTGCTATTGCAGAAGTTACTTTCATGGACCATATTCTTGAAACTGATCCTGAAGCTGTCTTGCCAAATACTTTTGCCAAGATAGTTGAGGGTAAAAAGGTCTTGACAAATAAGTTTGTCAGACCTACCGTGTCCCTACCACTTGCCATGAAATAGATCTTGGAGGATGAAGTTAGAGCAAGAGAAGCTAGTACCTCAATTGATGAGACTACTAACCCCTCAAGCATCTACTACATGACTCCAAAAGAAAGATGTATTAAAAGGAAAATCACTGAAAACAATCAAAGAAAAATTAAACCAACTGATTCCCCTTCCTGTTCGAGTTTCGCTTGTGCTGAGCCAGCTATTGACAAACTTACTGGTCACCCAGTAGCTGCATATAAGCCAGTTAAACAAAATACTGGAAAGTCCAAGGCAGCAGTTAAAATTCATACTGGTCAATCAGCTTCAGAAGACAAGCCAGTAACTTCCCACACTGGCTCGTCAAATGATAAAGGTAAAGCAATATGCTACGACTATGGTACTGGTTCTAAGAAGAAAGCTGCCCATAAGGGAAAAGCTAAAGTGGACTCGAATGCTGAGCTGTCTATCACTGAGATAATGACAGTCAAGCTCGTTCAGCTAATTGAGGCAGTGTGCAAAAGTTGACCTAATCTTGCTGCCCCTATTAGATCTGTGTATGATCAGCCACCAAAGCCAAAAGTGAGAAAGTGCTACAAGTGTGGCAGCAGAAATCACCTGGCCAACCAGTGCACTCAAACCCAGACCCCCTCTGCTACTGCTTCTTCTAGCAAACCAGCAGAAAGGAAGAGATCATCAAAAATGACTCTTCCAGAACCCATCCTCGAATGGGTTCCCAAAAAGAACTAATCTCTTAGCTACTGTGCAGGGCATTCAAAACAAGCAAATCTGGTATCTCGATAGTGGTTGTTCGAGACATATGACCGGATGTAAGTCCCTGCTGATGGACTATCAAGAAAAGGATGGTCCCGTTGTTTCGTATGGAGATAATTCGTTGGGTTACACAAAGGGTTTTAGTACTTTAACAAATGGGAATGTCACTTTCTCAAATGTGGCATATGTCGTTGGGCTTAAACACAATTTACTCAGCAGAAGCCAACTGACAAGCAAAAGTAAGATAGTCCAATTCAGAAGAAAAATTGGCACTATTTTTGATAAGACAGGGAAGCCACTGCTGACAACGAAAAGACATGAGAACATGTATCAAATTGACATGAACACAGCCGTCACAACAACTGATACGTGTTTTTATTCAAAGGCAGCAGACAACCTCAAGTGGTTATGGCACAAGAGACTCTCACATCTTAACTTTAAAGATATTCACAAATTATCTAGTAAAATTTAGGTGTTTGGGCTACCCACTATGTCTTATGTGAAGGACAGATTGTGTCCTAGATGTGAAAAGGGAAAACATCACCTTGCCTCATTCAAATCCAAGCAAATCTCATATGTTGAGAAACCATTTCATTTACTTCATATGGATCTTTTTGGTCTTGTTAATGTAGCCAGCTGTAGTGGGAAGAAGTATACACTGGTTATTGTTGATGAATATTCCAGATATACTTAGGTATTCTTTTTGAAGTAAAAGAGTGAAGCTGCTGATGAAATTATCAATTTCATCAAAATAATGGAACTACTGAATGGGCAACTAGTGAAGTAACTTAGAAGTGATCATGGTACAGAATTCAGAAATGCAACATTGGAAGAATTTTGTGCTGACAAAGGAATTTCACAGAACTTTTCTGCTGTGAGAACACCTCAACAAAATGGTGTTGCAGAAAGAAGAAACGGAACTCTCATTGAAGCAGCAAGATCTATTTTGGCTGAGTCTGGGTTAAAAAATTCATATTGGGCAGAAGCTGTGAATACTGTCTGTTTTACCCATAATAGATCTTTAATAGTGAAAAGACATCAGAAAACTGCTTATGAAGTTCTTAAAGTTAGAAGACCCTCAATTTCATTTCTTCATGTATTTGGCACTCCCTGTTTCATTCTAAATGATAATGCTAAAAACGAACATATATTTCATAGCATTATTCCTCAAGAAAGACAAGCTTTTAGTTGCAATTGTTCTATTTACAAGTGATATTCGTTTAAATAATAAAAGGTGAAGACAAAAGACAGATTCGACGAATTGAAGACGCAAACGACCAAAAAGCTCAAAAGTACAAAAGACAATCAAAGAGGTTCCAATTATTGATAAGAAACGTCTCGAAATTACAAGAGTACAAGATTAAAAACGCAAAGTACAAGATATTAAATTGTACGCAAGGACGTTCAAAAATCCGGAACCGGGACCAGAGTCAACTCTCAACGCCCGACGCAACGGACTAAAAATTACAAGTCAACTATGCACATAAATATAATATAATATTTAAATAATTCTTATAATTATTTAATATATTATATTTATTTAAAAATCCGTCGGCAAGAAAGACTCCAAAAGGGACTGAGCTGTAATTTCAAACTCCGCGACTCGCGGAGTTTGAAGGCCAAAAATGCCGCGAGTCGCGGAGGCCCAAACTTTGAAACTCCCTATAAAAGCAACCGAATTCTGAGCATTTTAAAATATCATATATCATTCTCTCTATCTATATACGTAAAATATATATATATAATTTATATTTTAATTTTAATTTTAATTTTAATCTTAATAATAAGGGTATGTTAGCGAATGTTGTAAGGGTGTAAGTCAAAATTCTGTCCGTGTAACGCTACGCTATTTTTAATCATTGTAAGTTATGTTCAACCTTTTTAATTTAATGTCTCGTAGCTAAGTTATTATTATGCTTATTTAATCTGAAGTAATCATGATGTTGGGCTAATTACTAAAATTGGGTAATTGGGCTTTGTACCATAATTGGGGTTTGGATAAAAGAACGACACTTGTGGAAATTAGACTATGAGCTATTAATGGGCTTTATATTTGTTTAACTAAATGATAGTTTGTTAATGTTAATATAAAGATTTACAATTGGGCGTCCCTATAAATTACCATATACACTCGATCGGACACGATGGGCGGGGTATTTATATGTACGAATAATCGTTCATTTAACCGGACACAGGAATGGATTAATAGCCACTAGAATAATTAAAACAGGGGTGAATTACATTCAAGGGTAATTGGTGTAATTGTTAACAAAGTAGTAAAACCTTGGTTTACACGCAGTCGATAACCTGGTGTATTCATTAAACAAAATATTAAAACCTTGTTACAATTCGAATCCCCAATTAGTTGGAATATTTGACTTCGGGAATAAGAATAATTTGACGAAGGCTTTCGCTCTTTATATTTATGACTGATGGACTATTATGGACAAATCCGTATGGACATATTAAATAATCCAGGACAAAGGACAATTAACCCATGGGCATAAAACTAAAATCAACACGTCAAACATCATGATTATGGAAGTTTAAATAAGCATAATTCTTTTATTTCATATTTAATTTCCTTTATTTTATATTTAATTGCACTTCTAATTATTGCATTTTTATTGTTATTGTATTTAATTGCACTTTTAATTATCGTACTTTTTAATTATCGCAAGTTTATTTTATCGCACTTTTATTATTCACAATTTCATTATCGTTATTTACTTTACGCTTTAAATTAAGTCTTGTATTTATTTATTTTACATTTGGTTTTAACTGCGACTAAAATTTTAAAATCGACAAACCGGTCATTAAACGGTAAAAACCCCCTTTATAATAATAATATTACTTATATATATATTTGTATTTTTATAAAAGTAAACTAATATAGCGTTAAGCTTTGTTTAAAAAGATTCCCTGTGGAACGAACCGGACTTACTAAAAACTACACTACTGTACGATTAGGTACACTGCCTATAAGTGTTGTAGCAAGGTTTAAGTATATCCATTCTCTAAATAAATAAATATCTTGTGTAAAAATGTATCGTATTTAATAGTATTTCCTGTAAAAATATAAACTATTTTGTACCCCTCTGCTAAAACATCAAGTTATTTTTGGCGCCGCTGCCGGGGAACTCTTAAAAGCCGAAAGCGCAACGCTAATAGAAAAAAAAAACACGTCAGTTTTAAACTGTTCCAGGTTTGAATTTTGAAACCCCGCGACTCGCGGGGTTTGCTGTTTAAAATACCACGACTCGCGGAGCTTTTTCTGACACGCCTGCCAGAAACCCTAACTGCAATTAATACGGAGTAATAATTATTATTATTAATTAATTAAGATTTAGGTTTTTAATTAAATTAATATTTAATTTTAATCATTTAGTTATATTAAGTTTTAATTAGTTTTATTTATATATTTAAATTAATACTTTTATAAAATAATATAAAAATAATATTTTTATAAAAAATTGTACTTTTTACAACTTTTTGTATATTTTTATATTTTGTCCATTTTTAATCGTTTTAGAGTAATATTTGTATTTTTAGCTAGTATTTAGTTTTAAACTTAGTTTTTGCCATAGTTATTTTTACCTCTAGATTTTTAGGCTTTGCCGTAAAATCCCTTAAGTGCTTTTTCTTTAGACTAAGATTTAGTTGCTTTAGAATTTTGCGACGCCTTTTTAAGTTTTAGTTCCTTTTTAAGTTATTTCCATTTGGGATTTAGTTTTTCCTTTAAGCTTTAATATTTTTAGACGACTGTTACCTATGTATCAATTATCATTCCAATTAGTAATCTCAATTTGCGATTATAATTTTAAGTTAGTTGTAGTAATAAGGTTAGGTTAGTAAATTATTTTTAAGTTTTATAAGTTTCTTTTATTTTTCCGTCACCTTTTATTTTTCAACCATTTTTATTTTTCGACCTTTTATTTTTCTTTCTTATTTCTCGCTATTCTAGTTTTAGGACATAGATTTTTAATCTACTTCTTATCTAAATTTCTTAAAATTACGAAAATTTATTTTAAGTGGTTAAATTGATAGACATCAAAATTTTCTGGTTCGTAGTAATAGTTGGATTTTTACGTGGACCGGGTTATTAGAGCCAAACAGTCCTCAATTATATTGAGACCAAACGAATCCTGCCCCTCTGCTGCATCTTTTGGCTATTCGAAACGTGGGCAAAATCAGAAAAGTCTATTGATTGGATAACTTATTATAATTTTTCTTTCCTTTTTAAAAACTAATAGGATATTCAGTGAATGCACCGAGCAAGACGTTCACCACCTTTTGTACGTTCATCACCTGTAACTAGATCAAGACATTTAGCAAATATTACTGCCGTTGATTTTTCTTTAGAATCGTCATCCAGTCGACCAAGTACTTCAGTTCAAATTTCCAATAATCCATTTTTTGAACCCGACCTCACAATTGAGAATCCGGAGAATATTCAGGAACGATTCGTAGATCCTGAACCACTAAACTTTCCTCCGGAACCACCAATCATTCAAACAGAGATTGTTGAGGAACGAACCTTTAAATCAGAATCCTCTAGTGATTCCGATTCAACAAATTCAATTATGGAGAATCTGGAACCTTTAAGTATGGAAGACCGAATGAGAGCTAAGCGCACTGGCCAAGGTCACGCAATTACTCATCCAGACATTAATGCGCCAGATTATGAAATCAAAGGACAAATTCTACACATGGTGACTAATCAATGCCAATTTAGTGGTGCGCCGAAGGAAGATCCAAATGAACATCTACGTACCTTTAATAGGATCTGCACACTATTTAAAATCCGAGAAGTGGAGGATGAACAGATATATCTCATGTTATTTCCCTGGACTTTAAAGGGAGAAGCCAAAGATTGGTTGGAATCGTTACCTGAAGGGGCGATTGATACTTGGGACGTTTTAGTTGAAAAATTTCTTAAACAATTCTTTCCTGCATCTAAAGCCGTAAGACTTCAAGCAGAAATTGTTACGTTCACACAGAAACCAAATGAAACTCTATATGAGGCGTGGACTAGATATGGAAAGTTATTAAGAGGATGTCCGCAACATGGTTTAGACACATGTCAAATAGTACAAATATTCTACCAAGGATGCGACATCACTACAAGAAAAGACATAGATATAGCAGCTGGTGGTTCTATTATGAAGAAAACCGAAACTGATGCTTACAAAATTATTGATAACACTGCTTCCCACTCACATGAGTGGCACCAAGAAAAAGATATCGTTAGATCATCTAAAGCAGCTAGAGCCGATTCTAGCCATGACTTAGATTCCATTTCCGCAAAGATAAATGCTGTCGAGAGACGAATGGAAAAGATGACTAAAGATATTCACTCAATACGAATTAGTTGTGAGCAGTGTGGAGGACCACATCTGACAAAAGATTGTCTCAATATTGAATTAACAATGGAACAAAGAGAGAATATTTCATACATAAACCAAAGGCCTGGAAATAATTATCAGAATAATTATCAACCGCCAAGACCAATTTACCATCAAAACCAGAATTATAACCGAAATATTCCATACAACAACCAACAAGGTCCTAGCAATCAACAAGTATCTAATAATACTTACAATCAGCAAAGACCTAATTTTCAAAACAAACCACCCCAACAAACCGATGATAAAAAGCCGAATTTAGAAGATATGATGACGAAACTAGTTGAAACTCAAACGCAGTTTTTCACATCTCAAAAACAAACCAATGAACAAAATGCTCAAGCATTTAGAAATCAACAAGCTTCCATTCAAAACTTGGAACAAGAAGTAAGTAACCTAGCAAGGTTAATAGGTGAAAGAAAACCGGGAAGTCTACCTAGTGATACAAATGCTAACCCCCGGAATGAAACAGCTAAAGCCATTACCACAAGAAGTGGTACAACACTTAAACCACCTGAAATACCTGTAACTTCTGATGAAGCTATTCCTACTCCACAAGAACCACAACCTGATCAAGATAAGGAAAAAGAACCGGTAGTTGAAAAGGTTAATGAAGATAACACAGCTAAGGATAAGCCTTATGTTAAACCATACCAACCACCACTTCCTTACCCGAGTAAAATGAAGAAAGAGAAACTTGAAGCCGAGCAATCCAAATTCTTGGATATGTTTAAACAGATAAATGTAAATCTTCCTTTTATTGATGTGATTTCAGGAATGCCTAGATATGCTAAATTCTTGAAAGATCTAATCTCAAATAGAAAGAAAATGGAAGAACTCTCGGCTGTTACTATGAATGCTAATTGTTCAGCAGTACTGTTGAATAAGATACCAGAAAAACTATCTGATCCAGGAACTTTCACAATTCCATATTTTCTGGGTAGTCTTAATTCAATAGAAGCATTAGCAGATTTAGGTGCTAGTATAAATCTAATGCCGTATTCACTATACGCTAAACTAGACCTTGGAGAATTGAAACCAACCAGAATAAGCATACAACTAGCCGATAGATCAATAAAATATCCTAGAGGGATAATGGAGAACATGCTAGTTAAAGTTGGTACTTTAGTATTTCCAGTAGATTTTGTTGTTTTGGACATGGAAGAAGATTCTCAAGTTCCTCTCATATTAGGAAGACCATTCTTAAACACGGCTAAAGCAATGATAGACGTGTTCGGTAAGAAACTGACCCTAAGTATAGAGGATGAGAGTGTTACCTTTTCAGTTGATAGAGCAATGCAACAACCGCAATCTGCAGATGATACATGTTATTATATTCAAACTATAGATGCACATGCAGAATTATTAGAAGAATTTCCAGAATTACAAGGAACATGAGAATGTTCTTTAGGAGAAGGTAATGAACAAATTGATGAAGCTGAAATGTTAGCTACACTTATAGCTAATGGATATGAACCAACAACAGAAGAAATTCAAATGCTAAAAGAAGAAGACAGATATCGATACAAATCATCGATAGAAGAACCTCCGAAATTAGAGTTAAAGCCACTTCCAAACCATTTGGAATACGCTTATTTACATGGTGAATATGAATTACCTGTAATAATATCGTCTTCTCTTACTGAAAATGAGAAATCACAACTCATTTCTGTGTTGAAAGCTCATAAACCAGCCATTGCATGGAAGATTCATGATATTAAAGGAATAAGTCCTTCGTATTGCACACATAAAATCCTTATGGAAGAAGGTCATAAAACGTATGTGCAACGCCAACGAAGACTAAATCCTAATATGCAAGATGTAGTTAAGAAAGAGATTATTAAACTGCTAGACGCAGGTTTGATATATCCAATTTCTGATAGTCCATGGGTAAGCCCAGTTCAATGCGTGCCTAAGAAGGGTGGCATGACTGTCATTACAAATGAGAATAATGAGCTTATTCCTACTAGGACTGTAACAGGATGGCGTGTATGTATTGATTATAGAAAATTGAATGACGCCACCAGAAAAGATCACTTTCCCTTACTTTTCATAGATCAAATGTTGGAAAGATTAGCCGGAAACAGTTATTATTGTTTTCTAGATGGATTTTCCGGATATTTTCAAATTCCAATAGCACCCGAAGATCAAGAGAAAACCACATTCACGTGCCCTTATGGTACTTTTGCTTACAAACGCATGCCATTTGGACTCTGCAACGCCCCTGCAACCTTTCAAAGGTGTATGATGGCGATTTTTCACGACATGATAGAAGAATGCATGGAAGTTTTCATGGATGACTTTTCAGTCTTCGGTGATACATTTGAATCATGTCTAGTTAATCTGGAACGAATGCTTATTAGATGCGAACAATTAAATCTAGTTCTTAATTGGGAGAAATGCCATTTCATGGTTAAAGAAGGCATCGTTCTTGGTCATAAAATTTCAAAAGAAGGAATTGAAGTGGATAGAGCTAAAGTAGATGTAATTGCTAAACTTCCACATCCCACCAATGTTAGAGGAGTTAGGAGTTTTCTAGGGCATGCCGGTTTTTACCGACGTTTCATAAAAGATTTTTCTAAAATTGCCACTCCTATGAATAAACTCCTAGAAAAAGATGCTCCATTCATCTTTTCAGATGAATGTATCAAATATTTTAATATTCTTAAAGAGAAACTCACTAATGCGCCGATCATGATAACACCAAATTGGAATCTACCATTTGAACTAATGTGCGATGCAAGTGATTTTGCAATGGGAGCCGTTTTAGGACAAAGGTTTGAAAAACGATTTCAACCTATATATTATGCTAGTAAGACGTTACAAGGAGCACAAACGAACTATACAACTACTGAAAAAGAACTCCTTGCTATTGTCTATGCTTTTGACAAATTTCGATCATATCTCGTTCTAGCGAAAACGGTGGTCTATACCGACCATTCTGCTCTTAGATACCTATTTTCAAAACAAGATGCTAAACCAAGATTAATCCGTTGGATCTTACTCTTACAAGAGTTTGATATTGAAATCCGAGATAAAAGAGGAGCAGAAAATCTCGCCGCTGATCATCTTTCTCGTCTTGAAAATCCCGAATTAGAAGTTCTAAATGAATCGGCCATACAAGACAACTTTCCTGATGAATATCTATTGAAGATAGATTATAAAGAAATTCCATGGTTTGCAGACTATGCAAACTACTTAGTTTGTGGATTCCTTGAAAAAGGATTATCATACCAAAGACGAAAGAAATTCTTCAGTGATATAAAACACTATTTTTGGGAAGATCCACATCTGTTTAAAAGTTGTCCCGATAGAATAATACGCCGATGTGTATTTGGAGATGAAGCTAGTAAAATTTTAAACCATTGTCACACAGGACCAACAGGAGGGCATTATGGGCCTCAACTAACAGCAAGAAAAGTTTATGATGCTGGATTCTATTGGCCTACAATTTACAAAGACGCACACCTTCTTTGCAAATCCTGTGATGCTTGTCAAAGGGCCGGAAAAATAAGTCAACGTGATGAAATGCCACAAAATGTCATCCAAGTATGTGAAGTATTTGACATTTGGGGTATTGACTTTATGGGTCCATTTCCAAAATCTCATAATAATCTATATATACTCGTAGCCATTGATTATGTATCTAAATGGGCGGAAGCACAAGCTCTCCCAACTAACGATGCACGAGTTGTAGTCAACTTTTTAAAACGTCTTTTTGCAAGGTTTGGAACACCGAAAGCTTTAATAAGTGATCGGGGTACTCATTTCTGTAATAATCAACTTGAGAAAGTTCTTAAAAGATATGGAGTAACGCATAAAATCTCCACCGCATATCATCCACAAACAAGTGGACAAGTTGAAAATACCAACCGAGCTTTAAAACGTATTCTAGAGAAAACCGTAGGATCAAATCCGAAGGAATGGTCCATTAAATTGGAGGATGCACTCTGGGCTTTTAGAACAGCCTACAAAACTCCAATTGGAACCACACCTTTTAGACTTGTTTATGGAAAAGCATGTCATCTTCCAGTAGAAATTGAACACAAAGCATTTTGGGCTTTGAAGACATGTAATCTTGATTTACATGAAGCCGGACGTCTACGATTAAGTCAACTAAATGAATTAGAAGAATCAAGACATGAAGCATACGAAAATTCGTTAATCTATAAAGAAAGAACGAAGAAATGGCATGATAAAAGAATCAGAAGTTCAAAAGAATTTAAGGAAGGAGACAGAGTTCTTCTTTTCAATTCACGATTCAAGCTATTTCCTGGAAAATTGAAATCAAGATGGTCTGGACCATTCGTAGTCAAAAGAGTTTTCCCATACGGAACGATAGAATTAATAAATTCAAATGGGATTGAATTTAAAGTTAATGGTCACAGAGTTAAACATTACATACATGGTCCGATGGAAGTCGACAACGAAGTTAATCACAATTTCGACACCACAGCTAACTAAGTGTGGGGAGAATCAAGTCTTTAAAGGGGTTTATGTATTTCTGTTAGAGTTAGATTGTCTGTTTTCGTGTAGTTCTCGAAAATGGAATCCGAATGGTCTTTTCCTAGCAGACCCTAAAGAACTAGTCTTCTCCCCCCATTCTGAATTTTTATTTTTTTTAGGTTTTTACGAAATGAAGACTGCCTGTGAACTAAACCATGGTCTAATGCTACACGCTTTGATCACTAAACGTAATAATGACATACTACCGAATGAACTAGTATCAGTAATCAGAGAAAGAATGGACGGAGTTAGAAAAGAATCCAGATGCGAAGATAATAAGTTACAATTTGGTAAAGAAAAATCAAAATCCGCAGCGAAAAGAAGAGCACGACACCTAGAAAGATGTCACAAATGCGGAAAATGGTCACATGGAGGTAAATGTTCAAATAATCAAACATATTCAAACACCGAATTTGTTACTTTATGCAGAGACGGACCGTTCATATGTTTAGAAGAAAAGACACTGAATGCTCGAGGTTACGCCTATGTAGCCATGGAAAACCAATTAAACCGACTATCTTATGAATGGGATAGATCATATAACTAAGAAATCTATTTCACAGGTAAGTCTGTACAGTTTTTATTTTATTTTTTTTATTTTTAACCTTTTGATAATAAACGCTAATTTATTCGCTAAAAAGTATTAAATTGGTATTGAATAAAATTAGGTTTGGCGACCGAAATTATTGATATCATTCAAAAATTTATTACATCACTGCGAAATTTAACGTTTATTCTTAAGGTATAAATATCTTTAATCAATCAACCCAAAATATTTCAAAAATTCGTCATGAGTTAAATTAGATCTTGGAACCGAAATTACTTTACCGAAAAGAGGGGCGCATATTTTTGATAATATTTGATTGATTAAAGTGGGATAAAAAGCCAAAAAGATTTTTAATTTTATTTTTACCATGTTTTTAAAATTAATATATAAATCTTAAATTAATATTGTAAACTTTGTAAAATCAATATATTTGAAATTGTAAATATTTGAAAAATTAAATTAAGTTTGGTGTGAATTTTTAATTTTTAAAAATATGAATTTTTAATTTTATGCATTTCAATTTTTAGGTTTGGTGTGAATTTTTAATATTAATTTTGAATTTTATATTTAAATTGTGTGAATTTAAAAACAAAAATTTACTTTATCTCATTAAGTTAAAAATATGATTTTTAAAATTCGTCGTAAGTTGAAGACTAGGTCATTGAACCGAAATTGCTTTACCCGAGGGAGGGACGAGAACTTTTATTATCATTATTTTTAATCTTATTGAATTAAAGTATGCCAAAAACATTAAAAAAACCAAAAATCTTAGCTTTTAAAACAATCGCTACAAAAAGACAAATTTTAAAATTTTGTCGAAGGACGGACTAGGACATCGATCCGAAACGACCTCGTCCTAAATAACAAGGGAAACAAAATTTTAAAATTAATTACTTAATTGTTTTAATTAATATAAGATGTTAAAAAAAAAAAAAAAAAAAAGCAAACTCCGCGACTCGCGGAGTTTGAAGCCTTAAACACCGCGACTCGCGGAGGGATGAAATTACAGAAAAAAAATAAAACAGCCGAACTGATCAGTCCCAACACACCACACCAAAAATACTGAAAAAACACTGCGAAAAACCCGAAAAAAATCGAAAAAAACCCCCAAAATCACAATTTTTAACCGTTAATCATCAAATCTTTTACTAAAATCATGTTGAGAAGGATGCTATCAAGGAATTACTCAAGAAAAAGGGTAAATTTCTACACCTAAACACCATTTAATCCGAAATTTGGTGTTCTTGAGCAATTTTTTCCCCAATTTGATTTTGATGCTTTTTAGTATAATTATGCTTAAATTGTTTATGTATAATGCTTGTATAACCTAGATTGATGCTATTTAACATGATTAGAAGCCTTAAACTTCAAATTTTGAGTAATCTAGGGTTTGTGTTCTTGAGCAAATTTGGGGCTTTTTGATATAAACAGGTTATGGCCGATTTTTGTCATGAATTGTTGCTAAATTAAGTAGTGTAACATGTCTAGGTAGTTAAATGATCCAAACTTTGAGCCTAAACATGATTTTGAGAATTAAAGTGGACTTTTTCAAGTCTAAAATTCATGAACTTGATTTTTGAGAGATAATGCCATTTGAAACTTGTTTAATTGCTAGTAATGATTATTTTGACATGTTATTTGAGTTGAATGCTTATGAACTTGGCGAACATTTTCGTATATGCTTATTTGAAAAAGTGTAGATTTGATAAAAATGTGAAAATGAGCTTAAGTTTGATATAAATTGATCATGTCATTGTAATTATTTTGATTGATGATTTTGCTGACACTAATGCATATTTGGATGCACAAAAATTGTGTTTGATGTGTTTTGCAGACTGAAAGGGGTGAATCTTCATCCCAAGCTCGCAATGCTCCTGCTGAGAATGCGGAACAACAAGAGGTGGATAACTACTACAAGCAAGATATACCTCATCCAGTCATGACCTTTTCTGATATGCACTTGGAAGAGTTGTACCCAAACCTGAGATTTGACAGACTTTAGATAGATTATCCAAAATACCAAAGGGGTTTGCATACTCTTCATTCCAAAGTTGTTGAGGTACCTAGGGTCATAGAATGGGGACCCTTAGAAGCTGTAGAATTGGCCGAGCCAATTAGAGAATTACTTGTACAGAGGTATGGTAATTCTACTTTTAATGACTGGGTACGTTTATTCACCATGCGTAGACCTGTATATAAAGTATGGAGTGAAGAATTGTTGTGTAGTATAGAGTTGAATGATCGGGTAGCTAGTTTAACCGATCGATCTTTTATTAGATTTTTGTTAGGCGGTTCGATGCGCCACATGTCTTTACTAGACATGGCTCAGGCTTTACGTATATATACGCCTGAGGAGTTAGCATCTGCCGATTGTATAGGATTGATACTAAATGGTAGAAAGATAGATGAAAATTTTGATACACACGGTGTATGGAGTCAAATGACAAGCCATCACCATTTCAAAGGGGGAAATTACTCTTATTTGGATATAGATAGAGCCGAATTAAGAGTGATTCATAGGTTTTTAGCTAATTCGATTACACAAAGAGGTAAGAACAAGGAAAAGGTAAATGAACAGGATTTGTTTTACCATATGTGTATTCGAGACCCACAAAGCGCTGTAGGTATACCTTATTGTGTGGGTTATTATTTATCAGCTATGGTTAGGGGGATGAGACCGCATAGCATAATAGGAGGTGGTATTTTTATTACTTTGATTGGTGAATATCTCGGTGTGGATATAAGTCGGGGGGATTATTATTAGAAGAACCAGAACCCCGCGATACTATAGGTTTAAATGTATACCATGGTGCGAAAGTTTTGAAGAGGCGAAATAACGCCGCAGTACAATACCATGGTAGACATCCACAGGTTGAGAGAAACCAACAGCAAGGTAATGTAGGAGGGGGAAATGAGATGCAAGAAATGCAAAGGTTTATAGCTTCACAGGAGTACGAAAATGCTAGACAGAGAGCATTTGAAGATTGGCAAGTTCATCAGAACCAAATCATAGCTCATTGCCAACATATAGGTAGAAACTATATTCCTACACCGAAACCCATCTTCCCTCCCTGGTCTATAGAGATGCAACCACCGTATCCTACGTATAACCCTGCCGAAGCATTCTATAGCACCTATGGTTATGCCTGGAACCCCTATTGGTACCAGTATCATCTCTAGTCTACTTAGTTTTTTTTATTTTGTAATTTGTAATGTTGATACGTTTAATACTTATGTTAATATTGTAATAGTTTTTATAATTTTCTAACTTTTATTCTTAGATTTTAATAATTTTTGAATGTGTGGTAATATTCCAAACTTCAAAAATATGTATATATGTTTGCAGTTTATCTTATGTACAGAACAGGGTAAAACAACGCATTTTCAAAGACTGGCATTAAGTTCAGCAAAAGCAACTAATTTTGACAACAAGATGCAAAATATATGTGAAATAACAACGAGACGGAATGAACAAATGATGTGCACCATTTATCATTCAGCAAACAAACGCCAATATATTTGGAAACTTTGGTAAAAATTTAATCATTTTCACACAAATCACCCTCAATAATTTAAATTGTTACTGATTTCTTGCAAATGAGGGCATTGCAAGATCTTAAGTGTGGGAAGGGGTTAAATTCTTTCGGATTTTAAAATTTTATCTTAAACACTTGGTTACCATTAAAAATACTAGTAAAGCAGTAGTTGTATTAGAATCTAGTGCTCTCTGATAATAAAGAACAGCCCTAGTCTTATATACTGACTACCCAATTCTAGTAAAATTTTTCAAAATTTTCAATTAAATGAACTCAAAATCATGTTTATACATATTTATGAACGATAAAACTAGGTTTTAACACCGAAATTATTGTTACCTCAGAAAGGACATAAATTGAGAAACAAATCAAAATGTTAAAATTCATTTAAAATGGAATAGAGGACGATAAAAAGGAAAATAAAAGCCAAGTGTGGGAAAATTTACCAAGTTATCTTAAACATATGTCACATATATCTGTAACAAATAACTGAAAATACTTTTGCTTTGAACTAAACTAAACTGTTTTACCCGATGAAAGAAAAGAAGAGATGGATCTACACGATGAATTAATTCCATCATTAAAAGGAAGTAAAGTCTTCCGAAAAAGACACGCGCTTCTTGATTTAGGTCATGAAGTTGTCGTCCAGACCAGCTGTAGGTTGACGAAAAATCTAGAAAAGTCATCACTAAAATCAGCAGGAAATCCACGAACCTTAGCATTAAACAGGGTCGCCAAGTGATCAGATTTATCCTAACCATGAGAAGGATTTATCTCGTATAATGGGGGGGCACCATGCAAATTAGCTTGATAAGACTAATGAATCAGATCCCCAGAAAGGATAATCTCCTTAAAAGATCAAAAATCAGCTTTTAAGACTGATATTACTCAATCCTAGAGATTGACCTTAAAGATTGAGAATTACAAACTCATGGAATTCAATGATATCTAAACTCGAGCTTGAACGAGAAAATATTTTGATCAAAATTATAAACCGATTTGTTTTCTGAAAACCCTATTTTCAATGCGTTCATTACCGTTGAACGTAAAATCCTAGGAATTCACCTGGAATTCATTAGGTCACCTGAACTAAATCGGGTGTCAACCGTAAGAACAGTGGTTGCATAGTGGTCAAAGACAGGACCTTGTGCCAGACCGAAAAATCATAAGGGTGAGCTTTACTATTGCTCCTACCAAGGATAGTAATTGCGTCCAACACGTTATAGACCATAATTAAAAGCATGTCAGGGGACATTGCCTTAACAGTTGCTTGTTCAACGCTTTCCTTTACAACCGGACGGTAGTTTACCAAAAGGTAATATACGGGACAAGTAAACTGGATGTGTTGCTTTCCAAATACAAGGTTAGCAAGTGGGTGACACAAAACCGCAAGTTTTGAGCTAAAATTTTCAAATCTGAAACCCACCAAACCCACAAAAATATTTTGCAAACACCGATGAAGGGTTATTCCGGAAAACTTATCTAGGGTAAAAACTAGATTTAATTTTCAAAAGATCAAATGTTTTCATAAAGATCCAATTTCCTTAATGGATCTAAATTTTTATAGTCATGTGGTACTGTAAACCATATCGTTACTACCATTGTTTATACCGCCGTATAGAAATCACTGATGTACAAAGTGTGAAGAATAAAGAAGTGATTCTAGTATTTCAAGACGATATTGCTTGAGGACAAGCAACGCTCAAGTGTGGGAATATTTGATAATGCTAAAAACGAATATATATTTCATAGCATTATTCCTCAAGAAAGACAAGCTTTTAGTTGCAATTGTTCTATTTACAAGTGATATTCGTTTAAATAATAAAAGGTGAAGACAAAAGACAGATTCGACGAATTGAAGATGCAAACGACCAAAAAGCTCAAAAGTACAAAAGACAATCAAAGAGGTTCCAATTATTGATAAGAAACGTCTCGAAATTACAAGAGTACAAGATTCAAAATGCAAAGTACAAGATATTAAATTGTACGCAAGGACGTTCGAAAATCCGGAACCGGGACCAGAGTCAACTCTCAACGCTCGACGCAACGGACTAAAAATTACAAGTCAACTATGCACATAAATATAATATAATATTTAAATAATTCTTATAATTATTTAATATATTATATTTATTTAAAAATCCGTCGGCAAGAAAGACTCCAAAAGGGACTGAGCTGTAATTTCAAACTTCGCGACTCGCGGAGTTTGATGGCCAAAAATGCCGCGAGTCGCGGAGGCCCAAACTTTGAAACTCCCTATAAAAGCAACCGAATTCTGAGCATTTTAAAATATCATATATCATTCTCTCTATCTATATACGTAAAAAATATATATATAATTTATATTTTAATTTTAATCTTAATAATAAGGGTATGTTAGCGAATGTTGTAAGGGTGTAAGTCGAAATTCTGTCCGTGTAACGCTACGCTATTTTTAATCATTGTAAGTTATGTTCAACCTTTTTAATTTAATGTCTCGTAGCTAAGTTATTATTATGCTTATTTAATCCGAAGTAATCATGATGTTGGGCTAATTACTAAAATTGGGTAATTGGCGTTGTACCATAATTGGGGTTTGGATAAAAGAACGACACTTGTGGAAATTAGACTATGAGCTATTAATGGGCTTTATATTTGTTTAACTAAATGATAGTTTGTTAATGTTAATATAAAGATTTACAATTGGGCGTCCCTATAAATTACCATATACACTCGATCGGACACGATGGGCGGGGTATTTATATGTACGAATAATCGTTCATTTAACCGGACACGGGAATGGATTAATAGCCACTAGAATAATTAAAACAGGGGTGAATTACATTCAAGGGTAATTGGTGTAATTGTTAACAAAGTAGTAAAACCTTGGTTTACACGCAGTCGATAACCTGGTGTATTCATTAAACAAAATATTAAAACCTTGTTACAATTCGAATCCCCAATTAGTTGGAATATTTGACTTCGGGAATAAGAATAATTTGACGAAGGCTTTCGCTCTTTATATTTATGACTGATGGACTATTATGGACAAATCCGTATGGACATATTAAATAATCCAGGACAAAGGACAATTAACCCATGGGCATAAAACTAAAATCAACACGTCAAACATCATGATTACAGAAGTTTAAATAAGCATAATTCTTTTATTTCATATTTAATTTCCTTTATTTTATATTTAATTGCACTTCTAATTATTGCATTTTTATTGTTATTGTATTTAATTACACTTTTAATTATCGTACTTTTTAATTATCGCAAGTTTATTTTATCGCACTTTTATTATTCACAATTTCATTATCGTTATTTACTTTACGCTTTAAATTAAGTCTTGTATTTATTTATTTTACATTTGGTTTTAACTGCGACTAAAATTTTAAAATCGACAAACCGGTCATTAAACGGTAAAACCCCCCTTTATAATAATAATATTACTTATATATATATTTGTATTTTTATAAAAGTAAACTAATATAGCGTTAAGCTTTGTTTAAAAAGATTCGCTGTGGAACGAACCGGACTTACTAAAAACTACACTACTGTACGATTAGGTACACTGCCTATAAGTGTTGTAGCAAGGTTTAAGTATATCCATTCTCTAAATAAATAAATATCTTGTGTAAAAATGTATCGTATTTAATAGTATTTCCTGTAAAAATATAAACTATTTTGTACCCCTCTGCTAAAACATCACTAAACAATAGGGATCAGCTAGGCAAGTTTGATGATAAGGCTGATGAAGGTGTATTCCTTGGATATTCCAACATGTCAAAGGCATATAGGATTTTCAATAAAAGAAGGGGTTGTTTTGAAGAATTCATTAATGTTACATTTGATGAAACTGCCCCTACTTCATCTACTGGTGTTTGAAGAGCCCACTCAACAAGCTCTAGATGATGAAGAAGAACCAGCAGCAAATCCCTTTCCAATCCATGTTGATGGGTTCTCTGATGATGAGATGGAACACTCTGTTCCATCTGTGTCCAAACCAAGTGGACCTACTGGCTCTACTGAAGTCTTACAACTTGAGCATAGGTCTACTGGTTCTGAAGGATCACATGCTGGTACTGGTTACACTCATAATGAACAGCTGTCACCAACAGCTGCTCATACTTTCAGCTGATGATCAAGATGCTGTGTGTTCCACGACAAGCTCACCTGTTCATAACACTAGATGGACAAAGGATCATCCTATTGAGCAAGTTACTGGTAATCTGGCTAGTGGTGTTAAAACTAGAAGACATGCAACTAGCAATTTCTGTATGTATGTGAACTTTGTGTCTACCATTGAGCCCACATGTCCTGAAGAAGCACTTAAAGATCCTAGCTGGGTAGGAGCAATGCAAGATGAACTTACTCAGTTTGATAGGAATAAAGTATGAAAGTTGGTACCTGAACCAGAAGATAAATCAAAGAAAATCATTGGTACCAAGTGGGTGTTTAAGAACAAGATGGATGAAGATGGAATTGTGATTTGAAATAAAGCTAGATTAGTAGCTCAAGGGTTTCGATAGGAAGAAGGATTGGATTATGGAGAAACGTATGCACCAGTGGCTAGGATGGAAGCTATCAGATTATTCTTGGCATATGCTGCTAAAATGAACTTTAGGGTATTCCAGATGGATGTTAAATCTGATTTTCTCAACGGGAAGCTGCAAGAAGAAGTCTTTGTCAAACAGCTACCTGGTTTTGTAAGCAGTAAATATCCAGACCATGTCTACAAGTTAGACAAAGCTCTCTATGGCCTTAAACAGGCTCCAAGAGCATGGTATGAGACACTTCATGTGTATCTCACTGGTTTAGATTTTAAATTTGGAACAATTGATACCACTCTGTTCTCAAAAGGGATAGATGGTGATCTCTTGCTGGTACAGATATATGTGGATGATATTATTTATGGTTCTAAAAATGAAACACATTGTCAAGACTTTTCAAAACTTATGTCAAAGACATATGAAATGAGTTTACAAAGAGATCTGCAGTACTTTCTTGGACTGTAGATTAAACAACTTGATGATGAAATTTTTATAAGTCAAGATAAATATATCAAAGATATGTTAAAGAAATTTGGCCTGACCTGTTTAAAAGATATAGGGACTCCAATGGTAGCATCCATAAAAATAGATGTTGATTCCAATGGTGAACCAGTCAATATCACTGAATATAGAGGTATGATTGGATCCCTACTTTATCTCACAGCCAGTAGACCAGATATTATGTTTGCCACATGCCTCTGTGCCAGATATCAAGCTGATCCTAAAGAGTCACACTTGCTAGCAGTAAAAATGATATTTAGGTATCTGAAAGGTACTGCTAAACGTGGTCTTTGGTACCCTAAAGACCAGGATTTTGAGCTAATTGGGTATTCAGATGCTGACTTTGCAGGGTGTAAGATAGACATGAAAAGTACTACTGGTGGTTGCCAGTTACTGGGTGGTAGGCTAGTCAGCTGGACGAGCAAAAAGCAAAATACTGTGTCCACATCTACTGCTGAGGCAGAATATATTTCTGCTGGTAGTTGTACTGCTCAAGTACTATGGATGCAAAGCCATCTGAAGGACTATGGTGTTCATGTTACAAAAACTCCAATCTACTGTGACAACACCAGTGCAATTTCTATTACGAACAATCCTGTGATGCACTCAAGAACTAAGCACATTGACGTTTGATATCATTTCATAAGGGATCATGTTCAAAAAGGAGATGTGAAGTTACACTTTATTTCAACAGACCAACAGTTAGCAGATCTTTTCACAAAGCCCATAGATGAGAACCGTTTTAACTATCTCATCTCTGAGTTGGGTATGCTTGAACTCTAAAATAAAAGACAATTTTGTTGGTGTGCTGGTTCTACAATATGTAGGGAAAACCAGTAAGTCACATATTTCTTACTTACTACCTACATGTCAAACAATCAGCACAACAAGGTCTTTTTATATCATGGTTATTCAATGTCAAAATGAAATAATAAATAGCTCACAACATTTAATGATACCTTAAAACAGCAACTCATTTACTCCCAATGATTTAAAATTAAATTCACGTCATATTAAATGTAATAAAGAATTTTTGTATTTAATACAAATTTTATTTTCTGGTCTTTAACTTCATTTTTTGAATTAAAACATGCTGCATTTAATGCTTAATGGGAGGTATGAGTGCTTAAGCCGATTATACGTCATGTCAACAGTCTGTGTCCCCTTGAAAACTTGCCAGTCTATCACATCTGCCCATGCGCCTGCAGATGACAGTTGCCACTTTCTCTCTCCTGCACTTTTTCCACCAATCTGAAAGGTTAAATAAGGGGATCCATTCCACATAATAACCTTCAGTTATTGACTCTTTGATTTACCTTTCAAATTCGCACTCTTCTCTCTAAAATCCCCAAATCTTCAAATCTTTTATACATTCATCTTCTACAATTCATCAATGGCAGAACAACAACAACAATCACCACCTCTTGAGAACTAGTCAGAGGAACAACAACAACAACAACAACCGGTGGAACCACAACAACCTGAACATCAACCACAACCGGTCATAGAGGAACAAGTTGTACAGGTTCTCTGTTCAACCTGCACCCAAATCTGGTTAGGGCTGCTAATGCACCAGAACACACAACCATTCGCCTATCGAGAGGTAATGCTGCTCATGCCCTTTCCATTCCCAAATCCAAAGCCAACATGGGCTATGATATGCTAATCGATTACATAAGGCAATCACCTCTAGCGAGAGCAATTACAGGTGTACCTTCACGTATATATCTAGCCTGTTTAGCCAGGTTCTGGTATACTGCCACCATGGCCACCTCTCCACAGAACGTTCCATGTATTCGTGGCATGGTTACTGAAACCCTAACCTGCTCAATCACCATTGATACCATTCGACGAGCCCTTCATCTGTCAAATGGACCATTTGTTCCTTCTCCTACAAGTGATGAGTTTCGAAGGGAGGTACTGGAAATTATTGGGTTTAATGGACCAGTGGCTCATACGCCCTTAAGGAAGCATATGCCACCTCTATGGTATTACTTCTTTGGATTGATGACTCAGTGCATCAGCCAGAAGTCAGGGAGTTTTGACCAATGCTCAGATTTTGAGCTAAAGATTGGTCACAGGTTGCTGTTTAACCGTAATATCGATTATGTCGGTGAAATTTACTTGAGGCTAAGGGAAATGGTGCTTGCACCAAAAAGAACACATTTAATCCCCTTCCCACGATTCTTGAGCCTGGTTTTTGAAAATGAGTTGGGTGATGCTTACCAGGAGATTACTGATGAATCGTTTTACCTGCCTCTGAAACAAGGAGGAATGTCAAAAGATGCTCCTGCTGCTCCATATACTGGTTTAACACCAGGCATGCTTGATGATGCAGCAGAGGTGTACGAAATACTATTATTGTTTATTACGAAATACGACGAAATTACACAAGTTTTATTTATTTATTTATGGGATATACCTAAACCTTGCTACAACACTATAGGCAGTGTACCTAATCGTAGAGTAGTGTAGTTTTTAGTAAGTTCGGTTCATTCCACAGGGAGCTAGTGATAACGTACTATATTTTTAACAACTATATTTATACAACTATATATAATTATATATAGGTAGTAATATTATAAAAGGGGGTTTTACCGTTTAATGACCGGTTTGTCGAATTTAAATATTAAGCGTAAAGATAAATGACGATAATTAAAGTGCGTAGAATAAATAACAATATTTAAATGACGATATATAAAATTACGAATAATAAAATGACAGGAAATAAAAGTACGATGAGAAATACAATAAAAGAATTATGCTTATTTAAACTTCCGTAATCATGATGTTTGACGTTTTGATTTTAATTTATTACCCTGGGTTAATTGTCTTTTGTCCTGGATTATTTGATACCTATTTGGTTTTTGTCCATAATAGTCCATCGGTCATAATTATAAAATGCTCGTCAAATTAACCTTATTCCCGAAGTCAAATATTCTAACTAATTAGGGATTTAAACTGTAACAAGGTTTTAATACTTTGTTAATAATTACACCAGGTTATCGACTGCGTGTAATCCAAGGTTTTAATACTTTGTTAACAATTACACCAATTATCCTTGTATGTAATCCACCTCTGTTTTAATTAGTTCATGATATATTAATTTATCCACTTGGCCAAAATGAATAATCAATTACCCAATCCAATTGATTAATTAAATAATTGTAAACGGTGTCATATAAACGTCACTAAATAGGACATTCGTAATCATTTTAATAATTATTAAATTAACTAATTTGAAGATAGGTTCGACAGGTTCCAATGAGTTGTCATTCAATTAGACAATACCCCCCACCTATTAATAGTCAATAGTCCAATGTTCACAAGTGTCGGTCTTTTGTCCAAACCCTAATTATGGTACAAAATCCAATAACCCCGTCTTTAATATTTAGTCTAACATCACGATTACTTTGGCTTAAATAAGCATAATAATAACTTAGTTACGAGACATTAATTGAAAAAGGAAGAACATAGCTCACAGTGATTATTTATCGCGTAGCGTTACACGGACAGAGTTCCGACTTTAAAACCCGTAAAACATATCTTACAATAACCAAAATTATTATTATTAAACTAAAATTAAAATTAATATTATAAATATAAATATATATATCGTATATATTGAGAGATTCGAGAAAATGGGGTGCACTGGATTCGGCAGAAGCTCGTGCCTTTTATAGGTAAAATTTGATTCCTTAAGCTCCGCGATCACGAAGGTTTTAAGCCTTGGAGCTCCGCGATCGTGAAGGGTCGATTTCCAGCTCACAATCGTTTTGGCTCCTAGCTTGTCGACATAATATATATAAATATAATTTATATAATATATATAAAATTTATATAATTATTTATATATTATATTATATTCTTGTGCTTAGTTGACTTGTAATTTTAGGTCCGTTGACTCGCTCGTTGATGCTCGGTTTATGTCTCGGTTCCGAATTTTCAAAAGTCTTTTTATATGCTTAGATATCTTGTACTTTGCGTTCCACGACTTGTACTTTTATCAATATTTAGACGTTGATCATAAATAAATTGAACCACTTGGATTGTAACTTGTACGTTTGAGCATTTTGGACGTTTGCGTCTTCAAATCTTCATTTTTATCTTCCGTCTTCGTACTTATTTAATATAAATGATTACAACTTAAAAATAGAACAATTACAACTAAAAACTTTACATATTGGAAGGATATTGCGACTAAATATATGATCATTTAGAGCACTATCAATGCTCGAGTATCTTGCTGCTCGGGGTGGAGTTCACCAAACGATTGCCTCTAGTGTTGCACCAGCTGAGGGGGAGGGACCCCGGCGTAAGTCAGCTATTAAGTGGAAGAAGCCAGCTACCTCAACTAGTACAGCCACCGTCTCACATACTGGTAAAGCAGTAGTTGTATTAGAATCTAGTGCTATCTGATAATAAAGAACATCCCTAGTCTTATATACTGACTACCCACTTCTAGTATTGGAATCCGTTGCTTATCTATTTCTTGGTAACAGGTAAATCCAAAAGAGCTAAAGCTGGCTCCAAGCACACCATAGGAGGGATTGCCCCAGTCTCAACTGCTGCTTTTGAAAAGAAGGCTGCTATGGAACCTGGTGCGTCTCTAGACCAAACAGCAGAAAATTCTAACTTAATTAAAAATATTTTACCTGCTGACTTAAAAAATGAAAGTGGAGTTAAAGGTACAACCTTGGCTCCCAAGCTGACTGGTTTTAAAATTAGTGTTAAGAAGAGTAGCAACCTATACTCTTCTAACCAGACACTTCCACATTTTTCAAATTTATACTTATTGAAATATCTTCTGCTGACAGTACAACCAGTAAAGAACATAACTGACCCCCAAAGTAGACTTGAGCTGGCTCCTCATCATGTTGAACCAGCCCAGGCTACTACAAAACCCAAATGTTACTTAGATCATGCTAAGAGTCACACTCCTACATCATTACCAGCCAGAACTCTTACACAATCTGGGTGTCAGCAGAGTCACAGCTGCACTTAGAGACACCTTATTCTGTCTCAATCAAATGACTGACTACATCACCAGTCTGTCCCCAGAGACCAACATCAGATGCAATTGTTGAGTCAAATTTATTTGGTTCTACAGTTGTTAACATAAATTGTTCATTTGTTTTAGTTCTTAGCAGGGTAGATGAACAGGCAGAGGGGGAGGAAGAAAAACTTGTTAATGTTTCTGCTGACGAGCTCTCCATTTCTACTACTGGTGTTGGTGTTACTAATTTGTCTATTGGTGGTGCTGATACTAGTACTGTTGCCTCTGCTACTACTGGTTATACTGGAGATATTGTGGTTGCTGGTTCCACTGCACTTACTGTTAATGAGGAGGTAGCTACTGCTGATATATCTGCTACTCCTCCTACTATCTCCGGTATTGCTGCTTCAACCACTGATTCTGAAGTGGTTGATGAGATGATCATGGAACCTCCTCCGGTACTCGAAAAGGTTATTGACAACATTGTTAAGGAGGTTCTTGATTTAGATGCTGCTACCACTACCACTGTTACTCCTCCAACTGCTGCTACTACTGAAATGGTTACTGGTGGTGGCGTGAATGATGATGATGATTCATCCTGGCCTTCATTTCTTAAGGATGTTGGCTATGTTCCTAAAGAACCACAGATGGATACTGGTGCTTCTGCTACCATTATTCAATCTTTTGAGCAGTTATCAGCTGCTGCTACTGATTCTACGGAACCAATTATGGATGCTGGTACCTCTGCTGCTACCACTACTGATTCTTCTTAGGCTACTGCTTCTGCTGAGAAGAAGCCATATATTTGCCAGGTACCAGATCCAGATGAAGTTGTACCTAACTTCATCTATAGGGGAGCATCTATCACTCCCAGGATTACCTTGCTGGTGGATCAGTTGACTATTGATCCTCAAAGTGCCTTGGTATCAGCCAGCAAACTACCCAGAGAGGAGCTGACTGAATTATTATCTCAGATTGATCGCCCAGCAAGAGAAGAAGTTTATGAGAGGTTGGCTACTCTTCAACAGATTAATGAATAGCCATACTACCATTACTTTGGTATGGCTCCAGGTGCTTCTCCATGGCCTGGTACATAGAGGCCTCTCAAGTTCATATTCGCCAGTACCTTCTGATTCATCAGCTTCTTCCTCATCTTCTTCTTCATCTGATGGTGATGCTGATAAACGTAATGGTAAGGAAGATCCAGTCATTCATGATAATGTGACTGGCTCTAAAGAACAACCAGTGGATCTCGATAATGATGCTGACAAGGGTACCAGTGGTTCTAAACCTTCGGGTGAAGGTAAAATTGATGGTGATCATGGTGATGAGTCAGATTCTGACCTTCCACCTCCACTACCCCACGGAGGTAATCCTATAGTCGCTGCCAGTGATCGCCCCTCAACTAGTAGCTTTGATCCTACAGAGGTGGCTGCCGTTTCCATACTGGCTGCTTATCGTACAGTAGCCAGAATCACACCATATCTACAAAGAACCATACACACTACTCTTGTTGATAGAATGACTGAGGCCATACGCAGAGCTTGGGAGGTTACAACTTTATCTATTGAAGCCCATCTCAAACAAGTATGTACTTTTGCTGATTTGGCAGTGGAAGCCATTATCAAACACCATGAAGAGGAGGAGGAACTTAAGCAGTGAATCATCTCTCATAATGAGTATGCTGATTACATTGCTCGTCTTCAAGCTGATCTAGATGCTGCTAATTGCATGATTCTTTTTCTTAATGAGGAGAATAGGGCCTTGGAAGAGAGATTGGATTCGCAAGAATAGCAAATGGCTCACATGGTTCCTGCCTCTGCTTATGTTCAAATGGTGGAGGTAATGCAACGAATGGCTACTCTTTAAGTTGATGTTAGAGCTGATGTTCAACAAATGGCCATGGGTGCTGTAAGAAATGAAGTCAAATCTTCAAACCTATGCCTCAGGCAATATGGCGTAGATCCTGGTGCCCATCTATTTCTTACTGATGTTGACTGGAACAATTTTGCTTACTCTGTTACTGAGTTAGATAGTGACCTTGATGCACAGGTCTCCCCTGCTCACCCTTCTGTCCCTGCTAATGACAAAAAGGGGGAGAAAAAGTCTAAAAAGAGAAAACAATCTGAGGGGGAGCATGAGCATAAAAAAGCTCCAAAACAGCAAAGGAGGGATGGTGATGATGGTGGTGATGGTATTGGTCAAGGTTCTAGCACTAAGCCCAGCAACGCTCATACTGAAGCAGGTGTCCCGGCAGCTGTTGAATCTCTACCCAGTGTGTCTGCCACATCTATGGATGATATTGGTTCTGGAAGTAAGCCAATGATGTTTCTGAGTTGTCTGTTGCTGAATCTTTTAGTGTTTCTCAAACTTTTGAAAGGAAGATGAAAAAAAAAATGGTGAGACATCAGAAGAGACAGCAGGAACTTGATGTTGCTTTCAACGCTAAGTTTGAGGCCTATGCTGATCTGAAAAGACTTAAAATTGAGCGTAGATGAACCCTCACTCCTGATAAGTGTGAAATTGATGATGAACTCATCAGCATTGATGAACATAAAAGGGCTACCTTGAAAAGAAATGCTAAGTTCATGATCAAATATGATAAAAAGAAAGCAAAGTTGTATGCTGAGCGAGCAGACAGAATTAAGAAGATGACTCCTGAAGAGATGAAAGATTACTTAGCTTCTACTGAGTTAGGAGGAGTTAGAGCTGATGTTTTCATGAAATGGCTAGATGCAATATTAGAAACCAGCCAATCCTCTCGACCAGCATCTTCTGCTCAGCCAGCTGCACAACAACAGCCAGCAGAATTCATAAACCTTGATGATGATGATATTCAGGGGGAGCACTTAGCAATTGTCCCCTATCTGCCTCCACAAGAACCAGTATCAACACAAGAACCATCAGCTGAACCCATGCCTATCGATAAACAAAGGGTGAAATCTGCTCCTAGGGACAACCAGCCCTTAAGGAAAGGACCCCTATTTGAGGCAGCTGATGAAGATACTGCGACAGTTCTGCCAGCTGATACTAATCAGTCAGCTGGTACTGAAGACACAGCAAGGAGTGCTGTGAATGAAGACCCAGCCAGAAGTGTGCGGCTGGGTGTTACAAGTGTTGAAGACCCAACAAAGGTGGTTGAGTTGGGTACTAATAAAGATGCTGACACCATTGATCCTGCTGATTTCACAGTCTGGGGAAGAGGGGATCACTTATTTGTTCAATCGCCTATCTCTGCCCGGACCCTTGCTTACTTTGACAGGACAGTGGATGAACGTACTGATTTTTATGCAGTAAGTTCGTCTGGCATCTCAGAATCACAAATGTATCCTCCATCTTCCCCAAAACATCATGATAAACACACAACTTGGGAAGATAATTCAGTTGCACGTGGTGAGCCGGATCTAAGAAAGATGAATCTAGATGAAAGAGAGGCTTAAAGGATGGAGATCACTGTACCTGAACTGCTTGAGCAACGACAAGCAGCTATTTCTGAAAGTATAGGCCAAGTTAGATTGCTGCATCATCCACTTGATCAGCAATTCTATATCACTGCCTTGACTTATGGCATTGATATTGCTGTGTATCTAAATAATAGTGGTCAAAGGCTACATACTGATAAAGAGAAAGCTCTCTTTTATGAGGCTCTGTGACTGGACATGGATCTAAAGCAATACTGTGATGCCCTTAAAACTGTTGAGGTCAGACAGATGATTGCCACAGCAAAATCCCTCAACAGAACTACAAATGAATATCTTTTAAGTGTTCAACTTGATAAGCAAAGGAGGGAGGATGCTGATGCTGAATATGCTGAGAGGCTGAGGCTTCAAGAAATAGAGGACAAACTGGCTGCTGACAGAAAAGAAGAAGCTGAATCTCTAAAGTTAGTAAAAGCCATTGTCAAAGCTCAGGATAAGGAATTCGATAAACTGGAAGCTGCTGAGAAAGCACCTGCTACTGCCCCTATAGAAACTAAACGAATAATTGAATTATCTGATCATTACTATAGGAGCAAATATGGTGATGTGCTGACCAGGAGATCAAACCCTAGTAAGATCATCAAGGTGCATAAAGGCACAAAAAGGGCTTTCTCTGTCAGCAGGGAAGGTAATGTTCAGGAGAGAATAGACTATACTAAAATTAGAACCCTAGGGTTCAGTGAATGAATGGAGATACTGGAGTACTTTATTGGTAAGGGTGAAAGTGGAATTAAAGATACACTGAAACCTGAACTCCAAGAGCTCTTCAACAAAGCAACAAAATTTGAGAATGCACCAGTAGTGAACGTAGAAGAAGTACTTTTTCAAAAGCCTAAAGGAAAGAAATCTACTGGTGAAGGCTCACACAGAAGAGATCCCATCATTCTACCTCCTCATGTTCCAGTTTATGCTCCTACTGAGCTTCCTATCCTATTTCCTGAAGTCTGGGCAGCTCTCAAAGTTAAAGAAGAAGAGCTATCTAAAGATGAACTAGATAAAGACAAGGATAAATACAGATAGCCTTCTAGTGCTCAAATTGTATCATTTGATTACTTAATTTTTCATTATACTGTTTTGTAATTATTGTATATACTCTGTTGTAATGAAAATGAAATGAGTTTATCTTCAAAATCATATCAAATTATAAGATATAGATAACTCAGCAAAAGATCCCAAAACAAACTTAAAAGGGATAAAATTACTGCCTATTTTTCATTAAGTCTCCTAGTGCTGGCTTTAGTGTTTTCTCTATATGTCATAATTAAGTATTGTTGAGTCCCCAAAATAATTAAAGATTTAATTATGACAAAACAGAATTTATTTACACTAAAATGTTATGTGCAGCTAGCACAAGTTTGTGTAACACCCCGTTTATCTAAACATGATGCTCGGGGCATCATTTGAAGTCCAAGAATGATTATTTAATAGTTTGGATGTAATGCTTTGACCACGTTTGACTTTGGGATGTTTTAAAAGTGAAATTGGAGTACATCAGGTTATCTGTCGAGTTTGAGTGCAGTTTGTCGCGTTCTGGTGTGTCGCGTTCCGTGACAAACATGCTTGAAATGAGACAAGTTCTGATGGTGATTTCTGACCACTTTGTCGCATTTGAGTGCTGTTTATCGCGTCCTGGTGTCGCGAAACGCGACGAAGTGTCGCGAAACGCGACAAATGTCGCTGAAATGACTTTTTAGCCATTTTAAATGGCATCTTTTGGGGGTATAATAGTCCCTTCACTTGTGGCCGGTTTTGGGGAGTTTAAAGCTGATTCAACCTTACCCAATCCTCATTTATCACATCTTTACCTTCACCAATTAAATCCTAGAGAGAGAGTTAAGGTTTAGTGAGAGAGAGCTCACTTGAAGAAGAAGAAGACCAAATCCCACCCAAGTCTGAGTTTTAAAGTTGTTCCCTACTTCTCTAGCTATGTTGTGATTGTATTGGTAAGTCTTAACTCTATGTTTTGAGTTTTAGTTAGTTTAAGCTAGGGTTTAGTTCATATGGAACGTGTGTGACCCATTTGAGGGTTAAATGGGTGGATTTTGGGTTGAATTGTTAAAGGAAACCCTAAATAGCTATTATCTAGGGTTTGGTCTTGTGATTTGAGGTTGTAAGTGCTAAATGATGTTGTTAGTCATTAATGCACTTTTAAAATGATGAAAGAGTTGTTATTGTGTAAGTTTGACTTGATTTGTGAGTCAAAGAGTCAAAAGAGTACTAGTTGACCTAATCGGGCGAAATGGTTATGAAATACACCAAGTTTATGCTAGTTGATGTTATTAAACCCTAATCACTAGCTTTTAGTGATTTATGACGAGGCATGGCCATTAATGGGCGGTTTTGGTGTAGTTGAGTCTTTTAATGCAAATGGGTCATTAAATGCTCAAGGGTTGTGGTTGGCATTTAATTCAACTAGTTTGTATGTTAATAAATGCATAATGTAATAGGTACATTACATTGAAGGTTTGCAAGCTCGGTTAGCTTCCACAAGAGTCTTGAGGTGAGTGGAATGATTATACATGTGTGTATATAATGTATCTATTTGTAGGGCGGGGGATGGGGCCGGGTATACGTGTCTATACCACCAAGAGTTAGTGATATATTTCATTGTACACTAACGATGGATATTTTGTTGTCCAAATTGCCCAAGAGTTAGTGATATATTTCGTTGTACACTAACGATTTCTTGAACGGATATTTCGTTGTCCGTGTCGCCTTGGAGTTAGTGATATATTTCGTTGTACACTAACGGTCGTTATGAACACCGATGGGAAATTCGAAGTACCATTCCCTTATGTGTTGGTTAACTTTAATTACGCGTTGTCTTGTAGTATATTATATCATTCAGGTTATATATATGCGATGGTTTGTGCTAGTTTGTGACCTTGAAGGGTTTAGAGTTATACTTGTGATGGTATGCTATGTATATTGTTAGCGTGTATGAGGTATTTGTGTAAGTGCTTGCAAGTAGGTGTATTATATATGTATATGTATAATTATTGCATTCACTAAGCGTTAGCTTACCCTCTCGTTGTTTATCTTTTTAGATGCAGGCGCAGTTAAGGGCAAGGGGGTTATCGGACATTAGGTGTTCCGTGATGATGCTTTGTTGGAGTTTTATGTGGGCCCAACGTTTTGGGTAGTTTAGTCCCAAACCATGCTTGAAGTGTCGTTTGGATTGTAAACTATCATTTTGTAATGGGTCAAACTTGTACAAAACTTTATTCGTGGCCACGTGCCTTTTGTAAACAACTAAATGTTGTGCGTTTTAAATGGAACTCGTGTAATGGGTTACATATCTATTTGGCGTGTAATTGTGTTGTATAAAAAAAAATTTATCGTATGGATTGCGGGTTGGGTTGTTACAGTTTGTTTATGTATAGACAGCAAATATTGCTATGTCGAGTATTTAGTTTGCTGCCTAGTCTACCAGCACAAGGTAGAGTGTATTCTTCAAATCAGCACAGGATGAGTACCCAACAGTTCAAGAATATCAAGTGACTCAGCATGAGAAGAACCAGTATACCTGGTAAGCAGCATACAACACAAGACAGGCATGCCACATTACAAGCATGGTGGTTTCCTGAGTGGTCTACATTAAGTGTACAATTCAACAGAAGTCAAAGACAAAGTTGAACAGAAAAGGACACGCGTCGGCAGCTGACAAGTGACCTTACAAGACCACGTGGGAATGCAGAAGTTTAACGCATGTGCAGACATGTGTTATACTTTATCAATTCCTAGGGAACACAACATTCTATTTTATTAAACAAATAGTGGTGCCAAACCGAATTGGGGTGTTCCTGCAAATAGCTACCAAAGAGGAAAGGGGAGAGCACGCTCTCTGACACAATTGTCCCCACAAGTACAGACATTCTATGTACCAGTGGACAATGGATCAATTACACGGTTAATAGGACTAGTATAAATTGATGTATCCACTATTGTAACAATTAGTGGTGTGAGTTTTATTATTTAGAGTCCAAAACGTGTAATAGCTTTAAGTTATCCTCATAGCTATAATCTAGGTAAATCTTTATCAACCAACTATCATTCCGCCAAGGATAGTTGTAATTCTTTGTGATTTAATCAATAAAGAATAAACCGTTGAAAACTTACCCTGTATCAACCAACTATCATTCCGCCAAGGATAGTTGTAATTCTTTGTGATTTAATCAATAAAGAATAAACCGTTGAAAACTTACCCGTGACTCTATTTAATTTACATGCTTGAATACTAATCGTATTTAACTATTAAGTTAATTGAAAGAAATTGTATTCACCCCCCCTCTACAATACTCCTGTTATTTATCAAGGGACCAACAATTATTATTATTATTATTATTATTATTATTATTATTATTATTATTATTATTATTATTATTATTATTATTATTATTATTATTATTATTATTATTATTATTATTATTATTGTTATTATTAGTAGTAGTAGTAGTAGTCGTCGTCGTCAAAGTATTGGCATCATTATTAGTATTGTTTGTATTATTAGTATTATTATTATTATTATCATTATTAGTATTATTATTGGTATTATAATTTATAATTAGTATTATTAGTAAAATTATTATTATTATTATTATTATTATTATTATTATTATTATTATTATTATTATTATTATTATTATTATTATTATTATTATTATTATTATTATTATTATTATTATTATTATTATTATTATTATTATTATTATTATTAGTGGTGGTGGTTGAAAGGACCCTGTCCTAATCCATCCGGACGAAGTCCATATCGATTATAAACGATTCACAACAGTTGATTACATCGGGAGGTACTTGACCTCTATATGATACATTTTACAAACATTGCATTCGTTTTTGAAAAGACAATCTTTCATTACATCGAAAGTTGACGGCAGGCATACCATTTCATAATATATCCAACTATAATTGAATTAATAATAATCTTGATGAACTCAACGACTCGAATGCAACGTCTTTTGAAATATGCCATGAATGACTCCAAGTAATATTTCTAAAATGAGCAAATGCACAGCGGAAGATTTCTTTCGTACCTGAGAATAAACATGTTTTCAAGTGTCAACCAAAAGGCTGGTGAGTTCATTAGTTTATCATAAATAATCATTTCATAATTTTAATAGACCATAAGATTTCAATTTTTCCATAAATATACATCTCATATTAGGCATTTCGCAAACTGCATAGAGATAAAAATCATTCATATGAATTGAACACCTGGTAACCGACGTTAACTTAATGCATAGAATATCCCTAAAACAGAACCTCTCGTCCTTATAATAATCTCGAAGTACTAAAGCATTCGTACCCCGAATGGGACTTGTCAAGGTCCATAGATCTATCTTTAGGATTCGCGTCAATCAGGGGCTATTTTCCTAAATTCTTAGGTTACCAGACTTGAAGGGAGATATTCGGTTTAATAATCCAACCATAGAATGTAGTTTTAAGTACTTGTGTCTATTCCGTAAAACATTTATAAAAGCAGCGCATGTATTCTCAGTCCCAAAAATATATATTGCAAAAGCATTTAAAAAGGGAGCAAATGAAACTCACCTAATGTATTTTGTAGTAAAAATACATATGACTATATTGAACAATGCAGGGTTGGCCTCGGATTCACGAACTTATATCATTTGTATATTTATCAATACTCATAATCGTAATCGAATAAGTTTATATATATATATATATATATATATATATATATATATATATATATATATATATATATATATATATATATATATATATATATATATATATATATATATATATAACTTATTAATTATATCATTTTTACATTAATAATATATTTAGGTTTCATATAAAAATACTTTGTTATGTTGTAGGTGTTAAATATATTTATGTATATATATTTCTTTTGTTTATCAAAACCGTAGTTCTAATTATACTAAGCTAATATTAGTAAAGATAAAAATAATGATAATAACATTATTAATATACTTATGTTAACAATAATAGTTCTACTATATATATAATTGATAATAATACTAATATTTATGAAAGTACTAATAACTCGTTTCACTTTTATAATAATATTATCAATGTTAGTCATAATCATAATATTAATAATAATATTAAAATCGTACGATTTATAATATTAATACTACTTATAACTATACAACTGATAATATTAATAATATTATTACTTAATAATATTACCGGTGGTAATGATAATAATAGTAGTCATAATTATAATTTTTAATTGTGTTAGTAAAAATAAATAATAACTTTTATTAGTAATAATAATGATAATAATAATAACTAATATTAACAATAATATTAATAATAATAATCATACTTATAATAATAATAATGTTAATACTAATAATTTCTAATTAATAATGCTAATAATAATAAAAATAACAATAATACTTAAATTAATAACAATAACTAATAATACATAACAATAATAATAACAATCATAATAATAACAATAACAATACTAATAATAATAATAACAACAACAACAATAATAATATTAATAATAATAATAATAGATAACAATAATAATAATAATTTTGTTATGAAAAACTACCTTAAAAGATATCTTAAAAAGAAAACTGTCACGAACGGGACTCGAACCCGAGACCTCCTAAATACCCTCAACACCCTACAACCATCGAACCAAATCAGTTTATCTGATATTTAACCCACTTCAATTACAATTATACCGTATTTGTTTCTGTTCCTCTCTTCTCCTTCTTCAAAAATGTAATCGACCAACATAAATCCTAACCATGACTAATTGATGAAATTAAGTGTTAAAATAGAAACACAAACAACTTGATTATGTGTGAGTTGAATGAATCAGAGGAGAAAAAAAAATGTATGCAACCAGACAGTTTTCGCGATGGAACACAAAACTCACACAATGATTTTGAGATTTTGATCGTTTTAGATTATGAGTATAACATGAAAGACATCTCAAATCCTTTATAGAAACTTCTGAAATCATCAATTTAACTGTAAATATAACAAATAACTTGAATTCGATCGAAGAACAATTGTTGACTTTTTTTGAAATATACTTTGACTCCGAAATTCGTTCTTGATATAAAGAATTGGAATTTGATATTTTGAAGATAGCTTAAGTATACAATTCCTAACGAAACTGCATTTATACATTTTGCAAATTTGATTCAAATTCAGATTTTGAAAATATGAAATAAGAACAGGGTACATTCCTGGGTTTCTTTAAAAAAAAATATGTCTGACTAATTTAAGATAGATAAACGGAATATATAATGTATATTGAATAATAGAAGGTCGAATGAATTGATTAACACTGATATAGATCATTTATATAAAGGGCGTATGTATAAATTCTCAATCAGACAAGAGGAAGAGAAAAAAAATATAAATAAAAATAATAAAAGAGACAACGATTTCTAATTGCTTTTGGATAGTTCCTGTGACAGATTCCTGGATCGTACAATAATGGACTGAAGAAATCCATTAAGATCAATTTGAAAACAACTAAACAGATTCGTACCTCTTTATTTATATATAATTTATATAATTAATTTTTAATAATAAATAAATATGAGTCATAATATTATTAATAATAATTATATTAATTATTATTATTAAGATACTTATAGTAATAAAAAAAATAATATTAATAATAAATAATGATATTAATAATAACCAAAATGATAATTAATAAGAATGATAATAATAATAATATTATTAATGACATAAATTATACATTGTCTTATTTTCTAATAAATATAGTTATATTAGTACTAATAATAATAATAATGTTGATAAAGAAAATAATAACCAATAATCATAATAACTTAATATTATTATTTTTACTACTAATTTTAATGATAATTTAAATGTATTAACTTATACATTTTATTAAATAATTGTATACTGATATTAACACTATTATTAATAATGAAAGTAAATATAATAATATTGATATAACAATTTATACATATTGAATTTCATATATATATATATATATATATATATATATATATATATATATATATATATATATATATATATATATATATATATATTAAACTAATCTACAGATATCACAATTTATAATAAAAGTAATATAATAACTATATTTCAACTCATAATTAATATAATTATATTTATTAATGATGTAATACCTGTAATTACATATTTGAATATTTAGTATTTATGCATATTAGATATATTACAACGTACATATAATATTAATTATATACAGAATTCACACACACACACACACACACACACACACACACATATATATATATATATATATTTATATATTTATATATTTATTTTAATAATATCTCATAAATTTTTAAATTACTTTACATGTTTAAATCAAATGATTAAATGGTATTATATTAATACAATTTAATATATACATATATATATATATATATACATATATATATATATATATATATATATATATATATATATATATATATATATATATATATATTTACATATATATATTTATTTACATATTTATTTACACAATTGTTCGTGAATCGTCGGGATTAGTCAAATGTCAAATGTATACATGAACACAGTTCAAAGTTTTTAAGACTTTAACATTACAGACTTTGCTTATCGTGTCGGAAACATATAAAGATTAAGTTTAAATTTGATCGGAAATTGCCGGGTCATCACAGTACCTACCCGTTAAAGAAATTTCGTCCTGAAATTTGAGTGAGGTGGTCATGGTTAACAATAAAAATGTTTTCATGACGAATATGAGTTGATAAATAGAGTTTTATAATCATTGAGTAATATGGATAAAATGATTAGATTAATCAAATCGTATGAATGAAGCTATCACAAAAGATCGCGACGAAGAAATGGAGATTTCCCATAACTTTTGACGTAGTCGCAATTGAATTCCGAAATTCAAGGGATTTAAAGAAAATCTTCGAAATCTAAAAGATTTGATTCTTCAGCTACTAAGGAAATTAAGATTAAGATCTCTATAATTAAATACGGTAATCTGTCTCGATTGCCCTGTCGGATATTTCCATTATAAATTTAGCTCTTTCGTTCCATTATTCTCACCATTCCTATACTTTCTTTCTTAGTTCATACATCCAAAAGATTTTGAAAATGCTTAATCCAGTTCTAATCCTTGATATTTTTCTAATTATCATTTCTGTCATCCTTCTTTTCAATCTTCCACCAGAAGAATCTGTTTACTTCTACTATTACCTTGGGGTGATACTATTCTTAATTATACCGTGTCTTTGTATTGCTATTCGTATTAATATCCATGGTTTGTAACCTCCGTGTTGTTATTGGGCTTTATATTTTCTCTTATATTTTGGATCTCTTTGCCTTTTTATTATCATCTCGATTTTTAGTAAAGCGAGCAACGGTCCAGAATTCGTAAGTACAGAGTTTCGAATGAACTTAATGTTCTAACCAAGAAAGAACGTAATCATACGATTTGATTTGTCAAATTATTAGAATCATTGAGAATAGAACTATTAAGAATATACTTTCTTGATATGTTCAGAAGTTAAGCAGAATGAAAGAGTCATGTAACATGGCACATGATGATGTTATGATCTGTGAATCATCACGTCCCATTAGAAACTCAGTATGACTTACTGTAATATAATCACGTTGATCAAGTGTCATTATATTATACTAACTCATGCATCAATTTCCAACACTACTTCAAAATCATTCATAATTTTAAGCTCGAAAGTTTACAGAATATAGAAACTAACAGTTTTTATATGATGTAACACTGATAGCACGAAGAGATTAATGATTTCAGATAAGAATAGTTATGAAAATATATTCAGAAATATCGAGGATATTTATAATGAAAGATACGATAATATCTTTTAATGTCTAAGATCAGAGGATGATGGAAACTATTGTCCGTAAGAGTTTAGAGTAAGGAGCAAGATATTCGCTAAAGACTTCAGCAGGCATTGAATCATTTGGATTCTTTGAAGTCAAACTTATTCTTTGTGATTTGTCCACGGCTTCCTTCATAGTTTCGCGTAATCCGCTTTTCGGTACTAAATTTTCTATTGAGTGTTTCCAATACTCCATTCTTTATCATCAAACTTTCGACGGTTAAGCTCGTGTACAGTTTTTGTTGCTTCATTCAACTTTTCAAAATTCAGAGCATTAATTCGCAGACTGGGTGCTTTTCAGAATTTCAGAATAAAAGACCATAGTTCTAAGAGATAAATGTTATATGGATACATATAACTGTTGATGTGGAAACATTGCGAGACTCACAATACAGATTTGCTAATTTTCGGTAATTGGTATGGCAATTCTTGTTACAAGATGCAGATGAGTACATGATGAGACTTCAATAGATAAATATAGTGATTTGTTGGAGAGATTTAAGCCAAGGAGCAACGAGGTTGCTAGTACGTCTGTTGGTAATATGATAGAATATAAAAGGTTCCCTGGTAAAAATAAAAGAGCATGCATATATATCAAGGTTATAATAAGGTTAATTCGAATGAAAGTCGAAGTTGATTTGCTGGAGCTGTGACAAAATTTGCTACTTTGAAAGGAATTACCAAGTTATTTTGGGTAATAATAATACTAAAAGAATTAGCACAGATACGTGTTAAACGTTTACTTAGGTTTCGAGAGTTTTCAAGTGCATAACTATATGCATCAATCTCTTCTTACGTAGATGAAGTGCGGTTGGTTCATTCTCTCGATTGAGGTGTTTTCAAGAATCATGAAAGGTTTGAACATAGATTGTAATCGTCAAGATACAAATGAGGTTTAAGATGAAATCAAGTGGCAAACTTGAAGAATTGTTTAGTTTCATATGTTATAATCAATATTTTAATTCATTTTAATTGTCCAATGTTGGTAGTCCACAGTTGATAGTCCACAGTTGACAGTCCAATAATTCATATATAGTTTAATATATAATATTCGAATTAATTAATACGTATCGTGACCCGTGTACATGTCTCAGACTCGATCACAACTCAAAGTATATATATTATTATAGAATCAACCTCAACCCTGTATAGAGAACTCGATCATTACTGCATATAGAGTGTCTATGGTAATTCCATATAATATATATATATATATATATATATATATATATATATATATATATATATATATATATATATATATATATATATATATATATATATATATATATATATATGCGTCGATATGATATGTCAAAACCTTGTATACGTGTCCCGTTATTTAAAGTGCGTAAAAATAAATAACAGAAATTAAATGACGATAAATAAAGTGCGTAAAGTAAATAACAGAAATTAAATGATGATAAATAAAATTGCGAGAATGTAAATTGCGAGAATTAAATTGCGATAAATAAAATGTAACCAGTTAGCTAGGAACAATTAGCTAGGAATAGTTAGCGTGGATTCTTAACAAAATTTCTCATAGTTAATTCGTTTGTTTCTAACAAATTTTATTTTGTCAAATGTTTTCTTCATTATGCCACTTGTTGGCTTCTGATAGGTCAAAATCTAAAAATGAAATTGAAGGAAAATGGTTATTCTGCTGTAAACGGATACGTATATCTGTGGATGTAGGATAGTAAATGACTGTTGAATCAGATTCGAAGAATGTACAGTATAACATGTTAATATGAAAGTTAAATATTTCCTCGAGTATTACCTACCCGTTAAAATATTTTCACCATTAACAGTTTGTACAAAAGAATTTTTAATTACAATCTTTATGAAAACATATATACATATATATTTTCTTCAGATGTAATCATAGATTTAATGAGTTAATATGATATTAAACTCATTTGATTTACCGTTAGAACAAGAATCTATAATCTCTAAAACATTAGAGATTACATAATCGTCATGTCGTACGAAGATAAATGATGTAGAACGATAAGTAGAACGATGATTATACTCGAGGTACAGAATGTGATGTCGAAGCTGGTGATGCGGATGTCGTTGCCGGTGGTACTAGGACTGTTGGTGCTGAGGCTGGTGATATTACTGGTGTTGGTGATACTGCTGGTGCTTGCAAATTGTGTACCGTGCTCTTTAAAGTTAACACTCGAGCTTGGAGTTCTTTAACTTCTTCTACTAACTCTGGTTGGTTATCAGTGTGAGGTAGAGGTCGGATATCTTCTCTAGTTCCATTAATGGTAGCCTCAAGACAAAAAATTCTTACAAAAAGGGTATAAATGGTGTTGCGAACAGGTTCGCCGGTGAGCGGGTCGAGTACTCCAAGGTTAGGTGGTAGATTCGGTTCATGATATGGAGTACCTTCTTCCCTTCTCCATAGGGTGAGTATGTCGCGAACCCACCCCCATTTTATCGAGTAATCACGCTAGTTGATTGGTTGGTGTGCTTCTGTCATGCTGTCTTCGGAGTCAGAGGAACGTGGTCGATTCGTAGAGGCCATCTTACGCGATCACAGAAAACATTTTTGGTATGAAGAGTTTAGTGACAGCAATTGATAGTTGGATGTATTCTCAATGCATAATATGCATAGATATATATAGTACCAGGATCCCTTAAATTACGAAAAAATTTAAGAGAGATATCAGGCAAGGTCTACAGTAACAGATACGCTAAGATATGAATTGTCAGATACGCTAAGATATGAATTTTGTCTATACACTATTCATGCAGTCAATGCAGTAAAACGTGTCTAGATTAAGAATAATGAGCAGGTAATTTCCTAAGGATGATAAGTAGATGATTTTCAACAAAAACGATAAGCAAAACTTTTGACATGCAGACACGGTAGAAGTCCAGACTCACTAATGCATCCTAACGACTTATCAGTTATACACACTAATGTAGACCTAGTTCGCTACGACCACCACTCTGATACCAACTGAAAGGACCCATCCTAATCCATCCGGACGAAGTCTATATCGATTATAAATGATTCACAACAGTTGATTACATCGCGAGGTACTTGACCTCTATATGATACATTTTACAAACATTGCATTCGTTTTTGAAAAGACAATCTTTCATTACATCGAAAGTTGATGGCAGGCATACCATTTCATAATATATCCAACTATAATTGACTTAATAATTATCTTGATGAACTCAACGACTCGAATGCAACGTCTTTTGAAATATGCCATGAATGACTCCAAGTAATATTTCTAAAATGAGCAAATGCACAGCGGAAGATTTCTTTCGTACCTGAGAATAAACATGCTTTCAAGTGTCAACCAAAAGGCTGGTGAGTTCATTAGTTTATCATAAATAATCATTTCATAATTTTAATAGACCACAAGATTTCAATTTTTCCATAAATATACATCTCATATCAGGCATTTCGTAAACTGCATAGAGATAAAAATCATTCATATGAATTGAACACCTGGTAACCGACGTTAACTTAATGCATAGAATATCCCCAAAACAGAACCGCTCGTCTGTATAATAATCTCGAAGTACTAAAGCATTCGTACCCCGAATGGGACTTGTCAAGGTCCATAGATCTATCTTTAGGATTCGCGTCAATCAGGGGCCATTTCCCTAAATTCTTAGGTTACCAGACTTGGAGGTCGATATTCAGTTTAATAATCCAACCATAGAATGTAGTTTTAAGTACTTGTGTCTATTCCGTAAAACATTTATAAAAGCAGCGCATGTATTCTCAGTCCCAAAAATATATATTGCAAAAGCATTTAAAAAGGGAGCAAATGAAACTCACCTAATGTATTTTGTAGTAAAAATACATATGACTATATTGAACAATGCAGGGTTGGCCTCGGATTCAAGAACCTATATCATTTGTATATTTATCAATACTCATAATCGTAATCGAATAAGTTTATATATATATATATATATATATATATATATATAAAACTTATTAATTATATCATTTTTACATTAATAATATATTTAGGTTTCATATAAAAAATACTTTGTTATGTTGTAGGTGTTAAATATATTTATGTATATATATTTCTTTTGTTTATCAAAACCGTAGTTCTAATTATACTAAGTTAATATTAGTAAAGATGAAAATAATGATAATAACATTATTAATATACTTATGTTAACAATAATAGTTCTACTATATATATAATTGATAATAATACTAATATTTATGAAAGTACTAATAACTCGTTTCACTTTTATAATAATATTATCAATGTTAGTCATAATCATAATATTTATAATAATACTAAAATCGTACGATTTATAATATTAATACTACTTATAACTATACAACTGATAATATTAATAATATTACTAGTGGTAATGATAATAATAGTAGTCATAATTATAATTTTTAATTATGTTAGTAAAAATAAATAATAACTTTTATTAGTAATAATGATAATAATAATAACTAATATTAACAATAATATTAATAATAATAATCATACTTATAATAATAATAATGTTAATACTAATAATTTCTAATTAATAATGCTAATAATAATAAAAATAACAATAATACTTAAATTAATAACAATAACTAATAATACATAACAATAATAATAACAATCATAATAATAACAATAACAATACTAATAATAATAATAATAACAACAACAACAACAACAATAATAATAATAATAATAATAATAATAATAATAATAATAATAATAATAATAATAATAATAATAGATAACAATAATAATAATAATAATAATAATAATAATAATAATAATAATAATAATAATAATAATAATAATAATAATAATAATAATTTTGTTATGAAAAACTACCTTAAAAGATATCTTAAAAAGAAAACTGTCACGAACGGGACTCGAACCCGAGACCTCCTGAATACCCTCAACACCCTACAACCATCAAACCAAATCAGTTTATCTGATATGTAATCCACTTCAATTACAATTATACCGTATTTGTTTCTGTTCCTCTCTTCTCCTTCTTCAAAAATGTAATCGACCAACATAAATCCTAACCATGACTAATTGATGAAATTAAGTGTTAAAATAGAAACACAAACAACTTGATTATGTGTGAGTTGAATGAATCAGAGGAGAAAAAAAAATGTATGCAACCAGACAGTTTTCGCGATGGAACACAAAACTCACACAATGATTTTGAGAATTTGATCATTTTAGATTATGAGTATAACATGAAAGACATCTCAAATCCTTTATAGAAACTTCTGAAATCCTCAATTTAACTGTAAATATAACAAATAACTTGAATTCGATCGAAGAACAATTGTTGACTTTTTTTGAAATATACTTTGACTCCGAAATTTGTTTTTGATATAAAGAATTGGAATTTGATATTTTGAAGATAGCTTTAGTATACAATTCCTAACGAAACTGCATTTATACATTTTGCAAATTTGATTCAAATTCGGATTTTGAAAATATGAAACAAGAACAGGGTACGTTCCTGGGTTTCTTTTAAAAAAAATATGTCTGACTAATTTAAGATAAATAAACAGAATATATAATGTATATTGAATAATAGAAGGTCGAATGAATTGATTAACACTGATATAGATCATTTATATAAAGGGCGTATGTATAAATTCTCAATCAGACAAGAGGAAGAGAAAAAAAATATAAATAAAAAAAATAAAAGAGACAACGATTTCTAACTGCTTTTGGATAGTTCATGTGACAGATTCCTGGATCGTACAATAATGGACTGAAGAAATCAATTAAGATCAATTTGAAAACAACTAAATAGATTCGTACCTCTTTATTTATATATAATTTATATAATTAATTTTTAATAATAAATAAATATATGAGTCATAATATTATTAATAATAATTATATTAATTATTATTATTAAGATACTTATAATAATAAATAAAAAATAATAATATTAATAATAAATAATGATATTAATAATAACCAAAATGATAATTAATAAGAATGATAATAATAATATTATTAATGACATAAATTATACATTGTATTATTTTCTAATAAATATAGTTATATTAGTACTAATAATAATAATAATGTTGATAAAGAAAATAATAACCAATAATCATAATAACTTAATATTATAATTTTTACTACTAATTTTAATGATAAATTAAATGTATTAACTTATACATTTTATTAAATAATTGTATACTGATATTAACACTATTATTAATAATGAAAGTAAATATAATAATATTGATATAACAATTTATACATATTGAATTTCATATATATATATATATATATATATATATATATATATATATATATATATATATATATATATATATATATATACTATATATTAAACTAATCTACAGATATCACAATTTATAATAAAAGTAATATAATAACTATATTTCAACTCATAATTAATATAATTATATTTTATTAATGATGTAATACCTATAATTACATATTTGAATATTTAGTATTTATGCATATTAGATATATTACAACGTACATATAATATTAATTGTATACAGAATTCATATATATATATATATATATATATATATATATATATATATATATATATATATATATATATTTTAATAATATCTCATAAATTTTTAAATTACTTTACATGTTTAAATCAAATGATTAAATGGTATTATATTAATACAATTTAATATACACACACACACACACACACACACACACACACACACACATATATATATATATATATATATATATATATATATATATATATATATATATATATATATATATATATATATATATATATATATATATATTTATTTATTTACATATTTATTTACATATTTATTTACATATTTATTTACACAATTGTTCGTGAATCGTCGGGATTAGTCAAAGGTCAAATGTATACATGAACACAGTTCAAAGTTTTTGAGACTTTAACATTACAGACTTTGCTTATCGTGTCAGAAACATATAAAGATTAAGCTTAAATTTGGTCGGAAATTCTCGGGTCATTACAGTGGTGGTGGTGGTGGTGGTGGTGGTGGTGGTAGTAGTAGTAGTAGTAGAATTAGTATTATTATTTATATTATTAGTATTATTATTATTTATATTATTTTTTAATATTATTAGTATTATTTGTTTTATTATTAGTATTATTATTTATTATTTATGACACCCGATATTTATTCCAACAAGAGACAACTTTTATTTCTAATACAATAAACTTTTACGATACATACGAAAGCATTTAGATTAATGGAACTAGTCTTATAAGATAACTGAAATAAAAATGACAATTCTCTGGGTGCCATCTGGTCTTATGATACCTCCTTCTTGAGCCAACTAGTGATGCCCTGAGATATACACGTATATGCATAAGCCTAAAGGCTTAGTGCTTGTGTTTGTGTACAAAATATCACACACAATATCTACTGATGATTATGCTGTAGTGACCCGAATTTTCCATGATTATTCCATGATTATATATTAAATGAAAACTATTTTTGCATGATTAAATGTTTCCAGCATGTTAAGCAATCAAACTAGTTAAGACTTGATTATTTAAAATGAGTTTCATGTAGACAATTGACCACGAACGTTAAAACTTGTTAAGACTATATGTTGATATATATATATATGGACATATATGTAACGATTATCGTTGTAACGACATTTTAAAGTATATATATCATATCAAGATATATTCATTGTTGGTGATTTGTGTCACCAATATGATTTAATTGTAATGAGATTAATTTGTTAACCAAAATAACCTTGTTAAATATCGAACAAATTTGGGGAAAGTGTGGAGTGCACAATTGTTTGAACTTATCTTGATTATGACGGGAGTTCGGGGGCAGCGCCCCGATAGTGGGGTCCAAGGGGTGGCAACCCCTGGCGGGGTCCAAGGGGCAGAGCCCCTGGCTGGAGTCGAGCTGCCAGGTCAGCTTGGGAATTTCCAGTAAACACTTAGGAACTAAATTTCAAGTAAACTAATCATCATCTTCATCAAAAATTACTTCAAGAATCAAGCTATAATCATCATAGGAAGAACACTTCAAGAACACTTCGAAAATCCTTTCAAGTTTGCTAGTTTACTTTTAATCATGCAAATCCATTCCAAGTAATCATCTAAGATCAAGAAACCTTTGTTAATTATAGCAGGTTATCTTTCTTATTCAAGGTAATTCTCATATCCAAACTTTGAAAATTTGATTCAATTTCTATAACTATAAACTATCTTGATTCGAGTAATAATCTTACTTGAAATTGTTTTCGTGTCATGATTCTGCTTCAAGAACTTCCAAGCCATCAAAGATCCATTCAAGTTCAAGATTATTTTTGTCATTTCTAGTAGGTTTACCTACTATACTTGAGGTAGTAATGATGTTCGTAACATCATTCGATTCATATATAAATAACTATCTTATTCGAAGATTTGAAAACGTAATCACTAGAACATAGTTTAGTTAATTCTAAACTTGTTCGCAAACAAAGTTAATCCTTCTGACTTGACTTTTAAAATCAACTAAACACATGTTATTTATCTATATGATATGCTAACTTAATGATTTAAAACCAGAAAACACGAAAAACATCGTAAAACCGGACATACGCCGTCGTAGTAACACCGCGGGCTGTTTTGGGTTTGATAATTAAAAACTATGATAAACTTTGATTTAAAAGTTGTTCTTCTGGGAAAATGATTTTTCTTATGAACATGAAACTATATCCAAAAATCAGGGTTAAACTCAAAGTGGAAGTATGTTTTTTCAAAATGGTCATCAAGACGTCGTTCTTTCGACTGAAATGACTACCTCTTACAAAAATGACTTGTAACTTATATTTCTGACTATAAACTTATACTTTTTCTGTTTAGATTCATAAAATAGAGTTCAATATGAAACCATAGCAATTTGATTCACTCAAAATGGATTTAAAACGAAGAAGTTATGGGTAAAACAAGATTGGATATTTTTTTATTGTTGTAGCTACGGGAAATATTGTAACAATTCTATACAAATCATATCCTAGCTAACTTATATTGTATTATACATGTATTCTAATATATTATGTAATCTTGGGATACCATAGACACGTATGCAAATGTTTTGACATATCATATCGACCCATGTATATATATTATTTGGAACAACCATAGACACTCTATATGCAGTAATGTTGGAGTTAGCTATACAGGGTTGAGGTTGATTCCAAAAATATATATGCTTTGAGTTGTGATCTAGCCTGAGACGTGTATACACTGGGTCGTGGATTGATCCAAGATAATATATATCGATTTATTTCTGTACATCTAACTATGGACAACTAGTTGTAGGTTATTAACGAGGACAGCTGACTTAATAAGCTTAAAACATTAAAACGTATTAAAAAAATGTTGTAAATATATTTTGAACATACTTTGATATATATGTACATATTTATTATAGGTTCGTGAATCGACCAGTGGCCAAGTCTTACTTCTCGACGAAGTAAAAATCTGTGAAAGTGAGTTATAGTCCCACTTTTAAAATCTAATGTTTTGGGATGAGAATACATGCAACTTTATAAATGTTTTACGAAATAGACACAAGTAAATGAAACTACATTATATGGGTGAACGATCGAAGTCTAATATGCCCCTTTTAACTTGGTAGCCTAAGAATTTGGGAACAGACCTCCAAATTGACGCGAATTCTAAAGATAGATCTATCGGGCCCAACAAGCCCCATTTTGGAATTTGGAATGCGAAATTATCGTGTTCGATGGGTGTCCCGGAATGATGGGGATATTCTATATGCATCATGTTAATGTCGGTTACCAGGTGTTCACCATATGAATGATTTTTATCTCTATGTATGGGATGTATTGAAATATGAAATCTTGTGGTCTATTATTATGATTTGATAATATATAGGTTAAACCTATAACTCACCAACATTTTTGTTGATGTTTTAAGCATGTTTATTCTCAGGTGATTATTAAGAGCTTCCGCTGTTGCATACTAAAATAAGGACAAGATTTGGAGTCCATGCTTGTATGATATTGTGTAAAAACTGCATTCAAAAAACTTATTTTTGATGTAATATATTCTTATTGTAAACCATTATGTAATGGTCGTGTGTAAACAGTATATTTTAGATTATCATTATTTGATAATCTACGTAATGCTTTTTAAACCTTTATCGATAAAATAAAGGTTATGCTTGTTTTGAAAAATGAATACAGTCTTTGAAAAATGTCTCATATAGAGGTCAAAACCTCGTGACGAAATCAATTAATATGGAACGTTTATAATCAATATGAACGGGACATTTCAGTTGGTATCAGAGCGTTGGTCTTAGAGAACCAGAAAATTGCATTAGTGTGTCTTACTGAGTTTGTTAGGATGCATTAGTGAGTCTGGACTTCGATCGTGTTTACTTTAAAAACGATTGTTTAACACTTTTTGTTGGAAACTATATATTATTAACATGTAAATATTATGTGATATATTAATCACTTAACGTGTTTGATATTGTGTGATAGATGTCTACCACTAGTACAAATCCCATCGACTCACCTAATAATAATGAAGAGTCGAATATACTTTGGAAAGATTCACAAATTCTCGAAGAGGAACCGGAAGAAGAGGAACCGGAAGAAGAGGAACCAGAAGAGGAGGAATCGGAAGAGGAGGAACCGGAAGAAGAAGAGGTTCCGGAGGAAGAAATATTGATACCTACAGTTAATCGTTTAAATAAAAGAAAATCCTCAACCAACAGACCAAAGTTAAAAATAGTCAATGGTGTTTCCGCCGAGGAAGAAAAATATTGGGAAGATTACCAATTTTCTGATGAATCGGATCCCGATGAGGATTCCGATGATGTTATAGAAATTACCTCGACCCAATTTAATATAGTAAAAGAAAATAATAAGGGAAAAGGTATAAAAATAGAGAAACCTGATTCTAACCCCGATGAGCTTTATATGTATCGGCAACATCCGTATTTCCTAAAGTGTAACAATAACCCGAGAACCTCTAAACTACCAGGTTTTTCTAAACCATTGTGGAAAACGACGGCTCGTATTAGAGGAACACCATATATCCCTAGAAAATTAGGAAAGCGAACCAAGTTTGAAGAAGAAGAAACCAGTGATTCAGATTAGATGGTTGTAATCATGTTGTGTATTATATGTATTGTAGTGTGCTTGTACTTTTATGTTCTATGTAAAATTGCTTGTATTGTTTGTTAATTATCTTTTACGAATCTAATCCTTGTCTATTTTACAGTATAAAAACAAAATGGACGTTAAGGGTAGACAACCGAATATTTTAGAAGACCTACCAGAGGATATGATTGAGGAAATCTTGTCTAGAGTCGGTCAGAATTCATCAGCACATCTAGTTACGGCGAAATTAACTTGTCAAACATTTGAAAGACTTTCCAGAAATGCCTTAGTTTATAAAAGGCTTTCCTTTGATAGGTTGGGTATATCACATTGGGGAGACCGTAAGTTACGCCGTGTTTTATTTAAAGCGTTAAATGCGGGGAACCCAAATGCAATTTTACGCTACAGGTTAAGAACCTATTTTGACTCAACATATCCCAACATAGGATTTCGTGAGTTAGAAAGAGCTTATAACATGCAACATAAAGAAGCATGTTATACTTACGGGTTAGTGATGTTCGCTTCTTACCAAAGTGAGAAAAAGAATATTGGGTTACAACTTTTAAATAAAACCTTCCCACAAGTGACAGGATTCAGTAGTTGGGGTGAGAAACAAGGTTTTTAGATTATTACGGGGCTGTTGGACATTACAAAACTCTCGTCCTTTTGACGACATTACAATATGCTGCCTAGCCAATGGTCATAACGGTTACTTTCCACAAGACCAAGGATGGGAATTCGTCTTAGTAAAACCTGAATGCATGACTTGTTTCTGGACTTATGAATTACATGTCTTTATTTCCTTTGCTGAACAACTTGCGTATTAACTAGTTTTATCTTCAAAACTGTTCTGTATCAAAGTGTACTATATTTCATGTTATATGCAATATAGCGAAGTTGTAAGTTTGAAGTATATTTGTATGTGATATATTATTAAAATCAGTTTTTCATATGGAATTGTAGTAGTTGAATTGTATATTAACTACTAAGTATGAACTTAATGGGTAGGTAGTACCCGAATTTAAACTTATAAAACGCTAATATGAAGAAAAAACTTTTATAAATAAGTTCATATAATGCTACGAGATACTATTGACTACTCTTAAATTCTATATGATTAACTTAATTCTTTTGGATATTTTTTTGAAGGAAATGGCACCGGCGACTCGTCAGAATTTGAACATGAGCGAGGAAGACTTTCGTGTTTTCCTTGCAGCAAACATAGCCGCAGTACAGGCTGCGATGCAAAATAACAATAACTCTGGATCTAGCAGTGGAACTAATTCCACAAGAAATCGTGTAGGATGCACCTAAAAAGAATTAACTGCCTGCAAACCTTTGGAATTTGATGGAACCGAAGGACCAATTGGATTGAAACGGTGGATTGAGAAAGTCAAATCAGTGTTTGCCATAAGTAAGTGTACTGAAGAGGACAAAGTTAAGTATTCTACGCATACCTTCATAGGTACTGCGTTAACGTGGTGGAACACCTATCTTAAATAGGTAGGACAAAATGCTGCTTACGCACTACCGTGGTCGGCATTCAAGAAATTGATGAACGAGCAGTACCGTCCTAGAAACAAAGTCAATAAGCTCAAGGCTGAACTTAGAGAGTTACGAAAACAAGGGTTTGACGTTACCACGTATGAACGACGATTCACAGAGTTGTGCCTATTGTGTCAGGGAGCGTTCGAAGATGAAGAAGAGAAGATCGACGCATTTGTAAACGGGTTATCAGTAAGGATTCAAGAAGATGTGAGTTCACACGAGCCCTCTTCCATACAAAAGGCAAGTAGAATGGCTCATAAACTCATAAATCAGATTGAGGGAAGAATTAAAGAGCAAGTGGCCGAAGAAGCCAACACGAAACAACTCAAGAGAAAGTGGGAAGAAACCAGTGACAAGGGTCACCAATACAACAACAACAACAATAACAATTACAACCACAACCGCAAAAACAATCGCAACAATAAACGCAATCCTAACAATAACTGCAACAAACGTCCCAACAACAACAACAACTACAAAAACCGTTCCAACAACAATAACAATCCCAACAACAACCTCAATAACAACAACGGCAACAAAAACCAAAAATGCCAAAGGTGTGAAGAGTACCACCAGAATGGGTTCTGCACGACATTTTGCACCAAGTGTAAAAGAACTGGCCATGGTGCAAAAAAGTGTGAGGTCTACGGACCAAAGTTTAACAGAACTAAAGGAACAAATAGTGGCGAAACAAGTAATGCCGCCTTTGTTTGTTATGGATGTGGAAAATCGGGCCACATTAGAAGTAATTGCCCTAGTCAGGGGAATACTAATGGGCAGGGCCACGGAAGAGTTTTCAATATTAATACGGCAGAAGCGCAGGAAGACCTGGAGCTTGTTACGGGTACGTTTCTTATTGATAATAAATCTGCTTATGTTTTATTTGATTCGGGTGCGGATAGAAGCTATATGAGTAGAGATTTTTGTGCTAAGTTAAGTTGCCCATTGACGCCTTTGGATAGTAAATTTTTACTCGAATTAGCAAACGGTAAATTAATTTCAGCAGATAATATATGTCGGGATAGAGAAATTAAACTGGGTGATGAAACGTTTAAGATTGATTTAATACCAGTCGAGTTAGGGAGTTTTGATGTAATAATTGGCATGGACTGGTTGAAGAAGGTGTGAGCAGAGGCCGTTTGTTACAAAAATACGATTCGCATTATGCGTGAAAAGGGAAAACCTTTAATGGTGTACGGAGAAAAGAACAATATGAAATTAAATCTTATTAGTAGTTTGAAGGCGCAAAAACTAATAAGAAAAGGTTGTTACGTCATTCTAGCACACATCAAGGAAGTTAAACCTGAAGAAAAGAACATCAGTGATGTTCCCGTCGCAAAAGAATTTCCCGATGTATTTTCAAAAGAATTACCAGGATTACCCCCACATCGATCCGTTGAATTTCAAATAGACCTTGTACCAGGAGCTGCACCAATAGCTCGTGCTCCATACAGACTTGCACCCAGCGAAATGAAGGAACTTCAGAGCCAATTACAAGAACTTTTAGAGCGTGGTTTCATTCGACCAAGCACATCACCGTGGGGAGCTCCTATTTTGTTTGTTAAGAAGAAGGATGGTACATTTAGGTTGTGTATCGACTACCGAGAGTTGAACAAACTTACCATCAAGAACCGCTACCCGCTACCAAGAATCGACGACTTATTTGATCAACTACAAGGCTCGTCAGTTTATTCGAAGATTGATTTACGTTCTGGGTATCATCAAATGCGGGTGAAGGAGGATGATATTCCAAAGACTGCTTTTAGGACGCGTTACGGTCATTACGAGTTTATGGTTATGCCATTTGGGTTGACTAACGCACCAGCTGTGTTCATGGACCTCATGAACCGAGTGTGTGGACCATACCTTGACAAGTTTGTCATTGTTTTCATTGATGACATACTTATTTACTCAAAGAATGACTAAGAGCACGAAGAACATTTGAGAAAAGTGCTAGAGTTGTTGAGGAAAGAAAAACTGTACGCTAAGTTTTCAAAGTGTGCATTTTGGTTGGAAGAAGTTCAATTCCTTAGTCACATAGTGAACAAAGAAGGTATTCAAGTGGATCCGGCCAAGATTGAAACCATTGAAAAGTGGGAAACTCCGAAAACTCTATATACGCCAATTTTTAGGACTAGCTGGTTACTACAGCAGATTCATCCAAGATTTTTCCAAAATAGCAAAACCCTTGACTGCATTAACGCATAAAGGGAAGAAATTTGAGTGGAAAGATGAACAAGAGAAAGCGCTTCAATTGTTAAAGAAAAAGTTAACTACGGCACCTATCTTGTCATTACCTGAAGGGAATGATGATTTTGTGATATATTGTGATGCCTCAAAGAAAGGTCTCAGGTTGTGTATTAATGCAACGAACGAAAGTAATTGCTTATACGTCTAGACAATTGAAGATTCACGAACAGAATTATACGGCGCATGATTTGGAATTAGGCGCGGTTGTTTTTGCATTAAAGACTTGGAGGCACTACTTATATGGGGTCAAAAGTATTATATATACCGACCAAAAAAGTCTTCAACACATATTTAATCAGAAATAACTGAACATGAGGCAGCGCAGGTGGATTGAATTGTTAAATGATTACGACTTTGAGATTCGTTACCACCCGGGGAAGGCAAATGTGGTAGCCGATGCCTTGAGCAGAAAGGACAGAGAACCCATTCGAGTAAAAGCTATGAATATAATGATTCACAATAACCTTACTACTCAAATAAAGGAGACGTAACAAGGAGTTTTAAAAGAGAGAAATTTAAAGGATGAAATACCCAAAGGATCGGAGAAGCATCTTAATATTCGGGAAGACGGAACCCGGTATAGGGCTGAAAGGATTTGGGTACCAAAATTTGGAGATATGAGAGAAATGGTACTTAGAGAAGCTCATAAAACCAGATACTCAATACATCCTGTAACGGGGAAGATGTACAAGGATCTCAAGAAATATTTTTGGTGGTCGGGTATGAAAACCGATGTTGCTAAATACGTAGGAGAGTGTTTGACGTGTTCTAAGGTCAAAGCGGAGTATCAGAAACCATCAGGTTTACTTCAACAACCCGAAATCCCAGAATGGAAATGGGAAAACATTACCATGGATTTCATCACTAAATTGCCAAGGACTGCAAGTGGTTTTGATACTATTTGGGTAATAGTTGATCGTCTCACCAAATCAGCACACTTTCTGCCAATAAGAGAAGATGACAAGATGGAGAAGTTAGCACGATTGTATTTGAAGGAAGTCGTCTCCAGACATGGAATACCAATCTCTATTATCTCTGATAGGGATGGCAGATTTATTTCAAGATTCTGACAGACATTACAGCAAGCATTAGGAACTCGTCTAGACATGAGTACTGCCTATCATCCACAAACTGATGGGCAGAGTGAAAGGATGATACAAACGCTTGAAGACATGCTACGAGCATGTGTTATTGATTTTGGAAACAGTTGGGATCGACACTTACCGTTAGCAGAATTTTCCGACAACAACAGCAACCATTCAAGCATTGAGATGGCGCCGTTTGAAGCACTTTATGGTAGAAAGTGCAGGTCTCTGATTTTTTGGAGTGAAGTGGGGGATAGAAAGATTACGGGTCCGGAGATAATATAAGAAACTACCGAGAAGATCATCCAAATTCAACAACTGTTGAAAACCGCCCAGAGTAGACAAAAGAGCTACGCTGACATTAAAAAAAAAGATATAGAATTTGAAATTGTAGAGATGGTCATGCTTATAGTTGCACCTTGGAAAAGCGTTGTTCGATTTGGTAAACGAGGGAAATTAAACCCAAGGTATATTGGACCATTCAAGGTTATTGATCGTGTCGGACCAGTAGCTTACCGACTTGAGTTACCTCAAACAACTCGCGGCTGTACATAACACTTTCCACGTCTCGAATTTGAAGAAATGTTTTGCTAAAGAAGATCTCACTATTCCGTTAGACGAAATCCAAATCAACGAAAAACTTCAATTTATCGAAGAACCAATCGAAATAATGGATCGTGAGGTTAAAAGACTTAAGCAAAACAAGATACCAATTGTTAAGGTTCGATAGAATGCTCGTAGAGGACCTGAGTTCACCTGGGAATGAGAAGATCAGATGAAGAAGAAATACCCGCACTTATTTCCAGAAGATGTGTCAACACTTCCAACAGCTCGAAATTTCGGGACGAAATTTATTTAACAGGTAGGTACTGTAGTGACCCGAATTTTCCATGATTATTCCATGATTATATATTAAATGAAAACTATTTTTGCATGATTAAATGTTTCCAACATGTTAAGCAATCAAACTTGTTAAGACTTGATTATTTGAAATGAGTTTCATGTAGACAATTGACCACCCAAGTTGACCGGCGATTCACGTACGGTAAAACTTGTAAAAACTATATGTTGATATATATATATATATATATATATATATATATATATATATATATATATATATATATATATATATATGGACATATATATAACGATTATCGTTGTAATGACATTTTAAAGTATATATCATATCAAGATATATTCATTGTTGGTGATTTGTGTCACCAATATGATTTAATTGTAATGGGATTAATTTGTTAACCAAAATAACCTTGTTAAATATCGAACAAGTTTGGGGAAAGTGTGGAGTGCACAATTGTTTGAACTTATCTTGATTATGACGGGGGTTCTGGGGCAGCGCCCCGATAGTGGGGTCCAAGGGGTGGCAACCCCTGGCGGGGTCCAAGGGGCAGAGCCCCTGGATGGGATTCCACTCTTGATTATGTCATGCATGACTAATCAAATTTAACTTCTACCATGAACTAGTCAACTAACTAGAGCTCCTTTTAACCCCACTCACCACTCATCATTCATCACTCACCAATCAATCCATTTCACTTCCAATTCTCTTTCTAATTCTCTCTAAACACACACACACACACACTTAGGAACGAAATTTCCAGTAAACTAATCATTATCTTCATCAAAAATTATTTCAAGAATCAAGCTATAATCATCATAGGAAGAACACTTCAAGAACACTTCGAAAATCCTTTCAAGTTTGCTAGTTTACTTTTAATCGTGCAAATTCATTCCAAGTAATCATCTAAGATAAAGAAACCTTTGTTAATTACAGCAGGTTATCTTTCTTATTCAAGGTAATTCTCATATCCAAACTTTAAAACTTTGATTCGATTTCTATAACTATAAACTATCTTGATTCGAGTAATAATCTTACTTGAAATTGTTTTCGTGTCATGATTCTGCTTCAAGAACTCCCAAGCCATCAAAGATCCATTCAAGCTCAAGATTATTTTTGTCATTTCCAGTAGTTTACCTACTATACTTGAGGTAGTAATGATGTTCGTAACATCATTCGATTCATATATAAATAACTATCTTATTCGAAGATTTGAAAACGTAATCACTAGAACATAGTTTAGTTAATTCTAAACTTGTTCGCAAACAAAGTTAATCCTTCTAACTTGACTTTTAAAATCAACTAAAAACATGTTCTATATCTATATGATATGCTAACTTAATGATTTAAAACCGGAAAACACGAAAAACACCGTAAAACCGGACATACGCCATCGTAGTAACACCGCGGGCTGTTTTGGGTTTGATAATTAAAAACTATGATAAACTTTGATTTAAAAGTTGTTCTTCTGGGAAAATGATTTTTATTATGAACATGAAACTATATCCAAAAATCATGGTTAAACTCAAAGTGGAAGTATGGTTTTTCAAAATGGTCATCAAGACGTAGTTCTTTCGACTGAAATGACTACCTCTTACAAAAATGACTTGTAACTTATATTTCTGACTATAAACTTATACTTTTTCTGTTTAGATTCATAAAATAGAGTTCAATATGAAACAATAGCAATTTGATTCACTCAAAACAGATTTAAAACGAAGAAGTTATGGGTAAAACAAGATTGGATATTTTTTGATTGTTGTAGCTACGGGAAATATTGTAACAATTCTATACAAATCATATCCTAGCTAACTTATATTGTATTATACATGTATTCTAATATATTATGTAATCTTGAGATACCATAGACACGTATGCAAATGTTTTGACATATCATATCGACCCATGTATATATATATTATTTGGAACAACCATAGACACTCTATATGCAGTAATGTTGGAGTTAGCTATACAGGGTTGAGGTTGATTCCAAAAATATATATGCCTTGAGTTGTGATCTAGCCTGAGACGTGTATACACTGGGTCGTGGATTGATCCAAGATAATATATATCGATTTATTTCTGTACATCTAACTATGGACAACTAGTTGTAGGTTATTAACGAGGACAGCTGACTTAATAAGCTTAAAACATTAAAATGTATTAAAAAAATGTTGTAAATATATTTTGAACATACTTTGATATATATGTACATATTTGTTATAGGTTCGTGAATCGACCAGTGGCCAAGTCTTACTTCTCAACGAAGTAAAAATATGTGAAAGTGAGTTATAGTCCCACTTTTAAAATCTAATGTTTTGGCATGAGAATACATGCAACTTTATAAATGTTTTACGAAATAGACACAAGTAAATGAAACTACATTATATGGGTGAATGATCGAAGCCGAATATGCCCCTTTTAACTTGGTAGCCTAAGAATTTGGGAACAGACCCCCAAATTAACGCGAATCCTAAAGATAGATCTATCGGGCCCAACAAGCCCCATTCTGGAATTTGGAATGCTTTAGTACTTCGAAATTATCATGTCCGATGGGTGTCCCGGAATGATGAGGATATTCTATATGCATCATGTTAATGTCAGTTACCAGGTGTTCACCATATGAATGATTTTTATCTCTATGTATGGGATGTATTGAAATATGAAATCTTGTGGTCTATTATTATGATTTGATAATATATAGGTTAAACCTATAACTCACCAACATTTTTGTTGACATTTTAAGCATGTTTATTCTCAGGTGATCATTAAGAGCTTCCGCTGTTGCATACTAAAATAAGGATAAGATTTGGAGTCCATGCTTGTATGATATTGTGTAAAAACTGCATTCAAAAAACTTATTTTTGATGTAATATATTCTTATTGTAAACCATTATGTAATGGTCGTGTGTAAACAGTATATTTTAGATTATCATTATTTGATAATCTACGTAATGCTTTTTAAACCTTTATCGATAAAATAAAGGTTATGCTTGTTTTAAAAAATGAATGCAGTCTTTGAAAAACGTCTCATATAGAGGTCAAAACCTCGCGACGAAATCAATTAATATGGAACGTTTATAATCAATATGAACGGGACATTTCATATGCAATATATAAAATAAAGTGAGATCTCTGTCGATATGGTTAGCCAGTTTTCCTGCATCGGTTTTGTACAACAAGTGGCCGCTTGTGTACTAGTCGTGCCTTTATTTATATATGTGAGCCTACGTTTCAGCTTTTATGTCCTTACAAATATTTATAAGCCAACGACCGTTACGTTTCAACTACTGGCTAACCGTCGACTAACACGATATATCCAAAAATTATTGTGCATGCTATTAAAATGCAATTAATCAGCTAACCAAGTTATCACGTACTATATCGCGTATATCCCAGTTTTTAAAATAACACGAAACTCACCTTGGTAGTTTAGGATGTGATTGTTGGTTCAACCTATACACATAAATAGATAACTTAATTATTGTAGGTTAAAATTTATAACATAAATTGTTAATCGTTAACTATGTGTTATTACCTCCAATTGTTAATACTTTAATCAATATATTAAGTATCCCAACTTTGTATTACTTTTTACGTAATTATCATAATCATAAATATAAATATTATACTCTCTGTAATCTATATGAATAATAAATCAAAAATAACTATAACTAAGACCTTATTATTGTATTTCAATAATTAACCAATGTGTAAGTAACTAGAGGGGGTGAATAGTTATTTAATACGTTTTTAACACCTTTTAGATTGATCACCAAATTCGATTAATTATGATCAACCAATTCAACTTAAACTTGATGTGTGTAGTGTTTATGTTCAAAATGATGAATGAAGTAATGTAAAGAATATAGACACAAGGATTTATAGTGGTTCGGGTGGATGTTAACTAATCCACCTTAATCCACTTCCCGATTACACTAATCGGGATTTGTTGCTTCACTAAGCACTTTTCTCCAAACCCGGTGGAGATCCGATTTACAAGTCTTCAATTTCTTTGGTAGACAACAAACCTAATCTTCCTATCCATTTGAAAGATCAACTCCAACCTAGATCAACTTGTCTTTACCTTGGACAAGTATTAATCTCCAAATGAGATTAATCAACTTTCTAGGTCCCTTTAAGGAAGTAGATCACTAAGCTAGCATGTGCTTCTACTAATTGAAGTTACAAGACTTATACACTTTGAAATGATGATCCTAAGACTATACTAGGACATACATTACACTAAGTAAAATCACAATATTAATGATTTTGATTAGTAAGTTTACAACAACCAAATTCTATATCTATAAGATCATATAATCTTCTCTTGCTTGATCACATTTGAGTAGTAATTAGAGCCCTTATCTCTGAAAATAAGCTTTTAAAATATGCAAGGGGGTCAACTTCAAATGCTCTTCAATGCTTGCCTTTTATAGTAGGATTCAAAAAATAGCCGTTGACACACGGTTGCCAGCACGGTCGACCGTGGTTCGACCGTGCGTACTCCAGTCAAAATGTGTATCCATTGTATAGCCGTTTAACTTAAATTTGAACACCACATTTTGGCACCTTTACTCCATCTAGCACCTGCAAAAGAAACCTAACATCCTATACAAGTACTATATGCATTAAGTGTGTGAGATTTGGTCTTATTGAGTGAAAGTGACATAACACTCCAATAGTGGTAAACCCAACATTCTTAAAGAAGTGTCTTGATTGATATTTTGGGAAATCTCAGTTTGGTCAAGACTTAGTTAGTCACATTAATGCATTTAGTTCAATTCTAAAGACTAGTCAATATGTTATTAACTTTCTATTTTCAATTAATCACAAGTCATGTTCATTTTAAGATTAGGTAGAGATTATTGAAATATGTCTTTCTAAGATAATCATCAAGTGTGTAGAGACATCAAAGTTAAGTCATACTTGAATAAGCAATCAAAACTTGTTACTTAGACAAGACCAAATAAACAATTGACCATAATTCCATTGTGAACCATTTTACACTTAATTTATTGGAGTACGCTAGTTACTTGAATCCTAGTATTCTAACTAGTAAGCACATAGCAAGCATATTAGTTAAGTTGACAAATTTATGAGTATTAAACATATTAGCAAGTAGCAAGTAATACTCACACATAGCAAGAGATAATTACTCTAAGATCAATCATATGGATATTTGCACAACTTGTAATTTAAGCTTTTAGCAAGCTTACTTGCAATATAAGATATTGCATGATTAATGTGTAAGCACACATTAATGTCCAACACATGCACAAGGGAAGAGCAATCTCTAGTTGGGACTTGGTGAGCATCCTAAATGTATCTAAGTGTATTTTAGGATTACAAGTCTTTACTAGTTACACTTGAAAGCACTGTTCTTCATTTAGCCTTAATTAATCACTAAGTCATCATTGGCTTAAGTGTGTTGGTACTTGATGATCATACTAAGGATGTCTAGATAAGATTTAAGATCACAAGTTGTTGTTTAACACTTATGTGTTATGCCTAATCTTGGTTAATTTGTCATTAAGATATCATTAGGCGTAATTAACCACAATTAGAGTTTTTACAACCAAAACTCAATTGAGTATGGAGAAGGCATCTATTCTAAGCATGTTGAGAAAGGTTTCATGAATTATAGATATCGGGAACTAGTCAAACTTTATTTGGTTAAAAGTGGTGACAGAGAAAACTGCGGTCGCACTACGGTTGACCGTGGTGGCGACCGTGCAACTTGTTTTCATAAAACTGCGTTGCAATTCAGTTTGGGGTTCTACAGCTGGCTATGCGATCGACCGTACCTTGACCGTGTACTTTACTGATCTTTAATTCTATTCTATAAGCTATGTTTGACTTGGTCATTTGCAAGATAAAGTATGGATTAGTGACCTTGCATTTTTTATGTTAAGATTTCGGTCATCACTTATGCGTATGTATGTGTCATCATCAAAACATATTCTTTAGTTAATCATCATACTTAACTTTGTCATTTAGTTCATTAACCAACATTCAACCAACACAATGATTCAATAATAATCATCTATACCTATATAATCATATTAATTATTACTTTAAAAATCTTATCATATAATTACTACCTTACTCCTTTCAAGTGTAATATGCGTAATGTTGCCGAATTAAAGTACGATATTAGCTTGTTCAACTATTTAAATTACTTGATAAAATGGCATAAAATCTTTAGTTTCCAAAACCATATTCGGAAGTAACATAATGCAATATTGCCAATAATATCTATAAGGCATTAAAAATCAATAAAGCTTCTCTTTTTCGGAGGAATCGGTGATCGATATACTAGTATTTGTTGCTCTATATATATATATATATATATATATATATATATATATATATATATATATATATATATATATACCCACTTTAGTACCTTTGTGTGTTTAGAAAAATATATATACTACTTATAGAGTAATAAATATAAATATAAATATAATAATAATTACAAATGATAATATAGTGGATTAATGATAATATAATAATAATAATAATAATAATAATAATAATAATAATAATAATAATAATAATAATAATAATAATAATAATAATAATAATAATAATAAGTATGATTAATGTTATCCCCCTATAACAATTTTGAAACATGACTTGTAAAATATTTATATTTTTAGTTTAATACTTAAAGATGATAATAACAATTAGCACTAACGTACCATGATAATATAGTGATAACATGTTTTACGGAGTATACTGTTTATAATTTAATAATAATATTTAGTGAGGATAATAACAAACTCATGATTTATAGCAATAAGAATAGTGACTGCGTATACATACTACGTATAACTTTATTATAACATCCTAATAATTATTTACATATAAGTTATTTTGTATATACTCTAGTATTTAATTAATGTTATATATATATGTATATACACACACACACACATTTACATACATATATTAAAATTTGGTTTCAGAAAGTGTGAATGCCACACTTCTACACCCTCCAACGCATTATGTGATAAAGGCCGCGTACTTTTAATTGTGCATTACCATATTACCACTTTAATTTAGAGTGTGGTGTCTTAATATATTGCCATCTGTCTATTTAATCTGATGAGTAGCAAGTAAAATAGCAACCAATGCAAGCCACGTCCAAACGAAATCATTGTTACCTATATTATAGCATTGGTGACTAACTACTTCTTGAATAATATAAATAGGAAGTTCCTTTAACATTAATAAATCACACTTCACAAAAGTTACTCTTAAACTTTCAACCTGACACCATCACCTGCGCGCCAGTAGAATTCAAGGTAACCTATTTGTCATCTATTATTAGTTAAAGACCCGCGATTTCGCGGGTTTTATGAAATGATAGAATTTGATAAAGTATTTGTTAGGTTGATTAAAAAGCAAACAATATTAGATAAACCACAAAGGGCTGTGATATACTCTATTCAATAACATAATTAGACCTCATAATACGTTGCACATATCTAACCATCAAAGGGTTGTAATAAGAAATGCTTATGAGTAAAAAGTACATACGAAGCTGAAATTAAACGATTTTTTTTATCATGGATGAAAATACTAAATAGATATATATATATATATATATGTATATATATATATATATGTATATATATATATATATATATATATATATATATATATATATATATATATATATATATATATATATATATATATATATATATATATATATATATATATATATATATATATATATATATATATATATAACTATTTCATTAGCAAGAGCGTCACAAGAATTGACCCATTATATAGGCTTATGAATTCGCGGAGATTTTTGAGGGGTAAATCACCATTGACTTGTATAATATTTGTTAAATTTATAATAAACTGATTCAGTTGCAATATTAGTGTTACCAGACTTATAATCAATGTAGGTTTTTTGAACCTAAAAATAATACATATAAAATAAAATTGAAAGTCTAACGCTGTAAAAAAGGCTAACATCCATTTCGCCAGAAAAAGATCCGCGAATTGGTTAAAACAATTGTTGTCATAAAGTAAAACATAAGGTTTCATGTATTCGTATCTTTTCTTCGATTTCGGAGTATATGATATGCAATAGACATGAAAAAGAATATGATACACTTTAAACATATCTTTTTTTGGTGTCATGTGGCGGCTTGCATACCAGGTACCTGCATACAGTAAGTGGTAATAAATACTTATCAACATACTGTACTACTACGAAATTTACACAATAATATTAATGGGTCGTGCGTTGCACCGGTATTTTGTTAACAATTGCTAATAGGTTAACAACACAAATTACTTGACATTAAAGTTGTAATAAGGGTAAACGCAACCAATACTTTTATAAAATTGCTTGTAGATGGTAAGTATATGTATTACAACATCTTCTGCCTTTTGGCATCTGCCTTTTGACATCTGCTTTTGTTTCTGATGTTAGATACATTAATAATCAGGTACTATTGTTGGTATATTTGCTTCATCATGTTGCAGAGAAATTGAATGTAAATGGCTAGAACCATAAAAGAGTAAAAAATAGTGTAATAGTTATATAAGCCCTGATATTCACTCCGATGTATACACTTTTTCTTCTTACTATGGAAAAGTTAAAAACAAAACTATGAGTAACTTAATGACTTAAAAGATCATTAACAATATTTTTTTTTCCAACTTTTTTATGACTTTTCTGGTAGTATGATAAATGGCATTATAACAATAGAGATAACTAACTCTGATATTAGTAACGGGAGTTTGGCTGAGTTGTAAAATAACACTATTCAAATGAATAAACTTACCCAAATAACCCTAAAAACACAAATTAATAAGCATTCTCAATAAACACTTATTTTCTTTTCTTAAAAAAGTTTCCACTCATACTTGTTGATCTGATGGCCAAACATAATTTGTTTGAATCTAAATACTATACTGACATTAATGAGGTATATATATATATATATATATATATATATATATATATATATATATATATATATATATATATAAGATGTGCATATTATGTTAGTGTCCTTTGCTTTTCTCCTGTTATATGCTAGGACGGGTACCCTAGTAGCAATTGCAATTAAATGTGGAGTACTTATAAGTGGTGAGAATTCGATGTTCCTTTATCTCCACCCTTGAAACACTACACCGTCTTCTAATTCTATTTGTAGCTGATCAAACTCTTGAAGTGCAGTCCAATATTACCCCTTGATCAGTTCCCTAGCTAAATCTATTTCCATGTATAATCTGTAATTGAGATCTCCAAACTAAAATTACTAGCTATTTCACAAAACAATAAATATTAGAAGAATGCTAACATAGATGACAAAATGGGCGAGTCGAGTAAATATGTTATATTAGGATGATTTAAAACACTCTAACTTTAACATGTTTATAACTAATTCATATGACAAATAAGCCTAATAATTTTTTTTATCATTCCAATGGTAATTTACGAATTTCATGATAAGGCATTACAAAATACACTTTGTGCAACTTGTGATAAGTTGACATGTTTCCCCGTTCTCTTATATGAATATATACATGTTCAAGGGGTAATTCGCTTGATTGCTTTCTATGATTTAATTTTCAGACTCTTTTTCACCTTAAACTGTAATGTAGACTTACTGGCTTCTTGAGATGATGTCCCTGATCCCGCAGATACACATACACAACGCTGAGCGTACATCAACGAATCATAGCAAAGAATGTAACCAAGTCAAACCAACTCAACACATAAATAATTATAGTAAAAATACATCATAATATACAGATTACAGATTTAATTAGTAAAACCAATGTACAGATTACAGATCACATATGATAATATTAGGTAATCCTAACCTAAACACTAAACACTATAATCTAAACCTAAACACCCTAAAATCTAAACCTTACACCCTAAAATCTAAACCCTACACCTTGAACCCTAAATTCTTCTAAATCTTTTGATTTAAAAACTAAATCTAAACCCTAACTCTAAACCTTAAGCCCTAAAATCTAAAGCCTAGAATTTAAACCCTAAACCTTAACCTACACTCTAAATCTAAACCCAAAGCCATAAACACTAAAATCTAAACCCTAAACCCTAAATCTAAACCTTAAACCCTAAACCTAAACTCTAAACCCTAAATCTAAAACCTAAACCCCAAAAATTCTAAACACTAAACCCTAAACCCTAAGCCCTAAAATATAAACCCTAAACCCTAGAATCTAAACCTTAAACCTAAACCCTAAATCTAAACCCTATACCCTAAAATTTAAAACCCAAATACAAAATCTAAACCCATAATCCCAAACCTAAACTCTAAACCCTAAACCCTAACCTAAACCTTAATCTAAACCCAAAATCTAAACCCAAAACCCTAACCTTAAACCTTAATCTAAACCCTAAACCCTAAATCTAAACCCAAAACCATAAACCTAAACTCTAAACCCTAAAAACTCTAAACCCCAACCCTAAACCATAAGCCCCAAAATATAAACCATAAACCCTAGAATCTAAACCTAAAACCCTACACCCTAGAATCTAAACCCTAAACATTAAATCTAAACCCAAAACCTAAACTTTAAACCTTAACATTTAAACCATAAACCATAAATCTAAACCCTAACCTAAACCTTAACCTAAACCCTAAACGCTAAATCTAAACCCTAAACCTAAACTCTAAACCCTACACCTTAAACCCTGAACCCTAACCTAAACCCTAAAAACTCTAAACCCTAACCCTAAACCCTAAAATATAAACCCTAAACCCTATAATCTAAACTCTAAACCCTAAATCTAAACCCAAAACCCTACATATTGCAATAAATTACTTTCAATGATAACACAAATAAATAATATAACATTTCAAATGTTTAAAAATATAAATATAAAACCACCCATATTGACACATAATAAGAATCTTAACGTAATATATTACCTACTTAACTAAATATAAATTCGCCCTTACTGACACCTATAATGAGAATTTTAACGTAATCCTTGAATGCATGTAAACTCTTCGGAACCAAATTTATAACTACATGTAAAAGCACGTATATTTATATTTTACAGTATGTTGTTATTAAATTAAAGGTTACACATAGCTAATTCACGAAAGCATTGTATGCTCATTTGTCCCTTGCCCATTGTCTTTGGTCTTTTTTTTCTTGGAATCCTTGTCAGGATTATCTGTGATTATTATTTATTTGTGTTATAGATGTCTTTATAAAGCTTAAAATAACTAATTTACACAAAAATTAATGATAAAATTCCAGCAGAGGAGCCGTTTATCACGATATAAATAGCTATTGACTATACATTACAATTTAGGTAATTTAAATTCAAGAGTGAAAAATATTCAATTGAACAATATAATGAACGCAAACTCATTTGTTATTGTTATCATCATTGTTATACATGTTAAGCTCTTAATCGAAAGTATAAAACAGCTAAAGCTTAAAATAAAAGAATCGTTGATTAAAAATATAATACCAACCGGTTATTTTTTGAAATTGTAATCTGCTTTTTCATGTAGCGAATTGTTGATTGAATCTTTTACCCATTCTACTCCAGGTTTCAATGATCCTTGCAAACCTAATTTGTAACACTTGTTGTACTAAAACATAATTGAATTAATAGCCAATATAAAATTAAATTTCATAACATAATTAACATTATTATATTATTATACATGTTCAATATCATGTTTATTTCAGTCCATAACCAGAATTAGTAATTTCTTGTTCAATCCATATGTTAACCCCTAATTCATAAAAAGAAAATAACACAACAGATGATTGATTATATGTGAAAGAAGATAAGATAATCAATATTATTATACCTGTTCAATAGCTCCTTAACAGTACTATCATCAACATAATTTAACGAATTAATTTCGAAACCAATACATAATTCGATCAATAGCACTAACTTTTTGTTAAAAGAAGATGTATTTTCAATATTGAATTGGAGTATCGAATATGCGAGTATGGTAACGTGTCGTCTTCTTCTAGGTTTTATGAATTGTGTTTGTAGGAGTGTTATAGGAAAATAAGACCGTGATTTTTTTGGGTGGAAGGGTATTTTAGGAATGAAGCGTATTTAAAATTGATTTATTAGCTAATTTTTTAGTGGATTATTAAGGACCATTTGATTAAGGGGTATTTGTAGCGACCCCGACAAATCGTCAAGTGACGGCATCGTCTACGTATGGTCCCATTACATGGTTATAAGTATTTATAACAAAGTTTGACCGAAAATATGTCGCATACATTTCATAAAGGATGTTTCAATGTTTACAAAAGTAATTCCCAAGACAAGTACATAACAAAAGTTATTGTTCATATGAAACACGTGTGACATAGTTTAAAATAGCCAAAAAGACGCTCCACGTATGCAAGTATACACGACATCCAATGCAAGTATCAAAAAGTATGTGCGGAAGCATGTATCACCTAAGTTCAAGGACCTGAGAAAAACATAGAGAATCTGTCAACGAAAACGTTGGTGAAATCATAGGTTTAAATAAGTAAATGAGTAAAAGCAAGCTGAACCACAAGAGTTGCAATATTGATAAAGTCATAGTACATTCTAAAAGTTAATATTCACGAGCACCCAATTATCAAAGCTTAACATTCCGTCCGTTGAATACCCCATAAATTAGTGCTAGAACAACACTGTTTCCCGAAAATATATTTCATCCGTAGACGGTAGCGAACCGTCAAAGATGAGGGTTGTCAACCCATATGGCCATATAACATAAGTTCTCGCTTACACCATCTGATGTAACTAATGATAATCGGATTGAGGATTTTCGTTCTAAACTCGTATGTAGAATGTTTGTTTTCCCGTTCTTGTGTTCACTTAGTTCAAAAGAATCGTTTATGTTTTCTCATCCCAAAAGTAAGTTTAAAAGAGTAAAAGTGGGACTATGATCTCACCTTGTATGCACGAACCAAAAAGTACTTCGACAAGTAAACGTGCAAGAAACAATGCTAGTCTTGACCTAAACAAATAGGTTGTATCAATAACGATAGTCACGAAGGGTCAAAGATGTTCAATTAGTCCTATGGCTCGTTACGACTCGATTAATATAGCACGTGGATCAATTTGTCAAGTTTCATGCATGACACAAGTAGTTAAGCATGTTAGAACGATTGTATAATCGTTTGGTTAAGTTTGACTAAAAGTCAAACTTGGTCAAAGTCAAAGTCAACGGGGTCGGGTCGGGTGTCCGACAATTTTCTCATGATGAGAAGTCATATACGAGCATAATAGTCAAGTTTCATGGTAAACGGGGTTATAGTAAAGCGGGAAACATTTTTGTGACATGAAAAACAAAGACAAAATGAGCTAGGCAGTATGCGCGGCGCGCTATGGGTTGCGCGGCGCGCACCCAAGTGTAAATCCTGGTCAGAACTTAACCACGAAGGCAAACATCTGGGATTTCTAATTCTGCGCGGCGCGCGGGTATATGCGCGGCGCGCAATACCTGGGAAACATGCAGTTTGCAGAAAAATGGTCCAAGTCACGAACCAAAATACAATTTAACACATCTCATGCACCGAAAACACTTAAAACGCATATCATATATCATTAGAAAGGTAATTTGACAAGGAGAATAACTAAACGCATTTACTCAATCAAAACCAAACAAACTCATATCAAAATCACCATTAATGCTCATCATTTATTACTCCAAGTTCATAAATGCCATATTATGATTCGGGAAATTAATGCACATGTGTAATACGCCGTTTTGAAGATAATCAAGCATACAATACAACTAAACGCAAACAAAACAACATGGCAATCATTCAATGCATCTAAGATTCATTTCAAGTTCATCAAACCCTAAACTAAATTCACCAAATTTCATAATCAAGTTTAGGAGGTTTCCTTAATCAAACTTTACATCAAAATAAAGCTAGTAACACTAGGAGCATAATTAAAACATGAAGTCTTAGCATCTAACAACATATAAACACTCAAATCTCAAGGTTAAGCATGTTATCTTTCAATATGAACTAGTTACATCAAAATAACAAGAACAAGCATACAAATCACATAATCATACTAGACTTGAGCCATAGACACTAATCAACAACCTTTTAACTCAAAAATCTCAAGAACACATAAAATTAGTGATTTTAGAAAGTTACCCAAAATTGATGAAATCAGTATGGAATCGAAGAGGATGTTGCAAGGATTTCAAATATGTATTTTGTTTGAATTGAAGCTTGCTAGAAATTAAATGGATGATGATTCCTTGATGTGGTGAATTGAAAGAAAATGTGAAAGTAGGAGAAGAAAAGAGAAAAGAAAATGAGAAAATGATGAGTGGATGAGGTTGAAGGTTTGACTAGTTGACCTAGTCAAATCTTTGGCCTCTTGGCAAAACTAGTCCCTCAACTTTGAATCGGGTGCGTTAAATTACCTACACAAGATATTTTGAAACGCGTATTAACGGGAGATGTTATAAACATATAATGGAGTTTGAAATAGTATAAAGGAAAAATAAACGGAAAAAGGCGGGATGTTACATTACCTACACCTTAAAAGAAATTTCGTCCCGAAATTTAAGCAGGCGTAGTAATCGTTGTTTCCTCCTCGGAATCCGACGATTCCGGAACCGGGAATAGATGAGGGTGTTTCTTTCGCATTTGATCTTCTCTTTCCCAAGTAAACTCGGGTCCCCTTTTGGCGTTCCAACGAACCTTAACAATCGGGATCCGGCTTTGTTTTAATTCCTTCTCGACGTAGTCCACAATTTCAACCGGTTCCTCCACAAAGTGGAGTTTGTCATTAATAGTGAGTTCCTCGAGAGGGACGACGATATCGGGCTCGGCAAGACATTTCTTCAAGTTAGATACATGAAAGGTAGGATGGACGGAGCTTAGTTGAGGCGGAAGATCCAAACGATACGCAACGGTCCCAACACGCTCTAAGATTTCGAAAGGACCAACATACCGTGGGTTTAGTTTCCCACGTTTCCCAAAACGGATGACGCCTTTCCAAGGTGCGACTTTTAACATGACGCGGTCACCGACTTGAAATTCGAGGTCCTTGCGTCTTTTGTCGGTATAGCATTTTTGACGACTCCGGGCCGTCCGAAGCTTATCTCGGATTTGAAGAATCTTCTCGGTTGTTTCGTGAATGAGTTCGGGCCCGGAAATTTGCACGTCACCCACTTCGGCCCAACAAAGAGGAGAGCGACATTTTCGACCATATAACGCTTCAAAAGGTGCGGCCTGGATACTCGCATGATAACTATTGTTGTAAGAGAATTCGGCGAGAGGTAAGTGCTTGTCCCAAGCTTTTCCAAAATCAACAACACAAGCTCGTAGCATGTCCTCCAAGGTTTGTATCGTACGTTCACTTTGTCCATCGGTTTGAGGATGATATGCGGTGCTCATGTCTAAACGCGTTCCCAACGCTTCTTGTAAAGTGCGCCAAAATCTAGAAATGAAACGACCATCTCGGTCGGAGATAATCGATAAAGGTACACCGTGACGGGCTACGATCTCCTTGATGTAAAGTTGTGCAAGTTTCTCCATTTTGTCGGTTTCTTTCATGGCGAGAAAGTGCACGGATTTGGTGAGGCGATCGACAATGACCCAAATAGTATCATAACCGCCCGACGTTTTCGGTAATTTGGTGATAAAATCCATCGTGATCCTTTCCCACTTCCATTGCGGGATCTCGGGTTGTTGAAGTAACCCAGACGGTCTTTGGTGTTCGGCTTTGACTTTAGCGCAAGTCAAACATTTGGCAACGTATCTAGCAACTTCCTTTTTGATGTTCGGCCACCAATATTGTTCTTTAAGGTCATGGTACATCTTATTGGCGCCGGGATGAATCGAGTATCGTGATTTGTGGGCTTCGTCCAGGATGAGGTTTCGTAAATCGCCGTATCTAGGCACCCAAATTCTTCCGGCGTAATATCGAAGTCCGTTCTTCTTAACTTCGAATCGAGAGACGAGAATGTTTAAAAGTTCACGCCCGATGTGGTTGTCTTTAAGAGCCTCCTCTTGAGCTACCCGAATTTGGCTATTAAGGTTGGAGTGGATGGTGATGTTTAATGCTCGGACGCGAAGAGGTACCGTTCTTTCCTTTCGACTTAAGGCATCGGCCACTACATTTGCCTTCCCGGGGTGGTAACGAAGCTCGCAATTATAATCGTTCAAGGTTTCAATCCACCTTCGTTGTCTCATGTTTAGTTGCTTTTGATCGAAGATGTGTTGGAGACTTTTGTGATCGGTAAAGATAGTACTTTTGGTACCAAGAAGATGATGTCTCCATAACTTAAGTGCAAAGATGACGGCACCGAGTTCAAGATCATGTGTCGTGTAGTTTCGTTCGTGGACTTTGAGTTGTCGAGAGGCATAAGCAATGACTTTCTTTCATTGCATTAGTACACACCCATAACCGTTTTTCGAGGCATCACAATATACAACAAAATCATCATTGCCTTCGGGAAGTGACAAGATAGGAGCGGTGGTTAGCTTAGTTTTCAAGATTTGGAAAGCGGTTTCTTGTTCGGATGTCCAAACGAATTTTCGTTCCTTGTGAGTTAACGCGGTTAGAGGGCGAGCGATTAAGGAGAAATCCTTGATGAATTTACGATAGTGTCCGGCGAGACCTAAGAATTGACGAATTTGAGTAGGAGTAGTAGGAGTCTCCCATTTACTAATGGCTTCGATTTTTGCGGGATCGACTTTAATGCCTTGATCACTTACAACGTGACCGAGAAATTGAACTTCCTTCAACCAAAATTCACACTTGGAGAACTTGGCATAGAGTTGTTCTTTTCTCAAGAGTTCAAGCACGAGTCGGAGATGTTCTTTGTGTTCCTCTTCGCTTTTAGAATAGACCAAAATATCGTCAATGAACACGATAACGAATTTGTCGAGGTAAGGTTTGCACACGCGGTTCATGAGATCCATGAACACCGCCGGTGCGTTAGTGAGACCGAAAGGCATGACAAGAAACTCGTAACTACCGTAACGAGTCCGGAAAGCGGTTTTGGAGTCATCTTCCCCCTTAACCCTTAGTTGATGATAACCCGAACGGAGATCGATTTTTGAATATACACGAGAACCTTGTAGTTGATCAAAAAGATCATCGATGCGAGGAAGAGGATATCGGTTCTTAACCGTCAATTTGTTTAGTTCACGATAATCAATGCACATTCGTAGGGATCCGTCTTTCTTCTTGACGAACAAAATCGGAGCGCCCCATGGTGAATGGCTAGGTTGAATGAAACCACGGTCGAGTAACTCTTGGATTTGACTTTGCAATTCTTGTAATTCGGATGGAGCGAGTCTATATGGCGCACGTGCTACGGGTGCGGCTCCCGGAATAAGATCGATTTGAAATTCAACCGGTCGATGAGGTGGAAGACCCGGTAATTCGTCGGGAAATACATCGGAAAAGTCACTAACAATTGGCACATCATCGATGCGCTTCTCATCGGCCTCGACTTTCTTAATGTGAGCAAGAATTGCGAAACAACCCTTGCGAAGTAGCTTTCGAACTTTAAGGCATGAAACGAGATTGAGTCCGGTGAAATTTTTGTCGCCATAGACAATCAATGGTTCACCGTTCTCGATAGGAATTCGGATTGCGTGAAGGTCGCAAAGAATGTGAGATTTATTTTTGACCATCCAATTCATACCGATTATTACATCAAAACTTCCTAGTTCCATGGGTATCAAGTCAATTTCAAATTCATTACCCAAAATGTTTAAAGTACACCCCCGGTAATATGTGTCGGCACTTAAGAGTTTTCCATCGGCCACTTCGATGGAATAAGTAGTATCTAAAGGGTGTGGTGGAGTGCAAAGAGTAGGAGTCAAAGTCTTAGACACAAAACATTTATCGGCACCCGAATCGAATAAGCAAGTAACATAAGTGTTGTTGAGAAGAAACGTACCCGTGACTAGTTCGTTGTCATCTCGGGCTTCCTCGGTGTTGATGTTAAAGGCTCGGCCTCAGTTATTGGGGTTGGCTTTCTTCTTCGGGCATTCGTTCTTATAATGGCCCGTTTGGCCACATTCATAACAAGTGACCGTCCTTGGAGGATTGGGCCCCTTTCGAGCGACGGGGGCGGTGCTTGTGCAATTGTTGGCCCTATGACCAACTCCTTGGCAACGGTGACAAATTAGCTTGTTACATTCGCCGTAATGATGTTTGTGGCACTTGTTGCACAAAGGTAAGTTTCCGACATAACCCTTCTTGCCGTCGTTGTTGAAGGGCTTTTTGGTGAAGGTGTTGTTGTTGTAGTTGGTTGATGGAGTGGCTTCCCATTTTCTCTTGTTTCCACCCGACTTGTCTTCGGCCTTAGGAGCCGGCACTACAATTTCGTCAACCGTCTCAATTAATTGGCGGGCCATGTTCATAGCGGCTTGATGAGTAGTGGGTTTGGATGACATCACCCCTTGTTTGATGCTTTTTGGGAGACCGTGCATGTAGAGCTCAATCCTTTGAGATTCGGGGCTAACGAGACTAGGACACATCAAAGATAGTTCGGCGAAGCGTAGATTGTAAGCCTTGAGGTCGTTTCCGACCGCCTTCAAAGCTCTTAGCTCTTGCTCAAGCTTGCGGGTTTCTTCGCGCGGAAAATATTCAACAATCATCTTTTCCTTCAAATCGGCCCAAGAAAGGGCATGAGCTTCATCGGTTCCCACCGATTGAACGTAGGTGTTCCACCAAGTGAGAGCAACACCGGAGAAAGTGTGGGTGGAGTATTTGACCTTGTCTTGGTCCCGACAACCGCTTATGCTAAAGACGGCCTCGGTTTGTTCAAACCAACGAGTAAGCACAACCGGTCCCCCGGTTCCATCATAAGAGTGAGGTTTGCACCCCATGAAAGCTTTGTAGGAGCACCCTTCGCTAGAGTTACCGGCTCCTTGGTTGTTGTTGTTATTATTGTTGTTGTTGGACGAGTGACCGGCCATGGCCGCATCCACGGCGGTGGCTATCATGCGTTGCAAAGCTTGTTCGGGAGTTTCGGGAGGGGCGCGTCGACGAGCCATTGTTCCTTCAAAACACCAGAATACTGTTGGTTAGTATTCTAAATAATACTAACCGTGATATGAAATAAAGATAGAGAGAAAAATTATCCTTGACTCGCCTTAAATTCTTTATGTCATAATGTCGGAATGTTCATATGAGTCACCGTAATATAATCCCGGAAATTATATTACCCTAATTCATATGTGCATTCGACATTACTACATATAGTCAAGGTGGCGTGTTAATTAAATCATACAACGCAAGAGTAAGATAGAATAAGAGTAGATATGAGTAAGAGAGTTCGAGTATAAATGCACAAGTAGTCAGGTAATTCCTATGTCAAGTCTATATGCCGGTTGTAGTCTAGACTCATCACTGTACCCTATGACTCGGGGTTGACACTAATGAACTCTAAATCCCTACAACCAAGGCTCTGATACCACTTGTAGCGACCCCGACAAATCGTCAAGTGACGGCGTCGTCTACGTATGGTCCCATTACATGGTTATAAGTATTTATAACAAAGTTTGACCGAAAATATGTCGCATACATTTCATAAAGGATGTTTCAATGTTTACAAAAGTAATTCCCAAGACAAGTACATAACAAAAGTTATTGTTCATATGAAACACGTGCGACATAGTTTAAAATAGCCAAAAAGACGCTCCACGTATGCAAGTATACACGACATCCAATGCAAGTATCAAAAAGTATGTGCGGAAGCATGTATCACCTAAGTTCAAGGACCTGAGAAAAACATAGAGAATCTGTCAACGAAAACGTTGGTGAAATCATAGGTTTAAATAAGTAAATGAGTAAAAGCAAGCTGAACCACAAGAGTTGCAATATTGATAAAGTCATAGTACATTCTAAAAGTTAATATTCACGAGCACCCAATTATCAAAGCTTAACATTCCGTCCGTTGAATACCCCATAAATTAGTGCTAGAACAACACTGTTTCCCGAAAATATATTTCATCCTTAGACGGTAGCGAACCGTCAAAGATGAGGGTTGTCAACCCATATGGCCATATAACATAAGTTCTCGCTTACACCATCTGATGTAACTAATGATAATCGGATTGAGGATTTTCGTTCTAAACTCGTATGTAGAATGTTTGTTTTCCCGTTCTTGTGTTCACTTAGTTCAAAAGAATCGTTTATGTTTTCTCATCCCAAAAGTAAGTTTAAAAGAGTAAAAGTGGGACTATGATCTCACCTTGTATGCACGAACCAAAAAGTACTTCGACAAGTAAACGTGCAAGAAACAATGCTAGTCTTGACCTAAACAAATAGGTTGTATCAATAACGATAGTCACGAAGGGTCAAAGATGTTCAATTAGTCCTATGGCTCGTTACGACTCGATTAATATAGCACGTGGATCAATTTGTCAAGTTTCATGCACGACACAAGTAGTTAAGCATGTTAGAACGATTGTATAATCGTTTGGTTAAGTTTGACTAAAAGTCAAACTTGGTCAAAGTCAAAGTCAACGGGGTCGGGTCGGGTGTCCGACAATTTTCTCATGATGAGAAGTCATATACGAGCATAATAGTCAAGTTTCATGGTAAACGGGGTTATAGTAAAGCGGGAAACATTTTTGTGACATGAAAAACAAAGACAAAATGAGCTGGGCAGTATGCGCGGCGCGCTATGGGTTGCGCGGCGCGCACCCAAGTGTAAATCCTGGTCAGAACTTAACCACGAAGGCAAACATCTGGGATTTCTAATTCTGCGCGGCGCGCGGGTATATGCGCGGCGCGCAATACCTGGGAAACATGCAGTTTGCAGAAAAATGGTCCAAGTCACGAACCAAAATACAATTTAACACATCTCATGCACCGAAAACACTTAAAACGCATATCATATATCATTAGAAAGGTAATTTGACAAGGAGAATAACTAAACGCATTTACTCAATCAAAACCAAACAAACTCATATCAAAATCACCATTAATGCTCATCATTTATTACTCCAAGTTCATAAATGCCATATTATGATTCGGGAAATTAATGCACATGTGTAATACGCCGTTTTGAAGATAATCAAGCATACAATACAACTAAATGCAAACAAAACAACATGGCAATCATTCAATGCATCTAAGATTCATTTCAAGTTCATCAAACCCTAAACTAAATTCACCAAATTTCATAATCAAGTTTAGGAGGTTTCCTTAATCAAACTTTACATCAAAATAAAGCTAGTAACACTAGGAGCATAATTAAAACATGAAGTCTTAGCATCTAACAACATATAAACACTCAAATCTCAAGGTTAAGCATGTTATCTTTCAATATGAACTAGTTACATCAAAATAACAAGAACAAGCATACAAATCACATAATCATACTAGACTTGAGCCATAGACACTAATCAACAACCTTTTAACTCAAAAATCTCAAGAACACATAAAATTAGTGATTTTAGAAAGTTACCCAAAATTGATGAAATCGGTATGGAATCGAAGAGGATGTTGCAAGGATTCCAAATATGTATTTTGTTTGAATTGAAGCTTGCTAGAAATTAAATGGATGATGATTCCTTGATGTGGTGAATTGAAAGAAAATGTGAAAGTAGGAGAAGAAAAGAGAAAAGAAAATGAGAAAATGATGAGTGGATGAGGTTGAAGGTTTGACTAGTTGACCTAGTCAAATCTTTGGCCTCTTGGCAAAACTAGTCCCTCAACTTTGAATCGGGTGCGTTAAATTACCTACACAAGATATTTTGAAACGCGTATTAACGGGAGATGTTATAAACATATAACGGAGTTTGAAATAGTATAAAGGAAAAATAAACGGAAAAAGGCGGGATGTTACAGTATTGTAACGTAATTTTCTAATCTAACGGTAATAAAGGGAGTTTTGAAAATATTTATTAGCTAATCGAGACTCTCTTTTAATGTATATAGTGAATAGTGATTTTGTTTTAAGAGACACTTTTGTGAAGTGTGATTTATTAATGTTAAAGGAACTGTCTATTTGTTATATTTCAGTAGGCTTATAACTACTTTTAGTGGCCTAGTTCTTGACTGTAGACTACTAATAAGTATATAGAGAGAATATGAGAGAATATATTTAGTGTGTGTTTTATAAACTCATAACACACATATTTATACTCAAAAAATCTACTATACAATATCTATAATAATAATAAAATTAACATCCAATTTAACTTTTATAACACTCCCCTTGGATGACAATTTTATTAGAGAATAACTAGTACTGCCTCGTTAAAAACCTTGCTAAAGAAAACTCATTGGGATAAAACTTTAGCTAAGGGAAAAAGAGTGCAGCATAGAGTTGACTCCCCCTCAAGTAGGCAACGCCTGAATTGTTACATCTTCTGAACATGCCTCAAGCCAATATTATGAATGTGTGTTCTGAAAATAGCAGTTGGAAGTGCTTTGGTGAAAAGGTCAGCAGAGTTTTTGCTGGACTAAACATATCTCATTTCAATCTGGTTGTCCTTAATGAGATTTTGAGTGTATGAGAAGAATCTAGGAGGTATGTGTTTTGTTCGGTCACTTTTGATATACCCTTCTTTCATCTGTGTTATGCAAGCTACATTATCTTCATAGATAGTTGTTGGACTTTTATCGCGTTCTAGTCCACAAGAATCAGTAATGAGTTGTGTCATTGATCTCAACCAAAAACATTCCCGAGTAGCTTCATGTAATGCAATCACTTCGGCATGATTTGATGATGTTGCAACAAGTGTTTGTTTTTGAGAACGCCATGATATTGCGGTACCTCCATTTAGGAATACATATCCATTTTGAGATTTAGCTTTATGTGGATCAGATAAATAACCTGCATCTGCATAACCAACCAAATCTTGTTTCGATTCGTTAGAATAAAATAATCCTAAATCAGTAGTTCCTCGAAGGTATCGAAATATATGTTTGATCCCATTCCAGTGTCTTTTGGTAGGAGCTGAGCTGAACCTTGCCAACAAATTAACTGCAAAAGAAATGTCAGGTCTTGTATAATTTGTAAGATACATAAGAGCTCCAATTGCACTAAGATATGGTACTTCTGGTCCTAGGATATCTTCATGATCTTCACAGGGACGAAATGGATCAGTGTCAACATTAAGTGATCTAACAACCATAGAAGTACTTAATGGTTTTGCCTTGTCCATATTAAAACATTTTAAAATCTTTTCAGTATATGTTGTTTGATGTACAAGTAAACCATTAGGCATATGATCAATTTGTAAACCAAGGCAATACTTGGTTTTTCCGAGATCTTTCATTTCAAATTCTTTCTTTAGAAGTTGAATGGCTTCATGGATCTCTTTATTTGTACCTATGATATTAAGACCATTGACATAAATAACTACGATATATATCTGGTCATTGTTTTCATAATTAAAACACATGTGCAAATAAGTTTATATGTATACACTTTTATTATCAAGTAATCACTTAATCCGTTATACTATTGTATCAACCCATATAAAAATCTTTGTGATTCAATGGAATACATTTCTTTAGGTTTTGCGTTAGATGTTTCTGATACCTTAAACCCTTCAGGTATATTCATATATATCACTATCAAGTGATCCATATAGATAAGTAGTAACAACATCCATGAGATGCATTTAAGTAACTACCAGGTTGATTAAGTATCTAATAAGTAATTGTATCCATTACATAAGGATAAGTTTTCCTCATAATTCATTTCTGGTCTTTGTGGGAAACCTTGAGTTACAAGTCTAGTTTTGCCTTGTATCTTCATTTGCACATTTCTTTTTCGGATAAAAATTCATCTATATCCCATACGTTTCATATCTTTAAAAGTGATAACGATTGATCCGAAAACTTTTCTTTTATTGAGTGATTCTAATTCAGCTCGTATTGCTCCTTTCTGTTGAGCTCAATCATGTCTATTTTGATATTCAATGATAGATTTTGGTTCCAGATCATCATCTTTATTCATGATGTCATTGTAACATTATATGAAAATATCTCATCAAGATTTTTCATTTCATTTCGGTTCCATAATATTGCATAATTTATTGCAATTTATGTATTTACATTTATCAATATCCTCTGCAGAAGGAATATTGATTTGTGGTTCTTCTTGAACACTTTTTTTTACCTCATTATCAGCTGGATTTTTCTTTTCTAGGATTTTTATCTTTGGAACCAATTTGTCTTCCACGTTTCAGACGTGGCGAAGACTCATGAGTGACATTATTACCAGCTTTTGGAATTTCAATTCTAGCTTAAGCATTTACTGCTGGTATATATGATTTAGTCACTCTTTTTGTATCTTTAAATGCATAAAGTAATTAATTTGCAAGTTCTTGCATATGCATTATTTTTGAACTTTCGTTTCGCATTCTTTTGTGCGAGTTCTATATACCTTAATTGATGTTCACATAATGAAGCATCTTTTTATTTATTTTTCATTTCTTCCCCTAATATAGGGAACAGTGTTTCATTAAAGTGACAATCAGCAAAATGTGCTGTAAAACATCACCCGTCATGGGTTCAATATATCTTATGATTGAAGATGTTTCATATCCAACATATATTTCCATCCTTCTTTGAGGAATCATTTATTGTGATGGTGCAATTAAAAATACACTGCACAACCAAATGTTCTAAGATGGAAAATATTTGGCTCTCGACCAAAATTAAGTTGGTAATGGAGAATATTTATGACTTGCACTTGGTTTAATGCGAATTAATGTCGCATCATGTAATTTCACATGTCCCCATATAAATATTGAGAGTTTTGTACTCATTTCCAATTGTCTAGTTATTAGCTGCAAGCGTTTATCTATTGATTTAGCTAAACCAATTTTGTGTATGCACATGAGTAACTGGATGTTCAACAACAATCCCTGTAGACATATAATAATCATTCAATACTTGAGATGTTAACTCACCAGCATTATCAAGTCTCATCCTTTTAATGATGTAATCAGAATAATGTGTTCTCAATTTAATAATTTGTGCAAGAAACTTTGCAAATGCCATATTACGGCTTGATAACACACAAACATGAGACCATCCGCTAGATGCGTCTATTAGAATCATGAAATATCAAAATGGTCCACATGATGGATGAATTGGTCCATATATATTCCCTTGAATTCTTTCAAGAAATATTGGTGATTCTTTCTCAATGTGCTTTTCATTAATCACCATATGCACTTTTCATCATATATCATTTTCACCATATGCGCTTTTAATCATATGTGCTGCGCTTTTCGTCATATGCACTTTTCATTATATGCGCTTTTAATTATATGCGATGCGCTTTTCATCATATGCGCTTTTTATCATATGCGCTTTTAATCATATGCGCTGCGCTTTTCATCATATGCGCTTTTTATCATATGCACTTTTAATCCTATGCGCTTTTCGGTGCTACATAGATATTTCTCATTTTCGATAATCATTGACTGATAATCATATCCATTATGATATATATCAGAGAAACTTAACAAATTTCTCTTTGATTTGGGAGAAAACAAGACATTGTTTACCAAAAAAATTCGTACCATTTGGTAATATGAAATTTTGCCTTTTTCGTTTCTTATATCAAGTTTGCAAGAGCTGATATAGTATTTATAATTCCTTCATTTGATTTAAATCAATGAAATATTTCTTAGATTTGATCATAGTGTGTATGTTACTACTATCTGCAATACATAGGTCTTTACCATTTAATTGATGTTGTATTTCTGCAGGATTCATACTAAAACTTCAAATAAGATAAGCAAATAATGAGTTATATTTCAGCAAGATAATCAAATTATATTACCTGCAAACAAGTTATAATCTGAAGTACATAAAAGATAACACTTAATAAAACATATGCGTTATGGTCTAAAACCATTTATTTATGAGTGATACATAAAAAAACTAGGCATCTTAGAAAATTCAAACCATTCAAGTCTCAAGGTAGCTCAGGGTTAATTTAATCAAGATTTGTCAACAGATTCACTCTCGTTTTCTTTTCTTTTGGGACTTATTTGTAGAGCTAAACAAGATGTTCATGTATTCAAGAAATACTAGACTGATGATCCACGTTACCAGATCATTAATAAGAATCTCCGGAATTCTTATAAGAGCGTCTACCAATATCTTTAATTTTATTCTTTCATGGATCACCGTTATTATTATTATTATTATTTTTTTTGATAATTAATATCGTATCTATCTTTGAGTATTTTCCATAATACACTTGGATTTTCGATCATATAATATGTAGATTCTAAGGACTCATCAATATGTTTGCTAAGAAAAATACTTACTATTGTTTTCTCTTGTTCAGAATAATTGTTATTTTCATTCAGGGTTTCTAAAATACCGTTTGATTCGAGATGTTTTTATACATTCATAACCCATGTTAAGTAGTTGTTCCCACTTATTCTAAATGAGCAAATTTAAGCCTTTTCAAATTCGACATTTTCTATTATCAAAAAGATGAATAACATAAATCATAATCATAATCAACTTCTATTCATAGACAAATAATAAAATGAAATTAGAATCATTTTAAATTCATAAGTAGCAAACAACAGAATAATTGTATGATTACAAATAATAAAACCACAAGGGCAGGATAGAATATAGGTTCACCCGGTGGTATATTAGCAACAATGATGATAGTTAATATGACCAATACAATAGGAAAAATCATCCTTGTGTGAATCATTTTTACAAAAACTTTTTGAGAGTAGTAATCTGAAAAATGAAGATTGATTTGTGAAAATGTGAAAACGTAGATGTTTATTTTATATTTGAAAAATATAGTTGTTGTAACGTCGTCAGTTGACGTTAACAACCGTTATGTATATATGACCGTTGTAACGTCGTTAGTTGACGTTAACGAATAAAGTCACTATATCAAAACGCGTATGAGTAATATAAAGGACAAGATTTTTTTTTCTTATTTTAACTTTTAAGATTTACTTTTAATAAAAATACAAACTACTTTTTCTTATTTTAACTTTTAAGATTTACTTTTAATAAAAATACAAACTACTTTTTCTTATTTTAACTTTTAAGATTTACTTTTAATAAAAATTTAAACTACTTTTCTTATTTTAACTTTTAAGATTTACTTTTAATAAAAATACAAACTACTTTTCTTATTTTAACTTTTAAGATCTACTTTTAATAAAAATATAAACTACTTTTTCTTATTTTAACTTTTAAGATTTACTTTTAATAAAAATACAAACTACTTTTTCTTATTTTAACTTTAAGATTTACTTTTAATAAAAATACAAACTACTTTTTCTTATTTTAACTTTTAAGATTTACTTTTAATAAAAATACAAACTACTTTTTCTTATTTTAACTTTTAAGATTTACTTTTAATAAAAATACAAACTATTTTTTCTTATTTTAACTTTTAAGATTTACTTTTAATAAAAATACGAACTATTTTTTCTTATTTTAACTTTTAAGATTTACTTTTAAGAATAAACATTAGTATGCATGAAATAAATAATGATTAATTGCATAAGTAATCATAAATGTTAGATAACATATAAAGACCCCATCGTATTCGTATTGATCGGAATTAATCTCGACCCATGGTACCGTGTTGTCAAATGACGTGTTGCGTACATAAAGTACCGTGTTGTCAAATGACGTGTTGCGTACAATCAACAACAACAACAACAACAACAATACCCAATCCCGCGCCTGCGAGGTATGGGGGAGGTAAGGTGTAGACAATCCTTCCTCTACCCTAAACTAGAAGAGAAGTCGTTTCTGTTACCACGAGTCGAGAGAATTCTCCACCCACGGTAAAGGAAATTCATCCCCCTCTCTACTCCAGGGTAGAGAGATTGCTTTCGTGAGGACCTCCGGCTAAAAAAAGACTTTTTTTTTTTAAATTTAAAACTAGAAAATAGAAATTAAAAAATAAATTAAAACATACAAAGATAAATAAAAAATAATAATAATAATAATAATAATAATAAAATATAGGGGGACGCCATGAAAATGGTAGGTGTTGCGTACAATCATGAGGTCTTATTAACATAAATATAAATGTTAGTGAAGTTAATAAGAGTTAGATTATAGAAAATATAATTCAGGCGGTATAACCGACCATATATAACTTAAATAACATAAATATAAATGTTAGTGAAGTTAATGAAAGTTTGATTACAGAAATATAATTCAGGCGGTATAACCGACCATATATAACTTAAATAACATAAATATAAATGTTAGTGAAGTTAATAAAAGTTAGATTACAGAAATATAATTCAGGCGGTATAACCGACTATATATAACTTAAATAACATAAATATAAATGTTAGTGAAGTTAATAAAAGTTAGATAATTTCTTACCTTGATTAGTGACGTGTGCTTGCTTAGATAAACCTTGATTATACGGAGCACTTCGTGCTGATAACGTGTTATATTTCAGTAGGCTTATAACTACCTTTAGTGGCCTAGTTCTTGACTGTAGACTACTAATAAGTATATAGAGAGAATATATTTAGTGTGTGTTTTATAAACTCATAACACACATATTTATACTCAAAAAATCTACTATACAATATCTATAATAATAATAAAATTAACATCCAATTTAACTTTTATAACACTATTTATATTATTCAAGAAGTAGTTAGTCATCAATGCTATAATATAAGTAACAATGATTTCGTTAGGACGTGCCTTGCATTGGTTGCTACAGCATTTTGCTTGCTACTCATCAGATTAAATAGATAGATGGCAAGATATTAAGACATCACACTCTAAATTAAGGTAGTAATATGGCAATGCACAATTACAAGTACGCGGCCTTTTTCACATAATGCATTGGAGTGTCTAGAAATGTGGCATTCACACTTTCTGAAACCAAATTTTAATATATGTATGTAAATATATATATATATATATATATATATATATATATATATATATATATATATATATATATATATATATATATATATATATATATATATATATATATATAACGTTAATTAAATACTAGCGTATATACAAAAATAACTTATATGTAAATAATTATTAGGATGTTATATTATTATTATTAGGATTTCTATTTCTATTCCATTAGTATTATTATTAGTATAATATTGGTATTATTATTATTATTATTATTATTATTATCAATATTAGTATTATTATTATTAGTATAATTATTATTATTATTATTATTATTATTATTATTATTATTATTATTATTATTATTATTATTATTATTATTATTATTATTATTATTATTATTATTATTATTATTATTATTATTATTAATGTGTTTGTATTATTATTATTATTATTATTAGTATTATTTTTGTTATTTATATTATTATTAGTATTATTAGTATTATCATTATTATTATTATTATTATTAGTTATTATTATTATTATTATTATTATTATTATTATTATTATTATTATTATTATTATTATTATTATTATTATTATTATTATTATTATTTTTAGTATTAGCAGCAGCAGCAGTAGCAGCAGCAGCAGCAGTAGCAGTAGCAGTAGCAGTAGTAGTAAAAGTTGAATATTCAACATGATTTTGTAAGAACATTTTCAAAAATACACATTTAAAGGTAGAATATTCAGTATAATTTTGTAATGTATAGTTTCAAAAAGTATCATCATCAATATTTGTTTATATAAATTTAATTTTTTAATGTATCACTCTTAATCATTTCACTTTAATTAGAAGAATTACAAATTCAAATTGAATTCGATAAGGGAGGTGATTCTCACATACCCTTTTTTGATCCATCTACACTTTTGTCTCATAAATTTACAGTTATACCCTTAGAAAATTGAAATTATATTATTATTTTAAGTATAATTATGAGTAAAATAGTAAATTAGGTGTAGATAGATCAAAAAGTGGTGTGTGAGGATCACCTCCCATTTGATAAAAGTGGAAACATGTATGAATGAAATTGTTCATAAACCTTTTCTAGTCAATGTTTTGATCGACTTTGATTACTAAATTCGATTTCACCCATCAATCGATTGTGACCGATTAACTAAACAGATATTGGAAAAATCGAAATGAACTGCTCTTAATAATGAGTAATCGGGGATTAAACGGGGAGTAATCGGGTTTTTTACAATAGTGAATAAAGTATGTTTGGTAATCGCGTCCATAAACAAGAAATTTTCATTTTTTCACTTCACTTTCACATCTATACCTCTTTGCCACTGATTCATTAAACCATTGTATTGAAATTCTTTATTTTATTTTAAACGATTATTCATTCTAAAATCTAATACATGGATTGCTTACCTCTCAAAATAAATTTCATAATCTCTAATTTTAAAAACTCGCCAAATTGCGAGTTATAAACTACTTTATTTAAAATACTAGTATGTATTTTTTTTATAAGCAAATAATGTATTTTTGAGAAATTTATGTAATATTGGTTATATAATCTACATCTTGTTAAATAAATATTTTTTATTAATAATAATTTTAATAAGGATCTTGGTAACGACAACTTTTTGGACTGTCGTTAACATGCATTATATAATTGTACATAACGATACAAGTATTTTTTTAAATGATAGTTATAACATTGTAAAACAAAATAAAGAATGTTAACAACAATCATTAGCAAAATCCTTATAATAATTAATAAACAAAATATATACTTCTTATAAGTAAGATATTCACATTTTAGGTTATGGGTCCGAGCCTCCCTATACTCATCCTATTAATCAATCTCCCGGATTCATTCAGGATTTAAACTCGGTTCGCCTACCCCTCGGGATAGTTTAAGGATTGGGATCCTGCAATGCGATTTGGGTTTCATCTCGAAAGCGCGTGCAAGTGTGGTATATGACCTCGAAGATGATTAAGTCCCCTCGTTGATGCCGACAACTTGCCTTTCAAAAAAATATCATATAATTTTTCAATTTTACAAAATACGTTAAAGCTACAAAAATTAAACATGGTTCTATAGCTGTCATTAACATATAAAAACTATTATATATAATTTTATAAAAAGCACTTTGTATTGATAACTAGTTCATTGACCAGTAAATTCACTAGTTTGGCGAAAAAATCTACATTATAATATTAGTGTTATTGACCCGTTAATTAATATTAATGTCATGCAGTAGTAAAAATACATTCAAAGATATTGAGAATTTTTTTGAATAACTATATAAATATATTGGAAAAAATTACGTCGTTGGTACATGTGGTTTGTTTACATTATCATGACAACACCTAAACTTTGTTTTTTTTCGTAATTGGTACCTAGCTTTTGTTTAACTTGTGTGGTTGGTACCTCTAGCTAACTGCAGTTAAATTTTAATGATTAACTTCTCACATGTGCCAAACATGTGAGGGTGTTTTCGTCATTTCCCTATTTCTTTTTTGTATAATCTAGTTTTTTCTTCTTCTTTTTGTTTTAAGTGGTTGGCTACTCTTTTGTCGAAACAACACTATGCCACTAGCACTATCCTTAGATTAAGAAAACGAAATCCGACAACAATGTTACTGCTATCATTGGTGTCTTTGGATTCCACAACATCTGTACCCTTACCATCATCTTCATCAACCGTCGTCGAATGTAGGCGTCGGTGCCGGACTCAAGGACTATTCGATTATCGTCAGATGCTTGCATTGATTAATTCGAAACCAATTCCAACTTCAATTCCTTCAATTTTTGAAAAGCTAGGTCAAACTTGCTCACAAATAAGGTGAAAAATGCATGAGATTGTAATAAGGTTTCAATCTTTCAATAAAATTCTTTCAGAAATCATAAAAATTCGGTGTCAAAATTATGCAACTTTTTGAAAGCAATGATTGAGATGCAACTTTACAGAGAAACTCACCTTCTGAGAACGCCATTAATGATGAAATATCGAAATAGTGAGTTCGGAGATATGAGATCAGGAAGAAAACAAGATATATTGAGTTTAAGAATGTGTATGATATCAATGAATCGTTGGTTGATTTTGATAACAGGATTAAGGATTTCAAGAAAAATAATTTTATTTATTTAAAACAAAATAAGAAGATGAAGTTAGATTAATAACAAAGAAATAAAAAAATGACAAAAATACCCTCACATGTTTGCCACTATTTAGTGATAGCTTCATTCGTACGCTTCGAGTGATCAAATCGTTTTATCTATATTATTCAATAGTGATAAAACTCTAATTTACATCTCAGATTCGTCATGAAAACATATATATTGTCAGCCATGATGACCTCTATCAAATTTCGGGAACAAAATTTCTTTAACGGGTAGGTACTGTGACGACCCAGAAATTTTTGACCAAATTTAAACTTGATCTTTAATTGATTTCGACACGATAAGCAAAGTCTGCAATGCTGAGTATAAATTTTTTGAACTGTTTCATATATTCATTTAACCCTTGACTATTCTCGACAATTCACGAACAATTCAGTATAAATAAAAATGTAAATATATGTATGTATGTATGTATGTATATATATATATATATATGTATATATGTATGTATATATATATATATATATATATATATATATATATATATATATATATATATATATATATATAATATAAATATAAATATATGTATATATAAATATCTTTAAATAAATAAAAATACACTTTAATCAATTTGAAATGTAAAATAATAAACAACATAATTAAGTTATTATTAAAATGAATATATAAGAATATATATAATAATATTATGAATCTATATAAGAGAAACATATATAAATGATTTCTACTAATAATTATTGTGTTGTAACATATATAAAACATATAAATATTAAATATTCAATAGATGTATTACATAATGTAAGGTTAATATATTATAATTACAAGTTAAAGTATAAGTGTTATATTAATCATATGATCAATACTTTCATTATTAATATTAATGTTAATATTAATATTAATATTTGTATTATTAATACTATTATTTGATACACATAATTTTGTCATATTAGTATCATTATATTATTAATGTCATTACTATTGTTACAGAAATTAATAAAAGTTGTTATAGGTAATGTAATTTATTATCATTAATGTTATAAAAAGTTTAATATTATTATTAACCTTATTATTAACATATATTATTATACTTGTTATTTATATTATTATTATTACCAAATATCATTAAAAATTTAAGATCATTCTATTACTTTGATAATTAATATTATTATTATTATTTCTATTTTTGTTATTGGTATTTTTATTATTTATAATATTAAGAGTAAGATTATTAAAGTTATATAATTATTAATTAGTAAGATTAATTATAGATATATACAGATATTTAAAAAGCAGATATATATTTATATATACTGAATTACATACAGATACATTATATGAATATGTTACATGTCTCTATCCCTTTTCTACTTTCTTTCTTATTCTTCATCTGCTCAAATGATCCTGTCGACCACCATCACTACCCAACAATCGATCGTACCAAGAATACTGCTTCAATTATTCGTTTATCACATTTACCATCTATTATATCTACTGCTATCAAGGAATTTAAAACAGAAAGAATTATAAAAAGCTCGTAACATTCTGTTCTTCATACAAATTATTCAAAACTCGATTTGGTATCAAATTTTAGAATCTATAAATGGGTATGTGCTAGAAATCTTCCACTTAATCTATCTGTAAGTTTTCAAACATCAATTCTTTATATTTATTTCGAATTTTGCAGTCAAACATTAAATGCAAAAAGTCAAAAAAATTGATTATCGAGAAATTCGTAGTTGTTTTAATGATTCTGATTAAATTGATGTTACCTAAAGTTTCTATGAAGGATTTAAAATACAAATCATGTTATAAGCTTAATCTAAAATGATCTAAAATATGAAACTTGATTTAGACTTCATAAGCGTTCTTGACAGAGATGTACAATACTTTGAATTTGAATGAAAGTTCAAAATGTATAAATGCAATATTATTAGGAATCAAGTATATAAACTATCTGCAATATATGAAACTCCAATTTTATCTATCAACTTTTAGTTGTCGAGTCAAAGTTATTTTTTTCAAAAAGTCAACCCTGTGTTCATCATAAAATTCGAGATTTATACAATGTTTTGGATCTAATTGAGGATACAAAAAGCTTATAGAAGTGATTTAGAATCTTTTTCATGAAGAAACTATAAGCTAAAATGTTCGATATTTTTAAATTGATGTATATGTTCTTCGTGTCCATAATAAATCTGTTACAGCTATTTTTCTTTAATTTTTTTTATCTGTTTTAATTAAACTAGGTCAATTGGTAGTAGTTTGCTGGCTGTTAATAAATTCTAAAAGTAATTTACAAGTTGTTAAGTGAAAGGAATTGACCTCTGGTCGATTAACATATTTGAGAAGTAGAAGATGAAAGGGATAGAAAAACAGAAATCATGTTAATTAAATATGAAACTGGGATTAATCAAGAAAAAGGGAAACGAAGGAGTGGCTGAGTGATGTTTGTGTAATCGAGAGGTTGCGGGTTCGGGTCCAGTACGGAGCATTTTTTTCTTAGAAAGCTTCTAAGGTAGTTATTGTCATTTTATTTTTATTATTATTATTATTATTATTATTATTATTATTATTATTATTATTATTATTATTATTATTATTATTATTATTATTATTATTATTATTATTATTATTATTATTATCATCATCATCATCATCATTGTTATTATAAATTATTATTGTTAGTGTTATTATTATTAGTATTATTATTATTATTAGAATTATTAAGTATTATAGATAATATTATTATTAAGATCAACATTATTATAATTATCAATAATGTTATTATTAGTAATACAACTATTATTATTATTACTATTAAAATTATTATCATTAGTATTAAAATGATCGATAAAAGTATTGTTATTATTATTACTAACATTAGTATTGGAATTAGCATTATTATTTTCATTAATATCAGTATTAATATCATTGTTATAATTATTAAGATTATTATGATTGTTATTAACATAAGTATCACTAATAACCATATCATAATTATTATTAATATTATCATTATTAATAAAAGTTATTATTATTATCACTAGTAAAACATTAACATCAAAAACTACCTTTTTAAGCAGATAAATATTTTGTACATAAAATATACTTATTACATATACTATGATTATATTAAAATTTCACATAACTATATATATATATATATATATATATATATATATATATATATATATATATATATATATATATATATATATATATATATATATATATATAACCTACTAATATTATTTATATAAATACTTACAAATAATAAATTATCTATTTTTAAATATAACATTAAACAAGTATGTATATAAATATAGATATATTAATATAACTATATAGATATTAACTATTATGAATATATATACATAAATAAAACATACATAATATATAGATTAAAGGTATAATAAGTAAATTTGTTCAGTTACGATTATATGTTTTAATATAGATATACAAATGATATAGGTTCGTGAATCCAAGGCCAACCCTGCATTGTTCAAATTCGTCATATGTATTTTTACTACAAAATACAGTATAGTGAGTTTCATTTGCTCCATTTTTAAATGCTTTTGCAATATATATTTTTGGGACTGAGAATACATGCGCTTTTATAAATATTTGACGAAATAGACACAAGTAATTAAAACTACATTATATGGTTGAATGATCGAAGCCGAATATGCCCCTTTTTGCTTGGTAGCCTAAGAATTAGTAAACCGATCTACTAATTGACGCGAATCCTAAAGATAGATCTATTGGGCCTAACAAACCCCATCCAAAGTACCGGATGCTTTAGTACTTCAATGTTGTTTTATTATGTCCGATGGAAGTCCCGGAATGATAGGGGATATTCTTATATGCATCTCGTTAATGTCGGTTACCAGGTGTTCAATCCATATGAATGATTATTTTTGTCTCTATACATGGGACGTATATTTATGAGAAATGGAAATGAAAATCTTGTGGTCTATTAAAATGATGAAAATGATCGATTATGATAAACTAATGAACTCACCAACCTTTTGGTTAACACTTTAAAGCATGTTTATTCTCAGGTATTAAAGGAATCTTCTGCTGTGCATTAGCTCATTTTAGAGATTTTACTTGGAGTCATTCATGGCATATTTCGAAAGACGTTGCGTTAGAGTCATTGAGTTCATCAAGATTATTATTAAGTCAATTATAGTTGGATAGTGGATATTATGAAATGGTATGCATGCCTATCAACTTTCGTTAAAAAGAAAGTTTGTCTTTTAAAAACGAATGCAATGTTTGTAAATCGTATTATATAGAGGTCAAATACCTCACGATGTAATCAACTATTGTGAATCATTTATAATGTATATGAACGGGTCTTTTCAGTTGGTATCAGAGAGGTGGTCTTAGCGAACCAGGTCTGCATTAGTATGTCTAACTGATAACTCGTTAGAATGCATTAGTGAGTCTGGACTTCGACCGTGTCTGCATGTCAAAAGTTTTGCTTATCATTTAGTGTCAAAAATTACCTTCTTATTATTCTTAGTCTAGACACATCTTATTGCATTGATTGCATGAATAGTGTATAGACAAAATTCATATCTTAGCGTATCTGCTAATTCATATCTTAGTGTATCTGTTACTGTAACTTTGTCTGACATATTCCGTAAATTCCTCTGTAATCTACGAAATCTTTTGTGCTATATATAGATATTCTATGTAATTAGAATACCAGTCGATAGCCAGGAATCATTTCATATCGAAAAATCATTTACTCAAGCGTATGAAATGGAATTCGCCACTAGTTCAAGTCCCTCGGATTCCGACATGGAGTCCCACTCAAGCTCCGAAAGCAGTGTGACCGGAATGGACCAACCAATCAGCCATCATCTATTCTGGATGAATTGGGGATGGGTTCATAGTCTACTTAATCACTAGAGACAAGAAGAAGGTGATCCCTTCCACCCACCTTATTGCACTCTCAACGAGGAACCTGAAGCACTTACCGGCGAACCTATCCGAAACACCATTTTCAGCCTCATTTCCAGAGTATCTCATCACGATTATATACTATACCAAATTCTAGATCTTATTTATCCGCTTGTCCGAACTAAAAATCACCCAGGTGTAATACAAGAAGTCAACGAGCTTCGCGCCCGGGTAGTAGTTTTGGAGAATATGGTGCAAAGGTTACAAGCACTGGCAGCAACAGTACCACCAGCAACAACACCAACAGTACCATCACCACCACCAACAGCAACATCCGTATCCCACACCTCGACATCACAATTAGTACCTCGAGCATCAACATCGTACTTACCATAGATACCAAGGAGTACTAATAAGAATCAACGATGAAGTATTGATTCATAACTTCATTGAAGAACTATTAGGCGGCGATTATGTAATCTCTAAAGTCTTAGAGATTATTTATTTTAGCTCAAACCAAAAAGCAAATGAGATAAATATCATATTAACTCATAAATCCATGATTACATCTGAAGAAAATATATATGTATATATATTTTCATAAAGATTGTAATTAAAAATTCTTTTGTATAAACTGTTAATGGTGAAAATATTTTAACGGGTAGGTAATACCCGAGGAATATTTAGATTTCACATTAATAAATTACACTGTACATTATTCGAAGATGATTCAACAGTCATTCACTATCCTACTTACAACCACCGATATACATATCCGTTTATCTCAGAATAACCATTTTCATTCAATTTCATATTTGGATTTTGACCTATCAGAATTCAACAAGTGGCCTAATGAAGAAAATATTTGACAAAATAAAATTTGTTAGAAACAGACAAATTAACTATGAGGAATTTTGTTAAGAATCCACGCTAACAAAATCCTAGCTAACTGTTAATTCCTTATTATATTTATTTATCGTAATTTAATTATCGTAATTTTAATTCTCACAATTTTATTTATCGTCATTTAATTTCTGTTATTTATTTTACGCACTTTAAATATCGGGACATGTATACAAGGTTTTGAGATATCATATCGCCGCATCTATATATATTATTTGGAATAACCATAGACACTCTATACGCGATAATGATCGTGTTAGCTATACAGGGTTGAGGTTGATTCTACAATAATATATATACTTTGAGTTGTGATTGAGTCTGAGACATGTATACGGGTCACGATATGTATTAATTAATTCGAATATTATATATTAAACTGTATATGAATTATTGAATTACTAATTGTGGACTACAAACTGTGGACTACGAACTTTGGACAATTAAAATGAATTAAAATATTGATTATAACATATGAAACTAAACATTTCTTCAAGTTTGCCACTTGATTTCATTTTAAACCTCATTTGTATCTTGACGATTACAATCCGCGTTCAAACCTTTCATGATTTTTGAAAACACCTCAATCGAGAGGATAAATCAACCGCACATCATCTATGGACGAAAAGATTGATACATTTAGTTATGCACCTAAAAACACTCAGAACTTGAATAAACGTTTAACACGTTGCTGTGCTAATTCCTTTAGCGTTGTTATTACCCAAAATAACTTTAGGTTCCCTTTTCAAGGTAGCCAATTTTGTCACAGCTCCAGCAAGTCAACTTCGACTTTTCATTCGAAACAACCATATTATAACCTTGATATATATGCATACTCTTTTATTGTTACCGGAGAACCTCTTATATTCCACCATATTACCATCAGCGTTTAATCATCTAAAAACACAATTCTCCTGAAACCACCTCGGATTGATAACCGATGATTCAGATATTGTAGCATTAAATGCAGAGGAAACAGAAAAATTGTAGATGGTCTAAATGGCCAAAAGTTTGATGATAAAAAAAAGGGAGTGTTAGGAACGCTCGATAGAAAATTTGGTACTGAAAAACAGATTGAGCTAACCCTGAAGGAGACCAAGGACAAATACAAGGACCAAACCCTATATTCAAAGATTCCAGATAATTCTGTATCCGATGAAATCTTTAGAGAATATCTTGCTCCGTACTCATGTTAAATCTTGTGGAAAAATCTTCCTTCATCAGCCTTCGATCTTAGCAATTCTGAAAATATCATCATAAATATCTTCGATATTTCTGAGGATATTTTCATAAATATTCTTGTCCGAAATTATTTATCTCTTCGTGCTATCTATATTATATCATAAAGGAAACTACTTTAGTTTCTAAATTTCTTTAAAATTCAAGTTTGAATTATGAATGATTTTGAAGTAGTGTTGGAAATTGATGCATGAGTTAGTATAATATAATGACACTTGATCAACGTAATTATATTACAGTAAGTCATGCTGAGTTTCTAATGGAACATGATGATTCATAGACCCTATCGTCATCATGTGCCATGTTACACGACTCTTACATTCTATCTAATCTCCAAACATATCTAGAACATATCTTCCTGATAGTTCTATCTTTTCTCGTGACTTCTAGTAATTTGACAAGCCAGATCGAGCTATCAAAATTTCCTTCTTAGAACATTAGTTATGATCATTCAAAACTCTATATCTACGAATTCTGGACCATTATTCACTTGACTTAAAGTCGGGAAGAGAAAATAAAAGTATGAAACTCTGAAATATAAGGGAGAATATAAAGCCCGATAACAACACATAAATTAAAAACCGTGTATATCAATGTTTATTGCAACATAAATGCACGAAAGAATTAAAAACACTATAACCCCAAGGGCGAAGTAGAAGAAAACAGATTCCTTCGGTGGAAGTTGGAAAAGGAGAATGATTGTTGCGATAGTAAGGATAAGAACAAGGATCAGAACTGGATTAAGCATTTTCACAATCTTTTAAATTTGAGAATTGAGTATAGGAATGGTAAAAGTAATGGAACGGAAGAAGTTAATTTATAGTGAAGTTTCTGATAAAGAAATCAAGTCAGATCTTCGCATTTAATTAGAGAAATCCTAATTTCCTGAATTACCGAAGAACCAAATCTTATATAGATTCGAAGATTCTTTAAATCCCTTGAATTTCGGAATTCAACCATGACTAGTGAAAAGTTATGATGAAACTTGTCTATCTCATTTCCTTATTTAGTGATAGCTTCATTCGTACGCTTCGAGTAATCAAATCGTTTTATCTATATTATTCAATAGTGATAAAACTCTATTTAACATCTCAGATTCGTCATGAAAACATATATATTGTCAGCCATGATGACCTCTATCAAATTTCGGGGACGAAATTTCTTTAACGGGTAGGTACTGTGACGACCTGGAAATTTTTGACCAAATTTAAACTTGATCTTTAATTGATTTCAACACGATAAGCAAAGTCTGTAATGCTGAGTATAAATTTTTTGAACTGTTTCATATATTCATTTAACCCTTGACTATTCCCGACGATTCACGAACAATTCAGTATAAATAAAAATGTAAATATATGTATGTATAAATATCTTTAAATAAATAAAAATACACTTTAATCAATTTGAAATGTAAAATAATAAACAACATAATTAAGTTATTATTAAAATGAATATATAAGAATATATACAACAATATTATGAATCTATATAAGAGAAACATATATAAATGATTTCTACTAATAATTATTGTGTTGTAACATATATAAAACATATAAATATTAAAAATTCAATAGATGTATTACATAATGTAAGGTTAATATATTATAATTACAAGTTAAAGTATAAGTGTTATATTAATCATATGATCAATACTTTCATTATTAATATTAATGTTAATATTAATATTAATATTTGTATTATTAATACTATTATTTAATACACATAATTTTGTCATATTAATATCATTATATTATTAATGTCATTACTATTGTTACAGAAATTAATAAAAGTTGTTATAGGTAATATAATTTATTATCATTAATGTTATAAAAAGTTTAATATTATTATTAACCTTATTATTAATAGATATTATTATACTTGTTATTTATATTATTATTATTACCAAATATCATTAAAAATTTAAGATCATTCTCACTATTAGTATTACTTTGATAATTAATATTATTATTATTATTTCTATTTTTGTTATTGGTATTTTTATTATTTGTAATATTAAGAGTATGATTATTAAAGTTATATAATTATTAATTAATAAGATTAATTATAGATATATACATATATTTAAAAAGCAGATATATATTTATATATACTGAATTACATACAGATACATTATATGAATATGTTACATGTCTCTATCCCTTTTCTACTTTCTTTCTTATTCTTCATCTGCTCAAATGATCCTGTTGACCACCATCACTACCCAACAATCGATCGTACCAAGAATACTGAAACAACCCAACCCGTATTCCATACGATAATTTTTTTTAAAGTAATACAGATTTATGCGCCAATTAAATATGTAACCATACCACACGTCCCATTAGAACATACTACAAGTTTAATGTTTAACAAAAGGCACGTAGGCCATTAACAAATGTGATACAAGTTTGACCTATAAAAAAATGATAGTTTTAATCCAAACAACACATCGAGAATGGTTTGGGGCTAAACTACCCAAAACGCTAGGCCAACTTCAAAAGCACCAACAAAACATCATCAAAGGACACCTAGTGCCCAACAACCCATTTGCCCCTATCCGCACCTGCATTTAAAAAGATAAACAACGAGAGGGGTAAGCTAAGGCTTAGTGAGTGCAACAATTATACGATTACATATACAACCTACTTACCTGCAATCACTTACGCATTTATCGCATACACGCTAGCAATATAAATAATCATACCATCACAAGTATAATACTAAACCCTTCACCATACGAGCTAGCATAACTATAGCATATACTTTAAACAATATAATATGCTACAATCCACACACAACCATGGTTAATCAATCGAACGAGGGAACGGTATTTAAAGGACCGTCGGAGTTCATAACAACCATTAGTGCACTTAACACCTTGTACACTAACCCTACGGGTGGCATCTTAACACCTCGATACTTCACCCCACGGGTGGTGCCTTAACACTTCGACACTTCACCCCGAGTGGTGTCTTAGCACATCGACACTTCACTCATTACAACTCCCGAAGTGGCATCTTAACACATCGATGCTTCACTCCCGAGTGGTGTCTTAACACATCGGCACTTCACTCATCATGTGAGAAGCGGTGTCTTAACACCTCGACACTTCACAACTCATACTACACAAATAAATAAATCATATATGCACGCATATAATTATTCCACTCACCTTAACACTTCGGTGATGATTTAATGCTTTCGTATGCTTCGAGCAAAGTACCTAATACACAAGTACACATTCAATACACAACTAGTGGAATTAACCACACTACTCACTCTTGAGAATTTAATGACCCAATTTGCATTAAATGGCTCAACTACACCAAAACCGCCCATAAATGGCCAAGACTCAACTTTAATCACTGAAGCTAGTGAATTAAAGTCTATTAACTTCAACTAACACAAACTTGGGGTATTTCATACCCATTTCATCCAATTAGGTCAACTAGTACTCATTTGACCCATTTTAAATACTTAGACTCACAATCGAGTCAAACTTACCCGTTAACACTTCTTTCATCGATTTAAGAGTGCATTAATGACCAACAACACCATTTAACACTTACAACCTCAAATCATAGGACCAAACCTTAGGTTATGGCCATTAGGATTTTCTTTCATCAACATAACCCAAATTCACCCATATTACCCCCAAATTGGTCTTACAAGTTCCAAATGAGCCAAACCCTAGCATAAACTAATTAAAACTTAAAACATGGAGTTAGGACTTACCAACACTATCCTCTTGTAGCTAAGAACAAGGAGAACAACTTTAACTCTTGCTCCGAAGATCAACTCTCAACTCTCTACTCACAAATCTCACTTGAATTCAAATGAGTTTTTATGTTTGAGAGTAAAATGGAGAAAGTAAATGGAAAATAAATGAGGAAAAAGGATAAGTGGTGGAGATTTAATGCTCCAATCAGATCTATGCATGAAAAGATGAATTTGCCCTTGAACCACTTATTTTAAAACAAAAATCCAAAACCAGTTCGCCCAGTGGGTCGCGACTCGGCCCCAATTGTCGCGGCGTGGCAATTAACGTATTTTACGAGCTTTCTTAAATCATTCCTGACTCAGATTCTAGTTATTGGTCGTAGCGCGGCCTTCTTCTCCGCGGCGCGACATGTAGAGGAAAACTCGACCCTTCTTATCATGCCTCCTGACTCTGGTTTGAGTTCAATGTCGCGGCGCGACAAAGGCTTCCGCGGCGCGGCAATTGCCTTCAACTGAGCCATTCGACAACTTACACAACTTAATGATTTATTCAACTTGTACACATTGTCCATGCTTCCTATGCACGTCTAAGCTTCATCTTTTAGTCTCACAAGACTTAACATCAACAAAGACTCATGCATATACCTATACATGCATATATTCTAAACACATATATATATACATACATATTCGTATATATATATTTACACAATAACTAACACTTAGGTCTTTTAATCATATAAATGCACAAGTTATAAGCGTACTAATAATTAAGTTTGTGCCTTTAAATATGTACGGGAAAAACGGGATGTTACAAATACTGCTTCAATTATTCGTTTATCACCTTTACCATCTATTATATCTACTGCTATCAATAAATTTAAAACAGAAAGAATTATAAAAATCTCGTAACATTCTGTTCTTCATACAAATTATTTAAAACTCGATTTGGTATCAAATTTCAGAATCTATAAATGGGTTTGTGCTAGAAATCTTCCACTTAATCTATCTGTAAGTTCTCAAACATCAATTTTTTATATTTATTTCGAATTTTGCAGTCAAACATTAAATGCAAAAAGTCAAAAAAATTGATTATCGAGAAATTCATAGTTGTTTTAATGATTCTGATTAAATTAATGTTACCTAAAGTTTCTATGAAGGATTTAAAATACAAATCATGTTATAAGCTTAATCTAAAACGATCTAAAATATGAAACTTGATTTAGACTTCATAAGCGTTCTTGACAGAGATGTACGATACTTTGAATTTGAATGAAAGTTTAAAATGTATAAATGCAATGTTATTAGGAATCAAGTATATAAACTATCTGCAAAATATGAAACTCCAATTTTATCTATCAACTTTTAATTGTCGAGTCAAAGTTATTTTTTTCAAAAAGTCAACCTTGTGTTCATCATAAAATTCGAGATTTATACAATGTTTTGGATCTAATTGAGGATACAGAAAGCTTATAGAAGTGATTTAGAATCTTTCTCATGAAGAAACTATAAGCTAAAACATTTGATATTTTTAATTTGATATATGTGTTCTTCGTGTCCAAAATAAATCTGTTACAGCTATTTTTCTTTAATTTTTTTTGTCTGTTTTAATTAAACTAGGTCAATTGGTAGTAGTTTGCTGGCTGTTAATAAATTCTAAAAATAGTTTACAAGTTGTTAAGTGAAAGGAATTGACCTCTGGTCGATTAACAGATTTGAGAAGTAGAAGATGAAAGGGATAGAAAAACAAAAATCATGTTAATTAAATATGGAACTGGGATTAATCAGGAAAAAGGGAAACGGAGGAGTGGCTGAGTGATGTTTGTGTAATCGAGAGGTTGCGGGTTCGAGTCCAGTACGGAGCATTTTTTTTCTTAGAAAGCTTCTAAGATAGTTATTATCATTTTATTTTTATTATTATTATTATTATTATTATTATTATTATTATTATTATTATTATTATTATTATTATTATTATTATTATTATTATTATTATTATTATTATTATTATCATTGTTATTATAAATTATTATTGTTAGTGTTATTATTATTATTAGTATTATTATTATTATTATTATTATTAGAATTATTAAGTATTATAGATAATATTATTATTAAGATCAACATTATGATAATTATCAATAATGTTATTATTAGTAATACAACTATTATTATTATTACTATTAAAATTAATATCATTAGTATTAAAATGATCGATAAAAGTATTGTTATTATTATTACTAACATTAGTATTAGAATTAGCATTATTATTTTCATTAATATCAGTATTAATATCATTGTTATAATTATTAAGATTATTATGATTATTATTAACATAAGTATCACTGATAACAATATCATAATTATTATTAATATTATCATTATTAATAAAAGTTATTATTATTATCACTAGTAAAACATTAACATCAAAAACTACCTTTTTAAGCAGATAAATATTTTGTACATAAAATATACTTATTACATATACTATGATTATATTAAAATTTCACATAACTATATATATATATATATATATATATATATATATATATATATATATATATATATATATATATATATATATAACTGATGTGTGCAGCGGTGTATACAAAATAGTTATATTTTTGCTACGAAATACTATTAAATACGATACAATTTTACACAAGTTATTTTTTTATTTATAGAGTGGATATACCTAAACCTTGCTACAACACTATAGGCAGTGTACCTAATCGTACAGTAGTGTAGTTTTTAGTAAGTCCGGTTCGTTCCACAGGGAGACGGCTTATTCCGTACACTATATTTTTAAACAATTATATTTGTATATATATATATATATATATATATATATATATATATATATATATATATATATATATATATATATATATATATTAGTAATATAGTAGTATTATTATTATTATAAAAGGGGGTTTTTACCGTTTAATGACCGGTTTGTCAATTTTAAATAAAGCGTAAAGATAAATGACGATAATATAAATGACAGAATTTAAATTGCGATAAAGTAAATTGCAGTAATTAAAATGAAAGTAAATAAAGGTACGATGAAATATGAAATAAAAGTATTATGCTTATTTAAACTTCCGTAATCATGATGTTTGACGTTTTAATTAATTGTTACCCGGGTTAATTGTCCTTTGTCCTGGTTTATTTGATACCTATCTGGTTTTTTTTCCATAATAGTCCATCGGTCATAATTATAAAATGCTCGTCAAATTAACCTTATTTCTGAAGTCAAATATTCCAACTAATTAGGAATTCGAACTGTAACAAGGTTTTAATACTTTGTTTAATGATTACACCAGGTTAACGACTGCGTGTAATCCAAGGTTTTATTACTTTGTTAACAATTACACCAATTATCCTTGTATGTAATCCACCCCTGTTTTAATGAGATATGAATATTAATTTACCCACTTGATCAGAATGAATAATCAATTACCCAACCCGAATAATTAATTAAATGATCGTAAAAGATGTCGTATAAACGTCACTAAATAGAACATACATAATCATTTTAATAATTATTAGATTAACTAATTTGAAGATAGGTTCGACAGATTCCAATGAGTTGTCATTCGATTAGACAATACCCCCTATCTATTAATAGTCAATAGTCCAATGTCCACAAGTGTCGGTCTTTTGTCCAAACCTTAATTATGATACAATATCTTATAACCCAATCTTAATTTGTAGTCTAACATCACGATTACTTTGGCTCAAATAAGCATAATAATAACTTAGTTACGAGACATTAATTTAAAAAGGAAGAACATAGCTTATAGTGGTGATTAATCGCGTAGCGTTGCACGGACAGAATTTTGACTTAAAACCCGTAAAACATTCTTAAAATTACCTTATTATTATTAACTTAAAATTAAACTTCAAATTATAAATATATATATATATATATATATATATATATATATATATATATATATATATATATATATATATATATATATATATATATATATATTTACGTTACATATGAAGGAAAAGAAAAAGGTGTGTTTTGAGCTCGAGCACCAGACTGCCTTTTATAGGAATGTGGTCAGAAAAAGTAGGCCATGCGATCGCAAGGGAATTAGGCCTCCTGGCCATGCGATCGCATGGAGCAAGGATCCAGCTCACAATCGTTTGTCTCCTAGTTTGTCGACGGTTTATTATATAATATAATATATATATAATTTTAACAATTATTTATATATTATATTATATTTATGTGCAAAGTTGACTTGTAATTTTAGCTCCGTTGCGTCGCGCATTGATAGTTGTTTCATGTCCCGGTTCTGAATTTTCGAACGTCCTTGCGTACAATTTAATATCTTATATTTTGCGTTTTGCGGCTCGCACTCTTGTAATTTTGAGACGTTTCTCATCAATAAATTGAACCACTTGAATTGTACTTTGTACTTTTTAGCTTTTTGGTCATTTGCGTCTTCAAATCGTCATTTTCTTCTTTTGTCTTCGCACTTATTTATTTAAACGAATATTACATAAAAATAGAACAATTACAACTAAAAGCTTTACATATTGGAAGGATATTGTGCCTAAATATATGTTCATTTGGTGCACTATCAAATATCCCCACACTTGAGCGTTGCTTGTCCTCAAGCAATACAAAACTTGAAATTAAATCACACATCACTCGAATCACCTTTTTTATTCTCACACTTTATATATTAGTGATTTTGATACGGCGGTATAAACAATGATAGTAACGACGTGGTTTACAGTCCCACGTGACTATAAAAATTTAGATCCTTTAAGGAAATTGGATCTTTATGAAAACATTTGATTTTTTTTTTTAAATTTCTAGCTAGATTTTACCCTAGACAAGTTTTCCGAAGTATCCCTTCACCGGTGTTTGCAAAATGTTTTTGTGGGTTTTGTGGGTTTCAAATTTGAAAATTTTAGCTCAAAACTTATGGTTTTGTGTCACCCACTTGCTAACCTTGTATTAGGAAAGCAACACGTCCAGTATACTTGCTCCGTATATTACCATTCGGTAAACTACCGTCCGGTTGTAAAGGAAAGCGTTGAACAAGCAACTGTTAAAGCAATGTCCAGTGACATGCTTTTAATTATGGTCAAAAACGTGTCGGATGCAATTACTATTCTTTGTAGGAGCAATAGTAAAGATCACCCTTTAGTTTTTCGGTCTGGCACAAGGTCCTGTCTTCGACCATGCTATGCAACCACCGTTCTTACGGTTGACACCCGATTTGGTTCAGGTGACCTAATGAATTCCAGGTGAATTCTCAGGATTTTACGTTCAATGGTAATGAATGCATCGAAAATAGGTTTTCAGAAAACAAATCGGTTTTAATTTTGATCAAAATATTTTCTCGTTTAAGCTCGAGTTTAGATATCATTGAATTCCATGAGTTTGTAATATCAGGCTTAAAAGCTGATTTTTAATCTTTTAAGGAGATTATCCTTTCTGGGGGTCTGATTCATTAGTCTTATCAAGCTAATTTGCACGGCGCCCTCCCCATTTTACGAGACAGATCCTCTCATAGTTAGGATAAGTCTGACCACTTGGTGACCCAGTTTGATGCTGAGGTCCGTGGATTTCCAGCTGATTTTCGAGAAAACTTTTCAACATTTTTCGTAGACTCTACAACTGGTCTGGACGACAACTTCCTGACCTAAATCAAGAAGCGCGTGTCTTTTTTGGAAGACTTTACTTCTTTTTAATGATGGAATTGATTCATCGTGTAGATCCATCTTTCTTTCAAATATAATATAGTAAATTGGGTAAAACTGATTAAAATCGTCCAAAACAAAAGTACATGTAATAATCTTGTACAAACATATGTGATATGTGTTTTAAATAACTTGGTAAATTCTTCCCACACTTAGCTTTTATTTATTTTTTTTCTTTGCCTTTGTATTCTCCTCTATTCTATTTTAAATGAATTCTAACGTTTTGGGTTGTTTCTCCATTTATGTTCTCTCCGAGGCAACAATAATTTCGGTAATAAAACCTAGTTTTATCGTTCATAAATATGTATAAACATGATTTTGAATTCATTTTATTGAACAATTTTTAAATTTTCTCAAAATTTGGCAATTAAACTAAGTGTAAACCCGAGAGAATTTATAACCCTTCCCCACACTTGAGATCATGCAATGACCTCATTTGCATGAAATCGGACTATAATTATAAATTCATGAGGGTGATTAGTGTAGAAAAGTGATTAAAAATATCGAGTTTGCAAACATATTATTTTATATCACATTTGATATTTTGTGTCTTGTCGTCAAAATTAGTAGCTTTTGCTGAACTTTAATGTCAGTCTTTGAAAGTGCGCTGTTTTACCCTGTTTTATTCATAAGATAAACTACAAACATACATAATATTTTTATTATATATTTTTTTATAAAACCTTTATTTATTAAAACAATTTAAATGAATAATTTTTTAAAATTTTGTTTCCTTTTACTTTAGGTAGTTTCGGTATGTTTACCTAGTCCGTCCCTCGACAAAATTTAAAATTTGTCGTTTTTAAAGCGATTGTTTTAAAAGCAAAGATTTTTGGGTTTTTTAATTTTTTTGATATACTTTAGATCAATAAAATTAAAAATAATAATAACAAAATTTTTGCCCCGCCCTCGGGTAAAGCAATTTCGATTCTATGATCTAGTCTTAAACTTACGATAAATTTTAGAAATTATTTTTTTTTTAAACTTAATGAAATAAAGTAAATTTTTTTGTTTTTAAATTCACACAAAACTTAAATTTAAAAATGCAAATAAATTTCATATAAAACCTATAAAATAAAAAATTTAGAATGGGGGGAGAAAACTAGTTCTTTAGTGTCTGCTAGTGGAAAAGACCAATCGGATTCCATTCTCGGAACTACACGAGAACAGAACAACTAACCATAGACAGCATTATTTCTTAGAACATTTGAATCTCCCCACACTTAGGTAGCTGTGGTGTCGAATTTGTGATTAACTTCATTGTCAATTTCTCTTGGACCATAATCAACTTGCATATCTGTGACTTTTGCTTTAAGCCATTGGTCGAATTCCTGTGTAATATCCACAAATTCAACTAGTTTCGCCTTTTCTTTAGGCGATAGATTGGATACTAACCGGTTACATAACTTAAAGTTCCCCTTGGTTCTAGCATCACGAATTCGTTTGATAAGTTTCTTCATTGAACTATTAATAACGAGGTCATTTAATTTCGTATCAACAACGGGGTTCTTTGTTATCAGGTTATCATTAGGTATTACTTCATTTTCCCCACACTTAGGCGTTTTATTATCGTTAAGCACTACCGTTGGAGTTGGTAAAACAACATGGTTCTTACCAATCATTTTTGTTGGTTCAACGATTTTGGTTGGTGGAGATTTAGACTTCCGACTCACAAAGGTGATTGATTTTTCATCATCACTAAGTGTCATTCTACCCTCTCTTACATCAAATAACGCCCTGGTGGATGCTAAGAATGGCCGACCTAAAATTAGAGGAATGTTTGAGTCCTCTTCTATGTTAATGACAATAAATTCGACTAGAAAGGTTAAATTACCCACTTGAACGGGTAGGTTGTCTGCAATTCCAACTGGGTGCCTAATGGTTTGATCAAAGAGTCGGACACTCATCTCTGTTGGACTTAACTCACCTACTCCTAATCTCTTATATAATGAAAGGGGCATAACACTCACACTCGCACCTAAATCTGCTAGTGCATCATACATGACACAATCACTAAGTAGACAAAGAACAATAAATTCACCCGGATCACCCAACCTGGGTGGAGGTTTTGGTGAAACTGTCTTCACCGGTTTACTTTTACGGTTTTTGTTTCTTGTACCTTTTTATTCTTCTTCTTCTTCTTCTTTCCAGAGGTATTACAAACTTTATTACCTATTACTTGCTCATACTCAACTCCTTTTCTTGGAAACGGGATGGGTGGTTTGTATGGTGCCACCACTGGCTTTACATACTCGGGTGGTGGTGGTGGTGTTGTAACTTCTTCTTTGTTACTCACATCTAAAACCTTCCCATCTTCTAGTGTTAGTTTTTCAGAATTCGTTGAAACCATATTAACGTTCTCATTCCAAGGATTTACTTCAGTATTACTCGGTAGCTTTCCTTGTTCCCTCTCACTCATCATGCTAGCAAGAGTACCTACGTGTTTTTCTAGATTCAGAATGGAAGCTTGTTGAGTTCTTAATGATTGATCAAACCTCTCATTTGTTTGGGTTTGAGATGTAATAAATTGTGTTTGAGATTCCATTAGCTTTGCCATCATTTCTTCCAAATTTGACTTTTTCTCTTCGGGTTGTTGTGGTGGTTTATACAAGTTAGGTTTTTGTTGATTGAAAGTGTTGTTTTGAGTTGGTTGGTTATTCAGACCATGTTGGTTATACGAGTTATTGTTAGGTCCATTTGGATTGTAAAGAATGTTTTGGTTTCGATTGAAGTTTGGTCTTGGCGGTTGATAATTATTTTGATAATTATTTCCCTGCCTTTGGTTCATGTAGGAAACATTCTCACGTTGTTCCATCGTTTGTTCAACATTACAATCGTTCATTAAGTGTGGTCCACTGCATTGCTCACAACTGATTCGTATTACGTAAATATCTTTAGTCATCTTTTCCATTCGTCTCTCAAAAGCATCTATTTTTGCGGAAACGGAATCAAAGTCATGGCTAGAATCGGCTCTAGTCACTTTAGATGAACGAAAGATATCTTTTTCTTGGTGCCACTCATGAGAGTGGGAGGCTGTATTATCAATTATCTTGTGAGCTTCAGTTGCCGTTTTCTTCATAATTGAACCACCAGCTGCTATATCGATGTCTTTTCTTGTAGTGATGTCACATCCTTGGTAGAATATTTGTACTATTTGATAAGTGTCTAAACCATGTTGAGGACATCCTCTCAACAACTTTCCAAATCTTGTCCATGCCTCATATAATGTTTCATTTGACTTTTGCGTGAACGTAACAATTTCTCCTTGAAGTCTCACGGCCTTAGATGCCGGAAAGAATTGTTTAAGAAATTTTTCAACTAAAACATCCCATGTATCAATCGCCCCTTCAGGTAACGATTCTAACCAATCTTTGGCTTCTCCCTTTAAAGTTCAGGGAAATAACATGAGATAGATCTGTTCATCCTCCACTTCTCGGATTTTAAATAGAGTACAAATCCTATTAAAGGTTCGAAGATGTTCGTTTGGATCTTCTTTTGGTGTACCACTATATTGGCATTGATTAGTTACCATGTGTAGGATTTGTCCTTTGATTTCATAATCTGGCGCACTAATGTCAGGCTTAATAATGGCGTGACCTTGGCCAGTGCGTGTGGCTCTCATTCGGTCTTCCATACTTAGAGGTTCCGTTACTTCCATAATTGAATTTGTTGAATACGAATCACTAGAGGATTCTGATTTAACGGTTTGTGGTTCAGGAGGAATGATTACTGGTTCAGGATCTTGGAATTGTCCTTGAATATCCTCCGGGTTTTCAATTTTGAAGTCGGGTTCAAAAAATGGATTATTGGGATTTTGAGTTGGAGTACTTGTTTGACTAGATGATAATTCTAAAGAAAAATCAACGGTGATAATATTGGCTAGATGTCTTGATCGAGTTACAGGTGGTGAACGTATGAAAGGTGGTGAACTTTTTGCTTGGTGCATTCACTGAATATCCTATTAGTTATAAAGATAAAAATTATTAAATATATCAAATTAATAGAGTTTCTAATTTTGCCCACGTTTCGAATAGCCAATAGATGCAGCAGGTAGCCAGGATCCTTTAAATCGGAAGCCCACAACTCGCCACTAACAAATCCAACTATTACTACGAACCAGAAAATTTTGGATGTCTATCAATTTAACCGCTTAAAATAATTTTTTGTTTTGAATTTTTAGAGAAGAAATAGAAAATTCTATGTCCTAAAAACTAGAGCGTCGAGAAATAAGAAAGAAAAAGAGCGCGTCGGAAAACGTCAAAAAATAAAAGGTCGAAAAATGAGCGTCGAAAAACAAACAGTCGAAAAATAAAAATAAGAAAATAAGCGTTGAAACTTAGTATTAAAAACTAAATATTAAAAGTTGCGTCTAAAGGTATTAAAGCTTAAAAGGAATTCTATATCCAAAAAGGCAATAACTTAAAAAGTACTAAAATCTTAAAACGGCGTCGCAAAATTCTAAAGCACCTAAATCTTAGTCTAAAGAAAAAACACTTAAGGGATTTTACGGCAAAGCCTAAAAATCTAGAAATAAAAATAACTACGGCAAAATACTAAGTTTAAAACTAAGTACGAACGATAAAAATACAAATATTACGAATAAACGATTAAAAAGATACAAAAAGTAAAAATAAAACTTAAGGTTATAAAAATACAATTTTTATAAAAATATTATTTTTATATTATTATTTTATAAAAGTATTAATCTATATAATTAATAATAATATTAAAACTTAAATACAAATAATATAAATTAAAACTAAAAACTAATTAAATTAAACCCTAATAATAATTATTATTATAAAATCTAACCCTAAAATCGTAATTAATGTTAGGGTTTCAGTTGTCAGGTACGCTCATGCGGTCGCATGAGATTAATGCACTTCAGCCATGCGATCGCATGGCTTAGAATTTTCGGATCTGATTGTTGGGCTGCTACAGTACCAGGCCCAATAGTCTTTTTATTGTTTTGAGCTTCGAATTAGATCCGGCCCAGTTACAGTTTTTTATAATAATCTGATTTTTATTTTTATAAAATAATAGATAGATAATTTGTATAAAATAAAAATATATTTTAAAAACTTAAAATAAAAATACTTTTTAATTTTATATATTTTAAACGAAATTTTAAAAATATTTATATTTTTATATATATTTTTTTCTTTTTATTATTTTTAACACTTATTATAAATACAAAAATATTTTTATGAAATAAGAAATAATATATTTTTACAAAAATATAGTTTTACTAAATATAGCGTAAAAATATAGCGTTTCGCCGAGTCCCCGGCAACGGCGCCAAAAATACTTGATGTGTGCAGCGGTGTATACAAAATAGTTATATTTTTGCTACGAAATACTATTAAATACGATATAATTTTACACAAGTTATTTATTTATTTATAGAGTGGATATACCTAAACCTTGCTACAACACTATAGGCAGTGTACCTAATCGTACAGTAGTGTAGTTTTTAGTAAGTCCGGTTCGTTCCACAGGGAGACGGCTTATTGCGTACACTATATTTTTAAACAATTATATTTGTATATATATATATATATATATATATATATATATATATATATATATATATATATATATATATATATATATATTAGTAATATAGTATTATTATTATTATTATTATTATAAAAGGGGGTTTTACCGTTTAATGACCGGTTTGTCGATTTTAAATAAAATGTAAAGATAAATGACGATAATATAAATGACAGAATTTAAATTGCGATAAAGTAAATTGCAGTAATTAAAATGACAGTAAATAAAGGTACGATGAAATATGAAATAAAAGTATTATGCTTATTTAAACTTCCGTAATCATGATGTTTGACGTTTTAATTAATTGTTACCCGGGTTAATTGTCCTTTGTCCTGGTTTATTTGATACCTATCTGGTTTTTTTCCCATAATAGTCCATCGGTCATAATTATAAAATGCTCGTCAAATTAACCTTATTTCCGAAGTCAAATATTCCAACTAATTAGGGATTCGAACTGTAACAAGGTTTTAATACTTTGTTTAATGATTACACCAGGTTATCGACTACGTATAATCCAAGGTTTTATTACTTTGTTAACAATTACACCAATTATCCTTGTATGTAATCCACCCCTGTTTTAATGAGATATGAAGAGATGGATCTACACGATGAATCAATTCCATCATTAAAAGGAAGTAAAGTCTTCCGAAAAAGAAACGCGCTTCTTGATTTAGGTCAGGAAGTTGTCGTCCAGACCAGCTGTAGGTTGACGAAAAATCTAGAAAAGTCATCTCTAAAATCAGTAGGAAATCCACGAACCTCAGCATAAAATAGGGTCGCCAAGTGGTCAGACTGATCCTAACCATGAGAGGATCTGTCTCGTAAAATGGAGGGGCACCGTGCAAATTAGCTTGATAAGACTAATAAATCAGATCCCTAGAAAGGATAATCTCCTTTAAAGATCAAAAATCAGCTTTTAAGACTAATATTACTCAATCTAGAGATTGACCTTAAAGATTGAGAATTACAAACTCATGGAATTCAATGATATCTAAACTCGAGCTTGAACGAGAAAATATTTTGATCAAATTATAAACCGATTTGTTTTCTGAAAACCCATTTTCAATGCGTTCATTACCATTGAACGTAAAATCCTAGGAATTCATCTGGAATTCATTAGGTCATCTGAACCAAATCGGGTGTCAACCATAAGAACGGTGGTTGCATAGCATGGTCAAAGACAGGACCTTGTGCCAGACCAAAAAAATTATAAGGGTGAGCTTTACTATTGCTCCTACAAAGGATATTAATTGCGTCCGACACGTTATATACCATAATTAAAAGCATGTCAGGGGACATTGCCTTAACAGTTGCTTGTTCAACGCTTTCCTTTACAACCGGACGGTAGTTTATCGAAAGGTAATATTCGGAGCAAGTATACTGGACGTGTTGCTTTCCTAATACAAGGTTAGCAAGTGGGTGACACAAAACCGCAAGTTTTGAGCTAAAATTTTCAAATCTGAAACCCACCAAACCCACAAAAACAATTTGCAAACACCGGTGAAGAGTTATTCTGGAAAACTTATCTAGGGTAAAAGCTAGATTAAAATTTTCAAAAGATCAAATGTTTTCATAAAAATCCAATTTCCTTAAAGGATCTAAATTTTTATAGTCATGTGGGACTGTAAACCATATCGTTACTACCATTGTTTATACCGCCGTAAAGAAATCACTGATGTACAAAGTGTGAAGAATAAAGAAGTGATTCTAGTATTTCAAGACTATATTGCTTGAGGACAAGCAACGCTCAAGTGTGGGAATATTTGATAATGCTAAAAACGAACATATATTTCATAGCATTATTCCTCAAGAAAGACAAGATTTTAGTTGCAATTGTCCTATTTACAAGTGATATTCGTTTAAATAATAAAAGGTGAAGACAAAAGGCAGATTCGATGAATTGAAGATGTAAACGACCAAAAAGCTCAAAAGTACAAAAGACAATCAAAGAGGTTCCAATTATTGCTAAGAAACTTCTCGAAATTACAAGAGTACAAGATTCAAAACGCAAAGTACAAGATATTAAATTGTACGCAAGGATGTTCGAAAATCCGGGACCGGGACCAGAGTCAACTCTCAACGCTCGACGCAAAGGACTAAAAATTACAAGTCAACTATGCACATGAATATAATATAATATATAATTAATTCTTAAAATTAATATATATATTATAATATATTTAAAAATCGTCGGCAAACAAAGAGCCAAAGCTGGGTGAGCTGTAAAAACCAACTCCGCGACTCGCGGAGTTTGAAGAAGGAAAGGGCCGCGAGTCGCGGAGATTCCCTGGACTCAAATCCCTATAAAACCCAACGAATTCTGATCATTTTTAATATCATAAATCAATCTCTCTCTATATATGTATACGTAATATTTATATTTATATTTTATATTTTAATTTTAATTTTAATTTTAAATCCTAATAATAAGGATATGTTAGCGAATGTTGTAAGGGTGTAAGTCGAAATTCTGTCCGTGTAACGCTACGCTATTTTTAATCATTGTAAGTTATGTTCAACATTTTTAATTTAATGTCTCGTAGCTAAGTTATTATTATGCTTATTTAAAAAAAAGTAATCATGATGTTGGGCTAATTACTAAAATTGGGTAATTGGGCTTTGTACCATAATTGGGGTTTGGACAAAAGAACGACACTTGTGGAAATTAGACTATGGGCTATTAATGGGCTTTATATTTGTTTAACTAAATGATAGTTTGTTAATTTTAATATAAAGATTTACAATTGGACGTCCCTATAAATAACCATATACACTCAATCGGACACGATGGGTGGGATATTTATATGTACGAATAATCGTTCATTTAACCGGACACGGGAATGGATTAATAGCCACTAGAATTATTAAAACAGGGGTGAAATTATGTACAAGGACACTTGGCATAATTGTTAACAAAGTATTAAAACCTTGGGTTACACGCAGTCGATAACCTGGTGTAATTATTAAACAAAGTATTAAAATCTTGTTGCAGTTTAAGTCCCCAATTAGTTGGAATATTTAACTTCGGGTATAAGGATAATTTGACGAGGACACTCGCACTTTATATTTATGACTGATGGACTGTTAGGAACAAAAACCAGACGGACATATTAAATAATCCAGGACAAAGAACAATTAACCCATGGGCATAAAACTAAAATCAACACGTCAAACATCATGATTACGGAAATTTAAATAAGCATAATTCTTTTATTTCATATTTAATTTCCTTTATTTTATATTTAATTGCACTTCTAATTATCGCACTTTTATTTATTGTTATTGTATTGCACTTTTAATTATCGTACTTTTTAATTATCGCAAGTTTATTTTATCGCACTTTTATTTATCACAATTTCATTATCGTTATTTACTTTACGCTTTAAATTAAGTCTTGTATTTATTTTTAATATTTTACATTTGGTTTTAACTGCGACTTAAGTTTTTAAAATTGACAAACCAGTCATTAAACGGTAAAAAAACCCCCCTTTATAATAATAATATTACTTATATATATATATATATATATATATATATATATATATATATATATATATATATATATATTTGTATTTTTATAAAATAAAACTAATATAGCGTTAAGCTTTGTTTAAAGATTTTTTTTCCCTGTGGAACGAACCGGACTTACTAAAAACTACACTACTGTACGATTAGGTACACTGCCTATAAGTGTTGTAGCAAGGTTTAAGTATATCCATTCTCTAAATAAATAAATATCTTGTGTAAAATTGTATCGTATTTAATAGTATTTCCCTGTAAAAATATAAGCTATTTTATATACACCTCGCATAACACCAAGTATTTTTGGCGCCGCTGCCGGGGAACCCAATTTCTTGCTTAAAAGCCGGAAGCGCAACGCTAAATAAAAAAAAATTTATTTTTAGTTTACTTTTATAAAAATACGTTTTTGTAAAAATACGTTTTAAATATTCGAAAACATAGAAAAGAAAACAAAAATTTTAATATTTTTAAGAGTTTGTTAAATAATTAAGTTTTATAAAGTTTCTTTATTTTTTTTTTAAAAAAATATAAGTTTTATTTAAATATTTTGTTTTTATTAAAACATAAAATCAAAAACCAAAAAAAATATATATATATATATATAAATCTATTTTTTAAGATTTTATAAAATTATAAAGTATTTCTATTTTTATTTTAGTTTTTTAATATAAGTTTTTATTATATAAATATTTTAATTAAAATAGAAAATATAAAACAGTAAAAAAAAAGTAAAACGTCGAATTTAATACTGCACCTGATCTGAATTTTCATTCACCGCGACTCGCGAAGATTTTTGCCAGGTGGAACCGCGACTTGCGGAGCCACTCTGACACCGACAGAAGCCCTAGTCAGCAATTAATTACGGGGTAATTATTATAATTATTATTATAAAACCCTAATTAGGTTTTAATTAATTATTTATTTTAGTTTTTATTATTATTTTGTTTAATTAGTTTAATTAAATTGTAAAATTAATAGTTTTAATAAATAAATAATATAAAAATAATATTTTTATAAAAATTGTACTTTTTATAACTTTTAGTATATTTTTATATTTTGTCTCTTTTTAATTGTTTTAGCGTAATATTTGTATTTTTCGCTCGTATTTAGTTTTAAACTTAGTTTTTGCCATAGTTATTTTTATTTATAGATTTTTAGGCCTTGCCGTAAAATCCCTTAAGTGCTTTTTCTTTAGACTAAGATTTAGGTGCTTTAGAATTTTGTGACGCCTTTTTAAGTTTTAGTTTCTTTTTAAGTTATTGCCATTTGGGATATAGTTTTACTTGTAAGCTTTAATAGCTTTAGACGTAATTTTTAGTTTTTAGTTTTTAGTTCCTTTTTAAGTTTCAACGCGCTACTTTCTTATTTTTATTTTTCGACGCCTTTTACCTATGTATCAATTATCACTCCAATTAGTAATCTCAATTTGCAATTTTAATTTTAAGTTAGTGATAGTAATAAGGTTGGGTTAGTCGAGTGTTTTTAAGTTCTATAAGTCACTCTTTTTCTTTCTTATTTTTCGACGCCTTTTATTTTTCAACCGTTTTCTTTTTCGACCTTTTACGACGCGCTCTTTTTCTTTCTTATTTCTCGCTATTCTAGTTTTTAGGACTTATAATTTTCTCTACTTCTTATCTAAATTTCTTAAAATTACGAAAATTTATTTTAAGTGGTTAAATTGATAGACATCAAAATTTTCTGGTTCGTAGTAATAGTTGGATTTGTACGTGGACCGGGTTATTGGAGCCAAACAGTCCTCAAACATATCGAGACCAAACGAATCCTGCCCCTCTGCTGCATCTTTTGGCTATTCGAAACGTGGGCAAAATCAGAAAAGTCTATTAATTGGATAACTTATATAATTTTTCTTTCCTTTTAAAAACTAATAGGATATTCAGTGAATGCACCGAGCAAGACGTTCACCACCTTTTGTACGTTCACCACCTGTAACTAGATCAAGACATCTAGCAAATATTACCGCCGTTGATTTTTCTTTAGAATCGTCATCCAATCGACCAAGTACTCCAGTTCAAATTTCCGATAATCCATTTTTTGAACCCGACCTCACAATTGAGAATCCGGAGAATATTCAGGGACAATTCATAGATCCTGAACCATTAATTTTTCCTCCGGAACCACCAATCATTCAAACAGAGATTGTTCAGGAACGAACCATTAAATCAGAATCCTCTAGTGATTCCGATTCAACAAATTCAATTATGGAGAATCGGGAACCTTTAAGCATGGAAGACCGAATGAGAGCTAAACGCACTGGCCAAGGTCACGCAATTACTCATCCAGACATTAATGTGCCAGATTATGAAATCAAAGGACAAATTCTACATATGGTGACTAATCAATGCCAATTTAGTGGTGCGCCGAAGGAAGATCCAAACGAACATCTTCGTACCTTTAATAGGATCTGCACACTATTTAAAATAAGAGAAGTGGAGGATGAACAGATATATCTCATGTTATTTCCCTGGACTTTAAAGGGAGAAGCCAAAGATTGGTTGGAATCGTTACCTGAAGGGGCGATTGATACATGGGATGTTTTAGTTGAAAAATTTCTTAAACAATTCTTTCCGGCATCTAAAGCCGTAAGACTTCAAGGAGAAATTGTTACGTTCACACAGAAACTAAATGAAACTCTATATGAGGCGTGGACTAGATTTGGAAAGTTATTAAGAGGATGTCCTCAACATGGTTTAGACACCTGTTAAATAGTACAAATATTCTACCAAGGATGCGACATCACTACAAGAAAAGACATCGATATAGCAGCTGGTGGTTCCATTATGAAGAAAACCGAAACTGATGCTTATAAAATTATTGATAACACTGCTTCCCACTCACATGAGTGGCACCAAGAAAAAGATATCGTTAGATCATCTAAAGCAGCTAGAGCCGATTCTAGCCATGACTTAGATTCCATTTCCGCAAAGATAGATGCTGTCGAGAGACGAATGGAAAAGATGACTAAAGATATCCACTCAATACGAATTAGTTGTGAGCAGTGTGGAGGACCACATTTGACAAAAGATTGTCTCAGTATTGAATTAACAATGGAACAAAGAGAGAATATTTCATACATAAACCAAAGGCCTGGAAATAATTATCAGAATAATTATCAACCGCCAAGACCGATTTACAATCAAAATCAGAATTATAACCGAAATATTCCATACAACAACCAACAAGGTCCTAGTAATCAACAAGTATCCAATAATACTTACAATCAGCAAAGACCTAATTTTCAAAACAAACCACCACAAACCGATGATAAAAAGCCGAATTTAGAAGATATGATGACAAAGCTAGTTAAAACTCAAACGCAGTTTTTCACATCTCAAAAACAAACTAATGAACAAAATGCTCAAGCATTTAGAAATCAACAAGCTTCTATTCAAAACTTGGAACAAGAAGTAAGTAACCTAGCAAGGTTAATAGGTGAAAGAAAACCGGAAAGTCTACCTAGTGATACAAATGCAAACCCCCGAAATGAAACAGCTAAAGCCATTACCACAAGAAGTGGTACAACACTTAAACCACCTGAAATACCTTTAACTTCTGACGAAGCTATTCCTACTCCACAAGAACCACAACCTGAACAAGATAAGGAAAAAGAACCGGTAGTTGAAAAGGTTAATAAAGATAACACAGTTAAGGCTAAACCTTATGTTAAACCATACCAACCACCACTTCCTTACCCGAGTAAAATGAAAAAAGAGAAACTTGAAGCCGAGCAATCCAAATTCTTGGATATGTTTAAACAAATAAATGTAAATCTTCCTTTCATTGATGTAATTTCAGGAATGCCTAGATATACTAAATTTCTGAAAGATCTAATCACAAATAGAAAGAAAATGGAAGAACTCTCGACTGTTACTATGAATGCTAATTGTTCAGCAGTGCTGTTGAATAAGATACCAGAAAAACTATCTGATCCAGGAAGTTTCACAATTTCATGTTTTCTGGGTAGTCTTAGTTCAATAGAAGCATTGGCAGACTTAGGTGCTAGTATAAATTTAATGCCGTATTCACTATACGCTAAACTAGACCTTGGAGAATTGAAACCAACAAGAATAAGCATACAACTAGTCGATCGATCAATAAAATATCCTAGAGGGATAATGGAGAACATGCTAGTTAAAGTTGGTACTTTAGTATTTCCAGTAGATTTTGTAGTTCTGGACATGGAAGAAGATTCTCAAGTTCCTCTCATATTAGGAAGACCATTCTTAAACACAGCTAAAGCAATGATAGACGTGTTTGGTAAGAAACTGACCCTAAGTATAGAGGACGAGAGTGTTACCTTTTCAGTTGATAGAGTAATGCAACAACCGCAATCTGCAGATGATACATGTTATTATATTCAAACTATAGATTCACATGCAGAATTATTAGAAGAATTTCCAGAATTACAAGGAACAGGAGAATGTTCTTTAGGAGAAGGAACTGAACCAATTGATGAAGTTGAAATGTTAGCTACACTAATAGCTAATGGATATGAACCAACAACAGAATAAATTCAAATGCTAGAAGAAGAAGACAGATATCGATATAAATCATCGATAGAAGAACCTCCAACATTAGAGTTAAAGCCACTTCCAAACCATTTGGAATATGCTTATTTACATGGTGAATCTGAATTACCTGTAATAATATCGTCTTCTCTTACTGAAAATGAGAAATCACAACTCATTTCTGTGTTGAAAGCTCATAAACCAGCCATTGCATGGAAGATTCATGACAATAAAGGAATAAGTCCTTCGTATTGCACACATAAAATCCTTATGAAAGAAGGTCATAAAACGTATGTGAAACGCCAATGAAGACTAAATCCTAATATGCAAGATGTTGTTAAAAAAGAAATTATTAAACTGCTAGATGCAGGTTTAATTTATCCGATCTTTGATAGTCCAAGGGTAAGCCCAGTTCAATGCGTGCCTAAGAAGGGTGGCATGACTGTCATCACAAATGAAAAAAATGAGCTTATTCCTACTAGGACTGTAACAGGATGGCGTGTATGTATTGATTATAGAAAATTAAATGACGCCACCAGAAAAGATCACTTTCCCTTACCTTTCATTGATCAAATGTTGGAAAGATTAGCCGGAAATAGTTATTATTGTTTTCTTGATGGATTTTTCGGATATTTTCAAATTCCAATAGCACCCGAAAATCAAGAGAAAACCACGTTCACGTGCCCTTATGGTACTTTTTCTTACAAACACATGCCAATTGGACTTTGCAACGCCCCTGCAACCTTTCAAAGGTGCATGATGGCGATTTTTCACGACATGATAGAAGAATGCATGGAATTTTTCATGGATGACTTTTCAGTCTTCGGTGATACATTTGAATCATGTTTAGTTAATCTTGAACGAATGCTTATTAGATGCGAACAATCAAATCTAGTACTTAATAGGGAGAAATGCCATTTCATGGTTAAAGAAGGCATCGTTCTGGGTCATAAAACTTCAAAGGAAGGAATTGAAGTGGATATAGCTAAAGTAGATGTAATTGCTAAACTTCCACATCCCACCAATGTTAGAGGAGTCAGGAGTTTTCCAGGGCATGCCAATTTTTACCGACGTTTCATAAAAGATTTTTCTAAAATTGCCACTCCTATGAATAAACTCCTAGAAAAAGATGCTCCATTCATCTTTTCAGATGAATGCATCAAATCTTTTAATATTCTTAAAGAGAAACTTACTAATGCGCCGATCATGATAACACCAAATTGGAATCTACCGTTTGAACTAATGTGCGATGCAAGTGATTTTGCAATGGGAGCCGTTTTAGGACAAAGGATTGAAAAACGATTTCAACCTATATATTATGCTAGTAAGACGTTACAAGGAGCACAAACAAATTACACAACTACTGAAAAAGAACTCCTTGCTATTGTCTTTACTTTTGACAAATTTCGTTCATATCTCGTTCTAGCAAAAACGGTGGTCTATACCGACCATTCTGCTCTCAGATACCTATTTTCGAAACAAGATGCCAAACCAAGATTAATCCGTTGGATCTTACTCTTACAAGAGTTCGATATTGAAATTCGAGATAAAAGAGGAGCAGAAAATCTCGCCGCTGATCATCTTTCTCGTCTTGAAAATCCCGAATTAGAAGATCTAAATGAATCGGCCATACAAGACAACTTTCCTGATGAATATCTATTGAAGATAGATTATAATGAAATTCCATGGTTTGCAGACTATGAAAACTACTTAGTATGTGGATTCCTTGAAAAAGGATTGTCGTACCAAAAACGAAAGAAATTCTTTAGTGATATAAAACACTATTTCTGGGAAGATCCACATCTGTTTAAAAGTTGTCCAGATAGAATAATACGATGATGTGTATTCGGAGATGAAGCTAGTAAAATTTTAAACCATTGTCACACAGGACCAACAGGAGGGCATTATGGGCCTCAACTAACAGCAAGAAAAGTTATTATGCTGGATTCTATTGGCCTACAATTTACAAAGACGCACACCTTCTTTGAAAATCATGTGATGCTTGTCAAAGGGCCAGAAAAATAAGTCAACGTGATGAAATGCCACAAAATGTCATTCAAGTATGTGAAGTATTTGACATTTGGGGTATTGACTTTATGGGTCCATTTCCAAAATCTCATAATAATCTCTATATTCTCGTAGCCATTGATTATGTATCTAAATGGGCGGAAGCACAAGCTCTCCCAACTAACAATGCACGAGTTGTAGTCAACTTTTTAAAACGTCTTTTTCAAGTTTTGGAACACCGAAAGCTTTAATAAGTGATCGGGGAACTCATTTCTGTAATAATCAACTTGAGAAAGTTCTTAAAAGATATGGAGTAACTCATAAAATCTCCACTGCATATCATCCACAAACAAGTGGACAAGTTGAAAATACCAACCGAGCTTTAAAACGTATTCTAGAAAAAACCGTAGGATCAAATCCGAAGGAATGGTCCATTAAATTGGAGGATGCCCTCTGGGCTTTTAGAACAGCCTACAAAACTCCAATTGGAATCACACCTTTTAAACTCGTTTACGGAAAAGCATGTCATCTTCCAGTAGAAATTGAACACAAAGCATTTTGGGCTTTGAAGACATGTAATCTTGATTTACATGAAGCTGGACGTCTACGGTTAAGTCAACTAAACGAATTAGAAGAATTAAGACATGAAGCATACGAAAATTCATTAATCTATAAAGAAAGAACGAAGAAATGGTATGATAAAAGAATCAGAAGTTCAAAAGAATTTAAAGAAGGAGACAGAGTTCTTCTTTTTAATTCACGATTCAAGCTATTTCCTGGAAAATTGAAATCAAGATGGTCTGGACCATTCATAGTCAAAAGAGTTTTCCCATACGGAATGATAGAATTAATAAATTCAAATGGAATTGAATTTAAAGTTAATGGTCACAGAGTTAAACATTACATAGATAGTCCAATGGAAGTTGACAATGAAGTTAATCACAATTTCGATACCACAGCTAACTAAGTGTGGGGAGAATCAAGTCTTTTAAAGGATAATATGTATTTCCGTTAGAGTTAGATTTTCTGTTTTCGTGTAGTTCTCGAAAATGGAACCCGAATGGTCTTTCCCTAGCAGTCCCTAAAGAACTAGTCTTCTCCCCCCATTCTGAATTTTTATTTTTTTTAGGTTTTTACGAAATGAAGACTTCCTGTGAACTAAACCATGGTCTAATGCTACACGCTTTGATCACTAAACGTAATAATGACACACTTCTGAGTGAACTAGTATCAGTAATCAGAGAAAGATTGGACGGAGTAAGAAAAGAATCCAGATGCGAAGATAATAAGTTACAATTTGGTAAAGGAAAATCAAAATCCGCAGCGAAAAGAAGAGCACGACACCTTGAAAGATGTCACAAATGCGGAAAATGGTCACATGGAGGTAAATGTTCAAATAATCAAACCTATTCAAACACCGAATTTGTTAATTTATGCAGAGACGGACCGTTTATATGTTTAGAAGAAAAAACACTGAATGCTCGAGGTTACGCCTATGTAGCCATGGAAAATCAATTAAACTGACTATCTTATGAATGGGATAGATCATATCACTAAGAATACTATCTCACGGGTAAGTCTGTACAGTTTTTATTTTTATTTTTATTTTTAACCTTTTGATAATAAACGCTAATTTGTTCGCTATAAAGTATTAAATTGGTATTGAATAAAATTAGATTTGGCGACCGAAATTATTGATATCATACAAAAATTTATTACATCACTGCGAAATTTAACGTTTATTCTTAAGGTATAAATATCTTTAATCAATCAAACCAAAATATTTCAAAAATTCGTCATGAGTTAAATTAGGTCATGGAACCGAAATTACTTTACCGAAAAGAGGGGCGCATATTTTTGATAATATTTGATTGATTAAAGTAAGATAAAAGCCAAAAAGATTTTTAATTTTATTTTTACCATGTTTTTAAAATTAATATATAAATCTTAAATTAATATTGTGAACTCTGTAAAATCAATATATTTAAGTTTGTCAATATTTGAAAAATTAATATTTTTAATATAAGTTTGTATGTATAAAAACAAAAATATAATATAAGTTTGGTGTGAATTTTTAATATTATGCATTTTTAATTAAGTTTGGTGTAAATTTTTAATTTTATGCATTTTTAAATTTAAGTTGTGTGAATTTAAAAACAAAAATTTACTTTATGTCGCTATGTTAAAAATATGATTTTTAAAATTCGTCGTAAGTTGAAGACTAGGTCTTTGAACCGAAATTGCTTTACCCGAGGGAGGGACGAGAACTTTTATTATCATTATTTTTAATCTTATTGAATTAAAGTATGCCAAAAACATTAAAAAAAAAAACCCAAAAATCTAAGCTTTTAAAACAATCGCTTGAAAAAGACAAATTTTAAAATTTTGTCGAGGGACGGACTAGGACATCGATCTAAAACGACCTCATCCTAAAACAAAGGAAAACAAAATTTTAAATTTATTTTATATTTGTTTTATAAGTTAAGGCTTATTAAAAAAAACGACGCGACTCGCGGAGTTTGAAGAACAAAATCACCGCGACTCGCGGAGGATGTAAAATCCAGAAAAAAATATAACGCAGATCAGCCAGTCCCCAACACACCCCCAACCCAAAAACTGCGAAAAACACCCGAACAAAACACACACAAAATCGAATTTTTGGCCATTTTTCATCAAATCTTTTACAAAATCATGTTGAGAAGGATGCTATCAAGGAATTACTCAAGAAAAACGGTAAATTTCTACACCAAAACACCCTTTAATCCGAAAAATTAGTGTTCTTGAGCAATTTTATACCCAATTCGATTTTGATGCTTTTTAGTGTAATTATGCTTAAATTGTTTATGTATTATGCTTGTATAACCTAGATTGATGCTATTTAACATGATTAGAAGCCTTAAACTTCAAATTTTGAGAAATCTAGGGTTTGTGTTCTTGAGCAATTTGGGGCTTTTTGATATAAACAGGTTATGACCAATTTTTTTCATGAATTATTGCTAAATTAAGTAGTGTAACATTTTTAGGTAGTTAAATGATCCAAACTTTGAGCCTAAACATGATTTTTGAGAATTAAAGTGGACTTTTTCAAGTCTAAAATTCATGAACTTGATTTTTGAGAGATAATGCCATTTGAAACTTGTTTAATTACTAGTAATGATTATTTTGACATGTTATTTGAGTTGAATGCTTATGAACTTGGCGAACATTTTCGTATATGCTTATTTGAAAAAGTGTAGATTTGATAAAAATATGAAAATGAGCATAAGTTTGATATAAATTGGACATGTCATTGTAATTATTTTGATTGATGATTTTGCTGACACTAATGCATATTTGGATGCACAAAAATTGTGTTTGATGTGTTTTGCAGACTGAAAGGGGTGAATCTTCATCCTAAGCTCGCAATGCTCCTCCTGAGAATGCGGAACTACAGGATGTTGATAGCTATTATAGACAAGATATACCTCATCCAGTTATGACATTTTCAGATATGCACTTGGAAGATTTGCACCCGAACTTGAGATTTGACAGACGTTGGATAGATTATCCAAAATACCAAAGGGGCTTGCATACTCTTCATTCTAAAGTTGTTGAAGTACCTAGGGTAATAGAATGGGGGCCATTAGAAGCTGTAGAATTAGCCGGGCCAATTAGAGAATTACTTACACAGAGGTATGGTAATTCTACTTTTAACGATTGGGTACGTTTATTCAACATGCGTAGACCTGTATATAAAGTATGGTGTGAAGAATTATTGTGTAGTATAGAAATAAATGATCGGGTAGCTAGTTTAACCGATCGATCTTTTATTAGATTTTTGTTAGGAGGTTCGATGCGCCACATGTCTCTACTGGACATGGCTCAGGCCTTACGTATATATACGCCTGAGGAGTTAGCATCTGCTGATTGTAGAGGGTTGATATTGAACGGTAGGAAAATTGATGAAAATTTTGATACGCATGGTGTATTGTAGTGACCCGGGAATTTTCGACCAAATTTAAACCTTAATCTTTATATGATTCCGACACGATAAGCAAAATTTGTAATGTTGAGTCTCGAAAGTTTTGAAAACTATATTCATGTAATCAATTACCCTTTGACTATGCTCGACGATTCACGAACAATTGTTTGTAAATAAATATATAAATGTAAGTTATATTATAATTTGAAATTATAAAATATAACTTAACCGTTAGATTTAAATATGTAAAAAGAGATACAAAATAAGTAAGTATCATTTAAAATGAATCTATATATATAAATATATATGATTTTCATACATAATTATTATTATGTGCATATGATAATATATAGAAATATTAGAAATATTTTGTACGTATTAGTATGTATAATTAATGATATTTAATATCTATATATACTTACAAATTAAAATATAGTTGCAATATTATCAAGATAAATATTAATAATGATATTAATATCAGTACTATTATAATTAGTAATAAGAATTCTGATTTTAGTCACTATTAAGATTATCATTTACGTTAATTTCATAATTATCAATAACATTAAAAATCATTATTTATATTATAAATACTATTATATAGATGGTACAAATTATTATTATCACCATTAATAATATCATATTTAAGAATGTTACTAATAATTATTTTAATTAATTATCAGTACTAATAAAATCATTATCACAAAAATAATACAATTTATCTTTAAGACTATAACTTAAGTCAGTCTTAATGTTAATAATTATTTTTATAATTTATTATTATTATTTTGATTATTATTAAAATAATTATAATTATTAATTATTAAGATTAATTATAAATAAATCATATATATAGATAACAGGATAGAATTCACATGCCCATCTCAATTGAACTATATTGGATTTTGTTCTTTTGCCTTTGAATCTTGTTAAAAGGGAATCAAATCACAGATAAATAACAAATTCAGTTATCCATCGATTCACTCTTTATATTTTTTTTCTCTGTTCTAGATGGCGATTTCTGTCGACACCATTCTATTATATAATTCGATTCACACAAGCTGTCAAGCAATTCATTCACCTTCCTTTATCAACTTTCAAGTGTGCACCCCAATTACCTACTGCAAAATATCAAATTAAACAGAAAAATGCAAGAAACCAGTCGCTATACCTTTGTTCTTTCACTTTTCAGCCAAAACTCGATTTTGTAATGAATTTTAAAATCCTTAAATGCAAAAGTGTTAGGAATCTTTCAAACAAACTTCCTGTAAAGTCCCAACTCCCAATTCTTTCTATCGAGATCTAATTTTGAGGTCAAACTTTAAAATTCAAAAGTCAAACAATCTGTTCTTGGGGAAATTTGAATTCGTTATTATGTTTCAAGTTAAATTAAAGATTCAAAGAGTTTCTAGGAGAGATTTTAAACTTTTTTCATGTTTTAATCATTGGCTAAAACACATTTAAAATTCGAATTTGGATTTGGGTTATATCGTGTTTATTTTTTTTTCTGTCACAGCGATTTTTTTTTTTTAAATCCTTGGTTGTTTTAAGTAATCCACTAAATCCCTAATTATTTCTGTATTAAGTAATAATCCTAAAACTAAATAGATAGTTGGAAGATAACCATGGTATGATTCTGTTCGATCAGTGCTATGAAGAAGGAGAAGTAAGAAAAACAGAAGTAATATAAATTAATTAAATTGTAACATAAATCAGGAAAAACAGGAGCAGTGGAATGGTCGTGGGTGTTGTCGGGTATTCGAGAGGTCGGGGGTTCGAGCCTCGTATGAGGCACAATTTTTTTTTGAAACCCTTTCCTAAGGTAGTTTTCTAATTTTATTATTATTATTATTATTATTATTATTATTATTATTATTATTATTATTATTATTATTATTATTATGGTGTTATTATTATTCCTAATATTATTATTAGTATGGTTAAAATTAAACTTATTACCATAATTAACAAAATAGGTATCTTTATAATTATTATTATTAAGAATTAAGTATCATTATTAAGAGTTAATATTTTCATGATCATTATTATCAAATTATTCATTTTATTAAAAACTACTGATAATATCATTATTATGAGATTGATTATTGAAAACTATCATTTATACAATTATTAATAGAATTACAAATAATACTATCATTTTTATTAGTATTATCACTATTATTATTTCAAATATTACCTTAGTATTACTAAAGTACTATTTTAACAAACAAATAATATATATATATATATATATATATATATATATATATATATATATATATATATATACTCATTACATATAACATAACGAAAGTTAATATTTTTTTTATATAAAATGAATCTAAGATATTAGTATAAAAATTATATCACAAATAATATATATATATATATATATATATATATATATATATATATATATATATATTGTTCGAATATAAGTATATATTTTAATATATATATATATATATATATATATATATATATATATATATATATATATGAATAATATAGGGTCATGAATCCGAGGCCAACCCTACATTGTTCAATATAGTCATATGTATTTTTACTACAAAATACATTAGGTGAGTTTCATTTGAATCCCTTTTACTCTTTAAATTTTTGGGACTGAGAATGCATGCACTTTTATAAATGTTTTACGGAATAGACACAAGTAATCAAAACTACATTATATGGTTGAATGATCGAAATTGAATATGCCCCTTTTTATTAAGTCTGGTAATCTAAGAATTAGGGAACAGACACCCTAATTGACGCGAACTCTAAAGATAGATCTATCGGGCCCAACAAGCCCCATCCAAAGTACCGGATGCTTTAGTACTTCGAAATTTATATCATGTCTGAAGGAGGATCCCGGAATGATGGGGATATTCTTATACGTATATTGTAAATGTCGGTTACCAGGTGTTCAATCCATATGAATGATATTTTTGTCTCTATGCATGGGACGTATGTTTACGAGAAATGGAAATATGAAATCTTATGGTCTGTTAAAATTATGAAATGATTATTTATGATAAACTAATGAACTCACCAACCTTTTGGTTGACACTTGAAAGCATGGTTATTCTCAGGTACAAAAGAAATCTTCCGCTGTGCATTTGCTCATTTTAAAGATATTACTTGGAGTCATTCATGACATATTTCAAAAGATGTTGCATTCGAGTCGTTGAGTTCATCAAGATTAATATTAAGTCAAATATAGTTGGATATATTATGAAATGGTATGCATAATGTCAACTTTCGATGAAAAGAAAGTTGTCTTTTAAAAACGAATGCAATGTTTGTAAAATGTATCATATAGAGGTCAAATACCTCGCGATGTAATCAACTATTGTGAATCGTTTATAATCGATATGGACTTCGTCCGGATGGATTAGGACGGGTCCTTTCAGTTGGTATCAGAGCAGAGGTCTTAGCGAACTAGGTCTGCATTAGTGTGTCTAACTGATAAGTCGTTAGGATGCATTATTGAGTCTGAACTTCGACCGTGTCTGCATATCAAAAGTTTTGCTTATCATTTTGTGTCAAAAATTACCTGCTTATCATTCTTGGAGAATCACTTACTTATCATTCTTAGTCTAGACACGTTTTACTGCATTGACTGCATGAATAGTGTATAGACAAAATTCATATCTTAGCGTATATGCTACTTCATATCTTAGCGTATCTGTTACTGTAACTTTGCCTGACAACTTTCGTAGATTCCTCCGTAACTTATGGAATTTTAGTATTATATATGCATATGTAAATTATGTATTGCAGGGTACTAATCTACATCCTATAATCTATTTCTTATCGAAAATCCTTCCTCTGATCGTACTAGATGAATCCTGCAACCAGTTCGAGTCCCTCAGATTCCGATAGCTATTCCGATAGTTATTCCGACAGCTATTCCGACTTAGATGTTCACCTAAGCTCCGAAAACAGCGTCATCGGCATGAATCAACCAATCAGCCATTATCAATTCATCTGGTGGGTTTGTAGTTGACTTAATTAATGGAAACGTGCAGAAGGCAATCCCTTCCACCAACTGAATTCACCTCTTGACAATGAACCTGAAGCGTTTACCGGCGAACCTGTTCGAGACACCATTTTCAGTTCCATTTCCAGGGTAACTCGACAAGATCATACTCTATCCACAATTCTGAACCTTATTCATCCGCTCGTTCCGACCAACAATCATCCTGGAGTAATAAGTCAACGAACTTCGCGCTCGAATAATCAATTCGGAGAATATGGTGCAAAATGTACCAGCTTCAGCAACATCACCGGCACCAACAGTACAATCAATAACAGTACCAGTACCATCAACAATCCATGCCTTGACATCTCATTCTGTACCTCGAATATAATTATTGTTCTACGAATCGTACTACATCATTTATCTTCGTTCGACATGGTGATTATGTAATCTCTAATATGTTAGAGATTATATATTCTTGTTCTAACGATAAATCAAATGAGTTTAATATCATATTGACTCATTAAATCCATGATTACATCTGAAGAAAATATATATGTATATATGTTTTCAAAAAGATTGTAATTAAAAATTCTTTTGTACAAACTGTTAATGGTGAAAATATTTTAACGGGTAGGTAATACCAGAGGAATATTTAAATTTCACATTAATAAGTTACACTATATATTCTTCGAATCTGATTCAACAGTTATTCACTATCATATTTACAACCACCGAGATACGTATCCGTTCACCAAAGAATAACTATTCTCATTCAAATTCAATTTCATATTTGGATTTTGACCTATCAGAATCCAACAAGTGGCATAATGAAGAAATAATGGACACAATAAAAATTGATTAGAAACAGACTAATTAACAATATGAAATTCTATTAAGAATCCATGCTAACAAAATCCTAGCTAACTCTTCCTAGCTAACTGTTAATTCTGTATTACATTTTATTTATCGCAATTTACATTCTCGCAATTTTATTTATCGTCATTAAATTTCTGATATTTACTTTACGCACTTTATTTATCGTTATTTAATTTTCTGTTATTTATTTTACGCACGTTAAATATCGGGACACGTATACAAGGTTTTGACATATCATATCGACGCATCTATATATATTATTTGGAATCACCATAGACACTCTATATGCAGTAATGATCGAGTTCTCTATACAGGGTTGAGGTTGATTCTACAATAATATATATAGTTTGAGTTGTGATCGAGTCTGAGACGTATACGGGTCACGACACGTATTAATTAATTCGAATATTATATATTAAACTATAAATGAATTACTAGACTGTCAACTGTGGACTATCGACTGTGGACTAATAACACTGGACAATTAAAATGAATTAAAATATTGATTATAATATATGAAACTAAACAATTCTTCAAGTTGCCACTTGATTTCATCTTAAACCTCATTTGTATCTTGACGATTACAACCTGCGTTCAAACCTTTCATGATTCTTGAAAACACCTCGATCGAGAGGATGAACCAACCGCACTTCATTTAAGGGAGAAAAGATTTATGCATATAGTTATGCACCTGAAAACACTCGGAACCTGAGTAAACGTTTAACACGTAGCTGTGCTAATTCATTTAGCGTTATTATTACCAAAAATAACTTTGCATCTGCTGTTCGAGATAGCCAGTTTTGTCACAGCTCCAGCAAGACAACTTCGACTTTTAGTACGAAACAACCTTATTATAACGTTGATATATACGCGAGCTCTTTTATTGTTACCAGGGAACCTTTCATATTCCACCATATTACCATCAGCGTTTAATCATCTAAAAACACAATTTTCCTGAAACCAACTCGGATTAATAACCGATGATTCAGATATCATAGCATTAAATGCAGAGGAAACAGAAAAATGGTAGATGGTCTAAACAACCAAAAGTTTGATGATAAAGAAACGAGTGTTAGGAACGCTCGATAGAAAATTGGGTATTGAAAAACAGATTGAGCTAATCATGAAGGAGACCAAGGACAAATACAAGGACCAAACCCTATATTCAAAGGATTCAGGTAATTCTGGATCCGTTGAAATCTTTAGAGAATATCTTGCTCCGAAGTCATGTTAAAATCTTGCGGAAAATCTTTCTCCATCAACCATCGAATTTAGAAATTCCAAAATATCATCATCAATATCTTCAATATTTCTGAGGATATTTTCATAAATATTCTCGTTCGAAATTATATACCTCCTCGTGCTTCCTGTGTATCATTATATTGGATACATTCAATAGAAAATTTAGTACCGGAAAGCGGATTATGCGAAACTATAAAAAAAGTCGTGGACAAATCACAAGGAATAAGTTTGACTTCAAAGAATCTAAATGATTCAATGTCTGCTGAAGTCTTTAGCGAATATTTTGCTCATTACTCTAAACCCTTGCGGACAATAGTCTCCATCATCCTCTGATCTTAGATATTCAAAGATATTATCGTATCTTTCATTATAAATATCCTCGATATTTCTGAATATATTTTTATAACTAATACTATCTGAAATCATTTATCTCTTCGTGCTATCAGTGTTACATCATATAGAAACTATTAGTTTCTATATTCTGTAAACTTTCGAACTTAAAATATGAATGTTATAGAAGTAATGTTGGGAACTGATGCATGAGTTAGTATAATATAATGACACTTGATCAACGTGATTATATTACAGTAAGTCATGTTGAGTTTCTAATGGGACGTGATGATTTACAGAATCATAACGTCATCACGTGCCATGTTACATAACTCTTTTATTCTATTTAACTTCTGAACATATCAAGAAAGTATATTCTTGATAGTTCTATTCTCAGCGAATCTGGTAATTTGACAAATCAAATCGTGCTATTACATTCCTCCTTATTTAGAACATTAACAGTGTTCATTTTGAAACTTATATCTGCGAATTCTGGACCATTACAAGAGATGCCAAATCGCCAGAAGAAGAAACGAAGGGACAAAGCTCTGAAATAGAAATTGGAGTATAAATCACAGCAAATAGGAGAGGGTATTAACTGGGGATGACAATGATTGTAGGAAACAGAAATAAGGACACTGAAATATAAGGGGAGATATAAAGCCTGATAACAACACATAAATTACAAACCGTGTATATCAATGTTTATCGCAACATAAAGACACGGGAGAATTAAAAACATTATAATCCCAAGGGCGAAGTAGAAGAAAGCAGATTCCTCTGGTGGAAGTTGGAAAAGGAGAATGATTGTTGCGATAGTAAGAATGAGGACAAGGATTAGAACTGGACTAAGCATTTTCAGAATCTTTTGGATGTATGAAACAAGAAGGAAAGTATAGGAATGGTGAGAATAATGGAACGGAAGAGTTTAATTTATAATGGAAATATCAGACAGAGTAATCGAAGCAGATCACCGTATTTAATTAGAGAGATCTTAATTTTCTTATTCGTCGAAGAATCAAATCTTATAGATTTCCAAGATTTTCTTTTAAATCCCTTGAATTCCGAAATTCAAACATTACTACGTCAAAAGTTAAAAACAAATCCTTGTTTCTCATTTCATTCTTTTGTGAATAGCTTCACTCGTGCTCTTCGAATAATCAAATTGTTTTATCCATATTACTCAATGATGATAAAACTCTATTTATCAACTCATATTCGTCATGAAAACATTTTTATAGTTAGCCATGACGACCTCACTCAAATTTCGGGACGAAATTTCTTTAACGGGTAGGTACTGTAGTGACCCGGGAATTTCCGACCAAATTTAAACCTTAATCTTTATATGATTCCGACACGATAAGCAAAATTTGTAATGTTGAGTCTCGAAAGTTTTGAAAACTATATTCATGTAATCAATTACCCTTTGACTATGCTCGATGATTCACGAACAATTGTTTGTAAATAAATATATAAATGTAAGTTATATTATAATTTGAAATTATAAAATATAACTTAACCATTAGATTTAAATATGTAAAAAGAGATACAAAATAAGTAAGTATCATTTAAAATGAATCTATATATATAAATATATATGATTTTCATACATAATTATTATTATGTGTATATGATAATATATAGAAATATTAGAAATATTTTGTACGTATTAGTATGTATGATGTTATGCGAGGTGTATATAAAATAGCTTTATATTTTAGCAGGAAATACTATTAAATACGATACAATTTTACACAAGATATTTATTTATTTAGAGAATGGATATACTTAAACCTTTCTACAACACTTATAGGCAGTGTACCTAATCGTACAGTAGTGTAATTTTTAGTAAGTCCGGTTCGTTCCACAGGGGAAATCTTTAAACAAAGCTTAACGCTATATTAGTTTACTTTTATAAAAATACAAATATATATATATATATAAGTAATATTATTATTATAAAGGGGAGTTTTTTACCGTTTAATGACCGGTTTGTCTATTTTAAAACTTTAGTCGCAGTTAAAACCAAATGTAAAATAATAAATAAATACAAGACTTAATTTAAAGTGTAAAATAAATAACGATAATGAAATTGCGAATAATAAAAGTGCGATAAAATAACTTGCAATAATTAAAAAATACGATAATTAAAAGTGCAATTAAATACAATAACAATAAAAATGCGATAATTAGAAGTACAATTAAATATAAAATAAAGGAAATTAAATATGAAATAAAAGAATTATGCTTATTTAAACTTCCGTAATCATGATGTTTGACGTGTTGATTTTAGGTTTATGCCCATGGGTTAATTGTCCTTTGTCCTGGATTATTTAATATGTCCGTCTGGTTTTTGTCCATAACAGTCCATCAGTCATAAATATAAAGTGCGAGTGTCCTCGTCAAATTATCCTTATACCCGAAGTTAAATATTCCAACTAATTGGGGACTTAAACTGTAACAAGATTTTAATACTTTGTTTAATAATTACACCAGGATGTCGACTGAGTGTAACCCAAGGTTTTAATATTTTGTTATCAATTATACCAAGTGTCCTTGTACATAATTTCACCCCTGTTTTAATTATTCTAGTGGCTGTTAATCCATTCCCGTGTCCGGTTAAATGAACGATTATTCGTACATATAAATACCCCGCCCGTCGTGTCCGATCGAGTGTATATGGTAATTTATAGGGACGCCCAATTGTAAATCTTTATATTAACATTAACAAACTATCATTTAGTTAAACAAATATAAAGCCGATTAATAGCCCATAGTCTAATTTCCACAAGTGTCGTTCCTTTGTCCAAACCCCAATTATGGTACAAAGCCCAATTACCCAATTTTAGTAATTAGCCCAACATCATGATTACTTCGGATTAAATAAGCATAATAATAACTTAGCTACGAGACATTAAATTAAAAAGGTTGAACATAACTTACAATGATTAAAAATAGCGTAGCGTTACACGGACAGAATTTCGACTTACACCCTTACAACATTCGCTAACATACCCTTATTATTAGGATTAAAATTAAAATTAAAATTAAAATTAAAATATAAATATATAATACGTTTTATGGGAGAAGAAGAAAAAAGATGATGAAAATGATCAGAATTCGGTTGGCTTTATAGGGAATTGAGTTCAGGGGTACTCCGCGACTCGCGGCCCTTTTTGCCTTCAAACTCCGTGAGTCGCGGAGTTTGTAAATACAGCTCACCCAAGTTTGGAGCGTTTCTTGCCGACGGTTTATAATATATTATATAATATATAAATAATTATAAGAATTATATAAATATTATATTATATTTATGTGCATAGTTGATTTGTAATTTTTAGTCCGTTGCGTAGAGCGTTGAGAGTTGACTCTGGTCCCGGTTCCGGATTTTCGAACGTCCTTGCGTACAATTTAATATCTTGTACTTTGCGTTTTGAATCTTGTACTCTTGTAATTTCGAGACGTTTCTTATCAATAATTGGAACCTCTTTGATTGTCTTTTGTACTTTTGAGCTTTTTGGTCGTTTGCGTCTTCAATTCGTCGAATCTGTCTTTTGTCTTCACCTTTTATTATTTAAATGAATATCACTTGTAAATAGAACAATTGCAACTAAAAGCTTGTCTTTCTTAAGGAATAATGCTATGAAATATATGTTCGTTTTTAGCATTATCAAATATTCCCACACTTAAGCGTTGCTTGTCCTCAAGCAATATCGTCTTGAAATACTAGAATCACTTCTTTATTCTTCACACTTTGTACATCAGTGATTTCTATACGGCGGTATAAACAATGGTAGTAACGATATGGTTTACAGTCCCACATGACTATAAAAATTTAGATCCATTAAGGAAATTGGATCTTTATGAAAACATTTGATCTTTTGAAAATTAAATCTAGTTTTTACCCTAGATAAGTTTTCCGGAATAACCCTTCACCGGTGTTTGCAAAATATTTTTGTGGGTTTGATGGGTTTCAGATTTGAAAATTTTAGCTCAAAACTTGCGGTTTTGTGTCACCCACTTGCTAACCTTGTATTAGGAAAGCAACACGTCCAGTTTACTTGTCCCGTATATTACCTTACGGTAAACTACCGTCCGGTTGTAAAGGAAAGCGTTGAACAAGCAACTGTTAAGGCAATGTCCCCTGACATGCTTTTAATTATGGTCTATAACGTGTCGGACGCAATTACTATCCTTGGTAGGAGCAATAGTAAAGCTCACCCTTATGATTTTTCGGTCTGGCACAAGGTCCTGTCTTTGACCATGCTATGCAATCACCGTTCTTACGGTTGACACCCGATTTGGTTCAGGTGACCTAATGAATTCCAGGTGAATTCCTAGGATTTTATGTTCAATGGTAATGAACGCATTGAAAATGGGTTTTCAGAAAACAAATCGGTTTATAATTTGATCAAAATATTTTCTCGTTCAAGCTCGAGTTTAGATATCATTGAATTCCATGAGTTTGTAATTCTCAATCTTTAAGGTCAATCTCAAGGATTGAGTAATATCAGGCTTAAAAGCTGATTTTTAATCTTTAAGGAGATTATCCTTTCTGGGGATCTGATTCATTAGTCTTATCAAGCTAATATGCACGGTGCCCCCCCATTGTACGAGATAAATCCTTCTCATGGTTAGGATAAATCTGACCACCTGGCGACCCTGTTTAATGCTGAGGTCCGTGGATTTTCTGCTGATTTTAGTGATGAATTTTCTAGATTTTTCGTCAACCTATAGCTGGTCTGGACGACAACTTCATGACCTAAATCAAGAAGCGCGTTTCTTTTTCGGAAGACTTTACTTCCTTTTAATGATGGAATTGATTCATCGTGTAGATCCATCTCTTCTTTTCTTTCATCGGGTAAAATAGTTTAGTTTAGTCCAAAGCAAAAGTATTTTCAGTTATTTGTTACAGAAATATGTGACATATGTTTTGAATAACTTGGAGAATTTTCCCACACTTGGCTTTTATTTTCCTTTTTATTGTTCTCTATTCCATTTTAAATGAATTTTAACATTTTGGTTTGTTTCTCAATTTATGTCCTTTCCGAGGTTACAATAATTTCGGTGTTAAAACCTAGTTTTATCGTTCATAAATATGTATAAACATGATTTTGAGTTCATTTAATTGAAAATTTTGAAAATTTTTACTAGAATTGGGTAGTCAGTATATAAGACTAGGGCTGTTCTTTATTATCAGAGAGCACTTGATTCTAATACAACTACTGCTTTACTAGTATTTTTAATGGTAACCAAGTGTATAAAGTAAAAATTTTAAAATCCAAAAGAATTTAACCCCTTCCCACACTTAAGATCTTGCAATGCCCTCATTTGCAAGAAATCAGTAACAATTTAAATTATTGAGGGTGATTTGTGTGAAAATGATTAAATTTTACCAAAGTTTCCAAATATATTGGCGTTTGTTTGCTGAATGATAAATGGTGCACATCATTTGTTCATTCCGTCTTGTTGTTATTTCACATATATTTTGCATCTTGTCGTCAAAATTAGTTGCTTTTGCTGAACTTAATGCCAATCTTTGAAAATGCGTTGTTTTACCCTGTTATGTACATAAGATAAACTGCAAACATATATACATATTTTTGAAGTTTGGTATATTACCCCACATTCAAAAATTATTAAAATCTAAGAATAAAAGTTAGAAAATTATAACAACTATTACAATATTAAATAAGTATTAAACGTATCAACATTACAAATTACAAAATAAATAAAACTAAGTAGACTAGGGATGATACTGATACCAATAGGGGTTCCAAGCATAACCATAGGTGCTATAGAATGCTTCGGCAGGGTTATACGTAGGATACGGTGGTTGCATCTCTATAGACCAGGGAGGGAATATGGGTTTTGGAGTAGGAATATAGTTTCTACCTATATGTTGGCAATGAGCTATGATTTGGTTTTGATGAACTTACCAATCTTCAAATGCTCTCTGTCTAGCATTTTCGTACTCTTGTGAAGCTACAAACCTTTGCATTTCTTGCATTTCATTTCCCCCTCCTACATTACCTTACTGTTGGTTTCTCTCAACCTGTGGATGTCTACCATGGTATTGTACTGCGGCGTTATTTCGCCTCTTCAAAACTTTCGTACCATGGTATACATTTAAACCTATTGTATCGCGGGGTTCTGGTTCTTCGACTAATAATCCCCCCCGACTTATATCCACACCGAGATATTCAGCAATCAACGTAATAAAAATACCACCTCCTATTATGCTATGCGGTCTCATCCCCCTAACCATAGCTGATAAATAATAACCCACACAATAAGGTATACTTACCGCGCTTTGTGGGTCTCGAATACACATATGGTAAAACAAATCATGTTCATTTACCTTTTCCTTGTTCTTACCTCTTTGTGTAATCGAATTAGCTAAAAACCTATGAATCACTCTTAATTCAGCTCTATCTATATCCAAGTAAGAGTAATTTCCCCCTTTGAATCGTTGATGGCTTGTCATTTGACTCCATACACCGTGTGTATCAAAATTTTTATCTATCTTTCTACCATTTAGTATCAACCCTCTACAATCGGCAGATGCTAACTCCTCAGGCGTATATATACGTAAAGCCTGAGCCATGTCTAGTAAAGACATGTGGCGCATCGAACCTCCTAACAAAAATCTAATAAAAGATCGATCGGTTAAACTAGTTACCCGATCATTTAATTCTATACTACACAACAATTCTTCACACCATACTTTATATACAGGTCTACGCATGGTGAATAAACGTACCCAGTCGTTAAAAGTAGAATTACCATACCTCTGTGCAAGTAATTCTCTAATTGACCCGGCCAATTCTACAGCTTCTAATGGTCCCCATTCTATGACCCTAGGTACCTCAACAACTTTAGAATGAAGAGTATGCAAACTCCTTTGATATTTTGGATAATCTATCCAAAGTCTGTCAAATCTCAGGTTCGGATGCAAATCTTCCAAGTGCATATCAGAAAATGTCATGACTGGATGAGGTATATCTTGCTTGTAGTAGTTATCCACCTCCTGTTGTTCCGCATTCTCAGCAGGAGCATTGCGAGCTTGAGATGAAGATTCACCCCTTTCAGTCTGCAAAACACATCAAACACAATTTTTGTGCATCCAAATATGCATTAGTGTCAGCAAAATCATCAATCAAAATAATTACAATGACATGATCAATTTATATCAAACTTAAGCTCATTTTCATATTTTTATCAAATAAGCATATACGAATATGTTCGCCAAGTTCATAAGCATTCAACTCAAAAAACATGTCAAAATAATCATTACTAGCAATTAAACAAGTTTCAAATGGCATTATCTCTCAAAAATCAAGTTCATGAATTTTTAGACTTGAAAAAGTCCACTTTAATTCTCAAAATCATGTTTAGGCTCAAAGTTTGGATCATTTAACTACCTAAACATGTTACACTACTTAATTTAGCAACAATTCATGACAAAAATCGGCCATAACCTGTTTATATCAAAAAGCCCTAAATTTGCTCAAGAACACAAACCCTAGATTACTCAAAATTTGAAGTTTAAGACTTCTAATCATGTTAAATAGTATCAATCTAGGTTATACAAGCATAATACATAAACAATTTAAGCATAATTACACTAAAAAGCATCAAAACCAAATTGGGGAAAAAATTGCTCAAGAACACTAATTTTCGGATTAAATGGTGTTTAGGTGTAGAAATTTACCGTTTTTCTTGAGTAATTCCTTGATAGCATCCTTCTCAACATGATTTTAGTAAAAGATTTGATGATTAACGGTTAAAAATTGTGATTTTGGGGGTGTTTTTGCGGATTTTTGCGGGTTTATTTTCGCAGTGTTTTCTTTGTTTTGGGTTGGGACTGAGCTGTTCCAGCTCTTATATTTTTTTTCTGTAATTCGATCCTCCCGCGAGTCGCGGGGTTTAAAGCTTCAAACTCCGCGAGTCGCGGAGTTTTTTTTTATACTAATTAAAACAATTAGGTAATTAATTTTAAAATTTTGTTTCCCTTGTTATTTAGGACGAGGTCGTTTCAGATCGATGTCCTAGTCCGTCCTTCGACAAAATTTTAAAATTTGTCTTTTTGTAGCGATTGTTTTAAAAGCTAAGATTTTTGGGTTTTTTAATGTTTTTGGTATACTTTAATTCAATAAGATTAAAAATAACGATAATAAAAGTTCTCGTCCCTCCCTCGGGTAAAGCAATTTCGGTTCAAAGACCTAGTCTTCAACTTACGACGAATTTTAAAAATCATATTTTTAACTTAATGAGACAAAGTAAATTTTTGTTTTTAAATTCACACAATTTAAATATAAAATTCAAAATTAATATTAAAAATTCACACCAAACTTATAATTTAAAATGCATAAAATTAAAATTCATATTTTAAAAATTAAAAATTCACACCAAACTTAATTTAAAAAATCCATATTATAAATTCACACCAAACTTATATAAAATTTTCAAATATTTACAATTTTAAAAATATTGTTTTTACAAAGTTTACAATATTAATTTAAGATTTAAATATTAATTTTAAAAACATGGTAAAAATAAAATTAAAAATCTTTTTGGCTTTTTATCCCACTTTAATCAATCAAATATTATCAAAAATATGCGCCCCTCTTTTCGGTAAAGTAATTTCGGTTCCAAGACCTAATTTAACTCATGACGAATTTTTGAAATATTTTGGGTTGATTGATTAAAGATATTTATACCTTAAGAATAAACGTTAAATTTCGCAGTGATGTAATAAATTTTTGAATGATATCAATAATTTCGGTCGCCAAACCTAATTTTATTCAATACCAATTTAATACTTTATAGCGAACAAATTAGCGTTTATTATCAAAAGGTTAAAAATAAAAATAAAAAATTAAAAACTGTACAAACATACCTGTGAAATAGATTTCTTAGTTATATGATCTATCCCATTCATAAGATAGTCGGTTTAATTGGTTTTCCATGGCTACATAGGCGTAACCTCGAGCATTCAGTGTCTTTTCTTCTAAACATATGAACGGTCCGTCTCTGCATAAAGTAACAAATTCGGTATTTGAATAGGTTTGATTATTTGAACATTTACCTCCATGTGACCATTTTCCGCATTTGTGACATCTTTCTAGGTGTCGTGCTCTTCTTTTCGCTGCGGATTTTGATTTTCCTTTACCAAATTGTAACTTATTATCTTCGCATCTGGATTCTTTTCTTACTCCGTCCAATCTTTCTCTGATTACTGATACTATTTCACTCGGAAGTGTGTCATTATTACGTTTAGTGATCAAAGCGTGTAGCATTAGACCATGGTTTAGTTCACAGGCAGTCTTCATTTTGTAAAAACATAAAAAAAATAAAAATTCAGAATGGGGGGAGAAGACTAGTTCTTTAGGGTCTGCTAGGGAAAGACCATTCGGGTTCCATTTTCGAGAACTACACGAAAACAGACAATCTAACTCTAACAGAAATACATAAACCCCTTGATTCTCCCCACACTTAGTTAGCTGCGGTATCGAAATTGTGATTAACTTCGTTGTCGACTTCCATCGGACCATGTATGTAATGTTTAACTCTGTGACCATTAACTTTAAATTCAATCCCATTTGAATTTATTAATTCTATCATTCCGTATGGGAAAACTCTTTTGACTATGAATGGTCCAGACCATCTTGATTTCAATTTTCCAGGAAATAGATTGAATCGTGAATTGAAAAGAAGAACTCTTTCTCCTTCTTTAAATTCTTTTGAACTTTTGATTCTTTTATCATGTCATTTCTTCGTTCTTTCTTTATAGATTAACGAATTTTCGTATGCTTCATGTCTTAATTCTTCTAATTCGTTTAGTTGACTTAATCGTAGACGTCTGGCTTCATGTAAATCAAGATTACATGTCTTCAAAGACCAAAATGCTTTGTGTTCAATTTCTACTGGAAGATGACATGCTTTTCCATAAACAAGTCTAAAAGGTGTGGTTCCAATTGGAGTTTTGTAGGCTGTTCTAAAAGCCCAGAGTGCATCCTCCAATTTAATGGACCATTCCTTCGGATTTGATCCTACGGTTTTCTCTAGAATACGTTTTAAAGCTCGGTTGGTATTTTCAACTTGTCCACTTGTTTGTGGATGATATGCGGTGGAGATTTTATGAGTTACTCCATATCTTTTAAGAACTTTCTCAAGTTGATTATTACAAAAATGAGTACCCCGATCACTTATTAAAGCTTTCGGTGTTCCAAACCTTGCAAAAAGACGCTTTAAAAAGTTGACTACAACTCGTGCATCGTTAGTTGGGAGAGCTTGTGCTTCTGCCCATTTAGATACATAATCAATGGCTACGAGTATATATAGATTATTATGAGATTTTGGAAATGGACCCATAAAGTCAATACCCCAAATGTCAAATACTTCACATACTTGGATGACATTTTGTGGCATTTCATCACGTTGACTTATTTTTCCGGCCCTTTGACAAGCATCACAGGATTTGCAAAGAAGGTGTGCGTCTTTGTAAATTGTAGGCCAATAGAATCCAGCATCATAAAATTTTCTTGCTGTTAGTTGAGGCCCATAATGCCCTCCTGTTGGTCCTGTGTGACAATGACTTAATATTTTACTAGCTTCATCTCCAAATACACATCGGCGTATTATTCCATCGGGACAACTTTTAAACAGATGTGGATCTTCCCAGAAATAGTGTTTTATATCACTGAAGAATTTCTTTCGTCTTTGGTACGATAATCCTTTTTCAAGGAATCCACAAACTAAGTAGTTTGCATAGTCTGCAAACCATGGGATTTCATTATAATCTATCTTCAATAGATATTCATCAGGAAAGTTGTCTTGTATGGCCGATTCATTTAGAACTTCTAATTCGGGATTTTCAAGACGAGAAAGATGATCAGCGGCGAGATTTTCTGCTCCTCTTTTATCTCGGATTTCAATATCAAACTCTTGTAAGAGTAAGATCCAACGGATTAATCTTGGTTTAGCATCTTGTTTTGAAAATAGGTATCTAAGAGCAGAATGGTCGGTATAGACCACCGTTTTTGCTAGAATGAGATATGATCGAAATTTGTCAAAAGCAAAGACAATAGCAAGGAGTTCTTTTTCAGTAGTTTTATAGTTCGTTTGTGCTCCTTGTAACGTCTTACTTGCATAATATATGGGTTGAAATCATTTTTCAATCCTTTGTCCTAAAACGGCTCCCATTGCAAAATCACTTGCATCGCACATTAGTTCAAATGGTAGATTCCAATTTGGTGTTATCATGATCGGCGCATTAGTGAGTTTCTCTTTAAGAATATTAAAAGTTTTGATACACTCATCTGAAAAGATGAATGGAGCATCCTTTTCTAGGAGTTTATTCATAGGAGTGGCAATTTTAGAAAAATCTTTTATGAAACGTCGGTAAAAACCGGCATGCCCTAGAAAACTCCTAACTCCTCTAACATTGGTGGGATGTGGAAGTTTAGCAATTACATCTACTTTAGCTCTATCCACTTCAATTCCTTCTTTTGAAATTTTATGACCAAGAACGATGCCTTCTTTAACCATGAAATGGCATTTCTCCCAATTAAGTACTAGATTTGATTGTTCGCATCTAATAAGCATTCGTTCAAGATTAACTAGACATGTTTCAAATGTATCACCGAAGACTGAAAAGTCATCCATGAAAACTTCCATACATTCTTCTATCATGTCGTGAAAAATCGCCACCATACACCTTTGAAAGGTTGCAGGGGCGTTACAAAGTCCAAATGGCATGCGTTTGTAAGCAAAAGTACCATAAGGGCACGTGAATGTGGTTTTCTCTTGACCTTCGGGTGCTATTGGAATTTGAAAATATCCGAAAAATCCATCTAGAAAATAATAGTAACTATTTCTGGCTAATCTTTCCAACATTTGATCAATGAAAGGTAAGGGAAAGTGATCTTTTCTGGTGGTGTCATTTAATTTTCTATAATCAATACATACAAGCCATCCTGTTACAGTCCTAGTAGGAATAAGCTCATTTTTCTCATTTGTAATGACAGTCATACCACCCTTCTTAGGTACGCATTGAACTGGGCTTACCCATGGACTATCAGAAATTGGATAAATTAGACCTGCATCTAGCAGTTTAATAATCTCTTTCTTAACTACATCTTGCATATTAGGATTTAGTCTTCGTTGGCATTGCACATACGTTTTATGACCTTCTTCCATAAGGATTTTATGTTTGCAATACGAAGGACTTATTCCTTTAATATCATGAATCTTCCATGCAATGGCTGGTTTATGAGCTTTCAACACAGAAATGAGTTGTGATTTCTCATTTTCAGTAAGAAAAGACGATATTATTACAGGTAATTCAGATTCACCATGTAAATAAGCGTATTCCAAATGGTTTGGAAGTGGCTTTAATTCTAATTTCGGAGGTTCTTCTATCGATGATTTGTATCGATATCTGTCTTCTTCTTTTAGCATTTGAATTTCTTCTGTTGTTGGTTCATATCCATTAGCTATAAGTGTAGCTAACATTTCAGCTTCATCAATTGGTTCATTACCTTCTCCTAAAGAACATTCTCCTGTTCCTTGTAATTCTGTAAATTCTTCTAATAATTCTGCATGTGCATCTATAGTTTGAATATAATAACATGTATCATCTACAGATTGTGGTTGTTGTATTGCTCTATCAACTGAAAAGGTAACACTCTCATCCTCTATACTTAGGGTCAATTTCTTACCGAACACGTCTATCATTGCTTTAGCCGTGTTTAAGAATGGTCTTCCTAATATGAGAGGAACTTGAGAATCTTCTTCCATGTCCAGCACAACAAAATCTACTGGAAATACTAAAGTACCAACTTTAACTAGCATGTTCTCCATTATCCCTCTAGGATATTTTATTGATCTATCGGCTAGTTGTATGCTTATTCTAGTTGGTTTCAATTCTCCAAGGTCTAGTTTAGCGTATAGTGAATACGGCATTAGATTTATACTAGCACCTAAATCTGCTAATGCTTCTATTGAACTAAGACTACCCAGAAAACATGGAATTGTGAAACTTCCTGGATCAGATAATTTTTCTGGTATCTTATTCAACAGCACTGCTGAACAATTAGCATTCATAGTAACAGCCGAGAGTTCTTCCATTTTCTTTCTATTTGAGATTAGATCTTTCAAGAATTTAGCATATCTAGGCATTCCTGAAATCACATCAATGAAAGGAAGATTTACATTTATCTGTTTAAACATATCCAAGAATTTGGATTGCTCGGCTTCAAGTTTCTCTTTCTTCATTTTACTCGGGTAAGGAAGTGGTGGTTGGTATGGTTTAACATAAGGTTTATCCTTAACTTTGTTATCTTCATTAACCTTTTCAACTACCGGTTCTTTTTTCTTATCTTGATTAGGTTGGGGTTCTTGTGGAGCAGGAATAGCTTTATCAGAAGTTACAGGTATTTCAGATGGTTTAAGTGTTGTACCACTTCTTGTGGTAATGGCTTTAGCTGTTTCATTCCGGGGGTTAGCATTTGTATCACTATGTAGACTTCCCGATTTTCTTTCACCTATTAACCTTGCTAGGTTACTTACTTCTTGTTCCAGATTTTGAATAGAAGCTTGTTGATTTCTAAATGCTTGAGCATTTTGTTCATTAGTTTGTTTCTGAGATGTGAAAAACTGCGTTTGAGTTTCAACTAGCTTCGTCATCATATCTTCTAAATTCGGTTTTTTATCATCGGTTTGTTGTGGTGGTTTGTTTTGAAAATTAGGTCTTTGCTGATTATAAGTATTGTTGGATACTTGTTGATTACTAGGACCTTGTTGGTTGTTGTATGGAATATTTCGGTTATAATTCTGGTTTTGATTGTAAATCGGTCTTGGTGGTTGATAATTATTCTGATAATTATTTCCAGGCCTTTGGTTTATGTATGAAATATTCTCTCTTTGTTCCATTGTTAATTCAATACTGAGACAATCTTTTGTCAAATGTGGTCCTCCACACTGCTCACAACTAATTCGTATTGAGTGAATATCTTTAGTCATCTTTTCCATTCGTCTCTCGACAGCATCTATCTTTGCGGAAATGGAATCTAAGTCATGGCTAGAATCGGCTCTAGCTGCTTTAGATGATCTAACGATATCTTTTTCTTGGTGCCACTCATGTGAGTGGGAAGCAGTGTTATCAATAATTTTGTAAGCATCAGTTTCGGTTTTCTTCATAATAGAACCACCAGCTGCTATATCTATGTCTTTCCTTGTAGTGATGTCGCATCCTTGCTAGAATATTTGTACTATTTGACAGGTGTCTAAACCATGTTGCGGACATCCTCTTAACAACTTTCCAAATCTAGTCCACGCCTCATATAGAGTTTCATTTGGCTTCTGTTTAAACGTAACAATTTCTGCTTGAAGTCTTACGGCTTTAGATGCCGGAAAGAATTGTTTAAGAAATTTTTCAACTAAAACATCCCATGTATCAATCGCCCCTTTAGGTAACGATTCCAACCAATCTTTGGCTTCTCCCTTTAAAGTCCAGGGAAATAACATGAGATATATCTGTTCATCCTCTACTTCTCGGATTTTAAATAGTGTGCAGATCTTATTAAAGGTACGTAGATGTTCATTTGGATCTTCCTTCGGCGCACCACTAAATTGGCATTGATTAGTCACCATGTGTAGAATTTGTCCTTTTATTTCATAATCTGGCGCATTAATGTCTGGATGAGTAATTGCATGACCTTGGCCAGTGCGTTTAGCTCTCATTCGGTCTTCCATACTTAAAGGTTCCAGATTCTCCATAATTGAATTTGTTGAATCGGAATCACTAGAGGATTCTGATTTAATGGTTCGTTCCTCAACAATCTTTGTTTGAATGACTGGTGATTCCGAAGGAAAATTTAGTGGTTCGGGATCTACGAATCGTTCCTGAATATTCTTCGGATTCTCAATTGTGAGGTCGGGTTCAAAAAATGGATTATCGGAAATTTGAACTAGAGTACTTGGTCGACTGGATGACGATTCTAAAGAAAAATCAACGACAGTAATATTTGCTAAATGTCTTGATCTAGTTACAGGTGGTGAACGTACAAAAGGTGGTGAACGTCTTGCTCGGTGCATTCACTGAATATCCTATTAGTTTTTAAAAGTAAAGAAAAATTATAATAAGTTATCCAATCAATAGACTTTTCTGATTTTGCCCACGTTTCGAATAGCCAAAAGATGCAGCAGAGGGGCAGGATTCGTTTGGTCTCAATATAATTGAGGACTGTTTGGCTCCAATAACCCGGTCCACGTACAAATCCAACTATTACTACGAACCAGAAAATTTTGATGTCTATTAATTTAACCACTTAAAATAAATTTTCGTAATTTTAAGAAATTTAGATAAGAAGTAGATTAAAAAACTATGTCCTAAAACTAGAATAGCGAGAAATAAGAAAGAAAAAGAGCGCGTAGGAAAAAGGTCGAAAAAGAAAAATGAGAAAGAAAAATAAAAGGTGACGGAAAAATAAAAGAAACTTATAAAACTTAAAAACACTTGACTAACCTAACCTTATTACTACAACTAACTTAAAATTATAATCGCAAATTGAAATTACTAATTGGAATGATAATTGATACATAGGTAAAAGTCGTCTAAAAATATTAAAGCTTACAGGAAAAACTATATCCCAAATGGAAATAACTTAAAAAGAAACTAAAACTTAAAAATGCATCGCAAAATTCTAAAGTACCTAAATCTTAGTCTAAAGAAAAAGCACTTAAGGAATTCTACGGCAAGGCCTAAAAATCTAGAAGTAAAAATAATTATGGCAAAAACTAAGTTTAAAACTAAATATGAGCTAAAAATACAAATATTACGCTAAAACGATTAAAAAGGGACAAAATATAAAAATATACAAAAAGTTGTAAAAAGTACAATTTTTATAAAAATATTATTTTTATATTAATTATTTATTAAAACTATTAATTTTACAATTTAATTAAACTAATTTAACTAAAATATAAAATAAATAAAAACTAAAACTAAAAATAAAATTAATTATAATAATAATAATAAATTAGGGTTAATAATAATAATAATTAATAATTACTCCGTAATTAATTACAGATTAGGGTTTCTGTCGCGTGTCAGAGTGTCTCCGCGAGTTGCGGTATTCCAAGCAGCAAACCCCGCGAGTCGCGGGGTTCCAAAATTCAACTCTGGAACAGTTTAAAACTTGACTTTTTTTATTTTTTTTTATTTTATATTTTCTGTTTTTAATTTAATTAATATATTTATATAATTTAAATAAGACTTATCTTAAAAACTAAGATAAAAATAAAATACTTTATAATTTTATAAATAATAATCTAAAAAAATAGATTTATATATAATTATTTTTTTAGTTTTGAATTTTTTTTTTTATATTTTAAATAAAAACAAAATACTTAAATAAAACTTATATAAAAATAAAGAAACTTTATAAAACTTAAATATTTAACAAAATCTTAAAAATACTTATATTTTTGTTTTTCTTTTTATATTTTCGAATATTTAAAACGTATTTTTATAAAAACGAATTTTAATAAAAGTAAACTAAAAATCTTTTTTTTCTCTCTTTATATTAGCGTTGCGCTTCCGGCGTTTAAGACTTCCCCGGCAGCGGCGCCAAAAATAACTTGATATTATGCGAGGTGTATATAAAATAGCTTTATATTTTAGCAGGAAATACTATTAAATACGATACAATTCTACACAAGATATTTATTTATTTAGAGAATGGATATACTTAAACCTTGCTACAACACTTATAGGCAGTGTACCTAATCGTACAGTAGTGTAGTTTTTAGTAGGTCCGGTTCGTTCCACAGGGAAAATCTTTAAACAAAGCTTAACGCTATATTAGTTTACTTTTATAAAAATACAAATATATATATAAGTAATATTATTATTATAAAGGGGGGTTTTTTACCGTTTAATGACCGGTTTGTCGATTTTAAAACTTTAGTCGCAGTTAAAACCAAATGTAAAATAATAAATAAATACAAGACTTAATTTAAAGCGTAAAGTAAATAACGATAATGAAATTGCGAATAATAAAAGTGCGATAAAATAACTTGCGATAATTAAAAAATACGATAATTAAAAGTGCAATTAAATACAATAACAATAAAAATGCGATAATTAGAAGTGCAATTAAATATAAAATAAAGGAAATTAAATATAAAATAAAAGAATTATGCTTATTTAAACTTCCGTAATCATGATGTTTGACGTGTTGATTTTAGTTTTATGCCCATGGGTTAATTGTCCTTTGTCCTGGATTATTTAATATGTCTGTCTGGTTTTTGTCCATAACAGTCCATCAGTCATAAATATAAAGTGCGAGTGTCCTCGTCAAATTATCCTTATACCCGAAGTTAAATATTCCAACTAATTGGGGACTTAAACTGTAACAAGATTTTAATACTTTGTTTAATAATTACACCAGGATGTCGACTGAGTGTAACCCAAGGTTTTAATATTTTGTTATCAATTATACCAAGTGTCCTTGTACATAATTTCACCCCTGTTTTAATTATTCTAGTGGCTATTAATCAATTCCCGTGTCCGGTTAAATGAACGATTATTCGTACATATAAATACCCCGCCCATCGTGTCTGATCGAGTGTATATGGTAATTTATAGGGACGCCCAATTGTAAATCTTTATATTAACATTAACAAACTATCATTTAGTTAAACAAATATAAAGCCCATTAATAGCCCATAGTCTAATTTCCACAAGTGTCGTTCCTTTGTCCAAACCCCAATTATGGTACAAAGCCCAATTACCCAATTTTAGTAATTATCCCAACATCATGATTACTTCGGATTAAATAAGCATAATAATAACTTAGCTACGAGACATTAAATTAAAAAGGTTGAACATAACTTACAATGATTAAAAATAGCGTAGCGTTACACGGACAGAATTTCGACTTACACCCTTACAACATTCGCTAACATACCCTTATTATTAGGATTAAAATTAAAATTAAAATTAAAATTAAAATTAAAATATAAATATATAATACGTTTTATGAGAGAAGAAGAAAAAAGATGATGAAAATGATCAGAATTCGGTTGGCTTTATAGGGAATTGAGTTCAGGGGTACTCCGCGACTCGCGGCCCTTTTTGCCTTCAAACTCCGCGAGTCGCGGAGTTTGTAAATACAGCTCACCCAAGTTTGGAGCCTTTCTTGCCGACGGTTTATAATATATTATATAATATATAAATAATTATAAGAATTATTTAAATATTATATTATATTTATGTGCATAGTTGATTTGTAATTTTTAGTCCGTTGCGTCGAGCGTTGAGAGTTGACTCTGGTCCCGGTTTCGGATTTTCGAACGTCCTTGCGTACAATTTAATATCTTGTACTTTGCGTTTTGAATCTTGTACTCTTGTAATTTCGAGACGTTTCTTATCAATAATTGGAACCACTTTGATTGTCTTTTGTACTTTTGAGCTTTTTGGTCGTTTGCGTCTTCAATTCGTCGAATCTGTCTTTTGTCTTCACCTTTTATTATTTAAACGAATATCACTTGTAAATAGAACAATTGCAACTAAAAGCTTGTCTTTCTTAAGGAATAATGCTATGAAATATATGTTCGTTTTTAGCATTATCAATGTATAATTAATGATATTTAATATCTATATATACTTACAAATTAAAATATAGTTGCAATATTATCAAGATAAATATTAATAATGATATTAATATCGGTACTGTTATAATTAGTAATATGAATTCTGATTTTAGTCACTATTAAGATTATCATTTACGTTAATTTCATAATTATCAAAAACATTAAAAATCATTTTTTATATTATAAATACTATTATATAGATGGTACAAATTATTATTATCACCATTAATAATATCATATTTAAGAATGTTACTAATAATTATTTTAATTAATTATCAGTACTAATAAAATCATTATCACAAAAATAATACAATTTATCTTTAAGACTATAACATAAGTCAGTCTTAATATTAATAATTATTTTTATAATTTATTATTATTATTTTGATTATTATTAAAATAATTATAATTATTAATTATTAAGATTAATTATAAATAAATCATATATATAGATAACAGGATAGAATTCACATGCCCATCTCAATTGAACTATATTGGATTTTATTCTTTTGCCTTTGAATCTTGTTAAAAGGGAATCAAATCACAGATAAATAACAAATTCAGTTATCCATCGATTCACTCTTTATATTTTTTTTCTCTGTTCTAGATGATGATTTCTGTCGACACCATTCTATTATATAATTCGATTCACACAAGCTGTCAAGCAATTCATTCACCTTCCTTTATCAACTATCAAGTGTGCACCCCAATTACCTACTGCAAAATCTCAAATTAAACAGAAAAATGCAAGAAACCGGTCGCTATACCTTTGTTCTTTCACTTTTCAGCCAAAACTCGATTTTGTAATGAATTTTAAAATCCTTAAATGCAAAAGTGTTAGGAATCTTTCAAACAAACTTCCTGTAAAGTCCCAACTCCCAATTCTTTCTATCGAGATCTAATTTTGAGGTCAAACTTTAAAATTCAAAAGTTAAACAATCTGTTCTTGGGGAAATTCGAATTCGTTATTGTGTTTCAAGTTAAATTAAAGATTCAGAGAGTTTCTAGGAGAGATTTTAAACTTTTTTCATGTTTTAATCATTGGCTAAAACACATTTAAAATTCGAATTTGGATTTGGGTTATATCGTGTTTATTTTTTTTTTCTGTCACAGCGTTTTTTTTTTTTTTTAATCCTTGGTTGTTTTAAGTAATCCACTAAATCCCTAATTATTTTTATATTAAGTAATAATCCTAAAACTAAATAGATAGTTGGAAGATAACCATGGTATGATTCTGTTCGATCAGTGCTGTGAAGAAGGAGAAGTAAGAAAAACAGAAGTAATATAAATTAATTAAATTGTAACATAAATCAGGAAAAACAGGAGCAGTGGAATGGTCGTGGGTGTTGTCGAGTATTCGAGAGGTCGGGGGTTCGAGCCTCGTATGAGGCACAATTTTTTTTGAAACCCTTTCCTAAGGTAGTTTTCTATTTTTATTATTATTATTATTATTATTATTATTATTATTATTATTATTATTATTATTATTATTATTATTATTATTATTGTGTTATTATTATTCCTAATATTATTATTAGTATGGTTAAAATTAAACTTATTACCATAATTAACAAAATAGGTATCTTTATAATTATTATTATTATTAAGAATTAAGTATCATTATTAAGAGTTAATATTTTCATGATCATTATTATCAAATTATTCATTTTATTAAAAACCACTGATAATATCATTATTATGAGATTGATTATTGAAAACTATCATTTATACAATTATTAATAGAATTACAAATAATACTATCATTTTCATTAGTATTATCACTATTATTATTTCAAATATTACCTTAGTATTACTACAGTACTATTTTAACAAACAAATATATATATATATATATATATATATATATATATATATATATACTCATTACATATAACATAACGAAAGTTAATATTTTTTTTATATAAAATGAATCTAAGATATTAGTATAAAAATTATATCACCAATAATATATATATATATATATATATATATATATATATATATATATATATATATATATATATATATATATATATATATATATATATATATATATGTATATTTGTTCGAATATAAGTATATGTTTTAATATATATATATATGAATAATATAGGTTCATGAATCCGAGGCCAACCCTGCATTGTTCAATATAGTCATATGTATTTTTACTACAAAATACATTAGGTGAGTTTCATTTGAATCCCTTTTACTCTTTACATTTTTGGGACTGAGAATGCATGCGCTTTTATAAATGTTTTATGGAATAGACACAAGTAATCAAAACTACATTATATGGTTGAATGATCGAAATCGAATATGCCCCTTTTTATTAAGTCTGGTAATCTAAGAATTAGGGAACAGACACCTTAATTGACGTGAACTCTAAAGATAGATCTATCGGGCCCAACAAGCCCCATCCAAAGTACCGGATGCTTTAGTACTTCAAAATTTATATCATGTCCGAAGGAGGATCCCGGAATGATGGGGATATTCTTATATATATATTGTGAATGTCGGTTACCAGGTGTTCAATCCATATGAATGATATTTTTGTCTCTATGCATGGGACGTATGTTTACGAGAAATGTAAATATGAAATCTTGTGGTCTGTTAAAATTATGAAATGATTATTTATGATAAACTAATGAACTCACCAACCTTTTGGTTGACACTTGAAAGCATGTTTATTCTCAGGTGCGAAAGAAATCTTCCGCTGTGCATTTGCTCATTTTAAAGATATTACTTGAAGTCATTCATGACATATTTCAAAAGATGTTGCATTCGAGTCGTTGAGTTCATCAAGATTAATATTAAGTCAAATATAGTTGGATGTATTATGAAATGGTATGCATAATGTCAACTTTCGATGAAAAGAAAGTTGTCTTTTAAAAACGAATGCAATGTTTGTAAAATGTATCATACAGAGGTCAAATACCTCGCGATGTAATCAACTATTGTGAATCGTTTATAATCGATATGGACTTCGTCCAGATGGATTAGGACGGGTCCTTTCATGTATGGAGTCAAATGACTAGCCATCACCGATTTAAAGGGGAAATTACTCTTATTTGGATATAGATAGAGCAGAGTTAAGAGTAATTCATAGGTTTTTAGCCAATTCGATTACACAATGAGGTAAGAATAAGGAAAAGGTAAATGAACAGGATTTGTTTTACCACATGTGTATTCGAGACCCACAAAGCACTGTAAGTATACCTTATTGTGTGGGTTATTATTTATCAGCTATGGTTAGGGGGATGAGACCGCACAGTATAATAGGAGGTGGTATATTTATTACACTAATTGCTGAATATCTCAATGTGGATATAAGTTGGGGGGATTATTAGTCGAAGAACCAGAACCCCACGATACAATTGGTTTAAATGTATACCATGGTGCGAAGGTTTTGAAGAGGCGAAATAAAGCCGCAGTACAATACCATGGTAGACATCCACAGGTTGAGAGAAACCAACAGCCAGGTAATGTGGGAGGGGGAAATGAAATGACAGAAATGCAAAGGTTTATAGCTTCACAAGAGTATGAAAATGCTAGACATCGAGCATTTGAAGATTGGCAAGTTCATCAAAACCAAATCATAGCGCATTGCCAACATGTAGGTAGAAACTATATTCCTACTCCATCGCCCGTATTTCCTCCCTGGTCTATAGAGATCCAACCACCGTATCCTACGTATAACCCAGCCGAAGCATTCTATAACACATACGGTTATGCATGGAACCCCTACTGGTATCAGTATCATCCCTAGTCTACTTAGTTTTATTTATTTTATTATTTGTAATGTTGATACATTTAATACTTATGTTAATATTGTAATAGTTTTTATAATTTTCTAACTTTTATTATTAGATTTTAATAATTTTTGAATGTGGGGTAATATACCAAACTTCAAAAATATGTATATATGTTTGCAGTTTATCTTATGTACGCAACAGGGTAAAACAAAGCATTTTCAAAGACTGGCATTAAGTTCAGCAAAAGCAACTAATTTTGACGATAAGATGCAAAATATATGTGAAATAACAACAAGACGGAATGAACAAATGATGTGCACCATTTATCATTCAACACAAACAACAATATGTTTGGAAACTTTGGTAAAATTTAATCATTTCTACGCTAATCACCCTCAATAATTTAAATTGTTACTGATTTCTTGCAAATGAGGGCATTGCAAGATCTTAAGTGTGGGAAGGGGTTAAATTCTTTCAAATTTTTAAAATTTTTATCTTAAACACTTGGTTACCATTAAAAATACTAGTAAAGTAGTAGTTGTATTAGAATCTAGTGCTCTCTGATAATAAAGAACAGCCTTAGTCTTATATACTGACTACCCAATTCTAGTAAAAATTTTCAAAATTTTCAATTAAATGAACTCAAAATCATGTTTATACATATTTATGAATGATAAAACTAGGTTTTAACACCGAAATTATTGTTACCTCGAAAAGGACATAAATTGAGAAACAAATCAAAATGTTAGAATTCATTTAAAATGGAATAGAGGACAATAAAAAGGAAAATAAAAGCCAAGTGTGGGAAAATTTACCAAGTTATTTTAAACATATGTCACATATTTCTGTAACAAATAACTGAAAATACTTTTGCTTTGGACTAAACTAAACTGTTTTACCAGATGAAAGAAAAGAAGAGATGGATCTACACGATGAATCAATTCCATCATTAAAAGGAAGTAAAGTCTTCCGAAAAAGAAACGTACTTCTTGATTTAGGTCAGGAAGTTGTCGTCCAGACCAGCTGTAGGTTGACGAAAAATCTAGAAAAGTCATCTCTAAAATCAGCAGGAAATCCACGAACCTCAGCATAAAACAGGGTCGCCAAGTGGTCAGACTGATCCTAACCATGAGAGGATCTGTCTCGTAAAATGGAGGGGCACCGTGCAAATTAGCTTGATAAGACTAATAAATCAGATCCCTAGAAAGGATAATCTCCTTTAAAGATTAAAAATCAGCTTTTAAGACTAATATTACTCAATCCTAGAGATTGACCTTAAAGATTGAGAATTACAAACTCATGGAATTCAATGATATCTAAACTCGAGCTTGAACGAGAAAATATTTTGATCAAATTATAAACCGATTTGTTTTCTGAAAACCCATTTTCAATGCGTTCATTACCATTGAACGTAAAATCCTAGGAATTCATCTGGAATTCATTAGGTCATCTGAACCAAATCAGGTGTCAACCGTAAGAACGGTGGTTGCATAGCATGGTCAAAGACAGGACCTTGTGCCAGACCGAAAAAATTATAAGGGTGAGCTTTACTATTGCTCCTACAAAGGATAGTAATTGCGTCCGACACATTATATACCATAATTAAAAGCATGTCAGGGGACATTGCCTTAACAGTTGCTTGTTCAACGCTTTCCTTTACAACCGGACGGTAGTTTATCGAAAGGTAATATTCGGAGCAAGTATACTGGACGTGTTGCTTTCCTAATACAAGGTTAGCAAGTGGGTGACATAAAACCACAAGTTTTGAGCTAAAATTTTCAAATCTGAAACCCACCAAACCCACAAAAACAATTTGCAAACACCGGTGAAGAGTTATTCCGGAAAACTTATCTAGGGTAAAAGCTAGATTAAAATTTTCAAAAGATCAAATGTTTTTATAAAAATCCAATTTCCTTAAAGGATCTAAATTTTTATAGTCATGTGGGACTGTAAACCATATCGTTACTACCATTGTTTATACCGCCGTAAAGAAATCACTGATGTACAAAGTGTGAAGAATAAAGAAGTGATTCTAGTATTTCAAGACTATATTGCTTGAGGACAAGCAACGCTCAAGTGTGGGAATATTTGATAATGCTAAAAACGAACATATATTTCATAGCATTATTCCTCAAGAAAGACAAGATTTTAGTTGCAATTGTCCTATTTACAAGTGATATTCGTTTAAATAATAAAAGGTGAAGACAAAAGGCAGATTCGACGAATTGAAGACGCAAACGACCAAAAAGCTCAAAAGTACAAAAGATAATCAAAGAGGTTCCAATTATTGCTAAGAAACGTCTCGAAATTACAAGAGTACAAGATTCAAAATGCAAAGTACAAGATATTAAATTGTACGCAAGGACGTTTGAAAATCCGGGACCGGGACCAGAGTCAACTCTCAACGCTCGACGCAACGGACTAAAAATTACAAGTCAACTATGCACATGAATATAATATAATATATAATTAATTCTTAAAATTAATATATATATTATAATATATTTAAAAATCGTCGGCAAACAAAGAGCCAAAGCTGGGTGAGCTGTAAAAACCAACTCCGCGACTCGCGAGTCGCGGAGATTCCCTGGACTCAAATCCCTATAAAACCCAACGAATTCTGATCATTTTTAATATCATAAATCAATCTCTCTCTATATATGTATACGTAATATTTATATTTATATTTTATATTTTAATTTTAATTTTAAATCCTAATAATAAGGATATGTTAGCGAATGTTGTAAGGGTGTAAGTCGAAATTCTGTCCGTGTAACGCTATGCTATTTTTAATCATTGTAAGTTATGTTCAACATTTTTAATTTAATGTCTCGTAGCTAAGTTATTATTATGCTTATTTAAAAAAAAAGTAATCATGATGTTGGGCTAATTACTAAAATTGGGTAACTGGGCTTTGTACCATAATTGGGGTTTGGACAAAAGAACGACACTTGTGGAAATTAGACTATGGGCTATTAATGGGCTTTATATTTGTTTAACTAAATGATAGTTTGTTAATTTTAATATAAATATTTACAATTGGACGTCCCTATAAATAACCATATACACTCAATCGGACACGATGGGCGGGATATTTATATGTACGAATAATCGTTCATTTAACCGGACACGGGAATGGATTAATAGCCACTAGAATTATTAAAACAGGGGTGAAATTATGTACAAGGACACTTGGCATAATTGTTAACAAAGTATTAAAACCTTGGGTTACACGCAGTCGATAACCTGGTGTAATTATTAAACAAAGTATTAAAATCTTGTTACAGTTTAAGTCCCCAATTAGTTGGAATATTTAACTTCGGTATAAGGATAATTTGACGAGGACACTCGCACTTTATATTTATGACTGATGGACTGTTATGGACAAAAACCAGACGGACATATTAAATAATCCAGGACAAAGAACAATTAACCCATGGGCATAAAACTAAAATCAACACGTCAAACATCATGATTATGGAAGTTTAAATAAGCATAATTCTTTTATTTCATATTTAATTTCCTTTATTTTATATTTAATTGCACTTCTAATTATCGCACTTTTATTTATTGTCATTGTATTGCACTTTTAATTATCGTACTTTTTAATTATCGCAAGTTTATTTTATCGCACTTTTATTTATCACAATTTCATTATCGTTATTTACTTTACGCTTTAAATTAAGTCTTGTATTTATTTTTAATATTTTACATTTGGTTTTAACTGCGACTTAAGTTTTTAAAATCGACAAACCGGTTATTAAACGGTAAAAAACCCCCCTTTATAATAATAATATTACTTATATATATATATATATATATATATATATATATATATATATATATATATATATATATATATATATATATTTGTATTTTTATAAAATAAAACTAATATAGCGTTAAGCTTTGTTTAAAGATTTTTTTTCCCTGTGGAATGAACCGGACTTACTAAAAACTACACTACTGTACGATTAGGTACACTGCCTATAAGTGTTGTAGCAAGGTTTAAGTATATCCATTCTCTAAATAAATAAATATCTTGTGTAAAATTGTATCGTATTTAATAGTATTTCCCTGTAAAAATATAAGCTATTTTATATACACCTCGCATAACACCACATATGAAGGAAAAGAAAAAGGTGTGTTTTGAGCTCGAGCACCAGACTGCCTTTTATAGGAATGTGGCCAGAAAAAGTAGGTTATGCGATCGCATGGGAATTAGGCCTCCTGGCCATGCGATCTCATGGAGCAAGGATCCAGCTCACAATCGTTTGTCTCCTAGTTTGCCGACGCTTTATTATATAATATAATATATATATAATTTTAAGAATTATTTATATATTATATTATATTTATGTGCATAGTTGACTTGTAATTTTAGCTCCGTTGTGTCGCACGTTGATAGTTGGTTCATGTCCCGGTTCTGGATTTTCGAACGTCCTTGCGTACAATTTAATATCTTGTATTTTGCGTTTTGCGGCTCGTACTCTTGTAATTTTGAGACGTTTCTCATCAATAAATTGAACCACTTGAATTGTACTTTGTACTTTTTAGCTTTTTGGTCATTTGCGTCTTCAAATCGTCATTTTCTTCTTTTGTCTTCGCACTTATTTATTTAAACGAATATTACATAAAAATAGAACAATTACCACTAAAAGCTTTACATATTGAAAGGATATTGTGCCTAAATATATGTTCATTTGAAGCACTATCAAATATCCCCACACTTGAATGATTATTTTTGTCTCTATGCATGGGACGTATATTTATGAGAAATGGAAATGAAAATCTTGTGGTCTATTAAAATGATGAAAATGATCGATTATGATAAACTAATGAACTCACCAACCTTTTGGTTGACACTTTAAAGCATGTTTATTCTCACTTATTAAAGGAATCTTCTGCTGTGCATTAGCTCATTTTAGAGATCTTACTTGGAGTCATTCATGGCATATTTCGAAAGACGTTGCATTCGAGTCATTGAGTTCATCAAGATTATTATTAAGTCAATTATAGTTGGATAGTGGATTTTATGAAATGGTATGTATGCCTATCAACTTTCGTTAAAAAGAAAGTTTGTCTTTTAAAAACGAATGCAATGTTTGTAAATTGTATCATATAGAGGTCAAATACCCCGCAATGTAATCAACTATTGTGAATCATTTATAATGTATATGAACGGGTCCTTTCAGTTGGTATCAGAGCGGTGGTCTTAGTGAACCAGGTCTACATTAGTGTGTCTAACTGATAACTCGTTAGGATGCATTAGTGAGTCTGGACTTCGACCGTGTCTGCATGTCAAAAGTTTTGCTTATCATTTAGTGTCAAAAATTACCTTCTTATTATTCTTAGTCTAGACACATCTTATTGCATTGATTGCATGAATTGTGTATAGACAAAATTCATATCTTAGCGTATCTGCTAATTCATATCTTAGCGTATCTGTTACTCTAAACTTTGCCTGACATATTCCGTAAATTCCTCCGTAATCTACGAAATCTTTTGTGCTATATATAGATATTCTATGTAATTAGAATACCATCCGATAGCCAGAAATCATTTCATATCGAAAAATCCTTTACTCAATCGTACGAAATGGAATTCGCCACTAGTTCAAGTCCCTCGGATTCCGACATGGAGTCCCACACAAGCTCCGAAAGCAGTGTGACCGGAATAGACCAACCAATCAGCCATCATCTATTCTGGATGAATTGAGGATGAGTTCGTAGTCTACTTAATCACTGGAGACAAGAAGAAGGTGATCCATTCCACCCACCTTATTGCCCTCTCAACGAGGAACCTGAAGCACTTACCGAAGAACCTATCCGAAACACCATTTTCAGCCTCATTTCCAGAGTATCTCGTCACGATTATATACTATACCAAATTCTAGATCTTATTTATCCGCTTGTCCGAACCGACAATCACCCAGGTGTAATAGAAGAAGTCAACGAGCTTCACGCCCGGGTAGTAGTTTTGGAGAATATGGTGCAAAGGTTACAAGCACCAGCAACAGTACCACCAGCAATAACACCAACAGTACCATCAGCACCACCAACAGCAACATTCGTATCCCACACCTCGACATCACAATCAGTACCTCGAGCATCAACATCGTACTTACCTTAGATACCAAAGAGTACTAATAAGAATCAATGATGAAGTATTGATTCATAACTTCATTGGAGAACTATTAGGCGGCGATTGTGTAATCTCTAAAGTCTTAGAGATTATTTATTTTAGCTCAAACCAAAAAGCAAATGAGATTAATATCATATTAACTCATAAATCCATGATTACATCTGAAGAAAATATATATGTATATATATTTTCATAAAGATTGTAATTAAAAATTCTTTTGTACAAACTGTTAATGGTGAAAATATTTTAACGGGTAGGTAATACCCGAGGAATATTTAGATTTCACATTAATAAATTACACTGTACATTATTCGAAGCTGATTCAACAGTCATTCACTATCCTACTTATAACCACCGATATACATATCCGTTCACCGCAGAATAACCATTTTCATTCAATTTCATATTTGGATTTTGACCTATCAGAATTCAACAAGTTGCATAATGAAGAAAACATTTGAAAAAATAAAATTTGTTAGAAACAGACAAATTAACTATGAGGAATTTTGTTAAGAATCCACGCTAACAAAATCCTAGCTAACTGTTAATTCCTTATTATATTTATTTATCGTAATTTAATTATCGCAATTTTAATTCTCGCAATTTTATTTATCGTCATTTAATTTCTGTTATTTATTTTACGCACTTTAAATATCGGGACACGTATACAAGGTTTTGACATATCATATCGACGCATCTATATATATTATTTGGAATAACCATAGACACTCTATACGCGGTAATGATCAAGTTAGCCATACAGGGTTGAGGTTGATTCTACAATAATATATATACTTTGAGTTGTGATCGTGTCTGAGACATGTATACGGGTCACGATATGTATTAATTAATTCGAATATTATATATTAAACTGTATATGAATTATTGAATTACTAATTGTGGACTACAAACTGTGGACTACGAACATTGGACAATTAAAATGAATTAAAATATTGATTATAACGTATGAAACTAAACATTTCTTCAAGTTTGCCACTTGATTTCATTTTAAACCTCATTTGTATCTTGACGATTACAATCCGCATTCAAACCTTTCATGATTTTTGAAAACACCTCAATCGAGAGGATAAATCAACCGCACATCATCTATAGAAGAAAAGATTAATGCATATAGTTATGCACCTAAAAACACTCGGAACTTGAGTTAACGTTTAACACGTTGCTGTGCTAATTCCTTTAGCGTTGTTATTACCCAAAATAACTTTACAATCCCTTTTCAAGGTAGCCAATTTTATCACAGCTCCAGCAAGTCAACTTCGAATTTTCGTTCGAAACAACCATATTATAACCTTGATATATATGCGTACTCTTTTATTGTTACCAGAGAACCTCTTATATTTCACCATATTACCATCAACGTTTAATCATCTAAAAACACAATTCTCCTGAAACCACCTCGGATTGATAACCGATGATTCAGATATTGTAGCATTAAATGCAGAGGAAACAGAAAAATTGTAGATGGTCTAAACGGCCAAAAGTTTGATGATAAAAAAAAGGGGAGTGTTAGGAATGCTCGATAGAAAATTTGGTACTGAAAAATAGATTGAGCTAACCCTGAAGGAGACCAAGGACAAATACAAGGACCAAACCCTATATTTAAAGAATCCAGATAATTCTGTATCCGATGAAATCTTTAGAGAATATCTTGCTCCGTACTTATGTTAAATCTTGTGGAAAAATCTTCCTTCATCAACCTTCGATCTTAGCAATTCTGAAAATATCATCATAAATATCTTCGATATTTCTGAGGATATTTTCATAAATATTCTTGTCCGAAATTATTTATCTCTTCGTGCTATCTATATTATATCATAAAGGAAACTACTTTAGTTTCTAAATTTCTTTAAAATTCAAGTTTGAATTATGAATGATTTTGAAGTAGTGTTGGAAATTGATGCATGAGTTAGTATAATATAATGACACTTGATCAACGTGATTATATTACAGTAAGTCATGCCGAGTTTCTAATGGAACATGATGATTCACAGACCCTACTGTCATCATGTGCCATGTTACACGACTCTTACATTCTATCTAATCTCCAAACATATCGAGAAAATATCTTCCTGATAGTTCTATCTTTTCTCGTGACTTCTAGTAATTTGACAAGCCAGATCGAGCTATCACAATTTCCTTCTTAGAACATTAGTTATGATCATTCAAAACTCTATATCTACGAATTCTGGATCATTATTCGCTTGACTTAAATTACAAACCGTGTATATCAATGTTTATTGCAACATAAAGGCACAGAAGAATTAAAACACAATAACCCCAAGGGCAAAGTAGAAGAAAACTGTGACAACCCGGAAATTTCTGACCAAATTTAAACTTTATCTTTATATTATTCCGACACGATAAGCAAAGTTTGTTAAGTTAAATTTCAAGAAGTGTAAACTGTATTCATACATTCATTTAACCTTGACCAAACCCTGACGATTCACGAACCATTATAATTGGATTGGAAAATATACGTATATAAAAATTACATTTTTACTACGCACGTAAATATAATATAATATTTAATTAATTCAAAAGATTAAATATATTATAAATTAAATAACATATAAATATATGTATCATATGTTAAGAGAGTGTCGGCAAAGTAAAACAAGAAGGTGAGCTGTGCTACTACATCATGCGATCGCATGATTTTATCAAGTGGACTCCATGCGATCACATGGAGTCGAGGTACTGAAATCCTTTATAAATCAAACTCATTTCGTTCATAATTACACACACATATCAAATCTATATCTCTCTGTACTTATATTTATTTTATTAATATTATTATTATTACTATTATTAATCATATTATTATTATTAGTAGTATTAGGATTACCATTATTAGTATTATACATAAAAAAAACTACGACGGAGTCATTAGCGAATTATTTCAAAACAAGCTTTTTGAACGGGATAGAGCTAAAGAAATTATGGGTTATAGCTATGGAAGTTATGGGTATAATTCGGGAGTATTGCTCGTAAGTCAAACTAATGTTTATCATCTCCGTTGCGTCTACGTATTTTTCTACAATATTGAATCCCAATATTGATACGTAAGCATTTATATCTTATCTTTTATATATTAATAGTGTATCCATGTCTAGTGCTCGAGTATATATGTTATGCATGCTTGTATGCTTTAATTTTGTCGTTAAATAGTTTATGATGAATCATGAATTTAATACATGTACAACTGATATAAGGTATATAATATGCATGTTATTGGAAAGCTGGCGAAAAATCAATAACTTTTCATTTAGAAATCGCGTAATTTCGATGAACGAATTAAAAGATATGGACAACTGAATTATGATTAACATTAATTGAAATTGCTTTTGAATCTGCAATTGATATTTAAAAAACTTGTTTATAAGATTAATAAATTGGATTTTCAAATATTACTAATCGAGTAAATGAATCCTTATATAAGGCACGTCTCGTTTTGTTAAACAATTGTCAAAATTGACTGTTTTATCATATTTTAAAGCCTTATAAAAACTATAGTTTAATTTTACAAGAATTGGAAAACTATGTGAAATGTTAAAATGTTTCAATTGCTATGATCATTCAACTATAGTATTGAGTCAGATTACTTTTTGAAACGACTTTTGATAACTTTTGTATGTCGATCTCGAGCATTAGGATTATGATACACTATGACCTGACCTAGCTTGATAGACATTTATTGACCAACATATATTCTCTAGGTTGAGATCTACGGTTATTTGGTATTTCGAGTTTCGGTCACATTTCGGTGAACGACTTTATGTGCTGCTAAGGTGAGTTTCATATGCTCCCTTTTTAATTGCTTTTGCAATCTATATTTTTGGGCTGAGAATAAATGCACTTTATTTTAAACGCAATGGATACAAGTACATACTAAATTCTACACCGAGTTTGAACCAAAAATTCCTTAGATTTGGTAACTAGTAACTGCCGGTTATAAGAACTGGTGGGCGCAAGTAGTTATATATGGATCCATAGGGCTTGACATCCCCGTCTGTTCCAGGTATAGAAACCCTAGCCTGAACTATAAAACAGACGTATGATATTTGAGGTTAGTACATGTTAGTTTGCGTGTATTGTACATGTTGGTTGCATGTATGTTAAAACAGGGGTATTTATTATATAGACGTTAAAGTTTAGTTACCAGGGTGCTCAATCTTGTAAAATATTTTGATAAACGTTTCTGGAAGAAACAACTGAAATCATGTGATCCACCTTTATATACAGATTATACGAAACATTAAAACTATGAACTCACCAACCTTTGTGTTGACACTTGTTAGCATGTTTATTCTCAGGTTCTCTAGAAGCCTTCCGCTGTTTGCTTATATATTAGACAAGCTATGTGCATGGAGTCATACAAGGCATATTTTTCAAGGAAACGTTTCATTCACAAAACCATCACCATGTATCATATTTTGACTGCATTGTCAACGAAAGTATTATTGAAAACCATTATTTACTGTGATTGTCTATATGTAGAAATCATCAGATGTCGAAAACCTTGGATTTAAATATTCATTTATGGTATACCCTTTTCAAAAGAATGCAATGTTTGTAAAACGTATCATATAAAAGGCAAATACCTCGCAATGAAATCAATGAATGACGTATTCATCCATATGAATTTGGAGCGATCGTCACAGTTGGTATCAGAGCTTGAGGTCATAGAGAACCAGAATTTGCATTAGTGTGTTTAACTGGTAATTGTTAGGATGCATTAGTGAGTCTGGACTATGACCGTATCTGTTTTTACCGAGTTTTACTTATCATTTCTTGTCAGAAATTACCTGCTTATCATTCTTAAGTCTAGACACGTCTTACTCATTTACTGCATAGATAGTGTACCGACAAAAATTCGTATCTTAGCATATCTGTTACTGTAAACTTTTTCTGACATATTTCGAAAATTTCTCCGTAATTTATGAGATTTTGGTATTATATATACATATGTAAATTATTTATTGAAGAGTACCAATCTAAATTCTATAATCTATTTCATATCAAAAATCATCTCTCTAATTATACAAGATGGATCACGTTTCTAGTTCAAATTCCTTAAACTCCGACAGCTATTCCGATATGGATATTCACCTGAACTCCGAAGACAGTGTAACCGGAATGGATCAACCAATTTGCCATCATCTATTCTGGATGAATTGGGGATGGATTCGTAGTCTACTTAATCATTGGAGACAAGAAGAAGGCGATCCCTTCCATCCACCACATTGCCCTCTTGGCGAAGAACCTGAAGCACTTACCGGCGAACCTGTTCGTAATACCATTTTCTCTCTCATTTCTCGAGTATCTCATCACGATTATATACTATCTCAAATTCTAGATCTTATTCGTCCGCTCATCCGAACCGACAATCATCCCGGTGTAGTAGAAGAAGTCAACGAGCTTCGCGCTCGGATAGTGGCTTTGGAGAATATAGTGCAAAGGTTACAAGCACCAACAGCATCACCGGCATCAAAAGTACCATCGAAAACAACACCAACAGTACCATTACCACCACCAACAACAACCGCATCGCAAACCTCAACTTCACAATCTGTCCCACGAGCATCAACGTCATACGCCCTATAGATACCAAGGAATATCAACAACAACAAACGATGAAGTATTGATTCATAACTTCATCGAAGAAATATTCTGCAGAGAATATGTAGTTTCTAAAAGTTTTAGAGATTATATATTCTAATGCATATTGTAAGTTAGAAGTGGGCAGATAGAAATAATAAAGTGAAACCCTGACAGGAATAGTGCGCGATTTACAAGCTAGACTTGTTATACAAGCAGCATCAACAGTACCGTCAGCATCACCAGCACGTCAGTACTATCAGCATCGTCAGCATTAGCAGCACCTATAACATCACGATTTCCACCAGTTCCATAATCACTAACATCAACACAAATCAACAACGCATATATTGTATCAACGAGTTATGAAGTATTAACTCATTTCCCCTGAAGAAATTATATGTATATTTTTTATATATATGTAAAATTTGAAATCGAAATAAATCTTTTCGTACTAATATATTACATGTGAATCATAACTGGTAGGTACTACTCGGTTAGTTCATGTTATTAATATGCTATGCATCCTTCGTTAATGACTTAACAATCGTTAACTATAATCTCTGCTTCGACTTAATAGATTCTATTTCATAATAAATCAAGTGTATTATTCAAATACATGATTGATTTTACACTATCATTTTCGATGTACTTGAAACTTTCCAGAAAACATCATTCGTACCTTACGAAGTTAACAAGAGTTCCATAAGCACCAACATGATTCACTGAGGAAATATCAATAAAACTGAATAACGAAGTATTGATTACATTAGTGAAATACTCCACGAAGATTATGAAATCTTTAATGTTTTAAAGATTATTCATTTCTAATCCAGCCGAAAATTAAATGAGCTTAATATGATATTAACTCATTAAATCTGTATTACATCTGAAGAAAATATTCATACATATATTTTCATAAAGACTGTAGTAAAATTCTTCTGTACAAAATATTACTTGTGAAATTTTTAACGGGTAGGTAATACCCGGGAAATATATAAGTTCACAATTAATATGTTACACTGTACATTCTTCAATTTTGATTCAAAAATTATTGACTATACCCACTACTTTCACAACGCTATACATTCGTTCATAGAAATCTGAACAACCATTCTTATTCAAATTCAATTACATATTCTGACATAACAGAATCCAAGTCAAGATTTAACAAGTGACATCATTCTTAGATATCTACATCTTTCAAAGCTATACTTTAACTTCAAAACTGTGAAAGATCCTTTAGCATTGTTATTACCGAAAATAATCTTGCAATCCTTTTCAGAGTATCCAGTTTTATCACACTTCCAACCAGTCAACTTCGACTTTTCATATTAGCATTATTGTAACTATTGACATATACGTTCTTGTTACTGGGGAACCTTTCATGTTCCACCACATTAGCAGTAAACTTACCAGCAACTTCATTAATCATTGGTTTAAGTCTCTCCGAAAAACCATTATAATTATTCATTGAAACCCTATCATGTACTCATCCACATCTTGTAACAATATTGCCATACCAACTACCGAGAATTAGCAATCAGTATTTCGAATTTCGCAGCAATTCTACGCCAACAGTTATATATATACATATAATGTCTATCTCCTAGACTTACTTACTTCGAATGTGAAGTTTCTGAAAAACACCCCAAACTGCGAAACTAGTTCTCCGAATTTTGGAAAAATGCTGATGAAGCAGCAAAAACTGTAAACGACTTTAAACAGTCGAAAGTTTGATGATAAAGAGTAGTGTGTTGGAAAAGCACAGAAAAGAGAAAATTTGGTACTGGAAAACGAATTGAGCAAACCATGAAGGAGGCTGTGGACAAATCATAAAGACTAAACCTGCCTTCAAAGAATCCAAATGATTCAGTGTCTGCTGAAGTCATTAACGAATACCTTGCTCCTGACTCTAAACCTTTACGAACAAATCTTCTTCATCATCCTTCGATATTAGAAATTCTAAGATATCATCGTATCTTTCATTATAAATATCCTTGATATTTCTGAAGATATTTTCATAACTATCCTTATCTAAAATTATTTATCTCCTCGCGTTATCTGTATTACATCATAAAAGAAACTATTTTAGTTTCTAAATTCTGAAACCTTCGAGTTTAAAATATGAATGTTTTGAAGTAGTAATGGGAACTGAAGCATGAGTTAGTATAATATAATGACACTTGATCAACGTGATTATATTACAGTAATTCATGCTGAGTTTCTAAATGGAACGTGATGATTCATAGATCATAACGTCATCATGTGCTATGTCATACGACTCTTATATTCTATTTAATCTCTAAAATATCAAGAAAATATTTCTTGATGATTCGGTCTTTTCCAGGGTATTCTGGTAATTTAACAAATCAAGATCGTGCCATTACCATTTTCTTCTTAGAACATTAACAATGTTCATTCCGAAATTTATATATGCGAATTCTGGACCATTACAAGCAATGCTTATCACAAGAAGAAGAAGAAACGAAGGGACAAAATTCCGAAATAGAAATTGGGGTATAAATCACAGCAAATAAAAGAGAGTATTAACTGGGAATGACAATAATTATAGAAGACAGAAGCAGGAACTTTGAAATATAAGGGAGAATATAAAGCCCGATAACAACACATAAATTACAAACCGTCTATATCAATGTTCATCGCAACATAAAGACACGGGAGAATTAAAAGTACTATAACCCCAAGGGCAAAGTAGAAGTAAGCAGATTCCTCTGGCGAAAGTTGGAAAAGGAGAATAATTGTTGCGATAGTAAGGATAAGGACAAGGATCAGAACTGGATTAAGCATTTTCACAATCTTTTGAATTTGGGAATTGAGTATAGGAATGGTAAAAGTAAGGAAACGAAGGGGGTGGATTTATAGTGAAATATTCGACAGAGTAATCAAAACAGAAGATCGCATTTAAAGCGGATCCTAATTTCCTTGATTTTCGAAGAATCAAATCTTATTACTAAGACCTTCTCCAAATCTCTTGAACTCTGGAAATCAACCTGTCTACGTCAAAAGATATGACGAAACTTTACCTACTCATTTCACTCCTTTGTGATAACTTCATTTATACTCTTCGCGTAACCAAATTGTTTTATCTATATAACTCGCTGATGATAAAACTTTAATTTTCAGCTCGCATGCATCATGAAAATGTATTTATTGTCAGCCATGACCATCTCAATCAAATTTCGAGACGAAATTTCTTTAACGGGTAGGTATTGTGACAACCCGAAAATTTCTGACCAAATTTAAACTTTATCTTTATATTATTCCGACACGATAAGCAAAGTTTGTTAAGTTAAATCTCAAGAAGTGTAAACTGTATTCATACATTCATTTAACCTTGACCAAACCCTGACGATTCACGAACCATTATAATTGGATTGGAAAATATATGTATATATATATATATATATATATATATATATATATATATATATATATATATATATTTTACAAAAATATAATATTAACTTAGTCAAAAAATGTCCTGGTTTAAAATAATATATTTTGATAAACAACGAGTCACTAATTTATAAAAGCAAATGACCACAACGCTCAATTTTATAAGTTACATCTTTTATAAGGTAATTTATTGATGAGTAAGCCAAATTATTAATAAGGGTACACGTTACGTAACGTAAAAGGCTAGTTTTCTAAACGTACGAAAGTGCGTTCGAAAAACCAAAAGTGGTACACGAGTCGAGTGACAACATACGAGACATTTGAACAAAAATTACATTTTTACTACGCACGTAAATATAATATAATATTTAATTAATTCTAAAGATTAAATATATTATAAATTAAATAATATATAAATATATGTATCATATGTTAAAAGAGTGTCGGCAGAGTAAAACAAGAAGGTGAGCTGTGCTACTACATCATGCGATCGCATGATTTTATCAAGTAGACTCCATGTGATCGCATAGAGTCGAGGTACTGAAATCCTTTATAAATCAAACTCGTTTCGTTCATAATTACACACACATATCAAATCTATATCTCTCTGTACTTATATTTATATTATTAATATTATTAATATTACTATTATTAATCATATTATTATTAGTAGTAGTATTATGATTACCATTATTAGTATTATACATAAAAAACTACGACGGAGTCATGAGCGAATTATTTCAAAACAAGCTTTTTGAACGGAATAGAGCTAAAGAAATTATAGGTTATAGCTATGGAAGTTATGGGTATAATTCGGGAGTATTGCTCGTAAGTCAAACTAGTGTTTATCATCTCCATTGCGTCTACGTATTTTTCTACAATATTGAATCCCAATATTGATACGTAAGCATTTATATCTTATCTTTTATATAATAATAATAGTGTATCCATGTCTAATGCTCGAGTATATATGTTATGCATGCTTGTATGCTTTAATTTTATCGTTAAATAGTTTATGATGAATCACGAATTTAATACATGTACAACTGATATAAGGTATATGATATGTATGTTATTGGAAAGCTGGAGAAAAATCAATAACTTTTCATTTAGAAATCGCGTAATTTCGATGAACGAATTAAAAGATATGGACAACTGAATTATGATTAACATTAATTGAAATTGCTTTTGAATCTGCAATTGATATTTAAACAACTTGTTTATAAGATTGATAAATTAGATTTTTAAATATTACTAATCGAGTAAATGAATCCTTATATAAGGCACGTCTCGTTTTGTTAAACAATTGTCAAAATTGACTGTTTTATCATATTTTAAAGCCTTATAAAAACTATAGTTTAATTTTACAAGAATTGGAAAACTATGTGAAATGTTAAAATGTTTCAATTGCCATGATCATTCAACTATAGTATTGAGTCAGATTGACTTTTTGAAATGACTTTTGATAACTTTTGTATGTCGATCTCGAGCATTAGGATTATGATACACTATGACCTGACCTAGCTTGATAGACATTTATTGACCAACATATGTTCTCTAGGTTGAGATCTACGGTTATTTTGTATTCCGAGTTTCGGTCACATTTCGGTGAACGACTTTATGTGCTGCTAAGGTGAGTTTCATATGCTCCATTTTTAATTGCTTTTGCAATCTATATTTTTAGGCTGAGAATAAATGCACTTTATTTTAAACGCAATGGATACAAGTACATACTAAATTCTACACCGAGTTTGAACCAAAAATCCCTTAGCTTTGGTAATTAGTAACTGCCGGTTATAAGAACTGGTGGGCGCAAGTAATTATATATGGATCCATAGGGCTTGACATCCCCGTCTGTTTCAGGTATAGAAACCCTAGCCTGAACTATAAAACAGACGTATGCTATTTGAGGTTAGTACACGTTAGTTTGCGTGTATTGTACATGTTGGTTGCATGTATGTTAAAATAGGGGTATTTATTATATAGACGTTAAAGTTTAGTTACCGGGGTGCTCAATCTTGTAGAATATTTTGATAAACGTTTCTGGAAGAAACAACTGAAATCTTGTGATCCACCTTTATATACAGATTATACGAAACATTAAAACTATGAACTCACCAACCTTTGTGTTGACACTTATTAGCATGTTTATTCTCAGGTTCCCTAGAAGTCTTCCGCTGTTTGATTATATGTTAGACAAGCTATGTGCATGGAGTCATACAAGGCATATTTTTCAAGGAAACGTTGCATTCACAAAACCATCACCATGTATCATATTTTGACTGCATTGTCAACGAAAGTATTATTGAAAACCATTATTTACTGTGATTGTCTATATGTAGAAATCATCAGATGTCGAAAACCTTGGATTTAAATATTCATTTATGGTATACCCTTTTCAAAAGAATGCAATGTTTGTAAAACGTATCATATAGAGGTCAAATACCTCGCAATGAAATCAATGAATGACGTATTCGTCCATATGGATTTGGAGCGATCGTCACAAAAACAGATTCCTCCGGTGGAAGTTAGAAAAGGAGAATGATTGTTGCGATAGTAAGGATAAGAACAAGGATCAGAACTGGATTAAGCATTTTCACAATCTTTTAAATTTGAGAATTGAGTATAGGAATGGTAAAAGTAATGGAACGGAAGAAGTTAATTTATAGTGAAGTTTCTGATAAAGAAATCAAGGCAGATCTTCGCATTTAATTAGAGAAATCCTAATTTTCTGAATTACCGAAGAATCAAATCTTATATAGATTCGAAGATTATCTTTAAATCCCTTGAATTCCAGAATTCAACCATGACTAGTGAAAAGTTATGATGAAACTTGTCTATCTCATTTCACTATTTAGTGATAGCTTCATTCGTACGCTTCGAGTAATCAAATCGTTTTATCTATATTATTCAATAGTGATAAAACTCTATTTAACATCTCAGATTCGTCATGAAAACATATATATTGTCAGCCATGATGACCTCTATCAAATTTCGGGGACGAAATTTCTTTAATGGGTAGGTACTGTGACGACTCGAAAATTTTTGACCAAATTTAAACTTGATCTTTAATTGATTTTGACACGATAAGCAAAGTCTGTAATGCTGAGTATAAATTTTTTGAACTGTTTCATATATTCATTTAACCCTTGACTATTCTCGACGATTCACGAACAATTCAATATAAATAAAAATGTAAATATATTCATTTAACCCTTGACTATTCTCGACGATTCACGAACAATTCAATATAATTAAAAATGTATATATATATATATATATATATATATATATATATATATATATATATATATATATATATATATATATATATATATATATATATCTCTTTAAATAAATAAAAATACACTTTAATCAATTTGAAAATGTAAAATAATAAACAACATAAATAAGTTATTATTAAAATGAATATATAAGAATATATATAATAATATTATGGATCTATATAAGAGAAACATATATAAATGATTTCTACTAATAATTGTTGTGTTGTAACATATATAAAACATATAAATATTAAATATTCAATAGATGTATTGCATAATGTAAGGTTAATATATTATAATTACAAGTTAAAGTATAAGTGTTATATTAATCATATGATCAATACTTTCATTATTAATATTAATGTTAATATTAATATATTTGTATTATTAATACTATTATTTGATACAAATAATTTTGTCATATTAATATCATTATATTATTAATGTCATTACTATTGTTAAAAAAATTAATAAAAGTTGTTATAGGTAATGTAATTTATTATCATTAATGCTATAAAAAGTTTAATATTATTATTAACCTTATTATTAATAGATATTATTATACTTGTTATTTATATTATTATTATTACCAAATATCATTAAAAATTTAAGATCATTCTCACTATTAGTATTACTTTGATAATTAATATTATTATTATCATTTCTATTTTTGTTATTGGTATTTTTAGTATTTATAATATTAAGAGTATGATTATTAAAGTTATATAATTATTAATTAATAAGATTAATTATAGATATATACAGATATTTAAAAAGCAGATATATATTTATATATACTGAATTACATACAGATACATTATATGAATATGTTACATGTCTCTATCCCTTTTCTACTTTCTTTCTTATTCTTCATCTGCTCAAATGATCCCGTCGACCACCATCACTACCCAACAATCGATCATACCAAGAATACTGCTTCAATTATTCGTTTATCACCTTTACCATCTATTATATCTACTGCTATCAAGGAATTTAAAACAGAAAGAATTATTAAAAGCTCGTAACATTCTGTTCTTCATACAAATTATTCAAAACTCGATTTGGTATCAAATTTCAGAATCTATAAATGGGTTTGTGCTAGAAATCTTCCACTTAATCTATCTGTAAATTTTCAAACATCAATTATTTATATTTATTTCGAATTTTGCAGTCAAACATTAAATGCAAAAAGTCAAAAAAATTGATTATCGAGAAATTCGTAGTTGTTTTAATGATTCTGATTAAATTGATGTTACCTAAAGTTTCTATGAAGGATTTAAAATACAAATCATGTTATAAGCTTAATCTAAAACGATCTAAAATATGAAACATGATTTAGACTTCATAAGCGTTCTTGACAGAGATGTACAATACTTTGAATTTGAATGAAAGTTCAAAATGTATAAATGCAATTTTATTAGGAATCAAGTATATAAACTATCTGCAAAATATGAAACTCCAATTTTATCTATCAACTTTTAATTGTCGAGTCAAAGTTATTTTTTCAAAAAGTCAACCCTGTGTTCATCATAAAATTCGAGATTTATACAATGTTTTGGATCTAATTGAGGATACAGAAAGCTTATAGAAGTGATTAAGAATCTTTTTCATGAAGAAACTATAAGCTAAAACGTTCGATATTTTTAAATTGATGTATGTGTTCTTCGTGTCCAAAATAAATCTGTTACAGCTATTTTTCTTTAATTTTTTTTGTCTGTTTTAATTAAACTAGGTCAATTGGTAGTAGTTTGCTGGCTGTTAATAAATTCTTAAAATAGTTAAAAGTTGTTAAGTGAAAGGAATTGACCTCTGGTCGATTAACATAATTGAGAAGTAGAAGATGAAAGGGATAGAAAAACAGAAATCATGTTAATTAAATATGGAACTGGGATTAATCAGGAAAAAGGGAAACTGAGGAGTGGCTGAGTGATGTTTGTGTAATCGAGAGGTTACGGGTTCGAGTCCAGTACGGAGCATTTTTTTTCTTATAAAGCTTCTAAGGTAGTTATTATCTTTTTATTTTTATTTTTATTATTATTATTATTATTATTATTATTATTATTATTATTATTATTATTATTATTATCATTGTTATTATAAATTATTATTGTTAGTGTTATTATTATTAGTATTATTATTATTATTATTAGAATTATTAAGTATTATAGATAATATTATTATTAAGATCAACATTATTATTAATTATCAATAATGTTATTATTAGTAATACAACTATTATTATTATTACTATTAAAATTATTATCATTAGTATTAAAATGATTGATAAAAGTATTATTATTATTATTACTAACATTAGTATTGGAATTAGCATTATTATTTTCATTAACATCAGTATTAATATCATTGTTATAATTATTAAGATTATTATGATTATTATTAACATAAGTATCACTAATAACAATATCATAATTATTATTAATATTATCATTATTAATAAAAGTTATTATTATTATCACTAGTAAAACATTAACATCAAAAACTACCTTTTTAAGCAGATAAATATTTTGTACATAAAATATACTTATTACATATACTATGATTATATTAAAATTTCACATAACTATAAATATATAACCTACTAATATTATTTATATAAATACTTATAAATAATAAATTATCTGTTTTTAAATATAACATTAAACAAGTATGTATATAAATATAGATATATTAATATAACTATATAGATATTAACTATTATGAATATATATACACAAATAAAACATACATAATATATAAATTAAAGGTATAATAAGTAAATTTGTTCAGTTACGATTATAAGTTTTAATATAGATATACAAATGATATAGGTTCGTGAATCCAAGGCCAACCCTGCATTGTTCAAAGTTGTCATATGTATTTTTACTACAAAATACAGTATAGTGAGTTTCATTTGCTCCCTTTTTAAATGTTTTTGCAATATATATTTTTGGGACTGAGAATACATGCGCTTTTATAAATATTTGACAAAATAGACACAAGTAATTAAAACTACATTATATGATTGAATGATCGAAGCCGAATATGCCCTTTTTGATTGGTAGCCTAAGAATTAGTAAACCTATCTACTAATTGACGCGAATCCTAAAGATAGATCTATTGGGCCTAACATGAAATGTCCCGTTCTTATTGATTAAAAACGTTCCATATTAATTGATTTCGTTGCGAGGTTTTGACCTCTATATGAGACGTTTTTCAAAGACTGCATTCATTTTTAAAACAAACCATAACCTTTATTTCATAGATAAAGGTTTTAAAAAGCTTTACGTAGATTATCAAATAATGATAATCTAAAATATCCTGTTTACACACGACCATTACATAATGGTTTACAATACAAATATGTTACAACAAAATAAGTTTCTTGAATGCAGTTTTTACACAATATCATATAAGCATGGACTCCAAATCTCGTCCTTATTTAAGTATGCGACAGCGGAAGCTCTTAATAATCACCTGAGAATAAACATGCTTAAAACGTCAACAAAAATGTTGGTGAGTTATAGGTTTAACCTGTATATATCAAATCATAATAATAGACCACAAGATTTCATATTTCAATACACATCCCATACATAGAGATAAAAATCATTCATATGGTGAACACCTGGTAACCGACATTAACAAGATGCATATATAAGAATATCCCCATCATTCTGGGACACCCTTCGGATATGATATAAATTTCGAAGTACTAAAGCATCCGGTACTTTGGATGGGGTTTGTTAGGCCCAATAGATCTATCTTTAGGATTCGCGTCAATTAGGGTGTCTGTTCCCTAATTCTTAGATTACCAGACTTAATAAAAAGGGGCATATTCGATTTCGATAATTCAACCATAGAATGTAGTTTCACGTACTTGTGTCTATTTTGTAAATCATTTATAAAACCTGCATGTATTCTCATCCCAAAAATATTAGATTTTAAAAGTGGAACTATAACTCACTTTCACAGATTTTTACTTCGTCGGGAAGTAAGACTTGGCCACTGGTTGATTCACGAACCTATAACAATATATACATATATATCAAAGTATGTTCAAAATATATTTACAACACTTTTAATATATTTTGATGTTTTAAGTTTATTAAGTCAGCTGTCCTCGTTAGTAACCTACAACTAGTTATCCACAGTTAGATGTACAGAAATAAATCGGTAAATATTATCTTGAATCAATCCACGACCCAGTGTATACGTATCTCAGTATTGATCACAACTCAAACTATATATATTTTGGAATCAACCTCAACCCTGTATATAGCTAACTCCAACATTCACATATAGAGTGTCTATGGTTGTTCCGAAATATATATAGATGTGTCGACATGATAGGTCGAAACATTGTATACGTGTCTATGGTATCTCAAGATTACATAATATACAATACAAGTTGATTAAGTTATGGTTGGAATAGATTTGTTACCAATTTTCACGTAGCTAAAATGAGAAAAATTATCCAATCTTGTTTTATCCATAACTTCTTCATTTTAAATCCGTTTTGAGTGAATCAAATTGCTATGGTTTCATATTGAACTCTATTTTATGAATCTAAACAGAAAAAGTATAGGTTTATAGTCGGAAAAATAAGTTACAAGTCGTTTTTGTAAAGGTAGTCATTTCAGTCGAAAGAACGACGTCTAGATGACCATTTTAGAAAACATACTTCCACTTTGAGTTTAACCATAATTTTTGGATATAGTTTCATGTTCATAATAAAAATCATTTTCTCAGAATAACAACTTTTAAATCAAAGTTTATCATAGTTTTTAATTAACTAACCCAAAACAGCTCGCGGTGTTACTACGACGGCGTAAATCCGATTTTACGGTGTTTTTCGTGTTTCCAGGTTTTAAATCATTAAGTTAGCATATCATATAGATATAGAACATGTGTTTAGTTGATTTTAAAATTCAAGTTAGAAGGATTAACTTTTGTTTGCGAACAAGTTTAGAATTAACTAAACTATATTCTAGTGATTACAAGTTTAAACCTTCGAATAAGATAGCTTTATATGTATGAATCGAATGATGTTATGAACATCATTACTACCTTAAGTTCCTTGGATAAACCTACTAGAAAAGAGAAAAATGGATCTAGCTTCAACGGATCCTTGGATGGCTCGAATTTCTTGAAGCAGAATCATGACACGAAAACAAGTTCAAGTAAGATCATCACTTGAAATAAGATTGTTATAGTTATAGAAATTGAACCAAAGTTTGAATATGATTATTACCTTGTATTAGAATGATAACCTACTATAAGAAACAAAGATTTCTTGAGGTTGGATGATCACCTTACAAGATTGGAAGTGAGCTAGCAAACTTGAAAGTATTCTTGATTTTATGTAACTAGAACTTGTAGAATATATGAAGAACAATTAGAACTTGAAGATAGAACTTGAGAGAGATCAATTAGATGAAGAAAATTGAAGAATGAAAGTGTTTGTAGGTGTTTTTGGTCGTTGGTGTATGGATTAGATATAAAGGATATGTAATTTTGTTTTCATGTAAATAAGTCATGAATGATTACTCATATTTTTTGTAATTTTATGAGATATTTCATGCTAGTTGCCAAATGATAGTTCCCACATGTGTTAGGTGACTCACATGGGCTGCTAAGAGCTGATCATTGGAGTGTATATACCAATAGTACATACATCTAAAAGCTGTGTATTGTACGAGTACGAATACGGGTGCATACGAGTAGAATTGTTGATGAAACTGAACGAGGATGTAATTGTAAGAATTTTTGTTAAGTAGAAGTATTTTGATAAGTGTATTGAATTCTTTCAAAAGTGTATAAATACATATTAAAACACTACATGTATATACATTTTAACTGAGTCGTTAAGTCATCGTTAGTCGTTACATGTAAGTGTTGTTTTGAAACCTTTAGGTTAAAGATCTTGTTAAATGTTGTTAACCCAATGTTTATAATATCAAATGAGATTTTAAATTATTATATTATCATGATATTATCATGTATGAATATCTCTTAATATGATATATATACATTAAATGTCTTTACAACGATAATCGTTACATATATGTCTCGTTTAAAAATCATTAAGTTAGTAGTCTTGTTTTTACATATGTAGTTCATTGTTAATATACTTAATGATATGTTTACTTATCATAGTATCATGTTAACTATATATATATATTCATATATATCTCATCATATAGTTTTTACAAGTTTTAACGTTCGTGAATCACCGGTCAACTTGGGTGGTCAATTGTCTATATGAAACATATTTCAATTAATCAAGTCTTAACAAGTTTGATTGCTTAACATGTTGGAAACATTTAATCATGTAAATATTAATCTCAATTAATATATATAAACATGGAAAAGTTCGGGTCACTACAGTACCTACCCGTTAAATAAATTTCGTCCCGAAATTTTAAGCTGTTGAAGGTGTTGACGAATCTTCTGGAAATAGATGCGGGTATTTCTTCTTCATCTGATCTTCACGCTCCTAGGTGAACTCGGGTCCTCTACGAGCATTCCATCGAACCTTAACAATTGGTATCTTGTTTTGCTTAAGTTTTTTAACCTCACGATCCATTATTTCGACGGGTTCTTCGATGAATTGAAGTTTTTCGTTGATTTGGATTTCATCTAACGGAATAGTGAGATCTTCTTTAGCAAAACATTTCTTCAAATTCGAGACGTGGAAAGTGTTATGTACAGCCGCGAGTTGTTGAGGTAACTTAAGTCGGTAAGCTACTAGTCCGACACGATCAATAATCTTGAATGGTCCAATATACCTTGGATTTAATTTCCCTCGTTTACCAAATCGAACAACGCCTTTCTAAGGTGCAACTTTAAGCATGACCATCCCTCCAATTTCAAATTCTATATCTTTTCTTTTAATGTCAGCGTAGCTCTTTTGTCGAATTTGGGCGGTTTTCAACCGTTGTTGAATTTGGATGATCTTCTCGGTAGTTTCTTGTATAATCTCCGGACCCGTAATCTGTCTATCCCCCACTTCACTCCAACAAATCGAAGACCTGCACTTTCTACCATAAAGTGCTTCAAACGGGGCCATCTCAATGCTTGAATGGTAGCTGTTGTTGTAGGAAAATTCTGCTAACGGTAGATGTCGATCCCAACTGTTTCCGAAATCAATAACACATGCTCATAGCATGTCTTTAAGTGTTTGTATCGTCCTTTCGCTCTGCCCATCAGTTTGTGGATGATAGGTAGTACTCATGTCTAGACGAGTTCCTAATGCTTGCTGTAATGTCTGCCAGAATCTTGAAATAAATCTGCCATCCCTATCAGAGATAATAGAGATTGGTATTCCATGTCTGGAGATGACTTCCTTCAAATACAGTCGTGCTAACTTCTTCATCTTGTCATCTTCTCTTATTGGCAGGAAGTGTGCTGATTTGGTGAGACGATCAACTATTACCCAAATAGTATCAAAATCACTTGCAGTCCTTGGCAATTTAGTGATGAAATCCATGGTAATGTTTTCCCATTTCCATTCCGGGATTTTGGGTTGTTGAAGTAGACCTGATGGTTTCTGATGCTCAGCTTTGACCTTAGAACACGTCAAACATTCTCCTACGTATTTAGCAACATCGGCTTTCATACCCGGCCACCAAAAATGTTTCTTGAGATCCTTGTACATCTTCCCCGTTCCAGGATGTATTGAGTATCTGGTTTTATGAGCTTCTCTAAGTACCATTTCTTTTATATCTCCAAATTTTGGTACCCAAATCCTTTCAGCCCTATACCGGGTTCCGTCTTCCCGAATATTAAGATGCTTCTCCGATCCTTTGGGTATTTCATCCTTTAAATTTCCCTTTTTTAAAACTCCTTGTTGCGCCTCCTTTATTTGAGTAGTAAGGTTATTATGAATCATTATATTCATAGATTTTACTCGAATGGGTTCTCTGTCCTTCCTGCTCAAGGCATCGGCTACCACATTTGCCTTCCCCGGGTGGTAACGTATCTCAAAGTCGTAATCATTCAATAATTCAATCCACCTACGCTGCCTCATATTCAGTTGTTTCTGATTAAATATGTGTTGAAGACTTTTGTGGTCGGTATATATAATACTTTTGACCCCATATAAGTAGTGCCTCCAAGTCTTTAATGCAAAAACAACCGCGCCTAATTCCAAATCATGCGTCATATAATTTTGTTCGTGAATCTTCAATTATCTAGACGCATAAGCAATCACCTTCGTTCGTTGCATTAATACACAACCGAGACCTTGCTTTGATGCGTCACAATAAATCACAAAATCATCATTCCTTTCAGGCAATGACAATATAGGTGCCGTAGTTAGCTTTTTCTTCAATAACTGAAACGCTTTCTCTTGTTCATCATTCCATTCAAATTTCTTCCCTTTATGCGTTAATGCAGTCAAGGGTTTTGCTATTCTGGAAAGTCTTGGATGAACCTTCTGTAGTAACCAGCTAGTCCTAAAAACTGGCGTATGTGTTTCGGAGTTTTCGGGGTTTCCCACTTTTCAACAGTTTCTATCTTTGCCGGATCCACCTTAATACCTTCTTTGTTCACTATGTGACCGAGGAATTGAACTTCTTCCAACCAAAATGCACACTTTGAAAACTTAGCGTACAATTCTTCCTTCCTCAATACTTCTAACACCTTTCTCAAATGTTCACCGTGTCCTTGGTCATTCTTTGAGTAAATAAGTATGTCATCAATGAAAACAATGACAAACTTGTCAAGGTATGGTCCACACACTCGGTTCATAAGGTCCATGAACACAGCTGGTGCATTAGTTAAACCAAACGGTATGACAATAAACTCGTAATGACCGTAACGTGTTCTGAAAGCAGTCTTTGGAATATCAACTTCTTTCACCCACATTTGATGATACCCGGAATGTAAGTCAATCTTTGAATAAATAGACGAGCCTTGTAGTTGATCAAATAAGTAGTGGGTAGCGGTTCTTGATGGTAAGTTTGTTCAACTCTCGGTAGTCGATACACAACCTGAATGTACCATCTTTCTTCTTGACAAACAAAACAGGAGCTCCCCACGGTGATGTGCTTAGTCGAATGAAACCACGCTCTAAAATTTCTTGTAATTGCCTTTGCAGTTCTTTCATCTCGCTGGGTGCGAGTCTGTAAGGAGCACGAGCTATTGGTGCAGCTCCTGGTACAAGATCTATTTGAAATTCAACGGATCGATGTGGGGGTAATCCCGGTAATTCTTTCGGAAATACATCGGGAAATTCTTTTGCAATGGGAACATCATTGATGCGCTTTTCTTCAGTTTGTACTTTCTCGACGTGTGCTAGAACAGCATAGCAACCTTTTCTTATTAGTTTTTGTGCCTTCAAATTACTAATAAGATGTAGCTTCGTGTTGCCCTTTTCTCCGTACAACATTAAGGGTTTTCCTTTTTTTCGTATAATGCGAATTGCATTTTTGTAACAAACGATCTCTGCTTTCACTTCTTTCAACCAGTCCATACCGATTATCACATCAAAACTCCCTAACTCTACTGGTATCAAATCAATCTTAAATGTTTCGCTAACCAGTTTAATTTCTCGATTCCGACATATATTATCTGCTGAAATTAATTTACCATTTGCTAATTCGAGTAAAAATTTACTATCCAAAGGTGTCAATGGACAACTTAATTTAGCACAAAAATCTCTACTCATATAGCTTCTATCCGCACCCGAATCAAATAAAACGTAAGCAGATTTATTGTTAATAAGAAACGTACCTGTAACAAGCTCCGGGTCTTCCTGTGCCTCTGCCGCATTAATATTGAAAACTCTTCCGCGGCCTTGTCCATTCGTGTTCTCCTGGTTCGGGAAATTTCTAATAATGTGGCCCAGTTTTCCACATTTATAACAAACTACATTGGCATAACTTGCTCCGACACTACTTGCTCCGCCATTACTCGTTCCGACACCATTTGTTCCTTTCGTTCCATTAACCCCTGGTCCGTAGACCTCACACTTCGCCGCGCTATGACCATTTCTTTTACACTTGTTGCAAAATTTGGTGCAGAACCCCGAGTGATACTTTTCACACCTTTGGCATAGCTGCTTCTGATTGTTGTTGTTGTTGCGGTTATTATTGTTGTTGGGATGATTGTTGTAGTTGCTGTTGTTGTTTTTGTTGTTGTTGTTGGGCCGTTTGTTGTAGTTGCGATTGATGTTGCGATTGTTGGGATAATTGTTGCGATTATTGTTGTAATTGCTGTTGTTGTTGTATTGGTGATTCTTATCACCGTTTTCCTCCCACTTTCTTTTGACTTGCTTCACATTGGCCTCTTCAGCAGTCTGTTCTTTAATTCTTTCTTCAATCTGGTTCACTAGTTTGTGAGCCATTCTACATGCCTGTTGTATCGAGGCGGGCTCGTGTGAACTTATATCTTTTTGGATTCTTTCCGGTAATCCTTTCACAAACGCGTCGATCTTCTCTTCCTCATCTTCGAATGCTCCCGGACACAATAGGCACAATTCTGTGAATCGTCTTTCGTACGTGGTAATATCAAATCCTTGGGTTCGTAACCCTCTAAGTTCTGTCTTGAGCTTATTGACCTCGGTTCTGGGACGGTACTTCTCGTTCATCAAGTGCTTGAATGCTGACCACGGTAGTGCGTATGCATCGTCTTGTCCCACTTGCTCTAGATGGGTATTCCACCATGTTAACGCAGAACCTGTGAAGGTATGCGTAGCGTACTTCACTTTATCCTCTTCAGTACACTTACTTATGGCAAACACCGATAAAACCTTCTCGGTCCACCGTTTCAATCCGATCGGTCCTTCGGTTCCATCAAATTCCAAAGGTTTGCAGGCAGTGAATTCTTTGTAGGTGCATCCTACACGATTTCCTGTACTGCTAGATCCAAGGTTATTGTTGGTATGTAGCGCAGCCTGTAATGCGGCTATGTTTGAAGCTAGAAAAGTACGGAATTCCTCTTCATTCATATTCACGGTGTGTCGAGTAGTCGGTGCCATTTTCTTCAAAATAGTCAAATGGAACAAGTTAATCATACAGAATATTAAGAGTAGTTAATAGTATTTCGTAGCATAATATGAACTCATTTATAAAAGCTTTTTCTTCATATTAGCGTTTTATAAGTTTAAATTCGGGTAGTACCTACCCGTTAAGTTCATACTTAGTAGCTAATATACAATTCAACTACTACAATTCTATATGAAAAACTGATTATAATAATATTTCGCGTTCAAACTTTTACACAATATTTTACAAACTTACAATACCGCTTATTTTACATATAGCATGAAATATAGCACACAATAAATTTGATACAAGATGGTTGTGAAGATAATTCTAGCTAGTACACAAGTCGTTCAGCAAAGGCAATAAAGACACGTAATTCATACGTCTAGAAACAAGTCATGCATTCTGGTTTTACTAGGATTACTTCCCATCCTTGGTCTTGTGGAACATAACCGTTATGGCCGTTGATAAGATAGCGTGTTGTAACATCGTCAAAGGGACGAGGGTTACGTAATGTCCAACAGTCCTGTAACAATCTAAAAACCTCATTTCTTACCCCAATTACCGACTCCGTCACTTGTGGAAACGTTTTGTTTAATAGTTATAGCCCGATGTTCTTGTTCTCACTTTGGTGAGAAGCGAACATTACTAATCCGTAAGCATAACATGCTTCTTTATGTTGCATGTTAGCCACTTTTTCTAAATCATGAAGTCCAATATTCGGATATATTGAGTCAAAATAATTTCTTAACCCATTGCGTAAAATAGCATTTGGGTTCCCCGCAATATATGCGTCAAAGTAAACACATCGTAACTTATGGATTTCCCAATGTGATATCCCCCATCTTTCGAACGAAAGCCTTTTATAAACCAAGGCATTCTTGGAACATTCTTCGAATGTCTTACAAACTGATCTCGCCTTAAATAGTTGTGCCGAAGAATTCTGACCGACTCTAGACAAGATTTCATCAATCATGTCTCCGGGTAGGTCTCTTAAAATATTGGGTTGTCTATCCATTTTGTGTTTTTATACTGTAAAATAGACAAGAGTTAGATTCATAAAAAAATTACTTATTAATACAAGCAATTTTTACATATATCATAAAGCATAAGCACACTATATTACATATATTACACCACACGAATACAACTATCTTATTCTGACTCGCTTGTTTCTTCTTCTTCGGTTTTGGTTCGTTTTGCCAAGTTTCTAGGGATATATGATGTTCCCCTAATACGATCCGTCGTTTTCCACATTGGTTTAGAAAAACCTGGTGGTTTAGAGGTTCCCGGATCATTGTTACAACTTAAGGACTTCGAGGGTTGACGATACATATAAAGTTCATCGGGATTGGAATTAGATTTCTCTATTTTTATGCCCTTTTCTTTATTATTTTCTTTTGCCTTTTTAAATTCAGTTGGGGTAATTTCTATAACATCATCAGAATTCTCGTCGGAATCCGATTCATCGAAGAATTGGTAATCCTCCCAATATTTTGCTTCCTTGGCGGAAACACCATTGACCATAATTAACCTTGGTCGGTTGGTTGAGGATTTTCTTTTACTTAACCGTTTTATTATTTCCCCCACCGGTTCTATTTCTTCATCCGGTTCTGATTCTTCTTCCGGTTCCGATTCTTCTTCCGGTTCCGACTCTTCTTCCGGTTCCTCTTCGGGAACTTGTGAATCAGTCCACGAATCATTCCAATTTACATTTGACTCTTCATTATTATTAGGTGAGTCAATGGGACTTGTTCTAGAGGTAGACATCTATCACATAATATCAAACGCGTTAAGAGATTAATATATCACATAATATTCACATGTTAAAAATATATAGTTTCCAACAAAATTTGTTAAGCAATCATTTTTCAAGTAAACACGGTCGAAGTCCAGACTCACTAATGCATCCTAACAAACTCGATAAGACACACTAATGCAAAATTCTAGTTCTCTAAGACCAACGCTCTGATACCAACTAAAATGTCCCGTTCTTATTGATTAAAAACGTTCCATATTAATTGATTTCGTTGCGAGGTTTTGACCTCTATATGAGACGTTTTTCAAAGACTGCATTCATTTTTAAAACAAACCATAACCTTTATTTCATAGATAAAGGTTTTAAAAAGCTTTACGTAGATTATCAAATAATGATAATCTAAAATATCCTGTTTACACACGACCATTACATAATGGTTTACAATACAAATATGTTACAACAAAATAAGTTTCTTGAATGCAGTTTTTACACAATATCATACAAGCATGGACTCCAAATCTCGTCCTTATTTAAGTATGCGACAGCGGAAGCTCTTAATAATCACCTGAGAATAAACATGCTTAAAACGTCAACAAAAATGTTGGTGAGTTATAGGTTTAACCTGTATATATCAAATCATAATAATAGACCACAAGATTTCATATTTCAATACACATCCCATACATAGAGATAAAAATCATTCATATGGTGAACACCTGGTAACCGACATTAACAAGATGCATATATAAGAATATCCCCATCATTCCGAGACACCCTTCGGATATGATATAAATTTCGAAGTACTAAAGCATCCGGTACTTTGGATGGGGTTTGTTAGGCCCAATAGATCTATCTTTAGGATTCGCGTCAATTAGGGTGTCTGTTCCCTAATTCTTAGATTACCAGACTTAATAAAAAGGGGCATATTTGATTTCGATAATTCAACCATAGAATGTAGTTTCACGTACTTGTGTCTATTTTGTAAATCATTTATAAAATCTGCATGTATTCTCATCCCAAAAATATTAGATTTTAAAAGTGGGACTATAACTCACTTTCACAGATTTTTACTTCGTCGGGAAGTAAGACTTGACCACTGGTTGATTCACGAACCTATAACAATATATACATATATATCAAAGTATGTTCAAAATATATTTACAACACTTTTAATATATTTTGATATTTTAAGTTTATTAAGTCAGTTGTCCTCGTTAGTAACCTACAACTAGTTGTCCACAGTTAGATATACAGAAATAAATCGGTAAATATTATCTTGAATCAATCCACGACCCAGTGTATACGTATCTCAGTATTGATCACAACTCAAACTATATATATTTTGGAATCAACCTCAACCCTGTATAGCTAACTCCAACATTCACATATAGAGTGTCTATGGTTGTTCCGAAATATATATAGATGTGTCGACATGATAGGTCGAAACATTGTATACGTGTCTATGGTATCTCAAGATTACATAATATACAATACAAGTTGATTAAGTTATGGTTGGAATAGATTTGTTACCAATTTTCACGTAGCTAAAATGAGAAAAATTATCCAATCTTGTTTTACCCATAACTTCTTCATTTTAAATCCGTTTTGAGTGAATCAAATTGCTATGGTTTCGTATTGAACTCTATTTTATGAATCCAAACAGAAAAAGTATAGGTTTATAGTCGGAAAAATAAGTTACAAGTCGTTTTTGTAAAGGTAGTCATTTCAGTCGAAACAACGACGTCTAGATGACCATTTTAGAAAACATACTTCCACTTTGAGTTTAACCATAATTTTTGGATATAGTTTCATGTTCATAATAAAAATCATTTTCTCAGAATAACAACTTTTAAATCAAAGTTTATCATAGTTTTTAATTAACTAACCCAAAACAGCCCGCGGTGTTACTACGACGGCGTAAATCCGGTTTTACGGTGTTTTTCGTGTTTCCAGGTTTTAAATCATTAAGTTAGCATATCATATAGATATAGAACATGTGTTTAGTTGATTTTAAAAGTCAAGTTAGAAGGATTAACTTTTGTTTGCGAACAAGTTTAGAATTAACTAAACTATGTTCTAGTGATTACAAGTTTAAACCTTCGAATAAGATAGCTTTATATGTATGAATCGAATGATGTTATGAACATCATTACTACCTTAAGTTCCTTGGATAAACCTACTGGAAAAGAGAAAAATGGATCTAGCTTCAACGGATCCTTGGATGGCTCGAATTTCTTGAAGCAGAATCATGACACGAAAACAAGTTCAAGTAAGATCATCACTTGAAATAAGATTGTTATTGTAGTGACCCGAACTTTTCCATGTTTATATATATTAATTGAGATTGATATTTACATGATTAAATGTTTCCAACATGTTAAGCAATCAAACTTGTTAAGACTTGATTAATTGAAATATGTTTCATATAGACAATTGACCACCCAAGTTGACCGGTGATTCACGAACGTTAAAACTTGTAAAAAAAACTATATGATGACATATATATGGTTATATATATAGTTAACATGATATTATGATAAGTAAACATATCATTAATTATATTAACAATGAACTACATATGTAAAAACAAGACTACTAACTTAATGATTTTGAAACGAGACATATATGTAACGTTTATCGTTGTAACGACATTTAATGTATATATATCATATTAAGAGATATTCGTACATCATAATATCATGATAATATAATAATTTAAAATCTATTTTGATATTATAAACATTGGGTTAACAACATTTAACAAGATCGTTAACCTAAAGGTTTCAAAACAACATTTACATGTAACGACTAACGATGACTTAACGACTCAGTTAAAATGTATATACATGTAGTGTTTTAATATGTATTCATACACTTTTGAAAGGCTTCAAGACACTTATCAAAATACTTCTACTTAACAAAAATGCTTACAATTACATCCTCGTTCAGTTTCATCAACAATTCTACTCGTATGCACCCGTATTCGTACTCGTACAATACACAGCTTTTAGATGTATGTACTATTGGTATATACACTCCAATTATCAGCTCTTAGCAGCCCATGTGAGTCACCTAACACATGTGGGAACCATCATTTGGCAACTAGCATGAAATATCTCATAAAATTACAAAAATATGAGTAATCATTCATGACTTATTTACATGAAAACAAAATAACATATCCTTTATATCTAATCCATACACCAACGACCAAAAACACCTACAAACACTTTCATTCTTCAATTTTCTTCATCTAATTGATCTCTCTCAAGTTCTATCTTCAAGTTCTAAGTGTTCTTCATAAATTCTAAAAGTTCTAGTTTCATAAAATCAAGAATACTTTCAAGTTTGCTAGCTCACTTCCAATCTTGTAAGGTGATCATCCAACCTCAAGAAATCTTTGTTTATTACAGTAGGTTATCATTCTAATACAAGGTAATAATCATATTCAAACTTTGGTTCAATTTCTATAACTATAACAATCTTATTTCAAGTGATGATCTTACTTGAACTTGTTTTCGTGTCATGATTCTGCTTCAAGAACTTCGAGCCATCCAAGGATCCATTGAAGCTAGATCCATTTTTCTCTTTTCCAGTAGGTTTATCCAAGGAACTTAAGGTAGTAATGATGTTCATAACATCATTCGATTCATACATATAAAGCTATCTTATTCGAAGGTTTAAACTTGTAATCACTAGAACATAGTTTAGTTAATTCTAAACTTGTTCGCAAACAAAAGTTAATCCTTCTAACTTGACTTTTAAAATCAACTAAACACATGTTCTATATCTATATGATATGCTAACTTAATGATTTAAAACCTGGAAACACGAAAAACACCGTAAAACCGGATTTACGCCGTCGTAGTAACACCGCGGGCTGTTTTGGGTTAGTTAATTAAAAACTATGATAAACTTTGATTTTAAAGTTGTTATTCTGAGAAAATGATTTTTATTATGAACATGAAACTATATCCAAAAATTATGATTAAACTCAAAGTGGAAGTATGTTTTTTAAAATGGTCATCTAGACGTCGTTCTTTCGACTGAAATGACTACCATTACAAAAACGACTTGTAACTTATTTTTCCGACTATAAACCTATACTTTTCTGTTTAGATTCATAAAATAGAGTTCAATATGAAACCATAGCAATTTGATTCACTCAAAACGGATTTAAAATGAAGAAGTTATGGGTAAAACAAGATTGGATAATTTTTCTCATTTTAGCTACGTGAAAATTGGTAACAAATCTATTCCAACCATAACTTAATCAACTTGTATTGTATATTATGTAATCTTGAGATACCATAGACACGTATACAATGTTTCGACCTATCATGTCGACACATCTATATATATTTCGGAACAACCATAGACACTCTATATGTGAATGTTGGAGTTAGCTATACAGGGTTGAGGTTGATTCCAAAATATATATAGTTTGAGTTGTGATCAATACTGAGATACGTATACACTGGGTCGTGGATTGATTCAAGATAATATTTATCGATTTATTTCTGTACATCTAACTGTGGACAACTAGTTGTAGGTTACTAACGAGGACAGCTGACTTAATAAACTTAAAACATCAAAATATATTAAAAGTGTTGTAAATATATTTTGAACATACTTTGATATATATGTATATATTGTTATAGGTTCGTGAATCAACCAGTGGCCAAGTCTTACTTCCCGACGAAGTAAAAATCTGTGAAAGTGAGTTATAGTCCCACTTTTAAAATCTAATATTTTTGGGATGAGAATACATGCAGGTTTTATAAATGATTTACAAAATAGACACAAGTACATGAAACTACATTCTATGGTTGAATTATCGAAATCGAATATGCCCCTTTTTATTAAGTCTGGTAATCTAAGAATTAGGGAACAGACACCCTAATTGACGCGAATCCTAAAGATAGATCTATTGGGCCTAACAAACCCCATCCAAAGTACCGGATGCTTTAGTACTTCAAAATTTATATCATATCCGAAGGGTGTCCCGGAATGATGGGGATATTCTTATATATGCATCTTGTTAATGTCGGTTACCAGGTGTTCACCATATGAATGATTTTTATCTCTATGTATGGGATGTGTATTGAAATATGAAATCTTGTGGTCTATTATTATGATTTGATATATATAGGTTAAACCTGTAACTCACCAACATTTTTGTTGACGTTTTAAGCATGTTTATTCTCAGGTGATTATTAAGAGCTTCCGCTGTCGCATACTTAAATAAGGACGAGAATTAGAGTCCATGCTTGTATGATATTGTGTAAAAACTGCATTCAAGAAACTTATTTTGTTGTAACATATTTGTATTGTAAACCATTATGTAATGGTCGTGTGTAAACAGGATATTTTAGATTATCATTATTTGATAATCTACGTAAAGCTTTTTAAACCTTTATTGATGAAATAAAGGTTATGGTTTGTTTTAAAATGAATGCAGTCTTTGAAAAACGTCTCATATAGAGGTCAAAACCTCGCAACGAAATCAATTAATATGGAACGTTTTTAATCAATAAGAACGGGACATTTCAGTTGGTATCCGAGCGTTGGTCTTAGAGAACCAGAAAATTTGCATTAGTGTGTCTTATCGAGTTTGTTAGGATGCATTAGTGAGTCTGGACTTCGACCGTGTTTACTTGAAAAATGATTGCTTAACAAATTTTGTTGGAAACTATATATTTTTAACATGTGAATATTATGTGATATATTAATCTCTTAACGCGTTTGATATTATGTGATAGATGTCTACCTCTAGAACAAGTCCCATGGACTCACCTAATAATAATGAAGAGTCAAATGTAAATTGGAATGATTCGTGGACTGATTCACAAGTTCCCGAAGAGGAACCGGAAGAAGAGTCGGAACCGGAAGAAGAATCGGAACCGGAAGAAGAATCGGAACCGGATGAAGAAATAGAACCGGTGGGGGAAATAATAAAACGGTTAAGTAAAAGAAAATCCTCAACCAACCGACCAAGGTTAATTATGGTCAATGGTGTTTCCGCCAAGGAAGCAAAATATTGGGAGGATTACCAATTCTCCGATGAATCGGATTCCGACGAGAATTCCGATGATGTTATAGAAATTACCCCAACTGAATTTAAAAAGGCAAAAGAAAATAATAAGGGAAAGGGCATAAAAATAGAGAAATCTAATTCCAACCCCGATGAACTTTATATGTATCGTCAACCCCCGAAGTCCTTAAGTTGTAACAATGACCCGGGAACCTCTAAACCACCAGGTTTTTCTAAACCAATGTGGATAACGACGGCTCGTATTAGGAGAAAATCATATATCCCTAGAAACTTGGCAAAACGAACCAAAACCGAAGAAGAAGAAACAAGCGAGTCGGAATAAGATAGTTGTATTCATGTGGTGTAATATATGTAATATAGTGTGCTTATGCTTTATGATATATGTAAAAATTGCTTGTATTAATAAGTATTTTTTTTTATGAATCTAACTCTTGTCTATTTTACAGTATAAAAACGCAAAATGGATAGACAACCCAATATTTTAAGAGACCTACCCGGAGACATGATTGATGAAATCTTGTCTAGAGTCGGTCAGAATTCCTCGGCACAACTATTTAAGGCGAGATCAGTTTGTAAGACATTCGAAGAACGTTCCAAGAATGTCTTGGTTTATAAGAGACTTTCGTTTGAAAGATGGGGGATATCACATTGGGAAACCCATAAGTTACGATGTGTTTACTTTGACGCATATATTGCGGGGAACCCAAATGCTATTTTACGCAACGGGTTAAGAAATTATTTTGACTCAATGTATCCGAATATTGGACTTCATGATTTAGAAAAAGCGGCTAACATGCAACATAAAGAAGCATGCTATGCTTATGGGTTAGTAATGTTCGCTTCTCACCAAAGTGAGAAAAAGAACATCGGGCTACAGCTATTAAACAAAACGTTCCCACAAGTGACGGAGTCGGTAATTGGGGTAAGAAATGAGGTTTTTAGATTGTTAAGGGACTGTTGGACATTACGTAACCCTCGTCCCTTTGACGACGTTACAACACGCTGTCTTATCAACGGCCATAACGGTTATGTTGCACAAGACCAAGGATGGGAAGTAGTCCTAGTAAAACCAGAATGCATGACTTGTTTCTGGACGTATGAATTACGTGTCTTTATTGCCTTTGCTGAACGACTTGTGTACTAGCTAGAATTATCTTCACAACTATCTTGTATCAAAGTTATTGTGTGCTATATTTCATGTTTTATGTAAAATAAGCGGTATTGTAAGTTTGTAAAATATTGTATAAAAGTTTGAACGCGAAATATTATTATAATCAGTTTTTCATATAGAATTGTAGTAGTTGAATTGTATATTAGCTACTAAGTATGAACTTAACGGGTAGGTACTACCCGAATTTAAACTTATAAAACGCTAATATGAAGAAAAAGCTTTTATAAATGAGTTCATATTATGCTACGAAATACTATTAACTACTCTTAATATTCTGTATGATTAACTTGTTCCATTTAACTATTTTGAAGGAAATGGCACCGACTACTCGACACACCGTGAATATGAATGAAGAGGAATTCCGTACTTTTCTAGCTTCAAACATAGCCGCAGTACAGGCTGCGCTACATACCAACAATAACCTTGGATCTAGCAGTACAGGAAATCGTGTAGGATGCACCTACAAAGAATTCACTGCCTGCAAACCTTTGGAATTTGATGGAACCGAAGGACCGATCGGATTGAAACGGTGGACCGAGAAGGTTGAATCGGTGTTTGCCATAAGTAAGTGTACTGAAGAGGACAAAGTGAAGTACGCTATGCATACCTTCACAGGTTCTGCGTTAACATGGTGGAATACCTATCTAGAGCAAGTGGGACAAGACGATGCGTACGCACTACCGTGGTCAGCATTCAAGCACTTGATGAACGAGAAGTACCGTCCCAGAACCGAGGTCAATAAGCTCAAGACAGAACTTAGAGGGTTACGAACCCAAGGATTTGATATTACCACGTACGAAAGACGATTCACAGAATTGTGCCTATTGTGTCCGGGAGCATTCGAAGATGAGGAAGAGAAGATCGACGCGTTTGTGAAAGGATTACCGGAAAGAATCCAAGAAGATATAAGTTCACACGAGCCCGCCTCCATACAACAGGCATGTAGAATGGCTCACAAACTAGTGAACCAGATTGAAGAAAGAATTAAAGAACAGACTGCTGAAGAGGCCAATGTGAAGCAAGTCAAAAGAAAGTGGGAGGAAAACGGTGATAAGAATCACCAATACAACAACAACAGCAATTACAACAATAATCGCAACAATTATCCCAACAATCGCAACATCAATCGCAACTACAACAAACGGCCCAACAACAACAACAACAACAACAACAGCAACTACAACAATCATCCCAACAACAATAATAACCGCAACAACAACAACAATCAGAAGCAGCTATGCCAAAGGTGTGAAAAGAATCACTCGGGGTTCTGCACCAAATTTTGCAACAAGTGTAAAAGAAATGGTCATAGCGCGGCGAAGTGTGAGGTCTACGGACCAGGGGTTAATAGAACGAAAGGAACAAATGGTGTCGGAACGAGTAATGGCGGAGCAAGTAGTGTCGGAGCAAGTTATGCCAATGTAGTTTGTTATAAATGTGGAAAACCAGGCCACATTATTAGAAATTGCCCGAACCAGGAGAACACGAATGGACAAGGCCGTGGAAGAGTTTTCAATATTAATGCAGTAGAGGCACAGGAAGACCCGGAGCTTGTTACGGGTACGTTTCTTATTGACAATAAATCTGCTTACGTTTTATTTGATTCGGGTGCGGATAGAAGCTATATGAGTAGAGATTTTTGTGCTAAATTAAGTTGTCCATTGACGCCTTTGGATAGTAAATTTTTACTCGAATTAGCAAATGGTAAATTAATTTCAGCAGATAATATATGTCGGAATCGAGAAATTAAACTGGTTAACGAAACATTTAAGATTGATTTGATACCAGTAGAGTTAGGGAGTTTTGATGTGATAATCGGTATGGACTGGTTGAAAGAAGTGAAAGCGGAGATCGTTTGTTACAAAAATGCAATTCGCATTATACGAGAAAAAGGAAAACCCTTAATGGTGTACGGAGAAAAGGGCAACACGAAGCTACATCTTATTAGTAATTTGAAGGCACAAAAACTAATAAGAAAAGGTTGCTATGCTGTTCTAGCACACGTCGAGAAAGTACAAACTGAAGAAAAGAGCATCAATGATGTTCCCATTGCAAAAGAATTTCCCGATGTATTTCCGAAAGAATTACCGGGATTACCCCCACATCGATCCGTTGAATTTCAAATAGATCTTGTACCAGGAGCTGCACCAATAGCTCGTGCTCCTTACAGACTAGCACCCAGCGAGATGAAAGAACTGCAAAGCCAATTACAAGAACTTTTAGAGCGTGGTTTCATTCGACCAAGCACATCACCGTGGGGAGCTCCTGTTTTGTTTGTCAAGAAGAAAGATGGTACATTCAGGTTGTGTATCGACTACCGAGAGTTGAACAAACTTACCATCAAGAACCGCTACCCACTACCGAGAATCGACGACTTATTTGATCAACTACAAGGCTCGTCTGTTTATTCAAAGATTGACTTACGTTCCGGGTATCATCAAATGCGGGTGAAAGAAGATGATATTCCAAAGACTGCTTTCAGAACACGTTACGGTCATTACGAGTTTATGGTCATGCCGTTTGGTTTAACTAATGCACCAGCTGTGTTCATGGACCTTATGAACCGAGTGTGTGGACCATACCTTGACAAGTTTGTCATTGTTTTCATTGATGACATACTTATTTACTCAAAGAATGACCAAGAACACGGTGAACATTTGAGAAAGGTGTTAGAAGTATTGAGGAAGGAAGAATTGTACGCTAAGTTTTCAAAGTGTGCATTTTGGTTGGAAGAAGTTCAATTCCTCGGTCACATAGTGAACAAAGAAGGTATTAAGGTGGATCCGGCAAAGATAGAAACTGTTGAAAAGTAGGAAAACCCGAAAACTCCGAAACACATACGCCAGTTTTTAGGACTAGCTGGTTACTACAGAAGGTTCATCCAAGACTTTTCCAGAATAGCAAAACCCTTGACTGCATTAACGCATAAAGGGAAGAAATTTGAATGGAATGATGAACAAGAGAAAGCGTTTCAGTTATTGAAGAAAAAGCTAACTACGGCACCTATATTGTCATTGCCTGAAGGGAATGATGATTTTGTGATTTATTGTGATGCATCAAAGCAAGGTCTCGGTTGTGTATTAATGCAACGAACGAAGGTGATTGCTTATGCGTCTAGACAATTGAAGATTCACGAACAAAATTATACGACGCATGATTTGGAATTAGGCGCGGTTGTTTTTGCATTAAAGACTTGGAGGCACTACTTATATGGGGTCAAAAGTATTATATATACCGACCACAAAAGTCTTCAACACATATTTAATCAGAAACAACTGAATATGAGGCAGCGTAGGTGGATTGAATTATTGAATGATTATGACTTTGAGATTCGTTACCACCCGGGGAAGGCAAATGTGGTAGCCGATGCCTTGAGCAGGAAGGACAGAGAACCCATTCGAGTAAAATCTATGAATATAATGATTCATAATAACATTACTACTCAAATAAAGGAGGCGCAACAAGGAGTTTTAAAAGAGGGAAATTTAAAGGATGAAATACCCAAAGGATCGGAGAAGCATCTTAATATTCGGGAAGACGGAACCCGGTATAGGGCTGAAAGGATTTGGGTACCAAAATTTGGAGATATGAGAGAAATGGTACTTAGAGAAGCTCATAAAACCAGATACTCAATACATCCTGGAACGGGGAAGATGTACAAGGATCTCAAGAAACATTTTTGGTGGCCGGGTATGAAAGCCGATGTTGCTAAATACGTAGGAGAATGTTTGACGTGTTCTAAGGTCAAAGCTGAGCATCAGAAACCATCAGGTCTACTTCAACAACCTGAAATCCCGGAATGGAAATGGGAAAACATTACCATGGATTTCATCACTAAATTGCCAAGGACTGCAAGTGGTTTTGATACTATTTGGGTAATAGTTGATCGTCTCACCAAATCAGCACACTTCCTACCAATAAGAGAAGATGACAAGATGGAGAAGTTAGCACGACTGTATTTGAAAGAAGTCGTCTCCAGACATGGAATACCAATCTCTATTATCTCTGATAGGGATGGCAGATTTATTTCAAGATTCTGGCAGACATTACAGCAAGCATTAGGAACTCGTCTAGACATGAGTACTGCCTATCATCCACAAACTGATGGGCAGAGTGAAAGGACGATACAAACGCTTGAAGACATGCTACGAGCATGTGTTATTGATTTAGGAAACAGTTGGGATCGACATCTACCGTTAGCAGAATTTTCCTACAACAACAGCTACCATTCAAGCATTGAGATGGCGCCGTTTGAAGCACTTTATGGTAGAAAGTGCAGGTCTCCGATTTGTTGGAGTGAAGTGGGGGATAGACAGATTACGGGTCCGGAGATTATACAAGAAACTACCGAGAAGATCATCCAAATTTAACAACGGTTGAAAACCGCCCAAAGTCGACAAAAGAGCTACGCTGACATTAAAAGAAAAGATATAGAATTTGAAATTGGAGAGATGGTCATGCTTAAAGTTGCACCTTGGAAAGGCGTTGTTCGATTTGGTAAACGAGGGAAATTAAATCCAAGGTATATTGGACCATTCAAGATTATTGATCGTGTCGGACCAGTAGCTTACCGACTAGAGTTACCTCAACAACTCGCGGCTGTACATAACACTTTCCACGTCTCGAATTTAAAGAAATGTTTTGCTAAAGAAGATCTCACTATTCCGTTAGATGAAATCCAAATCAACGAAAAACTTCAATTCATCGAAGAACCCGTCGAAATAATGGATCGTGAGGTTAAAAGACTTAAGCAAAACAAGATACCAATTGTTAAGGTTCGATGGAATGCTCGTAGAGGACCCGAATTCACCTGGGAGCGTGAAGATCAGATGAAGAAGAAATACCCGCATCTATTTCCAGAAGATTCGTCAACACCTTCAACAGCTTAAAATTTCGGGACGAAATTTATTTAACGGGTAGGTACTGTAGTGACCCGAACTTTTCCATGTTTATATATATTAATTGAGATTGATATTTACATGATTAAATGTTTCCAACATGTTAAGCAATCAAACTTGTTAAGACTTGATTAATTGAAATATGTTTCATATAGACAATTGACCACCCAAGTTGACCGGTGATTCACGAACGTTAAAACTTGTAAAAAAAACTATATGATGACATATATATGGTTATATATATAGTTAACATGATATTATGATAAGTAAACATATCATTAATTATATTAACAATGAACTACATATGTAAAAACAAGACTACTAACTTAATGATTTTGAAACGAGACATATATGTAACGTTTATCGTTGTAACGACATTTAATGTATATATATCATATTAAGAGATATTCGTACATCATAATATCATGATAATATAATAATTTAAAATCTATTTTGATATTATAAACATTGGGTTAACAACATTTAACAAGATCGTTAACCTAAAGGTTTCAAAACAACATTTACATGTAACGACTAACGATGACTTAACGACTCAGTTAAAATGTATATACATGTAGTGTTTTAATATGTATTCATACACTTTTGAAAGACTTCAAGACAATTATCAAAATACTTCTACTTAACAAAAATGCTTACAATTACATCCTCGTTCAGTTTCATCAACAATTCTACTCGTATGCACCCGTATTCGTACTCGTACAATACACAGCTTTTAGATGTATGTACTATTGGTATATACACTCCAATTATCAGCTCTTAGCAGCCCATGTGAGTCACCTAACACATGTGGGAACCATCATTTGGCAACTAGCATGAAATATCTCATAAAATTACAAAAATATGAGTAATCATTCATGACTTATTTACATGAAAACAAAATAACATATCCTTTATATCTAATCCATACACCAACGACCAAAAACACCTACAAACACTTTCATTCTTCAATTTTCTTCATCTAATTGATCTCTCTCAAGTTCTATCTTCAAGTTCTAAGTGTTCTTCATAAATTCTAAAAGTTCTAGTTTCATAAAATCAAGAATACTTTCAAGTTTGCTAGCTCACTTCCAATCTTGTAAGGTGATCATCCAACCTCAAGAAATCTTTGTTTATTACAGTAGGTTATCATTCTAATACAAGGTAATAATCATATTCAAACTTTGGTTCAATTTCTATAACTATAACAATCTTATTTCAAGTGATGATCTTACTTGAACTTGTTTTCGTGTCATGATTCTGCTTCAAGAACTTCGAGCCATCCAAGGATCCATTGAAGCTAGATCCATTTTTCTCTTTTCCAGTAGGTTTATCCAAGGAACTTAAGGTAGTAATGATGTTCATAACATCATTCGATTCATACATATAAAGCTATCTTATTCGAAGGTTTAAACTTGTAATCACTAGAACATAGTTTAGTTAATTCTAAACTTGTTCGCAAACAAAAGTTAATCCTTCTAACTTGACTTTTAAAATCAACTAAACACATGTTCTATATCTATATGATATGCTAACTTAATGATTTAAAACCTGGAAACACGAAAAACACCGTAAAACCGGATTTACGCCGTCGTAGTAACACCGCGGGCTGTTTTGGGTTAGTTAATTAAAAACTATGATAAACTTTGATTTTAAAGTTGTTATTCTGAGAAAATGATTTTTATTATGAACATGAAACTATATCCAAAAATTATGATTAAACTCATAGTGGAAGTATGTTTTTTAAAATGGTCATCTAGACGTCGTTCTTTCGACTGAAATGACTACCATTACAAAAACGACTTGTAACTTATTTTTCCAACTATAAACCTATACTTTTCTGTTTAGATTCATAAAATAGAGTTCAATATGAAACCATAGCAATTTGATTCACTCAAAACGGATTTAAAATGAAGAAGTTATGGGTAAAACAAGATTGGATAATTTTTCTCATTTTAGCTACGTGAAAATTGGTAACAAATCTATTCCAACCATAACTTAATCAACTTGTATTGTATATTATGTAATCTTGAGATACCATAGACACGTATACAATGTTTCGACCTATCATGTCGACACATCTATATATATTTCGGAACAACCATAGACACTCTATATGTGAATGTTGGAGTTAGCTATACAGGGTTGAGGTTGATTCCAAAATATATATAGTTTGAGTTGTGATCAATACTGAGATACGTATACACTGGGTCGTGGATTGATTCAAGATAATATTTATCGATTTATTTCTGTACATCTAACTGTGGACAACTAGTTGTAGGTTACTAACGAGGACAGCTGACTTAATAAACTTAAAACATCAAAATATATTAAAAGTGTTGTAAATATATTTTGAACATACTTTGATATATATGTATATATTGTTATAGGTTCGTGAATCAACCAGTGGCCAAGTCTTACTTCCCGACGAAGTAAAAATCTGTGAAAGTGAGTTATAGTCCCACTTTTAAAATCTAATATTTTTGGGATGAGAATACATGCAGGTTTTATAAATGATTTACAAAATAGACACAAGTACATGAAACTACATTCTATGGTTGAATTATCGAAATCGAATATGCCCCTTTTTATTAAGTCTGGTAATCTAAGAATTAGGGAACAGACACCCTAATTGACGCGAATCCTAAAGATAGATCTATTGGGCCTAACAAACCCCATCCAAAGTACCGGATGCTTTAGTACTTCGAAATTTATATCATATCCGAAGGGTGTCCCGGAATGATGGGGATATTCTTATATATGCATCTTGTTAATGTCGGTTACCAGGTGTTCACCATATGAATGATTTTTATCTCTATGTATGGGATGTGTATTGAAATATGAAATCTTGTGGTCTATTATTATGATTTGATATATATAGGTTAAACCTGTAACTCACCAACATTTTTGTTGACGTTTTAAGCATGTTTATTCTCAGGTGATTATTAAGAGCTTCCGCTGTCGCATACTTAAATAAGGACGAGAATTAGAGTCCATGCTTGTATGATATTGTGTAAAAACTGCATTCAAGAAACTTATTTTGTTGTAACATATTTGTATTGTAAACCATTATGTAATGGTCGTGTGTAAACAGGATATTTTAGATTATCATTATTTGATAATCTACGTAAAGCTTTTTAAACCTTTATTGATGAAATAAAGGTTATGGTTTGTTTTAAAATGAATGCAGTCTTTGAAAAACGTCTCATATAGAGGTCAAAACCTCGCAACGAAATCAATTAATATGGAACATTTTTAATCAATAAGAACGGGACATTTCAGTTATAGTTATAGAAATTGAACCAAAGTTTGAATATGATTATTACCTTGTATTAGAATGATAACCTACTGTAAGAAACAAAGATTTCTTGAGGTTGGATGATCACCTTACAAGATTGGAAGTGAGCTAGCAAACTTGAAAGTATTCTTGATTTTATGTAACTAGAACTTGTAGAATATATGAAGAACACTTAGAACTTGAAGATAGAACTTGAGAGAGATCAATTATATGAAGAAAATTGAAGAATGAAAGTGTTTGTAGGTGTTTTTGGTCGTTGGTGTATGGATTAGATATAAAGGATATGTAATTTTGTTTTCATGTAAATAAGTCATGAATGATTACTCATATTTTTTGTAATTTTATGAGATATTTCATGCTAGTTGCCAAATGATAGTTCTCATATGTGTTAGGTGACTCACATGGGCTGCTAAGAGCTGATCATTGGAGTGTATATACCAATAGTACATACATCTAAAAGCTGTGTATTGTACGAGTACGAATACGGGTGCATACGAGTAGAATTGTTGATGAAACTGAACGAGGATGTAATTGTAAGCATTTTTGTTAAGTAGAAGTATTTTGATAAGTGTATTGAAGTCTTTCAAAAGTGTATAAATACATATTAAAACACTACATGTATATACATTTTAACTGAGTCGTTAAGTCATCGTTAGTCGTTACATGTAAGTGTTGTTTTGAAACCTTTAGGTTAACGATCTTGTTAAATGTTGTTAACCAAATGTTTATAATATCAAATGAGATTTTAAATTATTATATTATCATGATATTATCATGTATGAATATCTCTTAATATGATATATATACATTAAATGTCTTTACAACGATAATCGTTACATATATGTCTCGTTTAAAAATCATTAAGTTAGTAGTCTTGTTTTTACATATGTAGTTCATTGTTAATATACTTAATGATATGTTTACTTATCATAGTATCATGTTAACTATATATATATTCATATATATATGTCATCATATAGTTTTTACAAGTTTTAACGTTCGTGAATCACCGGTCAACTTGGGTGGTCAATTGTCTATATGAAACATATTTCAATTAATCAAGTCTTAACAAGTTTGATTGCTTAACATGTTGGAAACATTTAATCATGTAAATATCAATCTCAATTAATATATATAAACATGGAAAAGTTTGGGTCACTACATAACCAACCCCATCCAAAGTACCGGATGCTTTAGTACTTCGATGTTATCTTATCATGTCCGATGGAAGTCCCGGAATGGTAGGGGATATTCTTATATGTATCTTGTTAATGTCGGTTACCAGGTGTTCAATCCATATGAATGATTATTTTTGTCTCTATGCATGGGACGTATATTTATGAGAAATGGAAATAAAATTCTTGTGGTCAATTAAAATGATGAAAATGATCGATTATGATAAACTAATGAACTCACCAACCTTTTGGTTGACACTTTAAAGCATGTTTATTCTCAGGTATTAAAGGAATCTTCCGCTGTGCATTAGCTCATTTTAGAGATCTTACTTGGAGTCATTCATGGCATATTTCGAAAGACGTTGCATTCGAGTCATTGAGTTCATCAAGATTATTATTATTAAGTCAATTATAGTTGGATAGTGGATATTATGAAATGGTATGCATGCCTGTCAACTTTTGTTAAAAAGAAAGTTTATCTTTTAAAAACGAATGCAATGTTTGTAAATTGTATCATATAGAGGTCAAATACCTTGCGATGTAATCAACTATTGTGAATCGTTTATAATGTATATGAACGGGTCCTTTCAGGGTTAACCATTAAATTTAACTGTAGTTAGTCAGGGGTACCAACTACACAAGTTAAACAAAATCTAGGTACCAACTACGCAAAAATAAAACTTTAGGTGTTGTCATGATAATGTAAACAAACCACAGGTACCAACGGCGTAATTTTTTCAATGTATTGTGTAGCCTCAAGATGTTGAGCATTTTAAGATGACAAAAAGACCCGTACCTGATGGTTAATGTAACATCCTAAATCGGGCCTAGATGTAAGATTACTAGATTGCCCTTAAGTTAGTATTGTGTTATTATATGCTTTTATTTTTATTTAATGTTTACTATTAAATAATAATGTGGTTAGGACCAGTTTGTGACAAGGGTCACAGAACAGGTTTGTTTATGTAATTTGGACTTCGTTTGGGTTGCCAAATGATGTACAAAAGATATCAGATAACTGATAAATACCCGTGTGTCACACAGTGTGGGAATTAAACCCAATTAAGTGACTAGTGGCCTGTGTTCTTCTTCCCATTTCTAGAAAAATCCCAAACACTCCCGTACCCTCCCTTTCACCTACAATCAAACCCTAATTCTCCATTGTTGATCTTGAGCTCGAATTGGTCTTGGAATCACGTTCTTTACACTCTACTGATTCTTTTAAGGTATGAATCATGAGCTTTCATGATCAATTTGGTGTTAAAATGGTGTTTTTAAGTGTATTTGTTCAAAAGCTTGAATTTGTGTCAAAACAAGTGATTTAAGTGTTGTTATGGTCAAATTGTTGTGGGTTTATAGTCTATAACATGTAGTAATTGAGTTGTGGTAAGTTTTGATGTCGAAAACGAGCTCTAGATCGAGTTTTGGTGAATTTAGCTTGAAGTCCGTAGCCTTTGTTCAGTTTCTGAAGAAGATGAACACAGTCGGCCGACTGTCGGTCGATTGTCGACCGACCGAGGGTGAACCGACCGATTGACGATGACAACCGACCGACTGAGAATTACATTCAGCCGATTGATGTAATATCAAGTGAGTCGACCGACTGAGAAGGTCAGTCGACCGATTGTGTAGACAGTCGACCGACTGTCAGTGTCAGTCGACCGACTGAGTGTCCAGGGCAGAATATTTTACCAAAGTGTTGAGTTTTAGCCGTTATGCTGCCCGTTTGTATTTTGATGATTTTGATGTAAATTTTGAAAGTGCACAAGTGTTAAGGAGAAAAATTTTAGCGGACAGTTTTTCTGACAAAAATTTTTATATTGTGTTATTTGGTGTTAACGGACAGAAACTAACTTGTGTATATGTTTTCTCAGGAGAAAAGGAGAAAGAGAAGGTTCAGTGATTAGATAGCTGAATACCTTCTCGTTTGCTGGTATTTGGTGAGTGGGACTAACTGGAGTATATATTATATAGTAGCATGTTATATTATGACTGCCATGCTTGTTAGATATACTTATTGTTGTGGATAGTTGGTACATTGTGATGACTGCATGTTGGTTGATGCTTGTCTGCTGGAGCCCAGTGCGTCCCTATTGTGTGGTGGCCTCAGTAGGAGAGATCAACCTGCGGGTTGGGTTCCTCATGTGGTGGCCTAGACAGCCGTGGTGTATATATATGTGAATGACGCGTCCGTCGCGTGTGGATTATGTATATACATACGGTGGTGGAGGAACTTCTGGTAAGCCCCAGTCCGATCAGCTGGTGGTTAATGGTTTGGCCGAGCCGCCAGAGTCTCTGTAGACGGCACTTGGGTGATGTTTGTGTGTTAGACTATTGTGACATGATTAGTATAACACTTTTGTATGCTATGGCCTGTAGTTAGTCGTACTCACTTAGCTTCATGCTAATTCCCCTCCATCTCCTCTTGCAGGTTATTAGCTTTTGTAGATAATGCCCTTGGGGAGAAGACGGGCTTGCTATGTTGTGTTTGACAATGAAGAAACTCTGATGTGTCTTTTCTGTTAAAACTAAATTTTGTTGTAATGTCACGTGACACCAGATGTATTAGTTTAATGCTAGCTGTAAAATGTTTTGGATATGTAAATATTAAATGTTGATATCGTAATTAATTAATATTATGCTTCCGCCACGTATAAAAAAAAAAATAGCGGTGTCACAAGTTGGTATCAGAGCTTAGTTTGGCAGCATGTACATTGTGATCTACATGTCATGTTCCCAAACTTAGAAGAGTCATGTCAAACATAACATGCTGGGGATGGGTTAAGTGAGTATTAGGACAGGTTATGTGTTAGTTGTTAGTACTAACAGAGTTTATACTAAGCTTTGGTGTGAGTGTTGTGGTAGTGCAGTAATGGCAGATAACGAAGCTAACGCTACTGGCCCCACTGTCCCTGGAACTGGTACTTTTAGAGCCCCTGGCGAAGATGGACATGTGTCTTCAGAAGAAGAAACTTCTCAAGAAGTAATAGAACTTCAAAGTCGGTTACTAGAAGCTCAGGAGAAAATTAAGGAATTAGAACAAGAACGGGCGCAATGGAACCCAAATACCACTGCGTTGAACACAACCTTTCCTCCTAATTTTTATAATCAAGCCGGTGGCAGTTCTCAGTCACAATTTCCACAAAATACCTATCAAAACTATCAAATGCCATTTCTGTTTAACCAGACTTTTCCTAATCAAATGATGTACCCATTTCAAATCCCTGAGACAAGAAGGAAGTGTACCTATAAACAGTTTATGGACTGCAAACCTCCTGAGTACAGTGGTCACACAAACCCTACAGCGACGCTCAATTGGTTAAGAGAAGTAGAACGAGCATTAGAAGCATGTTTTTGTGAGCCTGAATCTATGGTACTGTTTGCTAGTAGGCTTCTCAAAGGTGAAGCAATGGAGTGGTGGGATTCTATTACTGCATATTTACCCAAAGAACAGATCAGTCAAATAACTTGGGAACAGTTCGCTGCTAAGGTTCGGGAGCAGTATTGTTCTGAGTATGAGATGGAAAGATTGAAAACTGAGTTTCTGAGTATGAAGATGACAGAAAGTATGATGATTGATGAAGTTTTCAGAGATTTTACATCGAAGTTAAGGTTTGTTCAACAGTGGGTACCGACTGAAAAGGATAAGATTCAACATTTTATGTGGGTGATTAAGCCAGAATATAGAACAGTTGCGAGATTTGCAACCACGTTGGCACAGGCTCATGAGATGGCGAAGATTACTGAAGGTGATATCAAGGCAGCGAAAAGAGAAAGTTCAAAAAGTGGATCTTTTGGGGGAAAATCAGAAAGTCAAACTGGTGGTCAGTCTGGCCAGCAATCAAGTAAGCAATCAGGATTTCGTGGGAAGAAGTCAGGTGGGTTTAAACAGAAGAGTAAGTCCGGTATAAGTGGATCGAGTTCAAGTCAGCCTGATTGGTGTAATGTTTGTAAGTCGACTCATGCCGGACCGTGTTCTCCAATGACCCGAAGATGTTTGAAATGTGGAGTGAAAGGTCATGAATCAACAACTTGTTCTTTTAAGTCAAATGTTTGTTGGAGTTGCCATAAGGAAGGTCATAGATCGGCGGATTGTCCATCTGCGTCAAGAGCTGGTTCTGGGGCAGGGTCAGGGGCGAGGTCAGTTACTTCCGGGGAATCTTCTGCTTCTTCTGCCGGGCAGAAGAGGAAGAATCCTCCAACAGCAGAGGCAAGGGCGTTTCAGATGACGGTAGACACTGCAACCACTACCGATGCCGTCATTACCGGTATGTTCTTGGTTAATTCCTTGCCAGCTCGTGTGTTATTTGATTCAGGAGCGAATCGATCTTTTATGTCCTTAGGCTTCTGTGATAAGTTGAAGTTGCCTGTTAGAATGTTAGATGCGCCTTTGGGAATAGAAGTAGCTGATGGTAAAATGGTTCCATGCACATCATCTGTGTCTGGAATTACCATCGAAATTGACGGCCATTCCTTTCCTTTAACCTGTTTGTTGATGCCTATACCTAGCTTTGATGTAGTCATAGGCATGAATTGGTTAAGAGCTAATAGGGCTAATATTAAGTGTGATAAGAAGATGATTTCTTTCCGTTTGGCCGACGGATCCCGAGTGATAGCTAGGGGAGAGCGCAGTGGATTTAACTTCCCTATGGTTTCCCTAATGAAAGCTCAGAAGGCAATAACGAAAGGGTGTGATTCATTCTTAGCCTACGTGATTGATGTTAAGAAAGAGAAGAAGCAGGTGACCGATATTCCCGTTGTGTCAGAATTTCCAGAAGTATTTCCAGATGATTTACCAGGATTACCTCCAGTACGTGAAGTAGAGTATAAAATTGATTTGGTTCCAGGTGCTACGCCAGTTGCAAAAGCTCCTTACAGATTAGCTCCGTCAGAAATCCGAGAAATGATGTCTCAAATTCAGGAACTGTTAGATAAGGGGTTTATCCGGCCAAGTTCTTCACCGTGGGGTGCTCCTGTTTTGTTTGTGAAAAAGAAAGATGGGTCGCTTCGTATGTGTATAGATTATCGTGATTTAAACAAGAGAACAATCAAGAATAAGTATCCGTTACCAAGAATAGATGACTTATTTGATCAGTTACAGGGTGCTTCCTACTTTTCAAAGATTGATTTACGTTCAGGGTATCACCAGGTACGTGTTGCCGAGAGTGATATACCGAAAATAGCGTTTAGAACTAGATATGGTCATTATGAATTTTTAGTTATGCCATTCGGGTTAACAAACGCGCCAGCAGTGTTTATGGATTTAATGAACAGGGTGTGTCATCAGTATCTTGACAAGTTTGTGATTGTCTTCATAGATGATATCTTGATATATTCAAAAATCGAGAAAGATCATGCTACACATCTGAGATTGGTGTTAGAACTTTTGAAACAGGAACAGTTGTACGGTAAGTTTTCTAAGTGTGAATTTTGGTTACGGGAAGTACAGTTTCTGGGTCATGTGATTTGTGAACAGGGTATTAAAGTGGATCAGTCTAAGATAGAGGCCGTAATGAATTGGAACTCACCGAAAATGCCGACAGAAATTAAGAGTTTTCTGGGTTTAGCAGGTTATTACCGCCGATTTATCAAAGGCTTCTCTAAAATAGCAGGTCCATTGAATAAGTTAACTAGAAAAGATGTAGCCTTTCGATGGACTGATGAACAAGAAAAGGCTTTTCAGACTCTCAAACAGTTGTTATGTCAAGCGCTGGTTTTAGCTTTACCAGAGGGAACAGAAGATTTTGTGGTCTACTGCGATGCGTCATGTATAGGTCTGGGTTGTGTTTTGATGCAGAGAAATAAAGTTATAGCGTATGCTTCACGACAGTTGAAGAATCATGAACGAAACTACCCTACTCACGATTTAGAGTTAACTGCAGTTGTGTTTGCTTTGAAGCTTTGGAGACATTATTTGTATGGTACACATTGTGAAATCTATACAGATCATAAGAGTCTTCAATATATCTTTTGACAGAAAGAATTAAATATGCGTCAACGTCGATGTTTAGAATTGATTAAAGACTATGACTGTGAGATTAAATACCATCCGGGTAAAGCAAATGTGGTCGCAGATGCTCTGAGTCGCAAGAAAACAGTCGAAAATGTTAGATTTATGAGAATTGAGATAGTTTCAGACCTGATTGATCGATTGAAAACCGTTCAGTTAGTAGCTTTGAATGACGAAAACCTAAAGACTGAACAAATGACTAAAAGAAAATTTGACCTATGCAATGATTCTAGAGGATTAAAGACCTATAATGACCGAATTTGGGTGCCTATGCTTGGAGATTTGAGGGATTTAATCCTTACTGAAGCGCATAAATCGAGATTATCAGTGCATCCAGGTAGTACAAAGATGTATAAAGACTTGAAAACATTGTATTGGTGGCCAACAATGAAGGCAGATGTTGCAAATTTTGTCGAAAAATGTCATATTTGTGCGCAAGTTAAGGCAGAACATCAGAAACCGTATGGATCTCTAAGACAGTTAGAAATTCCTCAGTGGAAATGGGATCATATAACGATGGATTTTGTAACCAAGTTACCCCGAACCCAGAAAGGTCACGACATGATCTGGGTGATTGTGGATCGTTTAACAAAGAGTGCTCACTTTTTAGCTACTCGTGAAACAGCCTCGTTGAGTGATTTGGCAGAGTTGTACTTGAAAGAAATCGTTAGTCGTCATGGTGTACCGTTGTCAATAGTTTCTGATAGAGATACTAGGTTTGTATCGAACTTCTGGAACAGTCTACAACAGAATCTGGGTACGCGTGTGAATTTAAGTACAGCATATCATCCACAAACAGACGGTCAGAGTGAACGAACGATTCAAACGTTAGAAGACATGTTGAGAGCATGTATCTTAGAGTATGGTGGTTCTTGGGATTCGCATCTTCCATTGATAGAGTTTGCTTACAACAATTCATATCATTCGAGTATCAGAATGCCACCATATGAAATGTTGTATGGTCGTAAGTGTAGAACTCCGACATGTTGGTTAGAAGCAGGTGAGAAACAATTTGCAGGTCCCGAGATTGTTCAGATAACTGCAGAAAAAGTTGAAATTGCACGTGAGAAATTAAAGGCAGCTAGAGATCGACAAAAGATGTATGCTGATCCGCGCAGACGTCCGGTAACATTTCATGTAGGTGATCGTGTATACTTGAAGGTATCACCGTGGAAAGGGGTGATCAGATTTGGCAAACGTGGTAAACTAGCTCCGAGGTTTATTGGGCCATTTCCAATCATAGAAATTCTGAATGATCAAACTGTTGTTTTAGATCTTCCATCAGAGTTAGCAGGAATTCACAACACGTTCAACGTGTGCTATCTGAGAAAGTGCAAAATAGACGATGAAAGTCAGATTCTTTCATTGAAAGATTTGAAAGTCGACTTGACTAAGAAACTAGTAGAAGAGCCGGTTAGAATAGTGGACAAGAAAGTCACAAAGTTGAGAAAGAAACAGATTCCAATGGTGTTAGTGGAATGGCGGCACAGTTTAGGTTCTAACTTGACGTGGGAAACCGAGGAGTTAATGAGAGCGCGCTATCCCCATTTGTTTGACCTTGACCAGATTCCGAGGACGGAATCTTCTTAAGGGGGTAGATTTGTAACATCCTAAATCGGGCCTAGATGTAAGATTACTAGATTGCCCTTAAGTTAGTATTGTGTTATTATATGCTTTTATTTTTATTTAATGTTTACTATTAAATAATAATGTGGTTAGGACCAGTTTGTGACAAGGGTCACAGAACAGGTTTGTTTATGTAATTTGGACTTCGTTTGGGTTGCCAAATGATGTACGAAAGATATCAGATAACTGATAAATACCCGTGTGTCACACAGTGTGGGAATTAAACCCAATTAAGTGACTAGTGGCCTGTGTTCTTCTTCCCATTTCTAGAAAAATCCCAAACACTCCCGTACCCTCCCTTTCACCTACAATCAAACCCTAATTCTCCATTGTTGATCTTGAGCTCGAATTGGTCTTGGAATCACGTTCTTTACACTCTACTGATTCTTTTAAGGTATGAATCATGAGCTTTCATGATCAATTTGGTGTTAAAATGGTGTTTTTAAGTGTATTTGTTCAAAAGCTTGAATTTGTGTCAAAACAAGTGATTTAAGTGTTGTTATGGTCAAATTGTTGTGGGTTTATAGTCTATAACATGTAGTAATTGAGTTGTGGTAAGTTTTGATGTCGAAAACGAGCTCTAGATCGAGTTTTGGTGAATTTAGCTTGAAGTCCGTAGCCTTTGTTCAGCTTCTGAAGAAGATGAACACAGTCGGCCGACTGTCGGTCGACAGTCGACCGACCGAGGGTGAACCGACTGATTGACGATGACAACCGACCGACTGAGAATTACATTCGGCCGATTGATGTAATACCAAGTGAGTCGACCGACTGAGAAGGTCAGTCGACCGATTGTGTAGACAGTCGACCGACTGTCAGTGTCAGTCGACCGACTGAGTGTCCAGGGCAGAATATTTTACCAAAGTGTTGAGTTTTAGCCGTTATGCTGCCCGTTTGTATTTTGATGATTTTGATGTAAATTTTGAAAGTGCACAAGTGTTAAGGAGAAAAATGTTAGCGGACAGTTTTTCTGACAAAAATTTTTATATTGTGTTATTTGGTGTTAAGGGACAGAAACTAACTTGTGTATATGTTTTCTCAGGAGAAAAGGAGAAAGAGAAGGTTCAGTGATTAGATAGCTGAATACCTTCTCGTTTGCTGGTATTTGGTGAGTGGGACTAACTGGAGTATATAGTATATAGTAGCATGTTATATTATGACTGCCATGCTTGTTAGATATACTTATTATTGTGGATAGTTGGTACATTGTGATGACTGCATGTTGGTTGATGCTTGTCGGCTGGAGCCCAGTGCGTCCCTATTGTGTGGTGGCCTCGGTAGGAGAGATCAACCTGCGGGTTGGGTTCCTCATGTGGTGGCCTAGACAGCCGTGGTGTATATATATGTGAATGACGCGTCCGTCACGTGTGGATTATGTATATACATACGGTGGTGGAGGAACTTCTGGTAAGCCCCAGCCCGATCAGCTGGTGGTTAATGGTTTGGCCGAGCCGCCAGAGTCTCTGTAGACGGCACTTGGGTGATGTTTGTGTGTTAGACTATTGTGACATGATTAGTATAACACTTCTGTATGCTATGGCCTGTAGTTAGTCGTACTCACTTAGCTTCGTGCTAATTCCCCTCCATCTCCTCCCTACAGGTTATTAGCTTTTGTAGATTATGCTTTTGGGGAGAAGACGGGCTTGCGATGTTGTGTTTGACAATGAAGAAACTCTGATGTGTCTTTTCTGTTAAAACTAAATTTTGTTGTAATGTCACGTGACACCAGATGTATTAGTTTAATGCTAGCTGTCAAATGTTTTGGATATGTAAATATTAAATGTTGATATCGTAATTAATTAATATTATGCTTCCGCCACGTATTAAAAAAAAAATAGCGGTGTCACAGTTAAACCCGAAACCCGATACTTTTGGGCCGGGTTTAGGTTCGGGGTATTCGTGTCTTGGGCCGAGTATGGGGATGCTTTTAATTTTGTTCGAGTTTGAGTATGGGGTTGGGTTTAGTTACAAACCCGCATACCTGGCCCGTATACCCGGCATATACCCGTATACCAGTCCCGCAGGGATTTTCAATTTCATTAATATCAATAATAAAATTTAATAATAATAATATTTATATAAATTTAATAGCATCATTGATACATAAATTGAAATAAGTGAATGGTGAATGATAATGGCTAACACTGAGAATATTCGATACCCGTGAGAAAATCCAATAACCCGAGAGTTACTATGTAAATGGGGATCTCCGTTTACCCATGGGGAAACCCGATAACCCGATGATTAGTAAGTAAATGAGGACCTGACAGGTATGGTACCGGGTTTGGGACAGGGTTTCCTAACCGGTTTGGGTTTGGGATTACCTAGACTCGTCCTAAACCTGACCCATTGTCATCCATATGTGGGCATTGTGAAGGCTTTTCAAATATATATTTTCAATGTATTGTCATTATTCATTATATAAATATAAATTAATTAAAAATTATGACATCATCAAATTGGAATGTTACAACTCTTATAGCAAATATTACAACTTATAAAGTTATATGACGACCTTATCAAAAACTCTCATTTATTAGATAGAATAGATGACCCGTTAATTAATATTAATGTCATGCAGTGGTAAAAATACATTCAAAGATATTGAGAATTTTTTTTTGAATAACTATATAAATAAATTGTGTAGCCTCACGATGTTGAGCATTTTAGGATGGAAAAAAGACCCGTACCCGATGGGTAAACTCGAAACCTGATACTTTGTGGCCGGGTTTAGGTTCGGGTATTCGTGTCTTGGGCCGAGTATGGGGATGGTTTTAATTTTTTTTGGTTTAGGTATGGGGATGGATTTAGATACAAACACGCATACCCGGCCCGTGTCACGATCCATATACCCGTATACCAGACCTGAAGGGATTTTCAATTTCATTAATATCAATAATAAAATTTAATAATAATAATATTTATATAAATTTAATAGCATCATTGATACATAAATTGAAATAAGTGAATGGTGAATGATAATGGCTAACAATGAGAATATTCGACATCCGCGAGAAAATCCAATAACGCGGGAGTTACTATGTAAATGGGGAACTCCGTTTACCCATGGGGATACTCGATAACTCGATGATTAGTAAGTAAATGAGCACCCGACATGTATGGTATCGGGTTTGGGACAGGGTTTCCTAACCTGGTTTGGGTCTAGAATTACCTAGACCCGTCCCAAACCCGACCCAATGTCATTAATGTGGGCATTGTGAAGGCTTGTCAAATATATACTAGTGAAATGACCCGTAGAAACACGGGTATGTTTAAACGAAACAGTTTAATGATATGTTTTACGTATTAAGTGAATGTAAATGTTAAAGTCATTTAGTTTATTGCCCCGTGGAACCACGGATTACGACTAAGAAACTTGTCGTTGATTTTACAAGCATAAAGTTCGCTCAAAGTTGAGTATTTATATTTATATTTTTAATAATAATAATAATAATAATAATAAATAATAATAAATGTCTTTTAAATTTTTTTAGAAAAATAAAATTACAATTTAGGAAAGATTAATATTTCCTTTTATAAAAGATTTTGTATTATTTTTTGAATTAAATTAATATATAATTATGACATCATCATTATAAAATTTAAGTTTAATGATGACATTATCATTTTAGAGGTTTATTAGACTATACTATATAGATATAGATTTCCAATGTATTGCCATTATTTGTTATATAAATATAAATTAAGTTAAAAATTATGATATTATCAAATTAGAATGTTACAACTGTTATAGAAAATATTACAACTTATACAATCATACGGACTAAAAACTTATTTATTCAATTCAATAGAAATAGAAATAGATAGATAGATTGAAAATATATATTTTCCTTTTCTTATATGGTTGCGGATGGAACTCTGTCGCTTCATAAACAAATGCAACCCCACGCAAACGGTGGTCTCTTCAAAAAGGTAAATCAAACACACACAAACATAAACACCAAAAAGTTACCCCATTCTTTCTAATCCAACGTCTCTGATCATCGACTTGCCGGCGCCGACGGTACGTTCCTATTTCCGATCATCTTCTTCATCATACATCTGATCGTTATTTCCGTTTCTCGTTTACTATTTTTGTTTGTTTATCTCAATAATCTATATATATATATATCTTCGTTTAATCGAATTAAAATTAAATAATTATATCGTCACAATTTCCGTATAATTGTTTGTGAGAAGTTTTGCTAGGGTTTATGTCACTTAATTTCGTTCGTATGAATGTATATCATGTTCGATTATATTATTATTATTATATCCTCCGAGTTTTACTTATCGCCTTATATGCTTATGCTCTGTTATATTCTGGCAGTTTTTGAAAATAATATTATCTATTTGTTAGACGTTTTGGTTCAACTTCGTTAATTTTTTTTTCTGTAGCTTTGATAATTAAATTTTTTGAAGATATAAATATTTCGATTAGTGTTTATGTTGATTAGAACGTTTGTGATTGTTGTTGTTATTACATGCAACAAAAAATAATGTAGATCCTTGAATATTTTAAGCGTTTTCGTGTACGTTTAGGTTTTGTATGTTGATCTTCGTTATGTTGAGTATAGTCATGCTTCATCTGCTCGAGTTGTTTTTCGGTTTTTTGTAAGGTTTACTTCGAAGCACAATTTCTTTTTGCTATATATGGATCATTCTGATAAGTGCTACTCCGTATATGATGCACATGCAATTGATTGTTGTGTTTCCAAGCACACTTTACAAGCACAAAATATATTGCTGCTTTGGCAGATATGCAGAGATGATGATTTCTGTATATTTGTATGTGTTACTGTTTGTTGTATAGTAATTGTTTGTGTCAAAATTAGATGTGTGAAATTAAATTAGCTAATTGTAGTTACCTTAACGGATTTGTAAAATGAAGTTGGCTTATATTAACAACCTTTGAGGATTTGTAAAAGGAAGTTGGCTTATATTACTAACCGTACAGGATTTGTAAAATGAAGCTGGGTAATATTACTAACCTTTAAGGATCTGTAAAAGAAAATTGGTTTGTCTTACTAGACTTTAAGGATTTGTAAAATGAAGTTAGCAAGAATAAATTTTTTCCATTCAAAAAGGAAAAAAAAAAAAAAAGGGTTAGTCTGTACTGATCTAAACTGGGGGTTTACATTTGTTAATGAAATTTTTTTTCCTCTCTCTTTCTCTTTCGTTTCATTATTATTATTACTATTAAAATTAAATATTATAGTATATTATTGCTCAATATTTTAATAATACTATTATCATTTATCTTTTTTCTTGTATTTATTAATTGAAGAACTTCATTCGTTTATATCTAAATAACTTGTACATTTGTTTAGGCCCCGTTTGGCTCACGGAATCCAATGGTATTCCGGCGGAATTGAAATTGAATTTAGACACACGTCGTGTCTAAAATTAATTCGAATTCCGCCGGAATCCCATTGGATTCCGTGATCCAAACGGAGCCTTAGTGTTCCAAACCTTCACTAAGATAGGTTGAGCGTGCAAATGTAATTGCCTTGTATATTCGTAGGATGTGAACTTAAGCTCCTGTGGAAGTTGGTACCATTTCGTCAACGTGTTCTCTTTTAAGGTATTACCGCAGGATCAATATGTTGATGATATATGACGATTCCTCATAATACATATAGGCAGCTGAACTGCTTCCATATAGTACATCTCTATTATCAGGATTGACTGGTGAGTGGTTCTATTATCGAAGTCTGATTGATTTTCTTTCACACACAAGCACAAATGCGTCCGTTTACATTGGTGGTTAGGTTTTATTGTTTCAAGTAATTTAACATCATACTTTAGTCATTTCGTACACCTCATACACGTACATAGATATATGTCGTTCTAGTTAGCACAGTTTAGTCATTGGTAGGATACTCATATGGTAGAGCTATTGCTCCTTTATTCTATCATTTTCTGAATTATATATGGCATTCCATTGCAGGGGACTTTTAACTAACCAAGCAACTGAACAACTGTTTTTGAGTTCTCTATTCCTATCATCTTTTTGATAGCTGCAGTTCTGTTTCTCTAGTGAAAACCTAAAGAGAGGGCTCTCCCTTTTGCACAAATGTAGGTCTTATTCCCATTTGTGACGTGACTTTGGAGCCTAAAAGAATGCAAGTTTAGCCTGTAATCCAGTTGTGCTAAAAACACTACTTTTAGGGGCAAAAACCTTTTGAGTAGTTGAAATGGTAGTGCATGCCATCTTTTGTCTCATAAATACCACAAGGGGTATGCAAATATTGATTAGAACTAGTCTTTTTTTCACTACCAAGCATGTGAGGGGAGATGATTATTCTTATCACTAAACTTCATATTGAGCATGAATTTCTACATCCAGTAGTGGATGAAAATTATTTACGTTACCTTAATTGGTTCTACGCATTGCAAGAAGTGACATTTTGTAGTGAGTGCGGTACCATTTACACCGGGGTTGGATCCTAGAATTTTTACTATTTAGGTACATCTATAAAGATAATTGGGTTTTATACAACGATACATTGAGCTAGTGATGATAGTGTCGGGTTTTTCATAATGCGTTTATTGGAGGTCTGAGATGTTATTAAACCACAAGACTATAAAGTTTGGGACTTTGGAGGTCATCGGTAATATGACTTAGTGTTGTAATGGACTAAGAGTTGCATGCAGAGGTCCACAGTAGATGTTGTTTTGATGATATAGTGCTACTGAAGAACATAATTATCAGCCACATTAAAAAATGTTGGGTTATATGATCCTTGAAATGCTGACTTGTAAGATTTGAACTAGAATGCCGCTGCACCTGGGCGGTGTTGGTTATGAGTACTGAGTTGTGGGTTTCTTATTGTGCATGGATCTAACAATCTCTGATTTTAATGCGTGAAATGACATTTATATGTGACTGCTACTCAGCTGTCGAAGATTTACCTGTGATTTTTAAGGTCAGACGATCGCATTTACTTAAAGTGTATAGTTAAGCTGATTGGGTATGACAAATCATTTGTAGTTGTAAAAGTTTTAGATACCATAAATACATGTACACGTTTCTTATGTATATATAAGAAGTAGTTCCATATGTAGTGGATAAGCTTTTTATATTAGACTAATAGCAATTTAGTGACTAGATCTATATAAATTTATCTTGTACTTACTATACTTGTACCATCAGTTATATCTACCAGGGTTTCAACCTGTAGTCAGTATTGCAGAACTCGGAATTACTCGGCGAGTTCTTGGTTTTTGCAACTCGGGGAATACTCGGCGATTACTCGGAAAATGGGTCAAAACTCGGCCAAGACTCGGGGTTACTCGGAAAATCGGTCAAAACCCGCGATCAAAATCGGTCAAAACTCGGTGAAAATTAGTCAAAGTCAAACTTGGATCAGTCAACATCCGAGTACTCCTCGATTTTCCTAGTACTCCTTAACAAGTCCCGACCGAGTACCCTCGAGCAACGATTTTTGCAACCTTGCATGTAGTGTGACAATACCTCTTGTTCTAGTCCTTGAGAGGGCTGGGCTGGCGCTATCGGTAGACACGAGTTGATTATTCTCTGCTAATTTGGCACTGTTATAGGTATGCTGTCTATTAATGCCTCTATCATATGGTCTCTTTTATTCTTATTTACATTAGACAACTTTTTTTTATATCTACCCCCCACAGACAATAAACTTAATGTTTTACAACAAAGTAACTTAATGGAAGTGGCAATGTGGATTTATATACTATTATGGTTACTAATTGGCAATTCGATTGTCTAAACTTTAAATTGAATGTTTTGAAAAAAGGGATATGTTGCATTAATCAGGTTACATCTAAGAAGGGATTGTTGCATATATATTGATAAATGTCATTGCTTTTCACTGTTGTACAACACAAATACACAATTCATTTTCTAGACGTTATATTTCAAGTTCTCTAGCTTTTAAACAATTCTTTGTTTTAAAAGGCAGGTTAAGCCTTCGTAAGAACAACCCTACGAACAGGCGAACACACAGTCACAATGGAAGGATATACCAGATCTTGTGTATTTTGATATTATTATTATTCTAGTGGCGTTATAATAATGTTTTTTTGGTATCTTTTTTCATATAAGGATCTGATTGGTTAATGGTTTTTTTGTTGATGTTAGATAATATATTCTGAAGATAGTTTCCTATAAAGAGTTCATTTCATCCAGTTTTTTCATGACACGGTTAATTGCTAAACTGCAACCAATATTACACATATAGAAACATGGGAACATGAAATCAGGTTTCCTTTTAAGTTCTACACTAGGGTCTGAGGTGCAGAGCTGCTGCCACCATTTATGTGACCTATATGGCTTGCTTGAGGTCACAAGTTTCTTAATAATTAGGAATAGACTCGCATGTTATCAGAATTAACTCAAGTATATTAGTATAAACTAATGTATCTTCTTCATGTGCTATGTGACCTATATGGTGGCTTGTTCTTCATATCACACAATGGATTCATTGAAATTTACCACTTTGGAGTTGTCTGTGTGTATATGTACTGGTAAACCGAAGACCCTTGTGTTCGATTACAATTTCAATTTCGAAAGGGATTCGTATTCGTATTCCATACACCATCTTCTTTTACTTAAATTACCATTCAGGTTGGCTGATGCCAAAATCAGCCAACCTCGTTTTTTCAACTTCACGGCAGGTAAGTCTAGTTGCTTTCAAGATGATTTAGGAAAGATAAAAATCCTTATTTAGTCCCACAATATGCATTTTGGATTTTTTTTTTTTTTTAGGTCAAAGTAGAAGTGTAATTGAAGGCCTAGAGTATTCAAAATTGTAAGGGTATCCTTGCACAGTTGCCAATGGTCTTTGCTACTACACAATCTGTTTTTAGGCTTATCAATTCGTCTTCTATGTATGACCAACCAGTAAAGTAATGATGGAAAAATATTGGTAGGCTTAGTAGCGTTACGGTGCATGACAAGCATATATATAAGCCAGCCACAACTTATTTATTTACTGAATGGGATTTCGAAGTTTCATTGTTATGGATCCATTTCGGAAATGATTGGTATTGGTGTGAGCATTATTCATTCAACAACACTTTACATCAATGGTTAATTTGTACCTTTACTCGGTGGTCCCTTTTTCGATGCGAATGTTACTTTCTGTGTCTTTTTAACCTGTGTGACACTGCTTAATGGAAATACTTGTAAGACGGATATTGGCTACCGTTTTTTATCTGATCTTATACACTCTTCTCATGTATCTACAGAACAGTACTAAACGACCGATTGAGATCAACTTCTGTCAAAAAGGATGGGGCATAGACAGGCGTCAAATCAATTTATGATACCAGGGTCTGATCAACATCATTACAATCATACTCCTGCAGAACCGTCTTACGGTCCCATGGGTAACTTCTTATTTACATACATTCTTGTATTCAAATTTTTTTGAAGTAAATATTGTTTATTAGTCGATGCAAGTGTTGCTTATCTTTTACTGGTAACTTGTAAAGGTGGCAATATGGGTAAATTGGATAACTGTTGGTTTAGGTCTAAACGACTAAACTGGTCCATAAAGTATTTTGCCCAACATATTAAAATCCTTTTATAAGAAGTGTATTAAATGATTACAAGGTTCATTATTTTAATAATACAAGGTTCATTATTTTAATAATTATGTAACTGTCTGATTATGATGTTTTGTGCATTGTCAATATTGTGCGACCTACAACCTCGTTGGAGACCTGCTTCCATTATAGTTTATTTTCTAAATTACGACCCACTAGAGATCAATTATTATTAAGAAAGATTTTATCTACTCTTTCACCTTTGGGTTAACAGATTTTCTTGTTATGAGATATTATTTTTTTTATATCTGTACCCGAGTTTATTATGATCACCTTTTTTCAGTAAGGGGTGTTGCCACTGATAATGGTCCTTCTGTCACTCCAATAGATCATATAGCAAGAGGCGGGGTACGTTCAAATTATCATTCTGATTTATGGGGCCCACAAGACGAGCGACATTCAACGTACGTTAACAGGGAAGTACAACACCACACTCCACCTTTCCCAAGGCCTCCTTGTCATCCATATCCATCAACCAGTCATAACACATCTGTCACACCAATGGGCCCCACTGGCAATGGAGGATCATATAAGAGAAAGAACACTATTATATCCGAAGGTAGCTCGAGCAGCTTTTATGGGGCAGGGAGTTCATCTAATTCTCAAATGTTTAGAGGATCTGGTCTCTCGATTGACGGTCAAGATTCAACGAGGAATGTTCGAAGTAGATCTGAGTTGGAACCTTGGATGCCAAGAACACATGTTCCAAACTACACTTCTCAATATTACCAACCAATAACACACTCTTCGAACTACTCTCTGCCTGTCCACCCTGTCAATCTAAGTGCTGATGTGGCGAGTCGAGAGTGGAATTCTGTTCATTATGCTGCTTCCTTTCAAGAAAGGATTCCACCTATGGGTAAAAAATCTTTACTTTCACTGTACTTATAACAGAGTAGTTGTAAACGGGTCAAATTTCCCATCTATACTATACGATTAACCCTTAGTGTTGTGGAAATGCAGGTATTAATGGGCCAAGACATGATGAACGTCAATTTTGTGCTGGAGGGAGTTCTTTTGATAACAATGGCTGCCAACATGATCAATTTCATAGGACTCATGTTTTATCTTCGCATCATCATCATGTTCCCCACACTCAGTACATTAGAGATGGACGCAGTCACCATTCTTCAGGAGATACACATGTCTATAGAAATGGGTCAAATTACTGTAATACCCTTGGTGGTGGTTTAAGAATTCGAGAGCTACATTTTCCACCCGAAAATATCTATAGAGGAAGGGGTGCAAGTCCTATTGTGAATGCCATGAATTCCCATGAAGTATTAGGATATGAGGTGTGCCACTTATTTCACTGATAACTATCAACATTTTTTATTGTCTCACATACGATGCAACTTTCGTCTTATTTTTTATTTTCATATTAATTCCCCTGCAGTCATCTTTTTATATGAATTCAAGCAATATGTCTGATGAGTATCAAGATATGAGGCTCGACATTGACGACATGAGCTATGAGGTTGGATACTTTGATTTAAAACACTTACCTTTGTTTTCTGAGGTTCTTTTTTATTAGTACAATCATTTGTATATCACTTCTTTTTTAAATACCTTATAAGATAAAGGTGGTAATTTTGACCCATATAAATATTGATTGTTTGATTGGGAATGTAAATGTCAACTGGTTGAAAGTCACACCATTTATGCAACCTCTATTTAATTAAATATTATCGAATATAGAATGTAAAATGTTTAGAATAAATTGTGTTTCTGTATGTTTCTTTTTTTTCATAACCATCATGCTTGACAAATTGAACAGGAACTACTTGCTCTTGAGGAAAGCATAGGGCATGTGAACGCTGGTTTGTGTGAGGATGAAATGTCTAAATGTTTAAACGAACTAATTTACTACTCTATGGACCAGAGCCGTGACGAAGCTAGTTGTTCAATCTGCCTCGTAAGTGACCCTGCACAGATTTTTGATGTTCTTATTATAAATTCATGTTACGGTCACCATCACGCGTGCCAATTTTAACGCATTAACTATTGGCTGTGTCGGCTTGGGGCTTGTTTTTTTCTGTGATTGGTCAAGTGCAATAAATAACATTGGCTTAAAGGGAAACATGTAGGTTCCCTAAAGAATACTATTAATTGACTAAAATCTACTAATTCGTTCTATAAGTACTAAAATTGGATTATTATTATTAATTTTAATTTTTGTAAATCTAGACATATGGGCCAACCCAATGTAACCCATTTCGACGCAGACAAAAATTATTTCTGTTCGCCTGCCAGCCTTGCCCTCCTTTTCCCACCATTTATGTCGAATAAAATAGTACAGCTAAAATCAAACATTTATGAGTGTAGAGGGGTTATGATGATCATTATTTTATGCGGTTGCTATACTATGTCCTTTGTCCTTTGTCTTTTGATAATTAAAAGTTTGTTCTGACTTTGAATATCAACAGGAGGAGTACAAGAATGGCGAAAAGCTTGGAAAAATGTATAAATGTGGGCATGAGTATCATATGGATTGTATTAAGAAATGGTTGCTAATGAAGAAAATATGCCCTATCTGCAAATCTGATTGCACAACTCAAGAGCCGATTCAAGTGTGTAATCATTTATGACTTATTATCTTGTAAATATGAACATGCTTTTGCTTACAGATTCAATTTGTGCAGACCATCTCATTGAATCACTTTTAGAATTATATATTATATATATCAAACAAGCTTAATGATAATGTCATTTAATCTAATTGTTCTAGATGACATTAAGAACCAAATTTTTATCATATGATTCTTGGTTTGTCGAGTTTTCTCGTACGATTCATCTGGAAAAAAATATATTCTCAGCTGAAACACTGTCCGAGAAATTAACTGTCGCCATGTTTTGAGTTGTGTTGTAAATTTGAAGTGTTAGCCCTGTTTTTTGTATTTGATGTTGCTCCATCAAACACAGTGTGATAACTTTTTAGGAATATACTATTTATTCTGTAACCTTGAAAAATACATATTACGGAGTACTACATTTTTGAATGTAACCTATGTTGATTTACAAATGTTTTAGAAACAATACTTAATCCTCTCTATCCAGGGGAAGTTGTTTTTTTTTTTTTTTTTTTTTTTTTTTTCCAGGGGAGGACAAGTACTGTTTTATCCGCTCGTAAAGACTGTTTTTAGCAGGTCCTCCTTTTCATTTACAAAGAGAGGATGTTGATAAAAAGACGAATTTAATAAAGACCTTTGGCTAATATGAAAGAAAAGCGGCAAACTCACACCCCCGGTACGTATTTATCCATGAACATATACATGCCTACTACGAGGTTTGAACTCCCTACCTCTTAGTTGATAGGGGTCCTCAAATACTTGATACTACTATGCTATAAGCCCTTTGGAAAATGGGCATGTGAGAAAATATTTGACTAAGTGTGAGAAAATTAGAAAGGGAATTGGATTTGGAGTGATTTGAAAATTTTACATATATCTGACTAACCGGTTAACTATGACTTGAGTGGTCTCGATTACCTTTTCTTTACATTCTTATTGCAAATGTGTTGCAGGTTCAGGTTGTTAAGAACAGAACAAAAGCACATAATGACATAAAACAATAGGCGGGATAATTTGAATCGGATTAGGATTAGGATTAGGATTAGGATTAGGATTAGGATTAGGATTAGGATTTAAGATTGACATCAAATATTGTCACTTGTTTGAGAGCAGAACAATACACATGAATTGATCTCTATGTAGAATATACTAGGTGTTATGAGAAATTAAAAGTTACAGTAATAGCAAATAGAAAATTCATATAATTAAGCAAATGTATTTATTTATAAAAATAAGATAAAAATTAATGAGAAGATGATGGTAAAGGAATGGTGTTTAAGAAGTGAGCAAAAACAGTAAGAGCAAGCCTGGGGCGATCCATTGGAACCTCATGGCCAGCCCCTGTCACTGTCAAATATGTCATCCCTTCATATACTTGGCTCCATCCACCAACCTATTCATACCATTCAACGTTTAAAATCTTATACACATCATTGTACTAGTAAATATCATTATTGCTATAGAATAGAATAGCATACCCAATAAAAGCAAATGGTACTATCAATAATTTTATTGAAACAACGACAAAATAGTGAAATACACACAAAATGAAATGAGGAGCATTATGAAACTTAAAAAAATTAATTATGTACGTACCTTTTTCTTATCATACCAAGCATGCCAATCAACAAGGGTTTTCAATTTCAGAGCTCTGATGGAGTAACGAGTACCAGTCAGCGGTAGTACAGCATCCGTGTCACCGCTGTTTTTATAGCCATAATTTAAAAAATAAATACAGTAATGTCGAAACAGCCTAATATCAATTTAATTTAATTTCATCATTATAAATTGTTAATTAAGTACCTAAATACCCATATTCGAATTCCCGCCTTGATAAGTTCTTTAAAAATCGGAAGCATTGTCGTTGGTGAATCTGTCCAACTTCCCCTGACGATATCACTGTTACGAAAAATTAACAAAATTTAACTTTATATATTCGCGCATATTACAAGTATTTTTCGCATAATTCTAGTGAATTACGGAGTAATCAAATTTAATGAAATAAATATATCATCCTTATTGGATATATGATTATGATTCGTTATTATATTTGGTTTGAATATATCACCTGCACGTGATCCAAGAATATGGTAATCGTGTAACGTTAGCATGAATAGCTTTTTGTACATCGGGTCGGTTCATGTACAACTTTGTGTACTTTATAATGCAATTATCACTCCCTCTTAACATCCATGGCTGCAATCCAAGTAACAATAACAAAAACACATGTAAAACAAATATACAAAAACATATAGAGAAACAATAAATGAGATTGAAATTTGGGCTAAAAATACGTTTACGGGATAACTAGATTAGGCTCACATTTAAAATACTCTAACCCCTGTCTTGGTAAACGTTATCAATTTACCAGTTTAAAATTTGGTCTAGGAAGATTCGCCTAATATCGTACGTCAACCCTCTAAAGTTGGTTGACATGATGTGGTATTAGGTCGAATTTTGGGTTTATTTATCGTTACTCGTACAAAAATTTACATAAAAGGTAACCGTACCGAAGGTAGCCTAGTGCCCAATTCATGGCAAGGCGGGTCGTAAATGCCATAAAAGTTGATGTCGCCGAATTCAGAATACGCTCGTAGTATGTATTTGTAACAATCTCCACTCGGGAACAAAAACGAGTCATATGGACATGATTCGTTCAATATTTGATACGTTGTGTCTGATATCAAACCGTGGTTCCACCAGAACTCGAACGTCCCAATGTTGTCATAGTAATCGTCGAGTAGTGGATTTCCTAACTAATCAAAAAAACTTGGCAAGTTAGATATTGTTCCTTAATCTACGCGTGTATCGTAGTGTAACGAATTAGCAAGATTTAAAGATGGTGACTTGCTTACCAAGAAACCTTTAAAGTTGATTTCAGGATTCTTGACACCTTTGTTATAACGTACTATGATTTGAGATAATTGAGGAACATAGTGACCTGAAATTCGGTGAGTAATAAGGAACTCAATGAGCTTATATGTTAGACATTTTGTTGGGTCTAAAGTGATCCAACAAATCAGGAAAACATGTTGCTAGCGAGGTTTGAACTCGAGACCTCTTACGAGGATATCAGAGCTACAACTACTAGGCTATCTTGATATGGTTATGCGTCGAATATGACTTAAAACGAATATATGAATATATTATGTGTGTGAGTGATACTAACCTGCATAACTTTCCCCTGCGATATAAAACGGCCTATGTTTATATTGTGGAAATCTTAGAAACCAATTGGTAAGAAATGCATATGCATCTTTTGCTGAAAAGTTCAATTTTACACAAACATTATACATCATAAATGGAGTTTTTGTGCATTATAAGTTTGAATATTTCGAAATCGATTAGGGAATGCTAAGAACCTGTTCTTTGATCGCCCGTAATTTGGTCAAAAGAAGTGTTGGTATACGAAAAACCAACTCCAGCCGGTGAATCAACAAAGAGCATGTTCGCCTCTGCATCATAAAACATGTGAAATACGTACATAATAACAAAATGTGCACGTGCGAAAGAAAAAGTTTTACGATGAAAAGATAGATCTTTAGTACTATAAGCTTAGAAATTGCCTTTGTTCCAAGCATATGGATTCAAGGAAAGAGTTTTCCCATCGGGACCCACTCGAAAGGGTCCAACTTCCTCGAACGCTCCATAGGCGATTGATGAGCACCCTGGCCCACCATTGAGCCAGAGTACAAGAGGCTTTGATGAGGCCGGGACATTACTCGCCTCAATCAACCAATAAAAAAGAGCTCGGCCCTGTTTCTTATCAACCGTAATATATCCTGAATACTGATTAAACGTCACATTTGGCGGTTGTCCTGGCAAGTTGTGAATCTTGTCATTGTAGCGTTGGTACCGATGAACTCGATCGGCAGCTGACGTACCGGTTGTGGTGGGGCTGAGAATGGTGATCAAGGCCAATACATAAATTAGGAAACAAAAGTAGCCTCTCATCATTGCTCAAATTAAAAGCCTTATTTTGGCATGTGTTTGGGATCATGTGAGCTTATATGTTCTATAAAATTAAAGTATAACTTGAGTCTTACTTAAGTAACAATGTAAGAGTTTGCTTAAAAATTAAATGTAAAATAGATTTAATAATATATCATGTTAATATTATAATTTGCGTGTAATTTTTAGTTCTATGCTTATTTTTTCATGTGTTATTTTTTGAGCACTGAATAACTATTTTTGATTTATTGATTAAAAGTAGTGACTATATATTTCACAGGTCACTCAAATATATTATTTATCATGGTAGATCATCTATATTACGTATATTATGTACATCATTCTAAGTTAGTATGTTGTTTCAGATATAAACAGTAATGGAATAAAAAGAATGCAATACTCATGTATTTAAAAGATTATAAACTCATAAAGTATAATGTTAATTAAGGATTATAAAGATATTTTAAAGTTTTGACATTAACGTGTTTTTAAGGATCGGGTTCCTGCAATGCGATTCGGGTTTTCTTCCCGAAAGCGCGTGCATGCGCGGCATATGATCGTGAAGGTGGTTAAGTTCCCTCTGAGTGATGCCGACAACTTGTCTTTCAATAAAACGTGTTTTTAGTGAATTTAACATTAAAATGTGTTTAGTGAAAGTAATGTTGAATTGTATTGCAATTTGCTTAAATATGAAGATACAGGCTACCACTTAATCCGCCCTATTCCAAGCTATAAACGTGCAAAGCCATTTGTAAAAATAATAATCTAATTCTGGGTTATATGTGTAGTTATAATAGCCTTTATTTTTTACTCGTAGGTAGTATGAACGAAGATAATTGACCAAAAAGTATAAAAGCTAGTGGGTTAACGAATTACAGATTACGCATGCAAAGGCGTAACTAAATATACCAAAAGCTTACGTTAAAGCTAAATAGTCAACGTCAATGATAGGCAATGGCGAATCTAGGTAGAGGACCCAATTAGTTCAAATTTTTTTTATTACTATATACTCTTTAAACACCACTAAACTTAATAAAAAGACTCCCTATGTTTTTAAAATTTATAGTTTTTTTCTTTAAAAACTATATATGACATCACTAAATTTAACTACTCGGATCTCACATATTTTTCGAATTTGTAGTTTTTTAAAGGTAAATAACCACTAAAATAATGTTCAAACAAAATTAACATTGAAAATAATTTTTTGGACCCATTGAATTCTTGAATTCTGATCTTGAAATCACCACTGAAGATAGGACACAAATTAAATAATCTTTCAGTCCCACTTTAATTGTTTCTAGACAAAAAAAAATACATAGTTTAAAAATAAATAATCATAAATACTTACTTTACATTAAAATAACATTTTAAGTTTTCACCAATTAATAAAGGGGGATGATTCTCACACACACTTTTTTGATCCTCACACACATATTTTAACCTTTTACTCTTCTAATAATACTCAATTAGTGTGCGAGGATCAAAAAAGTGTGTGTGAGAATCATCCCCCATTAATAAAAGATTCGTCTCACTTGTTTAATTTTAATACTAATAAAAAACAATACGAATCCATATTTGATAGACGATAATTAATTTAAAATATCTCAAAAAATGGCCTATTAAGTTGGACACGGAGGGAGTTTATTTTGTATAAAGATGCACAAATACAAATAAGACATGGGAAAGTATTATATAGCAAATAAACAAATAGTTGAATAAAAACAATTAGTACTCAACACCTAGTAGAGAACGATTGTCTGCATCAGCATCATGTTTAAAATAGGTCGAAATCTACACCTAACATGCTCTAAATTGTAAAAAAAAAAAAAAAAAAAACAAACTAATTTTGCTAAAAACAGGTCTATTACCTTTGTAAAATAACCAAGTTCTATCACAAAATGTATTGAATTGACAAGTAATAGAGACCAGACAGACCGATACACCGTGCTTTAATATCTTCTATATAATTAAATTGTCAGTTCATGATTTATGAAGGCTGATGGTAGTTCTGCTGTTATCTTAAGCATCTGCAGGAAAAAAAATAAGTTTATAAATATATATTCAAACAAGTCATAGTTATACTAAAAAATCATATAAAGTTTTTGAAATGCTACAATTGACTGGATTTTTGTTAACCTTGATTTCTGATATGGCTATTTACCATGTTACGCTTATAATGTACTTGCATAATAGTCGGTCCCTAAATTAGATCCACTTTTGAGAAAAAATTACGTCGTTGGTCACTCATGATTGTCAAATATTTCACATTAACCAGTAAAGTTTATTTTGAACGAGGTTGGTCACCCAACTATGCACATGTTTCGTGGTTGGTCATTAAGTGGTTCACATGAGTAACATGTGAGGGTAATTTCGTAAATTTACCATTTTCCCTTCTTTCCTCACAGTTACTCCTGTGAAGCACTTAACGGACTGACACAAACGTCCGTCAGACCGAGTGACCAACCATGAAACTATGTGCATAGTTGGGTGACCAACCGCGTCCAAAATAAACGTCAGTGGCTAACGTGAAATATGTGATAAATATGAGTGACCAACGACGTAATTTTTTCCCACTTTTGACTTCTGAGCATCAATAACTTAAAATTAACTTGACAACTAGTTTGCAATTTGATTTTAGATAAGTAAATATTAGTCTTGCAATGGCGTAATAATTATATGAAAAATATATATAGTCAAACATTACAGTTATTTAAAGTTTTAGGCAAACCTCATTAGTCATCGGATGAGAAAGAACTAACTGATGAGCGTGCAAGTAGTACCCACAGTCTCCGGGAACAGGATTTGCAGGCCTGTTATACCCTCTTAACAAAATAAAACACCAATTGTTACATATTGCTAACAGACCAAGTAACTTTACAGCTCTGGAACTCCAAAAAATAAAACTTCATGTAGAATGCACAAATAGCAAATGTTCACACACAAAATGCAACGTGTTGGTATAATGACATGCAAGAATGAGTCTGATTTGATAACAAATCCATATAGATGGATTTGTATGAGTTGACAAAGGCACATTCTTGTAAAGTTGTGAAATAAATTGTTGAATCCCGGGCAGCATTATTATCTTATTAAATTACGGAATGTGGATGCATAACCCTTGAGAAAGTTTCATTAAAACTTGATGTTAGGATAAGTGTCTTACCCATCTTCAGCAAATGTCTCATCTAGGGTTTCGGTAGCAGATAGCTGTGGTATCCCACCACTAACATAAAGTGGATCACCTGCCAAAATAAGGATATCGTTAAGCACCTTGATCTGGGTGCTAACTACACAGAAATTTCTATTACGTTCATGATCATATCATTATTGTGAAGAAAGAAAGAGGGTTTACAAAAGAAACAGAGGCATAATAACGTGTAGAGCATGAAAAAAGGTTTACCAATTAAAGGATGACCAATGAACGAAAGATGAATCCGGATTTGGTGGGGCCTACCAGATTGAATCTCCACCTGCTCACATTGCCACAGAACACATAAGTGTAAAAAGGTAGGAAGCGGAAATAAAGAACACGTTATATCTAAATTGAGCCAAAAAAGAAACCCTTATATTCATGTTTAAAGCCAAAAAAAGTGATCTTTGATGTCCCGATGCTACTTTTAACTACATTTTAATAATTAAAATTTGCTAGTTCACATCACATTATATCATTGCGATAGTAACAATTTCTTAAAAACTTGGTAATCTTTGATAGATAATAAATCATACCACCTGATACTAATAATATATTGGATTAATATTCAAATTCAAAAAAACAAACACACTTCACACAAGTCTATCGTTAAGATTCATGTCACCTGAACAACTGTGAGGTTATTCGGTACATCTCTCTTCAGAACGTGAACTTTGCTCAATGCCGGTCTTCCTGTATGACAAGACACATATAAAGGGTAAAGATCACAGTTATGGTGATTAGCTATAAAAGATAACATCTCGCCAAAAGGTTGTTTTTTACCAAATGCTTGACCTCGATAATCTTGGAAGTATGGTTACTGTAAATATAACATTCAAATATAGTAACCGAATATTATGACCAACGAGCATGCACTTGTATAATGAGATACCTGAAGGTGATGCAACATATAATCCTTTTGCAACTCCGGGATATTTTAACGTTCCAATTGGCTGACCAATCACAATCTGTAACATGATGTGTTTATGATCCAAAGATATGACTCAATAGAGGTAGTAAACTTTAACTTTTATCCAAATAAAAATGATATTATATACTGCGAATTATGCATACGACAAAAAAAGATTCATAAAAAAATAACAAAAGCCACGTCAAAAAGATTCACCTCATCTTCATTTATAATTCCACATGCTAACGCCCTGTATACCTTTGACATTTTCACGGCCTTATTAACTTCAGTGTCGCTTTTTCTACCCACATACATATTGAAAACAACGTGAGCAATATAGTTAACACGCAGAAATTTCGAAGGGTATGAAAAAGAATGAATCAATTTTTCCTTAACCTGTTGCCCACAACTGCCGATGTTTTGTCAGCAAAAAGAGCTGCAAGCCGAGTTTTTGCAAGCTTTGTCTTTGCACAAAGTAATATTCCTGTTAGGGACTCATGGTGATTAAAATATTAAACAAAGATAAATGATTATATATTATATATCATGTGCATAACAAAAATGATTATTTAGCTTCACAAAACATGTCTATGCTATGTTACAATAAAGTGAGCAATTAAGAATACGTTACCTGATGTGCCTCTTCCAAGCCGATGAACTGGAACTGGAACTGGAGACAATTCTTGACCTGTCAATTCGGATCTTTGATTCTTTACACGCCATTGAAGCTGTGTCAAGACAGTTCGCTGTTGAAATAATCCCCCAGGTAAAACTTGTAGACCAGATGGTTTATTTATAGCAATCTGAGAACAAATGAAGCCGCTAATCAACAAAAAAAAAAAAAAAAGAAAGAAACTAAACCAATACGCTGTGTATCGACTACGTACCAAATGATCATCTTCAAACAAAACCTCGAGCAGGTATGGCGCATATGGTTCTCTCCATGGAAGTCTCTGGTATACTAGTTCTGTACCAGCCCTAAAACATACAGTCTCGAATAATAACGAACAATTTTTGTTGTATAAAAAGATTAAATAATATTTGAATCATTGATAAGATAAGATTACCTGAGAACAATGTTTGGATCAACAACAACTTTACCATCGACTGTAATCTGCATTCAACAAAAACCTCCACTCTTAATAACAGCCATCTTCTTCGATACTCCATCAAAGTAATACCAATATCAAGATACCAACCTGACCATTTTCTATCCTCTGCAACCAACTATTCAAAAAATAAGTACAATGAATAGGCAACACACACACACACACACACACACACACCAATAAAAATACGCTAAGGATCATGCGAGAACACTATCAAAATAATAACGTTGAATTTTTCGAAAAGAATCATATAAGTAGAAAAATTTACAATGTTGGCATTTTCATATCTCATGTATAAATAGATGCATTGATGGAAATTATCATATAAGCTGAAAAAACGTAGATGCGCCGGTTCACATACATGCACATGGAATAGATTCACAGATTAAAACACTTCAATTGGGATTTAATTATAGTATAAAAATAGAATATGCTATATTTTTCGATTAATATGGTTTGAAGTTTGAACTACAATAAAAATTAAGAATTCTTACTGTCCTTCATCTTCTAGTGTATAAGCATTATATGCTTGGCTTATATCTATACATTATTATAAGATGTTTAACATATACTAAAGTTAAAACCCTAAAAATAAAGGATTAATTTATTCCGTAACATTTATTAAGTTTTGTGATTATATAATTTAATGCCAGTAGTTTAAATTGAAAAGGTTATTACCCTAATAATGGAGCTGAATTTTGATACTTGCGTGAATAGAAGTCAATTAACCTCAGACCTGAAATATTTATTAATCAAAACTTAATTTAACGCGTACGTAAAGAGAGAATACAGTGTATTCTTAGAGAGAGAACGAGAAGGACCAGAATCAGGTGAACGGAGAAGGTCTCGGTAAGTAAGACCGGCGTTTAATTCCGGCCAAGGCTCACCAAACGTTGCCGGAGATGAACTATCGGTCATGTTTGCAGACATGATTGATTAATTATTTTTCGCCGTTCAAAAATTTTGATTGATTATTAGAGAGGTCCCAATGAAGGGTGAGACTCAAAGTCTCCCAGACTAAATCCAGGACACATAGTTGTATCAGAGACTCACTTATACTGTATTATTTAATTAAAGAATATACAAATTTTAATACTACTAGTACTACTAGTACAATAAACAAATACATATACTTCCTCCTCAAATATTTTACAAAAGAACCGAGGACTAACAGAAAGACTAACACGAGGGACATGAGGATTAGCCGCTGCCAATGGCGTCCTCGTGGGTTGGGGTGTGGACGTGGAGCAAGACACAACCATTGGGACCTCTCTCTTATGTTACACGGTAGGGAGTCACCGATACAAGAGGTTTTTATGATTTTAAAATCAGGGAAACCTAACCGCGAGGTTTTAGCAGCTCCCGAGTTATGACCTTTTTTTTTTTTTTTTTTTTTTAGCAATTGAGGTGCTTTTTTTAACGACGGTTAGAAGTCACTAACGGAAATCAAACTCAATGTCAACACTCAATCATTCGATCATTTCCTTGCTACGAATCATTACAATCATACCGCTACTCAGGAGGAAACCCATATGACAAATCCACACAGGCATCATGTATGATAAAACCCCCTCGAATGAGGCCTAAACCCAAAACGTCTGCAACCTCTAAGATCCATAAAATGAGCGCGTAACAAGGAAAATTTAGCAGCAAGTGGCGACTCGTGAGCATATGTGTCTCTGGGCATTCCGGATTTCAGCGAATATGACGTTTTTTGGTGTTCCCGATGACCGATGGTATTTTGCTCGAAGTAGTTGCTGGCAGTGGCAAATCCAGGACGAAAAACCCATTGGGGTCACCAAAAAAAATTCAATTAACTATATTTGAAAGGTAATTTATTGGTTGTTTACCTCTAAAAAAAACTATAAATGTTAAAAATATATAAGATTCTATAGTTATATACAACTTGAAGAGTGCATTATCTAAAAAAAAAAAATTTCCCACTAGTAGGGTCATAGGACCCACCCCATAAGCTGTAAGCTCACCCCATAAGCTGTAAACTTGAATACAATCTATACAACCAAGCATTCTCGAAGAGCCATGAAGCTTTTCATGTTTAACATACAATCATTGCATGTCTTCATAAGTGGTTTCTCTCATATTCACATTTGAATATATGTCAGTTAAAAGAAAAAAATATACACTTTGCAAAAATTTCGTGAAGTTTCAATTAGCTTCCGCTTAGACATCTGTAAATACTCGTCAAAAGCATTCATTGATGTGTTGTATGACAATTGAAGTAGGACGTCACTTTTAAAATCGTAGTAAAGCTCGGTACATAGCGGTTTTTTTTTTTTCAAAAAATGTAAAATGATCGGGTATAGCTTATAGGTTGTTCAAAGTAATTAGTTATACCGTTATACCTTCTACAGTTTTAAGAAATACTCGTTCCCTCATGCGAAAACACCAACGTTGTTTGAAATACTCACCAAGTGTATTTCATGTTTGGTCCAAAATAATTGCTTATAAGTTTGTGGTTAAAATAAGTCGCATCAAAGTAAAATGAAATCAATCACACTAAAACTTCAATTCAAAGGACTCACTTTTGTTTCTCATACTACTCAAACTAACACAATACCAATAGAAATGATCAATTTAATCAACTTCCTTAATCACATTACAAGGAAGCTCTATACTCAGCTGACAAACTTATGAACTATAGAAACAACATACAAAAATCCCCACCTAAAAAACTTTATTTATAAAAGTTATAAAACAATACAACACAATACTTAACAAAATCAATAAAACCTCTTAAGAAATGGGTCTAGCAACCTGCATTTTTGTAGATTCCCATTCGACCACCTCACCACAATGTCCACCCGTAACCCCTACTTGACTGGACCCACCAACCATTGCTTTTAAACGATACCGTTCTGCCCTTGACCCAATCACCTGACCCAAAACAGAAGCTGCTATGGTAAACGCCAAGGCTGATTTGGGCATCAAAACCGACTTTCTAAGCATGGCAATAAATGGAACGGCTGCATGAACCGCTGCAAACCACGATGGTGAGAATTTTTCAGTGTGTTCTCTCCATATCCCTAACGGAACATTTGCAGCCATACCCATGACCCCAATCACGAGTACTTTTGCAGGCAGTGGTTGGGGTCTTAGGTTCTTTGCAAACGCGGTTTTGGCTAAAGCGGCTCGAGCCGCCACGATGACAGGTGGACACCTGTAGTTTATGCCTGATGGGAGTTTAAACGCGTTCGCCATTATTGGAAGGACGTTAGTGACTGATCTGTACGATTTGGCCATTGGACATTTTCCGTTTTGTAGCCATTCTTCACCCATTGCTTCATGATTGAAGTCTCGTTTCTGTAAAATTAGTTAGAAGACGAGTTAGATAACTTTTTACATTCGAATGGTCAAAAAATTGTAAAGCTTTGTTTTAGAGGAAGCTTTCAAAAAATTTGACTTGCGGTGTTTTTAATCGTGTTGTTTAAAAGTGATTATGTAATCTTGAATGATCATAATCACGTCATCAATCAGTTATAACAATTGGGTTGTATGAGACAGTGTTTGTGTGTGTTTTTATTGTTTGAAATTGTACATAAGTAATCAATTGGGACTGTTGGAACATGTACATAAGTAAACAAAAATACAAAGAGGATTGTAAACAAAAAATACAGTGTGAAGTGTGATAATGATATTTTTTTATTGTAAAGTAAATACAGTATAAAGAGTATATTTATATTTCATATAACAAAATAAAAGATATCTATCCAGAAAAGGATATACATATATGTTCATATTAAAGTAAAAGCCTCTAAAAACCAAGTTAAGAAGAGTGATTAGTTAAGTTAATTTTATGTTTTTCTGATAATTACTTTAACCTTAAATAATCAGAATTAGCTAATGTACCTGTGAAGACTGTTTCTTAGATGGTTTGTGTTTTCTTTGTTGATTCTTAAACATCTCATTAAACATATCGAACCCAAAGGCTCCACCAAAACCCGAGAGACTTATAGTAGCCGCTTTCGCAACTAAAGGGTTGAACTGCGGTGGAGGTGGTTCAGACCTCGATTTCTGGGTACCAAGTGATAATGGCTCAGAAAGCGGAACTACACCATTTTGCCCATGGAAGACCCTAAACGCCGAATCAAAATTGGGACCGTCCTCAAATATAGGACCTTTGGTTCCTCGTACCTAACCAACAGAAAAGATATAAAACCATGAGGATATGTGTTCAAAACATTTCAACTGTTTTTTTTTTTTTTTTTCGAGTACTGGAGTGGTCTTTTTGGTGTTCTTTAAAATATGTTTTACTGCTTATAGACGAAATGTTCGTACAATAGATAAAAGATGATATGACCAGCATATAATTGCAATAAAGTTACTAAATTTGAGAAATAAATGGAAGGTAACTTACAGGAAATGGGATAGCCACTGATGAAGAAAAGGAGAAATTAGTTGGTTCGTTAATGTTACGTAAAAATGGGCAACTAGCGATATTTGGTTCAGAAGTTGATGATTCATCGGTCATGTTCCTAGTACAAAAAAAGTTCATCTTTTTATCGGAATTTGATCTGCAAAAAAAGAAGAAAATCGGTAAATAATCTTTTTATGCTTGTTGAAGGAAAATACCACATTTCACATGATAAAAGGATGAGAAACTGAAAAAATTTGGTCCAAAATCGCATATCATTAACCGAATGGAACAATTGAAGATCCTAAAAGTCTATAAATATTTCTCCCCTAATATGTAAAGTTGAAACTTCACAACTTATGATCATGTTTTGACCTTATAGGTCAATAAAGAAATCTTTTTAATTTCCGAATTCATATGAATATGCTTAACTTTCTGCAGAATAACTTTTAATTACATCAAAGGATACATTCTGTTACAAACAAAAAAACAATATGGTGTTAAATATGCAAAATAGCAATTAACAATTTTGCAAATAGAAGTTTGACCTCCAAAAATTAGGAACACAATATAGCTTCAAAAAGCCATTACAAAATCTTATAACAATTAAATTCAAAAGTCAAAACCCAACAGCAGATAAAAAGTCATCAATTCACATGAGCAAAAGATAAAACATAGAAATATATGCAATTCCACTGCATATTTTAAACTAAAGATATAAAAAGTCAATACTATATACATTTAGCATAACCATCCATCTGACTAATCAACTTAATTCACTATTGCAACAAAAGCCCATCAAACAATTCAATTTATAACATAAATTCAACCAAACCCCACAACTAAGAATTCATTAATTAACCATGAAAATGTGTAATTTAATCATACCTTTAGAGGATGATGATGCAAACAGATGAGTTTTAAGCTTTAAATCTGATCAAGAATAGAATAGAATAGAATATAAAATAAAATTAAAGAATAATAAAAACGGTTAATGTGAAAGTAGGAAAGGAAAGAGCTTGTATTGAATATGAAAGAGGGAAATCTGGGTAATATGGTTTCTACCGGCTCAAAAAACGACATAGGAATCACTTGAAACGACAGTGTGATTAACACACGTACTTATTTTGAATATAATTGGTCAAACCAGTGGGGCTGCGGAAAATATAAAATATAAAATGCATGAAATTGGAATATGTAATGTGTAGATACTTGTTAGAAAAAAGACAAAGACCCATTCTTATTCATCATCTTATTACTGCCTTCCTTAGTCAATTTTATTTTATATTATACACTACTCGTATAATAATAATATTAATAAACTAGTTAATGATTGACCCGCTCATTGCTACATGTATGTTTTACTAGTAAAATGACCCGTGGAACTACGAGTTTGTTTAAACAAAAAAGTTTAATGATATGTTTTAGGTATTAAGTGAACGTAAATGCTAAAGTTATTTAGTTTAATGATCCGTGGAACCACAAAGTCCGACTAAGAAACTCGTCAGCATAACATTTCATCAAACACCTAAAATGCATATTAAACAATCCACATTCAATCATAAGAGATAATATTGGTTGTCATTTTATTTTAAAAGTGTAAATTAAAATATAAATTTAGAATTAGTTTCTTCTGGCTAGCTTTTATATCTTCTTGTACTCAATTTAAAATAATTAATTAAAATAATTCAAAATTTTTTAATTTTAATAATTAAAATAATTATTAATAAGATTTAATAATAATAATTAATTAATAAGATTTAATTTTAATTCAAAATTATTTAGATTAATGACATCACCCACCATGCTTTGATTTTTTTTCTTTTTCTTTTTAATTTTTTCTAAAAAAAGAATTAACCTAATAATGACATCATCATTATAGGATTTTAATATTAACTATAGATTTGATTAACATAGGTTATGTTGCTTCGAGAAATAATTTCACTTATAGGTTAAATACGTTAAACACAATTTCAATAATTTTATAAAAATAATATGCCTATCGACAATCGTTCAAAACCTATATATATTTTGTCCTATTTTATTATTAGCTTTCCCTTTCAAGAATACTGTATATTTGTAATTACTATCATTATCAACAATAAAGTTTTTCTTGCTTTTAAAAAAAAAAATATTCCCTTTCGAGATATATCAAATTAATTGTCATAAATAGTTAGTATAACCTGTAGCTAAAAAGATATTTTGTAACCAAGTTAAAAAAAAAGACATACTCCGTATTAATTTCTTATTAAATATAGTTACTCCGTTTTCTTTCATTCTTGCGCCATTGGATTCAATTTTACGATATCAACAAAATAAGCTAAGAAAGGGTATTTTTTGGCATGTTCGACACCTAGAAGTCAAGTCGTGGCTTAGTTACTAGGTCATTGTCAAGACTATTACATGTTGCGAATGGTGCCGTTTGACCGATCTTTGCGTGTTAAATAATATGGAGTAATTATAAAAGTGGAGTAATGTCGTTTGAATAAGTCGAACGACACAAATATGAGGGGCTTTTAGGTATAAACTAGTCCGGACCGGCCCGTGCGTTGCGGCAGGGGCTTTCAGCCTGCGAATTCATATTTAACGTAGCGTTGTGTATTTACAGAGGGGAACACAGCCCATGTGTTAAGCGCCGTTTTGGATGTCGTTGTGTTAATCGTTTTTTAAAAAGTATCCGTTTCGAATGTAGTTAGTTTTGTTTTGTTCCATAAATTTTTTCAAGCGTAACGGTGCTGTCGGAAAAATTTAACTCGCGGCGAACAGAAAGATACGGGCTGTCGTTGTGTTTAGCGTTTTTTAAAAAGTGTCCGTTTCGCGTATAGTTAGTCCCGTTGGGTTCGTAAGATTTTTTCGAGTTGAACGGTAGTCTCGAAAAAATTTAACTCGCACTGAGCGATAAGATAGGGCCCGTTATAAATTCGGATGAAATTAGTTTCTTTTATTTTAATAAAATTATATATTTACACTTTTTATCCCTGAAAAAGCGTAAACTTCAGGAGCCGTTGTGTAAATATAGTCGAAGTTGATGGACTATATATATATATATATATATATATATATATATATATATATATATATATATATATATATATATATATATATATATATATATATAAACGCAAACTCAAAACGACAATTCGATATAACTGAAACGACGGAAAGCTCCACCACTTTTATTAACTAAGTATTAATATTAATATTAATATTAATTAATATTAATAATATTAATATTAATATTAATATTAATATTAATATTAATATTAATATTAATATAATATAATATAATATAATGTAATATAAATATAAATATAAATATGGCGTTTTCGACCTGATATTTTGTTTAGTGTTTACGTTTCTAGAAGCATACGTTACATCAATAATTAAATGACCATTAATAATCAATTTTATTTTCTTAAGGCCCTACCTCATCTTGGTTGAACATCAACGTGATAAGAAAATAAAACGTTTTAGCTTTCAAATCAATTTATATTTAGAGAAGAAGCAAGATGTTAAAATCTTTGCTTATTTTCCTTTACTTTTTATTAGAAAAATAAAAGTTACAGATAAATTTTAAGCAAGAATACCAAACTTTATAAAAGGTGACAAAGATTGGCGACCATGTTCATTTTCATATGTAGATATTAGATTATGTGCTAGACAAAAACAAGTTACTATGGCTAATTCATTTGACATATATATTAGATAATGTTGTTATAAATTATAAAACAATATGCATTCATTTGATTATGATTCTTCACAAAGTCTTTCAGATGGCAGACCTAAGTATTCATTTAATTATGATAAAGACTAAACAATACAAATTGGCGTGTATAGTTGGCGTGTTAATTTGGCTAGCATGATCGAGTACGGTGTATTATGGGTAAAAATAACAGAGTATGATCCTACATGGTAGCGGGGATGGCAATGGCCACCCGATCCGGTGGATATTCACCCGATCCACCCGCTTCGTGATAGATATGGATGAACCTAAATGGATATGGATACGAATATGGATGAACCTAAATGGATATGAATATGGACATGGATGAAAAGTTTCATCCATGGATATATCCATTACCACCCGAAATACATATACGAATACATAAATATAGATATATGCTTACATATTACTATTACAAGTTCATTTACCGTTAGTTTTACAATTTATTTTCAACCCTATAATGAAATAGCTATAATATATTACAATAAAACTCGTATATCTAATAAAATAAACTTACAAATTTTATATTTAATTTTTCATAAGCTATGTTTTATAGTATCTTCGACATAGATTACACATTCTTATGGATATATTTTAATTATGACATGTTATATTTATTTCACTGTACTACGTTTTTATTTTAATCGCATATTAGAAAATACTATAACATTTTTTTAGTATCCATTGGATATCCATTAACCCGCTTAATCCACTGGATATGGATATGGATATGGATGGATGACCTGAAACTAAATGGATATGGATATGGATATGGATGAACAAAACTAAATGGATATGGATATGGATACGGCATCACCCGATCCATATCCGATCCATTGCCATCCCTAGTGATATGGTACAAAATAATCTACTCATTCAAAATTAGCGTGTTCATTTGGCGAGCAAAAAGAAGAATAATGCCAGTACTTGAGTATTGACAAATGGAAGGGAGAACAAGGGTATCTAGGTAGTGGGGGAAATGGTCGACGAGGTAAGCGGATATCATAGATATAAGATATGAAGAATAGAAATAAAAGATTTTCAGAAAATATGTTAGATCGAACCGGTTGCTTTTAGTGAGATTCAAGTTAAAAGTTTCGACCAAAAGAATAAAAGATGAATTTATCGAATAATAGCAAGTGTTAATCAATAGGATGGGAATTGGTCGGGTGTAGGTGATCCCGGCTCCGAATTTGATTAAGAAATCCCATCTCAACGGGTCTCTATAACTTACTAACTGCCAGGTTAACAAGTTTTTGTTGGAAAATCGTGTGTACTTTTAAATCAGATTAACGCAGCGGATAGTTAAAATAATAATCTTTTATTATTTTATGAACAAAATTTATCAAGATTAAATTTTCACTTATTTAATGAAACATGCACACGATTATTCTTTCCCAAAGATCCAGTTACACCACTAATAATTGTCAAAATATGTAATTTATAATTAATAATTTCTATCATGTCGCTTTCATGTGAATAGTAAATTAATTAATTTCGTTTCATTTCCTATTCATATGAATAGTAAATGAATTAATTTCGATTTACTATTTTGTTACTTGAGTAATATATATACATCATATATATATTTTATTTGACGTCTCGGTGTATATGTGTGTGACCCAGAAGGCTCAAATGAAGTTGGCCAAATAGTTATATGTTGTACCTTGCACATTAATCCTACAGACTCTCACTTGTGCATGACACAACACTAAGTAACTATACAAACAATGGTAAGCGTCTAGCAACACGTCATTGTCCCCAAATTCATGTGAGGGTAGTTTCTCGAAACTGTTTATGGTAAGTTTTAAATGTTATTCGTCCTTTTGTTTCAGATACTTTAGTTAAACTTGAGATATGGATCATCGGTCATTCTCATTTGTTTAACAATTTTGTTTCTCGATCTTAGAACTGAATTAGATCACCAAATTAATTAAGTATCATCTTAATTACATCTGGGTGCGGCCACACAAATATCTTATTCATTCATCGAGGAGCTCAAAAAGTATCTAACTCCAAACATTTTAGAGGAACAAATCCTATATTGCATACACGTGTCTATCACGAGCTTTACATTATACCCAAAAATGGTCTTTATAACAACCTTATTCAGGACAGCGTTTAACCATATCAAAGTACAATGCTACACTCATCAAGACGGGCGTGCATCTCAAGTCTAATGACACAAAGACATAATCACTAAAAGATTCACTACTGACTACGATCCATGTAGTGACATCTCATGGTTGGGTCATTCCAATATTCATAATCAATGAATACATATGAATTTTGGTCTCAACAAGTTAACTATTCATCATCAATGAATATAACTAAAATTTCACATTAATCTTAATTCCTGTTATTCCCATAACATGATCGATTATGGAGATTTTGAATAATCAACAATTATTCATGGATTAAACATGCTAATATAGAACACAATGATATAAATGAAAACGACCATATCAAGTATGTCAATTCATTAATATAAAACTGCTTAATATTCCAAAAATATCCAAATATTAAATTACAAATGAAAAAGATCAGCAGCATAACGAAGTCCAATACTACTAGCATGATCATCATGTTTGTTGTGCATCATGGGCTTCGTGAACGGGTCAGCCACATTATCATTTGTATGAATCTTTAAGAATACTAATATCATTCCTCTTAATGACTTAATGAAATGTAATCAAACTTTTGAAGAATGTGCCAGATACTTAAATGTACATGTGATTCTTTCAAAAGTATATTAACACTCGAACTATCACAGTACATATTATAGAAGATTAAATGTTGTGTACTACTCTGAGTATAACAACAAACTTCCTTATCCAGACAGCTTTCTGAGCAGCTTCTCAGTCAACAATGTATTCTACTTTTGTTGTAGATTGTTCAATAGTGCTTTGCCTAAAGCTCTTCCAATCAACTGTCTTGCCCATCATGACAAAGAAACAACGTGACTGGATCGAGAATCATCTTGATCAGTTTGGAAACTAGAATCAGTATAAAACTTAATACTTATCTCTTCTTCCAAATTACCGTAAATCAAGAACATATCATTAGTACTCTGCAAATACTAAAGTATATTCTTAACAACAATCCAATATACTTCATCTGGATTATGTTGACAATGACTCGTCAAACTCAAAACTAATGAAAAATCGAGCATAGTACATATCATGGCATACATAATGGATCATATAGCCGAAGCATATGTGATACATTTCATTTGTCTCATCTCATCTGCTGTGATAGGACTTTTGAGACTTTCTCACGGTTATGACCTTTTGCATTGGCAAAGCTCCATGCTTGGAGTTTTGCATGCTAAATCTCTACAAGATAATATATGTACTTTGATTCAAACCAATAAGCCAATTGGATCTATTGTATAGATCCTCATTCCAATAATATAAGTAGCTTCATCAAGATCCTTTATGGAAATACATTTTTCAAGCCAAGACTTGACATCTTGCAAATTGGAATGTTATTTCTAATAAGTATTATGTCATCTGTGACACCCCGTACAAAACCATCGTGTACGATTCGTCAACAACAGGATCTTTACACAGTTGAATACTACATGCTGTTTGAAAACCAGTTTACATTCATAAAAACATAGTGTTTACAAAAGATAATGTGACACAGAGGTCATTAAAAAGCCATTATTCAAATAACATAAGTTGCGAATGCAAATTAAAAGTTTCATGATTGAGACATCTCTAAGTAATGCAGCGGAAATCTAACACAGTAGGTCCTTAACAGCAAGTCTAAACAGCATGACAGCAAGTCTAACAGCGGAAGCAACAAACCTCTAAGCACCTGAGAAAACATGCTTAAAAACGTCAACAATAATGTTGGTGAGCTATAGTTTAAGTTGTAATAGGAATATAAGATTGACCACGAGATTTCAATGTTTCAAAATAGTATGAAAAGTATATGTATAATCGTGGGCACATGGTAACTAGACTTAACGTAAATATAAATATCACCCCCTGAAAGTACACCTGGCGAGTGCGTATGTCCTCGAAGTATTAAACACCCGTTAAATGCTAGCGCGACTAGCCCGAGTGGGGATGTCAAACCCTATGGATCCATATCTAATATTCGCGTCTGCCGGTTCAAAAGCCAATAGTTAAACGTTACCGTGCTAAGGGGAATCTTTATGCCGTTGTATAACCCACACATATGTAAAGTTTAAGTACTCGTGTCAAATAAATAAAACATAAAAAGCGCATGTATTCTCAGTCCCAAAAATAGTATAAGTAAAAAGGGATGCTATAACTCACAGTGATAAAAGCGGTAAATTCGGTAATGAAAGTTTGCAAGTAGTAAGTTGGTCCGAAAGGCCGTCAACCTAAATCAAAGGTTACTAGGTCAGTAGGTTGTCCTTATAAGTTCTAATAGTGCATAAAATAAGTTTAAGTGTCATCATCATCATCATTCATCATCATAAAAGCTAAGTAAGTTTGACAAAAATAGAGATCGAAACAATAGGCTGACTTCGGTTAGCTGCTACGAACTCTACGTAAATCAAAAAGACATGTAATCAGTGGCTATGACTCCGTATGTGAGTCCCCTAGTTGCTGACCAATTTCCAGAACCAAAATCGTCTTCGTTTGACTGTGGCGACAGTTTAAGTACGAGTCGGTCAGAAATTTCAGCACAACGTTAATATGGTGTAACGACTTTCGGAAGGCCATAAATCCTAAACCGTAACTCGGATTAAGATAAGGTCTAAACGGAAAATCATCTAATCGAACCGAAATAACTGAAAATTAAATTTCCAGTTGCCCAGGTGATAATGCTAAAAACGAACATATATTTCATAGCATTATTCCTCAAGAAAGACAAGCTTTTAGTTGCAATTGTTCTATTTACAAGTGATATTCGTTTAAATAATAAAAGGTGAAGACAAAAGACAGATTCGACGAATTGAAGACGCAAACGACCAAAAAGCTCAAAAGTACAAAAGACAATCAAAGAGGTTCCAATTATTGATAAGAAACGTCTCGAAATTACAAGAGTACAAGATTCAAAACGCAAAGTACAAAATATAAAATTGTACGCAAGGACGTTCGAAAATCCGGAACCGGGACCGGAGTCAACTCTCAATGCTCGACGCAACGGACTAAAAATTACAAGTCAACTATGCACATAAATATAATATAATATTTAAATAATTCTTATAATTATTTAATATATTATATTATTTATAAAACGTCGGCACAAGGAAACAAGCAACATGTGAGCTCTCCCAGCTGGCCATGCGATCGCATGGCCAGGAAGAAGAAAGTCCATGCGATCGCATGGCATGAAAAGTCAGGCCACATCTCCTATAAAATCGAGCTTTGGTGAACCAAAAATATATCCATCAATCTCTCTTCTCTCATATATACGTAAAATATATATATATAATTTATATTTTAATTTTAATTTTAATTATAATTCTAATAATAAGGGTATGTTAGCGAATGTTGTAAGGGTGTAAGTCGAAATTCTGTCCGTGTAACGCTACGCTATTTTTAATCATTGTAAGTTATGTTCAACCTTTTTATATTAATGTCTCGTAGCTAAGTTATTATTATGCTTATTTAAAACGAAGTAATCATGATGTTGGGCTAATTACTAAAATTGGATAATTGGGCTTTGTACCATAATTGGGGTTTGGACAAAAGAACGACACTTGTGGAAATTAGACTATGGGCTATTAATGGGCTTTATATTTGTTTAACTAAATGAAAGTTTGTTAATGTTAATATAAAGATTTAGAATTGGGAGTCCCTATAAATTACCATATACACTCAATCGGACACGATGGGCGGGGTATTTATATGTACGAATAATCGTTCATTTAACCGGACACGGGAATGGATTAATAGCCACTAGAATAATTAAAACAGGGGTGAAATTACATTCAAGGGTAATTGGTGTAATTGTTAACAAAGTAGTAAAACCTTGGTTTACACGCAGTCGATAACCTGGTGTATTCATTAAACAAAGTATTAAAACCTTGTTACAATTCGAATCCCCAATTAGTTGGAATATTTAACTTCGGGTATAATAATAATTTGACGAGGACACTCGCACTTTATATTTATGACTGATGGACTGTTATGGACAAAAACCAGACGGACAGATTAAATAATCCAGGACAAAGGACAATTAACCCATGGGCATAAAACTAAAATCAACACGTCAAACATCATGATTACGGAAGTTTAAATAAGCATAATTCTTTTATTTCATATTTAATTTCCTTTATTTTATATTTAATTGCACTTCTAATTATCGCACTTTTATTTAATGTTGTTTAATCGCACTTTTAATTATCGTACTTTTTAATTATCGCAAGTTTATTTTATCGCACTTTTATTATTCGCAATTTCATTATCGTTATTTACTTTAAGTTTTAATTTAAGTCTTTTATTTATTTAATATTTTACATTAGGTTTTAACTGTGACTAAAGTTTTAAAATCGACAAACCGGTCATTAAACGGTAAAAACCCCCCTTTTATAATAATAATATTACTTATATATATATGTTTGTATTTTTATAAAAGTAAACTAATATAGCGTTGAGCTTTGTTTAAAAAAGATTCCCTGTGGAACGAACCGGACTTACTAAAAACTACACTACTGTACGATTAGGTACACTGCCTATAAGTGTTGTAGCAAGGTTTAAGTATATCCATTCTCTAAATAAATAAATATCTTGTGTAAAATTGTATTGTATTTAATAGTTTTTCCTAGTAAAATATAAGCTATTTTATATACACCTCGCATAACATCAAGTATTTTTGGCGCCGCTGCCGGGGAAACGCCGAAGCGAAACGCCACACACATAAATAATTTTTTTTTATTTTTAGTACGTTTTGTAGAAATACGTTTTAAATATTCGAAAATATAAAAATAAAAACAAAAATATAAATATTTTTTAAGAGTTTGTAAGTTATATAAAAGTTTCTTTATCTTTATTTTATAAAAATATAAGTTTTATTTAATTTATATAAATATATTACATAATTTTATTAAAACAGAAAAAAAAAAAAAAAAAAATTTCGGCCTGTACTGTAGCAGCCCACTCTATGGCCCGAAACCCTATCCCATGCGATCGCATGGCTGGGCAACTGAGGACTCATGCGATCGCATGAGCCCATCTGACACGCCAGATTTGACTTCCTGCTGCAATAATTACGAAATTATTATTATTATTATATAATTAAAACCCTAATTAGGGTATTATTGTTTTTATTATTAGTTTAGTTTTTTTTATTATTAATTTATTATATTTAGTTTTATTTTAGTTTTCATTAAATTATAAAATTAATAGTTTTATAAAATAAATAATATAAAAATAATATTTTTATAAAAATTGTACTTTTTACAACTTTTTATATATTTTTATATTTTGTCCCTTTTTAATCGTTGTAGCATAACTTTTGTATTTTTAGCTCATATTTAGTTTTAAACTTAGTTTTTGCTATAGTTATTTTTACTCCTAGATTTTTAGGCTTTGCCGTAGAATTCCTTAAGTGCTTTTTCTTTAGACTAAGATTTAGGTACTTTAAAATTTTGCGACGCCTTTTTAAGTTTTAGTTTCTTTTATTTGGGATTTAGTTTTTCTTGTAAGCTTTAATATTTTTAGACGACCTTTTACTATGTATCAATTATCATTCCAATTAGTAATCTCAATTTGCGATTATAATTTTAAGTTAGTTGTAGTAATAAGGTTAGGTTATTATTTTTAAGTTTTATAAGTTTCTTTTATTTTTTTTCGTCGCCTTTTATTTTTCAACCATTTTTCTTTTTCGACCTTTTTCGACAAACTCTTTTTCTTTCTTATTTCTCGCTATTCTAGTTTTAGGACATAGATTTTTATTCTACTTCTTATCTAAACTTTCTTAAAATTACGAAAATTTATTTTAAGTGGTTAAATTAATAGACATCAAAATTTTCTGGTTCGTAGTAATAGTTGGATTTGTACGTGGACCGGGTTATTGGAGCCAAACAGTCCTCAATTATATTGAGACCAAACGAATCCTGCCCCTCTGCTGCATCTTTTGGCTATTCGAAACGTGGGCAAAATCAGAAAAGTCTATTGATTGGATAACTTATTATAATTTTTCTTTCCTTTTAAAAACTAATAGGATATTCAGTGAATGCACCGAGCAAGACGTTCACCACCTTTTGTACGTTCACCACCTGTAACTAGATCAAGACATTTAGCAAATATAACCGCCGTTGATTTTTCTTTAGAATCGTCATCCAGTAGACCAAGTACTTCAGTTCAAATTTCCGATAATCCATTTTTTGAACCCGACCTCACAATTGAGAATCCGGAGAATATTCAGGAACGGTTCGTAGATCCTGAACCATTAAACTTTCCTCCGGAACCACCAATCATTCAAACAGAGATTGTTGAGGAACGAACCATTAAATCAGAATCATCTAGTGATACCGATTCAACAAATTCAATTATGGAGAATCTGGAACCTTTAAGTATAGAAGACCGAATGAGAGCTAAACGCACTGGCCAAGGTCACGCAATTACTCATCCAGACATTAATGCGCCAGATTATGAAATCAAAGGACAAATTCTACACATGGTGACTAATCAATGCCAATTTAGTGGTGCGCCGAAGGAAGATCCAAATGAACATCTACGTACCTTTAATAGGATCTGCACACTATTTAAAATCCGAGAAGTGGAGGATGAACAGATATATCTCATGTTATTTCCCTGGACTTTAAAGGGAGAAGCCAAAGATTGGTTGGAATCGTTACCTGAAGGGGCGATTGATACATGGGACGTTTTAGTTGACAAATTTCTTAAACAATTCTTTCCTGCATCTAAAGCCGTAAGACTTCAAGCAGAAATTGTTACGTTCACACAGAAACCAAATGAAACTCTATATGAGGCGTGGACAAGATATGAAAAGTTATTAAGAGGATGTCCGCAACATGGTTTAGACACCTGTCAAATAGTACAAATATTCTACCAAGGATGCGACATCACTACAAGAAAAGACATAGATATAGCAGCTGGTGGTTCTATTATGAAGAAAACCGAAACTGATGCTTACAAAATTATTGATAACACTGCTTCCCACTCACATGAGTGGCACCAAGAAAAAGATATCATTAGATCATCTAAAGCAGCTAGAGCCGATTCTAGCCATGACTTAGATTCCATTTCCGCAAAGATAGATGCTGTGGAGAGACGAATGGAAAAGATGACTAAAGATATTCACTCAATACGAATTAGTTGTGAGCAGTGTGGAGGACCACATTTGACAAAAGATTGTCTCAGTATTGAATTAACAATGGAACAAAGAGAGAATATTTCATACATAAACCAAAGGCCTGGAAATAATTATCAGAATAATTATCAACCGCCAAGACCGATTTACAATCAAAACCAGAATTATAACCGAAATATTCCATACAACAACCAACAAGGTCCTAGCAATCAACAAGTATCCAATAATACTTACAACCAGCAAAGACCGAATTTTCAAAACAAACCACCACAACAAACCGATGATAAAAAGCCGAATTTAGAAGATATGATGACGAAGCTAGTTGAAACTCAAACACAGTTTTTCACATCTCAGAAACAAACCAATGAACAAAATGCTCAAGCATTTAGAAATCAACAAGCTTCTATTCAAAATCTGGAACAAGAAGTAAGTAACCTAGCAAGGTTAATAGGTGAAAGAAAACCGGGAAGTCTACCTAGTGATACAAACGCTAACCCCCGAAATGAAACAGTTAAAGCCATTACCACAAGAAGTGGTACAACACTTAAACCACCTGAAATACCTGTAACTTCTGATGAAACTATTCCTACTCCACAAGAACCACAACCTGACCAAGATAAGGAAAAAGAACCGGTAGTTGAAAAGGTTAATGAAGATAACACAGTTAAGGATAAACCTTATGTTAAACCATATCAACCACCACTTCCTTACCCGAGTAAAATGAAGAAAGAGAAACTTGAAGCCGAGCAATCCAAATTCTTGGATATGTTTAAATAGATAAATGTAAATCTTCCTTTCATTGATGTGATTTCAGGAATGCCTAGATATGCTAAATTCTTGAAAGATCTAATCTCAAATAGAAAGAAAATGGAAGAACTCTCGGCTGTTACTATGAATGCTAATTGTTCAGCAGTGCTGTTGAATAAGATACCAGAAAAACTATATGATCCAGGAAGTTTCACAATTCCATATTTTTTGGGTAGTCTTAGTTCAATAGAAGCATTGGCAGACTTAGGTGCTAGTATAAATCTAATGCCGTATTCACTATACGCTAAACTAGACCTTGGAGAATTGAAACCAACTAGAATAAGCATACAACTAGCCGATAGATCAATAAAATATCCTAGAGGGATAATGGAGAACATGCTAGTTAAAGTTGGTACTTTAGTATTTCCAGTAGATTTTGTTGTTTTAGACATGGAAGAAGATTCTCAAGTTCCTCTCATATTAGGAAGACCATTCTTAAACACGGCTAAAGCAATGATAGACGTGTTCGGTAAGAAACTGACCCTAAGTATAGAGGATGAGAGTGTTACCTTTTCAGTTGATAGAGCAATGCAACAACCACAATCTGCAGATGATACATGTTATTATATTCAAACTATAGATGCACATGCAGAATTATTAGAAGAATTTCCAGAATTACAAGGAACAGGAGAATGTTCTTTAGGAGAAGGTAATGAACCAATTGATGAAGCTAAAATGTTAGCTACACTTATAGCTAATGGATATGAACCAACAACAGAAGAAATTCAAATGCTAAAAGAAGAAGACAGATATCGATATAAATCATCGATAGAAGAACCTCCAAAATTAGAGTTAAAGCCACTTCCAAACCATTTGGAATATGCTTATTTACATGGTGAATCTGAATTACCTGTAATAATATCGTCTTCTCTTACTGAAAATGAGAAATCACAACTCATTTCTGTGTTGAAAGCTCATAAACCAGCCATTGCATGGAAGATTCATGATATTAAAGGAATAAGTCCTTCGTATTGCACACATAAAATCCTTATGGAAGAAGGTCATAAAACGTATGTGCAACGCCAATGAAGACTAAATCCTAATATGCAAGATGTAGTTAAGAAAGAGATTATTAAACTGCTAGATGCAGGTTTGATATATCCAATTTCTGATAGTCCATGGGTAAGCCCAGTTCAATGCGTACCTAAGAAGGGTGGCATGACTGTCATTACAAATGAGAAAAAAGAGCTTATTCCTACTAGGACTGTAACAGGATGGCGTGTATGTATTGATTATAGAAAATTAAATGACGCCACCAGAAAAGATCACTTTCCCTTACCTTTCATTGATCAAATGTTGGAAAGATTAGCCGGAAATAGTTACTATTGTTTTCTAGATGGATTTTCCGGATATTTTCAAATTCCAATAGCACCCGAGGACCAAGAGAAAACCACATTCACGTGCCCTTATGGTACTTTTGCTTACAAACGCATGCCATTTGGACTTTGCAACGCCCCTGCAACCTTTCAAAGGTGTATGATGGCGATTTTTCACGACATGATAGAAGAATGCATGGAAGTATTCATGGATGACTTTTCAGTCTTCGGTGATACATTTAAATCATGTCTAGTTAATCTGGAACGAATGCTAATTAGATGCGAAAAATTAAATCTAGTACTTAATTGGGAGAAATGCCATTTCATGGTTAAAGAAGGCATCGTTCTTGGACATAAAATTTCAAAAGAAGGAATTGAAGTGGATAGAGCTAAAGTAGATGTAATTGCTAAACTTCCACATCCCACCAATGTTAGAGGAGTTAGGAGTTTTCTAGGGCATGCCGGTTTTTACCGACGTTTCATAAAAGATTTTTCTAAAATTGCCACTCCTATGAATAAACTCCTAGAAAAGGATGCGCCATTCATCTTTTCAGATGAGTGTATCAAATCTTTTAATATTCTTAAAGAGAAACTCATTAATGCACCGATCATGATAACACCAAATTGGAATCTACCATTTGAACTAATGTGCGATGCAAGTGATTTTGCAATGGGAGCCGTTTTAGGACAAAGGATTGAAAAACGATTTCAACCTATATATTATGCTAGTAAGACATTACAAGGAGCACAAACGAACTATACAACTACTGAAAAAGAACTCCTTGCTATTGTCTTTGCTTTTGACAAATTTCGATCATATCTCGTTCTAGCAAAAACGGTGGTCTATACCGACCATTCTGCTCTTAGATACCTATTTTCAAAACAAGATGCTAAACCAAGATTAATCCGTTGGATCTTACTCTTACAAGAGTTTGATATTGAAATCCGAGATAAAAGAGGAGCAGAAAATCTCGCCGCTGATCATCTTTCACGTCTTGAAAATCCCGAATTAGAAGTTCTAAATGAATCAGCCATACAAGACAACTTTCCTGATGAATATCTATTGAAGATAGATTATAAAGAAATCCCATGGTTTGCAGACTATGCAAACTATTTAGTTTGTGGATTCCTTGAAAAAGGATTATCGTACCAAAGACGAAAGAAATTCTTCAGTGATATAAAACACTATTTCTGGGAAGATCCACATTTGTTTAAAAGTTGTCCCGATGGAATAATACGCCGATGTGTATTTGGAGATGAAGCTAGTAAAATATTAAACCATTGTCACACAGGACCAACAGGAGGGCATTATGGGCCTCAACTAACAGCAAGAAAAGTTTATGAAGCTGGATTCTATTGGCCTACAATTTACAAAGACGCACACCTTCTTTGCAAATCCTGTGATGCATGTCAAAGGGCCGGAAAAATAAGTCAACGTGATGAAATGCCACAAAATGTCATCCAAGTATGTGAAGTATTTGACATTTGGGGTATTGACTTTATGGGTCCATTTTCAAAATCTCATAATAATCTATATATACTCGTAGCCATTGATTATGTATCTAAATGGGCGGAAGCACAAGCTCTCCCAACTAACGATGCACGAGTTGTAGTCAACTTTTTAAAACGTCTTTTTGCAAGGTTTGGAACACCGAAAGCTTTAATAAGTGATCGGGGTACTCATTTCTGTAATAATCAACTTGAGAAAGTTCTTAAAAGATATGGAGTAACTCATAAAATCTCCACCGCATATCATCCACAAACAAGTGGACAAGTTGAAAATACTAACCGAGCTTTAAAACGTATTCTAGAGAAAACCGTAGGATCAAATCCGAAGGAATGGTCCATTAAATTGGAGGATGCACTCTGGGCTTTTAGAACAGCCTACAAAACTCCAATTGCAACCACACCTTTTAGACTTGTTTATGGAAAAGCATGTCATCTTCCAGTAGAAATTGAACACAAAGCATTTTGGGCTTTGAAAACATGTAATCTTGATTTACATGAAGCCGGACGTCTACGATTAAGTCAACTAAACGAATTAGAAGAATTAAGACATGAAGCATATGAAAATTCGTTAATCTATAAAGAAAGAACGAAGAAATGGCATGATAAAAGAATCAAAAGTTCAAAAGAATTTAAAGAAGGAGACAGAGTTCTTCTTTTCAATTCACGATTCAAGCTATTTCCTGGAAAATTGAAATCAAGATGGTCTGGACCATTCATAGTCAAAAGAGTTTTCCCATACGGAACGATAGAATTAATAAATTCAAATGGGATTGAATTTAAAGTTAATGGTCACAGAGTTAAACATTACATACATGGTCCGATGGAAGTCGACAACGAAGTTAATCACAATTTCGACACCACAGCTAACTAAGTGTGGGGAGAATCAAGTCTTTAAAGGATAATATGTATTTCTGTTAGAGTTAGATTGTCTGTTTTCGTGTATTTCTCGAAAATGGAACCCGAATGGTCTTTCCCTAGCAGACCCTAAAGAACTAGTCTTCTCCCTCCATTCTGAATTTTTATTTTTTTTAGGTTTTTACAAAATGAAGACTGCCTGTGAACTAAACCATGGTCTAATGCTACACGCTTTGATCACTAAAAGAAATAATGACATACTACCGAGTGAAATAGTATCAGTAATCAGAGAAAGAATGGACGGAGTTAGAAAAGAATCCAGATGCGAAGATAATAAGTTACAATTTGGTAAAGGAAAATCAAAATCCGCAGCGAAAAGAAGAGCACGACACCTAGAACGATGTCACAAATGCGGAAAATGGTCACATGGAGGTAAATGTTCAAATAATCAAACCTATTCAAATACCGAATTTGTTACTTTATGCAGAGACGGACCGTTCATATGTTTAGAAGAAAAGACACTGAATGCTCGAGGTTACGCCTATGTAGCCATGGAAAACCAATTAAACCGACTATCTTATGAATGGGATAGATCATATAACTAAGAAATCTATTTCACAGGTATGTCTGTACAGTTTTTATTTTTTTATTTTTTTAACCTTTTGATAATAAACGCTAATTTGTTCGCTAAAAAGTATTAAATTGGTATTAAATAAAATTAGGTTTGGCGACCGAAATTATTGATATCATTCAAAAATTTATTACATCACTGCGAAATTTAACGTTTATTCTTAAGGTATAAATATCTTTAATCAATCAACCCAAAATATTTCAAAAATTCGTCATGAGTTAAATTAGGTCTTGGAACCGAAATTACTTTACCGAAAAGAGGGGCGCATATTTTTGATAATATTTGATTGATTAAAGTGAAAAAAAAAGCCAAAAAGATTTTTAATTTTATTTTTACCATGTTTTTAAAATAAATATTTAAACCTTAAATTAATATTGTAAACTTTGTAAAAACAATATTTTTAAAATTGTAAATATTTGAATTTTTAAATTAAGTCTGGTGTGAATTTTTAATTTTTAAAATATGAATTTTTAATTTTATGCATTTCAAATTTTAAGTTTGGTGTGATTTTTTTTAATTTTGAATTTTATATTTATGTTGTGTGAATTTAAAAACAAAAATTTACTTTATCTCATTAAGTTAAAAATATGATTTTTAAAATTCGTCGTAAGTTGAAGACTAGGTCTTTGAACCGAAATTGCTTTACCCAAGGGAGGGACGAGAACTTTTATTATCATTATTTTTAATCTTATTGAATTAAAGTATGCCAAAAACATTAAAAAAACCCAAAAATCTTTACTTTTAAAAAACAGCGCTTTGATTTGACAAATTTTAAAATTTTGTCAAGGGACAGACTAGGACAACGATCCGAAACGCCCTCGCTCCTAAAGGAAACCAAATTTTTAAAATTTAAATAATTATAAGTTTTATAAAGTATAAGGTTAAAAAAAAAAAAAAAAACACTGTAGCCGGCACCCCATGCGATCACATGATGATGCTCCTGAACCTCCAGTATCGGCTCTCTGTAAAACACATTAAACACAAAAATTGTGCATCCAAATATGCATTAGTGTTAGCAAAATAACAACTTAAAACAATCACTATAACATGTTAAATCAAAATTAAACTTATACACATTTTCACAATTTTTCACAATTCTACACTTTTCAAATAAGCACATATGAAAATGTATACAAAATTCATAAGCATTTAACTCAAATAACATGTCAAAATATTCATTACTAATAATTTAACAAGTCTCAAATGGCAAATATATCAAATTAATCAAGTTCATGAATTTTGGACTTAAAAAGTCCACTTTAATCTCTAAAAATCATGTTTAGGATCATTGTTTTGATCATTTAACTATCTAAACATGTTACACTACTCAATTTGGCAATAATTCATGACAAAAATCGGCCATAACCTGTTTATATCAAAAAGCCCCAAATTGCTCAAGAACACAAACCCTAGATTTCTAAAAATTTTGAAGTTTTTGGCTTCAAATCATGTTAAATAGCATCAATCTAGGTTATACATGCATAAAATACTAACAATTTATCACTAATTACACTAGAAATTAACAAAATTGCATTAGGTAAAAAATTGGTAATTATCACAAAAACTAGGAATTTATAGAGTTTAGGGGTGTAATTTTTACCAATTTGCTGAGGAATGAGAATCTAGGCATGATTAGAGCAAGAAAAATGACGAATTACGGTGAATTTTGGTGAAATTTGGTGAATATTTGGGAGTATTTTCGGGTATGTGTGTGTGTTGTGTTTAATGTGTTTTACAGAGAGCCGATACTGGAGGTTCAGGAGCATCATCATCTAGACGACCAGCACCAGCACCAGAACCAAAACCAGAAATGCAACACGAACAAGAACCACAACAGGAACAACAACAGCCTGATCAGCACATACCTTATTATGATCCAGTACAGTTTGTTGATGAATTCATAGTATTCCCAATGAGGCCGCCAGTAGAATTCCCAACGATTCCTGAGCACACTCTACATCCTAATCTGAGATTTGATAGAAGATGGAGAGATTACGAGACATATCAAAGGAACAAATTCAAATTGGTAACAAAAAATGTAGAGGTGCCAAGGGTAATTGATTGGGCCCCTTTGGAAACGGTCCATCTAGCTGACCGTGTTAGACAGCTTTTAGTTCAAAGGTATGGCAGTTCTTCTTTTACAGATTGGGAACGTCTTTTCACCATTCGTAGACCTGTATATAAGGAATGGTGTGTTGAGTTGATGAGTACTGTATCACTTGATACAAATATAGTTAGGATAGATGATAGAAGATTTCTTAGGTTTATCCTTGGCGGTAGGATGTACAGAATGTCCATGCTGGACATGGCCAGGGCCTTACAGATTTATACTCCTGGTGAGTTGCTATTACCCGATTGTACAAACTTGATTCATTATGGTGAACGGGTAGATAGTAACTTTGACGCTGACGCCATTTGGAGGCGTATGTCACATTTTGATGTTTTTACACGAGCAGGAGGACACTCCTATACACATATTGACAGGGCCGAGCTTCGTATTATTCATAGATTTTTGGCCAACTCGATTACACAAAGAGGTCATAATAAAGAAAAAATTACCTTATATGATTTATTCTACCTAAAGTGTATTCGGGATCCTAGAAGCTTTGTCAATATCCCTTACTGTGTTGCTTTTTATTTATCTAAAATGGTAGAGGGAATGCAGGACGGGAGTATAATAGGAGGAGGTATTTTTGTTACTCTCATTGGAGAGTATTTAGGTGTTGATAGGAACCAAGGGGGTCCATTACAGATTTGTAGAGAACAGGTTGAGCCCTTAGGATTGAAAGTTTATGTGGGTGCTAAAGTATTGAAAAGTAGACGTAACCAGGCAGTACCCTATGAGGGATCTCATCCTCAGGTAGAGAGAGGCTCAGACGAGGAAATGGAGGAGGTGGAAGACATTAGGGATGTCTTTCGAGATGCTATTCTTGACGTCCACGTTCGTATAGATGAGGAAGCAATGACGAACGCGGCAAGACATAGTATGTATGAGCAGTGGAACTCCGAGCGAGTATACGAGGATTATAGGCGACGCCAACACGATAGCTGGTTAGTTCATCAGCACCAAATCATGAGCCAGCTATCATATCAGGTACCAAATAACTATGTACCTACTCGACCTGCTCATTTTCCGCCACATAGCCCCGATATCCGACCACCCTTTAACCGGTATGACTATAACCAAGCCTATCAGAACACCTATAACCAACAATGGAACCCACTCGATGAGATGAACTGGAACCCCTATCCAGACTGATTTAGTTCCAATTGGTTATTTTTATGATTTTTATGTTTTTATCTTTTGACTTTTTCATGTTTAAACTTATGTTATTGGATAAATTTGTGTAATTTTTATTATTTTATTATTATTGTGTACTAATATTTCATATTTAGAATTTAAAAGTGGGATATTAAGTCCCATTTCAAATTGCCATGCATGATTATACTTGTATGTATGTATATTGTCGATTGTTCAAAACAGGGTAAAACAGCGCATTTTCAAAGACTGGCATTAAGTTCAGCAAAAGCTACTAATTTTGACGACAAGATGACAAATAAATATGATGTCACAACAGACGGAATGAACAAATGATGTGCACCATTTATCATTCAGCAAACAAACGCCAATATATTTGGAAATTTTGGTAAAATTTAATCATTTTCACACAAATCACCCTCAATAATTTAAATTGTTACTGATTTCTTGCAAATGAGGGCATTGCAAGATCTTAAGTGTGGGAAGGGGTTAAATTCTTTCGGATTTTAAAAATTTTTACTTTATACACTTGGTAACCATTAAAAATACTAGTAACATAGTAGTTGTATTAGAATCTAGTGCTCTCTGATAAAAAAGAACATCCCTAGTCTTATATACTGACTACCCAATTCTAGTAAAAATTTTCAAAATTTTCAATTAAATGAACTCAAAATCATGTTTATACATATTTATGAACGATAAAACTAGGTGTTAACACCGAAATTATTGTTACCTCGGAAAGGACATAAATTGAGAAACAAACCAAAATGTTGAAATTCATTTAAAATGGAATAGAGGACGATAAAAAAGGAAAATAAAAGCCAAGTGTGGGAAAATTTACCAAGTTATCTTAAACATATGTCACATATATCTGTAACAAATAACTGAAAATACTTTTGCTTTGGACTAAACTAAACTGTTTTACCCAATGAAAGAAAAGAAGAGATGGATCTACACGATGAATCAATTCCATCATTAAAAGGAAGTAAAGTCTTCTGAAAAAGAAACGCGCTTCTTGATCTAGGTCATGAAGTTGTCGTCCAGACCAGCTGTAGGTTGACGAAAAATCTAGAAAAGTCATCACTAAAATCAGCAGGAAATCCACGGACCTCAGCATTAAACAGGGTCGCCAAATGGTCAGATTTATCCTAACCATGAGAAGGATTTATCTCGTACAATGGGGGGCACCATGCAAATTAGCTGGATAAGACTAATGAATCAGATCCCCATAAAGGATAATCTCCTTAAAGATTAAAAATCAGCTTTTAAGACTGATATCACTCAATCCTTGAGATTGACCTTAAAGATTGAGAATTACAAACTTATGGAATTCAATGATATCTAAACTCGAGCTTGAACGAGAAAATATTTTGATCAAAATTACAAACCGATTTGTTTTCTGAAAACCCTACTTTTAATGCGTTCATTACCATTGAACGTAAAATCCTAGGAATTCACCTGGAATTCATTAGGTCACCTGAATCAAATCGGGTGTCAACCGTAAGAACGGTGGTTGCGTAGTGGTCAAAGACAGGACCTCGTGCCATACCGAAAAATCATAAGGATGAACTTTACTATTGCTCCTACCAAGGATAGTAATTGCGTCCGACACGTTATAGACCATAATTAAAAGCATGTCAGAGGACATTGCCTTAACAGTTGCTTGTTCAAAGCTTTCCTTTACAACTGGACGGTAGTTTACCGAAAGGTAATATACGGGACAAGTGAACTGGACGTGTTGCTTTCCAAATACAAGGTTAGCAAGTGGGTGACACAAAACCATAAGTTTTGAGCTAAAATTTTCAAATCTAAAACCTACCAAACCCACAAAAATATTTTGCAAACACCGGTAAAGGGTTATTCTGGAAAACTTATCTAGGGTAAAAACTAGATTTAATTTTCAAAAGATCAAATGTTTTCATAAAGATCCAATTTCCTTAATGGATCTAAATTTTTATAGTCATGTGGGACTGTAAACCATATCGTTACTACCATTGTTTATACCGCCGTATAGAAATCACTGATGTACAAAGTGTGAAGAATAAAGAAGTGATTCTAGTATTTCAAGACGATATTGCTTGAGGACAAGCAACGCTCAAGTGTGGGAATATTTGATAATGCTAAAAACGAACATATATTTCATAGCATTATTCCTCAAGAAAGACAAGCTTTTAGTTGCAATTGTTCTATTTACAAGTGATATTCGTTTAAATAATAAAAGGTGAAGACAAAAGACAGATTCGACGAATTGAAGACGCAAACGACCAAAAAGCTCAAAAGTACAAAAGACAATCAAAGAGGTTCCAATTATTGATAAGAAACGTCTCGAAATTACAAGAGTACAAGATTCAAAACGCAAAGTACAAAATATAAAATTGTACGCAAGGACGTTCGAAAATCCGGAACCGGGACCGGAGTCAACTCTCAATGCTCGACGCAACGGACTAAAAATTACAAGTCAACTATGCACATAAATATAATATAATATTTAAATAATTCTTATAATTATTTAATATATTATATTATTTATAAAACGTCGGCACAAGGAAACAAGCAACATGTGAGCTCTCCCAGCTGGCCATGCGATCGCATGGCCAGGAAGAAGAAAGTCCATGCGATCGCATGGCATGAAAAGTCAGGCCACATCTCCTATAAAATCGAGCTTTGGTGAACCAAAAATATATCCATCAATCTCTCTTCTCTCATATATACGTAAAATATATATATATAATTTATATTTTAATTTTAATTTTAATTATAATTCTAATAATAAGGGTATGTTAGCGAATGTTGTAAGGGTGTAAGTCGAAATTCTGTCCGTGTAACGCTACGCTATTTTTAATCATTGTAAGTTATGTTCAACCTTTTTATATTAATGTCTCGTAGCTAAGTTATTATTATGCTTATTTAAAACGAAGTAATCATGATGTTGGGCTAATTACTAAAATTGGGTAATTGGGCTTTGTACCATAATTGGGGTTTGGACAAAAGAACGACACTTGTGGAAATTAGACTATGGGCTATTAATGGGCTTTATATTTGTTTAACTAAATGAAAGTTTGTTAATGTTAATATAAAGATTTACAATTGGGAGTCCCTATAAATTACCATATACACTCAATCGGACACGATGGGCGGGGTATTTATATGTACGAATAATCGTTCATTTAACCGGACACGGGAATGGATTAATAGCCACTAGAATAATTAAAACAGGGGTGAAATTACATTCAAGGGTAATTGGTGTAATTGTTAACAAAGTAGTAAAACCTTGGTTTACACGCAGTCGATAACCTGGTGTATTCATTAAACAAAGTATTAAAACCTTGTTACAATTCGAATCCCCAATTAGTTGGAATATTTAACTTCGGGTATAATAATAATTTGACGAGGACACTCGCACTTTATATTTATGACTGATGGACTGTTATGGACAAAAACCAGACGGACAGATTAAATAATCCAGGACAAAGGACAATTAACCCATGGGCATAAAACTAAAATCAACACGTCAAACATCATGATTACGGAAGTTTAAATAAGCATAATTCTTTTATTTCATATTTAATTTCCTTTATTTTATATTTAATTGCACTTCTAATTATCGCACTTTTATTTAATGTTGTTTAATCGCACTTTTAATTATCGTACTTTTTAATTATCGCAAGTTTATTTTATCGCACTTTTATTATTCGCAATTTCATTATCGTTATTTACTTTAAGTTTTAATTTAAGTCTTTTATTTATTTAATATTTTACATTAGGTTTTAACTGCGACTAAAGTTTTAAAATCGACAAACCGGTCATTAAACGGTAAAAACCCCCCTTTTATAATAATAATATTACTTATATATATATGTTTGTATTTTTATAAAAGTAAACTAATATAGCGTTGAGCTTTGTTTAAAAAAGATTCCCTGTGGAACGAACCGGACTTACTAAAAACTACACTACTGTACGATTAGGTACACTGCCTATAAGTGTTGTAGCAAGGTTTAAGTATATCCATTCTCTAAATAAATAAATATCTTGTGTAAAATTGTATTGTATTTAATAGTTTTTCCTAGTAAAATATAAGCTATTTTATATACACCTCGCATAACATCACCAGGTTACTGATAAGATCCCGAAAAATAGTGAACAAGTGCTCCGGTGGGGTTCTTGGTACTTGATGCTCATCACGGTTCTCATCCTTGATGCTTGTAGCTTCAAGTGTACAACTCGTTGATGGTTTAGCATCACTTTTGACCAAGATTCTACCATCAATACACAATATGTTAAGACCAAGTAATAACACAACTCATTTAAGAGTCTTAGATGGATGATGAACCAATGTTACATCATATCTTTAGTCTTAACACAAATACAAGTCTTATTTACAAACAAAGTTACAAACTTTACATCAATCAAACAAGTATGAACATGATCTAAGTCAAATGAAGTGATGGAACCCTAAGCTAGAGAGCTTGGATCCCTTTCACACAAGTTATAAGGTCACAAAGCTAGAAAGCTTGAACCTTTAGTGTTCTTGAAGATCTTGAAGCATAAAGTTTGGATCTTTAAGTTATATGAAGACCATAAACAAAAGTTTTGATCTTTATAACAAATTAATGAGATCATAAGTTAGAAAACTTAGATCCAACAAAAGATATGAAGATTCAAGCTAGAAAGCTTGCATATTGGTTGTTCTTGAAGATCTTGAAGCATAAAGCTTGGATCTTTAAGTTACATGAAGATTACAAACACAAGTTTGAATCTTTATAACAAAATAACAAGATTAAAGTTAAAAATATATAGATCTACAAAGTGGGTGAAGATTCAAAGCTAGAAAGCTTGAATCTTCCATGTTCTTGAAGGATTCATGCTTGAATCTACAAGATGTAATCAAGATTAAAGCTAAAAAGCTTGATCCTCCATTGATGATGATGTACACGAAAAAGAAAGGAGAAGAAGAAGAAGAAAAATCAAAAACTTACAAGTTTTAGAGTGAGAAAGACTAGAGAGAAGATAGGAGAATATGTGTGTGTGAAATACAAATGAGAGCAAGTGTAAAATGAGATGAATGAGGCTTGTATTTATAGTGAAATGAGGGTGGGGGGAGGCCTTCTTGGCCGTGATTTTTGGTAGGGGGGAGGGGGAGACAAGATTTACTTTTTGGTTAATGGTTGTCTAAAGTAGGTACTTATGTTGGAATCCCATGCAACATTAAGGATAATACTTGACATAAATGTTAGCATGTTCTCTCTAATAAATGGGCATTTGTCTTACTTATTAATGGGTCACTAGTAATTAATAAGTGGGCTAAATAAATGGGCTACTAGCTAGAGTAGGGTGGGCTTAAGTCCAACAAGGTAGAAAGTCCAACAAGACTAACTAGTAAGCATAATTAAATTACTACGCATAATTAAGCATCCATAAACCCAAGTAATTATTATTATAAAAAATAATTAATATTTCATAGTCATAATCTTCCGATTACGACAAAAGTTAAATGTGCGCGCAGTTCGCGGTTTAATCGAAACGTTAAGTGACACTAACGGTCATAAAGCATCCGGTGATCAAGTTAAGTATCCTACGTACTCTAAGGCACGTTTTAACATATAAATGAAAGTAAACCATGTATATAAAGGTTCCAGAGTATAAAGTAGCACAGTACGCACAAATACGCAGTTCCGTTAAAACACAAAGCACAAAAGCAAGTCGAAAAAGTTGGGTCGTTACATTACCCACCTGTTAATGGAAATTTCGTCCCGAAATTTAAGCTGAGGCAGGTGTTTGAGTTGGGAAAAGGTGAGGATATTTATGCATCATTTGATCCTCTCGTTCCCAAGTAAACTCAGGTCCTCGTTTGGCATTCTATCGAACTCGGACGATCGGAATCTTGTTGCGTTTCAAAGTTTTAACCTCACGGTCCATAATTTCGACGGGTTCTTCCACGAAGTGGAGTTTGTCATCAATTGTGAGTTCTTCCAGTGGTGATGTTATGCGAGGCGTATATGAAATAGCTTATATTTTACTAGGAAATACTATTAAATATGATACAATTTTACACAAGATATTTATTTATTTATAGAATGAATATACCTAAACCTTGCTACAACACTTATAGGCAGTGTACCTAATCGTACAGTAGTGTAGTTTTTAGTAAGTCTGGTTCGTTCCACATGGAAATCTTTTAAACAAAGCTTAACGCTATATTAGTTTTAATTAATAAAAATACAAATATATATAAGTAATATTATTATTATTATAAAAAGGGGGTTTTTACCGTTTAATGACCGGTTTGTCGATTTTTAAAACTTTAGTCGCAGTTAAAACCTAATGTAAAATATTAAATAAATAAAAGACTTAATTTAAAGCGTAAAATAAATAACGATAATGAAATTGCAATAAATAAAAGTGCGATAAAATAAAATTGCGATAATTAAAAAGTGCGATAATTAAAAGTGCAATTAAATACAATGACAATAAATAAAAATGTGATAATTAGAAGTGCAATTAAATATGAAAATAAAGGAATTATGATTATTTAAACTTCCGTAATCATGATGTTTGACGTGTTGATTTTAGTTTATTCCCATGGGTTAATTGTTCTTTGTCCTGGATTATTCAATATGTCCGTCTGGTTTTTTTCCATAACAGTCCATCAGTCATAAATATAAAGTGCGAGTGTCCTCGTCAAATTATCCTTATACCCGAAGTTAAATATTCCAACTAATTGGGGACTTAAACTGTAACAAGGTCTTAATACTTTGTTTAATAATTACACCAGGATATCGACTGCGTGTAATCCAAGGTTTTAATACTTTGTTATCAATTATGCCAAGTGTCCTTGTACATAATTTCACCCCTGTTTTAATAATTCCATAGACTATTAATCCATTCCCGTGTCCGGTTAAATGAACGATTATTCATACATATAAATATCCCGCCCATCGTGTCCGATCGAGTGTATATGGTTATTTATAGGGACGTCCAATTGTAAATCTTTATATTAAAATTAACAAACTATCATTTAGTTAAAAAAATATAAAGCCCATTAATAGCCCATAGTCTAATTTCTACAAGTGTCGTTCTTTTGTCCAAACCCCAATTATGGTACAAAGCCCAATTACCCAAATTTAATATTTTTAGTCAAACATCACGATTACTTCGGCATTAAATAAGCATAATAATAACTTAGCTACGAGACATTAATGAAAATAACATAAACATAACTTACAGTGGTTGTTATTAGCGTAGTGGTACACGGACAGAGTTTCGACTTACAAAACCTTAAAACATTCGACTAATCGATCCTTATTATTATCACTAACTTAAAATTAAAATTACAAATTGAGATTACGATTTGGAGTGATACTTGATACATAAAAATGGGGAAAAAAATTATATATAAAATATAAAAGGTATCTATAAATCATCGAAATGCATGTTCTTTTATAAGCAGAGAGTGCTCCACGAGTGCGGTGCATTTTGGTCTTCAAAGCTCCGTGAGTGCGGAGCTGTGGATTCCAGCTCACACAAGTTTGGATCTTAGTCTGCCGACGGATTTTATTATAAATATAATATAAATATATAATTTATATAATTAATTATATATTATATTATATTTATATACATAATTAATTTATAATTTCCGATCCGTTGCGTTGTACGTTGAAAGTTGGTTCATGTCTCGGTTCCGGATTTTCGAACGTCCTTTCGTATAATTTAATATCTTGTACTTTGCGTTTTGCGTCTTGTACTCTTGTAATTTTGAGACGTTTCTCATCAATAATTTGAACCACTTTGATTGTACTTTGTACTTTTGAGCTTTTTGGTCGTTTGCGTCTTCAATTCGTCGAATCTGTCTTTTGTTTTCACCTATTAATTTTTAAACAAATATTCCTTGTAAATAGGACAACTGCAACTAAAATCTTGTCTTTCTTGAGGGATAATGCGATGAAATATATGTTCGTTTTTAGCATTATCAAATATTCCCACACTTGAGCGTTGCTTGTCCTCAAGCAATATAGTCTTGAATAAAAACATACTAGAGTTTCTTCTTTATTCTTTACACTTTGTACATCAGTGATTTCATTACGGCGGTATGAACAATGATAGTAACGTTGTGGTTTACAGTCCCACATGACTATAAAAATTTAGATCCGTTAGGAAATTGGATCTTTATGAAAACATTTGATCTTTTGAAAATTAAATCTAGCTTTTACCCTAGATAAATTTTCCGGAATAACCCTTCACCGGTGTTTGCAAATTGTTTTGGTGGGTTTCAGATTTGAAAATTTTAGCTCAACACTTGCGGTTTTGTGTTACCCACTTGCTAACCTTGTATTAGGAAAGCAACACGTCTAGTATACTTGCTCCGTATATTACCTTTCGATAAACTACCATCCGATTGTAAAGGAAAGCATTGAACAAGCAACTGTTAAGGCAATGTCCCGTGACATGCTTTTAATTATGGTCTATAACGTGTCGGATGCAATTACTATCCTTGGTAGGAGCAATAGTAAAGCTCACCCTTATAATTTTCCGGTTTGGCACAAGGTCCTGTCTTTGACCATACTATGCAACCACCGTTCTTACGGTTGACACCCGATTTGGTTCAGGTGACCTAATGAATTCCAGGTGAATTCCTAGGATTTTACGTTCAATAGTAATGAACGCATTAAAAATAGGTTTTCAGAAAACAAATCGGTTTGTAATTTTGATCAAAATATTTTCTCGTTCAAGCTCGAGTTTAGATATCATTGAATTCCCTGAGTTTGTAATTCTTAATCTTTAAGGTCAATCTCTAGGATTGAGTAATATCAGGCTTAAAAGCTGATTTTTGATCTTTAAGGAGATTATCCTTTCTGGGGATCTGATTCATTAGTCTTATCCAGCTAATTTGCACGGCGTCCTCCCCATTTTACAAGACAGATCCTCTCATGGCTAGGATAAGTCTGACCACTTGGCGACCCTGTTTTATGCTAAGGTCCGTGGATTTCCTGCTGATTTTAGAGATGACTTTTCTAGGTTTTTCGTCAACCTACAGCTGGTCTGGACGACAACTTCATGACCTAAATCAAGAAGCGCGTTTCTTTTTAGGAAGACTTTACTTCCTTTTAACGATGGAATTGATTCATCGTGTAGATCCATCTTTCTTTCAAATATATTATAATAAATCGGGTAAAACTGTTTAGTTTAGTCCAAAGCAAAAGTATCTTCAATTATTTATTACAGAAATATGTGACATATGTTTAAGATAACTTGGTAAATTTTCCCACACTTGGCTTTTATTTTCTTTTATTTGCCTTTTTATTGTCCTCTATTCCATTTTAAATGAATTCTAACATTTTGGTTTGTTTCTCAATTTATGTCCTTTCCGAGGTAACAATAATTTCGGTGTTAACACCTAGTTTTATCGTTCATAAATATGTATAAACATGATTTTGAGTTCATTTAATTGAAAATTTTGAAAAATTTTACTAGAAATGGGTAGTCAGTATATAAGACTAGGGCTGTTCTTTGTTATCAGAGAGCACTAGATTCTAATACAACTACTACGTTACTAGTATTTTTAATGGTAACCAAGTGTTTAAGTTAAAAATTTTAAAAATTCGAAAGAATTTAACCCCTTCCCACACTTAAGATCTTGCAATGCCCTCATTTGCAAGAAATCAGTAACAATTTAAATTATTGAGGGTGATTAGCGTAGAAAAAAAATGATTAAATTTTACCAAAGTTTCCAAATATATTGGCGTTTGTTTGCTGAATGATAAATGGTGCACATCATTTGTTCATTCCGTCTGTTGGTACATCACATATGTTTTTCGTTTTGTCGTCAAAATTAATAGCTTTTGCTGAACTTAATGACAGTCTTTGAAAATGCGCTGTTTTACCCTGTTTTGTACATGAGATAAACTACAAACACATATATACATATTTTTGAAGTTGGGTTTTCACACCACATTCAAAAATTATTAAAATCTAATAAAGTTAGAAAATTATAAAAGCTATTATAATAATAAAATAAGAAATAAGAAATAAGAAAATTAAGAATTAGTAACATTACAATAAAATAAACAAAAATAGAAAATTACGGATGAGGAGGATGGTTCCAGTATGGGTCCCAAGCGTATCCATAGATCCTGTAAAATGCTTGGGCCGGGTCATATGTAGGATATGGTGGTCTGCTCTCTAATGTCCAAGGAGCAAATTCGGGCATAACGGTAGGAATGTAGTTTCTACCTACGTGTGTACAATGACTTATGATTTGGCTTTGATGATACTGCTAATCTTGAAATGCTTTTTGTATAGCCATTTCATACTCGTGTCGAGATATAAAAATTTGCATTTCCGTCATTGGATTACCCCCTTTCGGTTGACCTTGCTGTTGATCTCTCTCAACCTGTGGATGCCTGCCATCATAACGTGCTGCCACGTTGTTTCGTTTCTTTAAGATCTTAGCACCATGATAAACATGCAAATCTATTCTATCGCGGGGTTCTGGTTCTGCCATTAATAATCCCCCCCGACTTCTATCCACACCGAGATATTCAGCAATTAAAGTAATAAATATACCACCTCCTATTATGCTACCACGCCTCATACCCCCAACCATAGTTAATAAATAATAACCCACACAAAAAGGTATACTTACAGCGCTCTGTGGGTCTCGAATACACATGTGGTAAAACAAATCCTGTTCATTTACCTTTTCCTTATTCTTACCTCGTTGTGTAATCGAATTGGCTAAAAACCTATGGATTACTCTTAATTCAGCTCTATCAATATCAAGATAAGAGTATAATCCCCCTTGGAATCGGCGATGGCTAGTCATCCTACTCCATACGTCATTCGTATCAAAATTCTCATCCACCCTCCTACCATAAACTATTAACCTCTGACAATCATAAGATGCTAGCTCCTCGGGCGTATATATACGTAAAGCCCGAGCCATATCTAGTAAAGACATATGGCGCATCTCCCCTCCTAATAAAAATCTAAGAAAACTACGATCGGTTAAAGTATCTACTCGATCATTTATTTCAATAGTACATAATAACTCTATACACCATTCTCTATACACAGGTCTACGCATGTTGAATAAACGTACCCAATCACTAAAAGTAGAATTACCATACCTTTGAGTAAGTAATTTCCTAATTGGCTCGGCCAATTCCACTACCTCTAATGGTTCTCAATCTATAACTCTGGGTACCTCAACATTATTAGACACAAGGTTGTGCAGGTTCTTTTGATATTTTGGATAGTCTATCCAATATCTATCAAATCTCAAATTCGGATGTAAATCTGCCTCATGAATGTTTGAATATGAAACAATTGGGTGAGGCATATTTTGTCGGTATAGGTTATTAATTTCATGTTGATCTGCATCTTCCGGAGGAGCATTGCGAGCCTAGGATGAAGATTCACCCCTTTCAGTCTGCAAAATAAACACAATTTTTGTGCATCCAAATATGCATTAGTTTTAGCAAAAACATAAATCTAAACAATTACAATGACATGTTTAATCCATATTAAACTCTATACACATTTTTAAAATATTAACAATTCTACACTTTTACAAATATACTTTTACAAAAATGTATACAAAGGTCCTTCGCATTTATCTTTTAAAACATGTCAAAAACAATCATTATAACAATTAAATAAGTTCCTCATGGGATTCATATCAATTAAATCAAGCTCATGCAATTTTGGTTCAAAAAGTCCACTTTAATCTTCATAAATCATGTTTAAGATCAAAGTTTTGATCATTTAGCAACCTAAACATGTTACACTACTCAATTTAGCATAAACTAACAACAGAATTCGGCCATAACCTGTTTATATCAAAAAGCCCTAATTTTGCTCAAGAACACAAACCCTAGATTATTCAAAAATTGAAGTTCAAAGCTTCTAATCATGTTAAATAGCATCAATCTAGGTTATACAAGCATAATACACAAACAATTTAAGCATTATTACACTAGAAAGCATCAAAATCGAATTAGGTATGAAATTGTTCAAGAACACTAAAAATTCGGATTAAATGGTGTTCAGGTGTAGAAATTTACCGATTTCCTTGAGTAATTCCTTGATAATAGTCTCCTCATTGTAATTTTAGCAACAAATTTGACGATTATTGGTGAAAAATCTCGATTTTGAGAGGTTTTTGTGTGTGCTTTTCGTAGAAAATGGGTGTGGTGGTGATGGGGACTGGTCTGTTCGACCATATATGGTTTTGGTTTTTTTTTACCTCCGCGAGTGCAGTGGTGGGGCCATTTAAACCTCCGCGAGTCGCGGTGGTTTTTTTTTTATATAAAACCTTATACTAATAAAACATAAATTAAATTGAAAATTATTTTTTCCTTTTATTTAGGACGAGGTTGTTTCGGAACGATATCCTAGTCCGTCCCTCGACAAAATTTAAAATTTCGTCATTTCAAAACATTGTTTTAAAAGCAAAGATTTTTGGGTTTTTTTTAATGTTTTTGGCATACTTTAGTTCAATAAGATTAAAAATAATGATAATAAAAGTTCTCGTCCCTCCCTTGGGTAAAGCAATTTCGGTTCAACGACCTAGTCTTCAACTCACGACGAATTTTAAAAATCATATTTTTAACTTAGCAAAATAAAGTAAATTTTTGTTTTTAAATTTACACCAAACTTAAATTTAAAATGCATAAAATTAAAAATTCATATTAAAAATTCACACCAAACTTAAATTATATTTTTGTTTTCATACATTTATATTAAAAATATTAATTTTTCAAATATTTATAATTTAAAATATATATTAATTTTAATAAGTTTACAATATTATTTTAATATTAATTTTAAAAACAAAGTAAAAATAAAATTAAAAATCTTTTTAGTCTTTTATCCCACTTTAATCAATCAAATATTATCAAAAATATACGTCCCTCTTTTCGGTAAAGTAATTTCGGTTCAAATACCTAATTTAACTCATGACGAATTTTTGAAATATTTTGAGTTGATTGATTAAAGATATTTATACCTTAAGAATAAACGGTAAATTTCGCAGTGATGTAATAAATTTTTGTATGATATCAATAATTGCAGTCGCAAGACCTAATTTTATCGAGTACCAATTTAATACTTTATAGCGAACAAATTAGCGTTTATTATCAAAAGGTTAAAAATAAAAATAAAAATAAAAACTGTACAAACTTACCTGTGAGATAGTATTCTTAGTAATATGCTCTAGCCCACTCATAAGATAGTCGGACTAATTGATTTTCCATAGCTACATAGGCGTAACCTCGAGCATTCAGTGTTTTTTCTTCTAAACATATGAACGGTCCATCTCTGCATAAAGTAACAAATTCGGTGTTTGAATAGGTTTGATTATTTGAACATTTACCTTCGTGTGACCATTTTTCGCATTTGTGACATCTTTCAAGGTGTCGTGCTCTTCTTTTCGCTGCGGATTTTGATTTTCTTTTACCAAATTGTAACTTATTATTTTCGCATCTGGATTCTTTTCTTACTCCGTCCAATTTACCTCTGATTAATGATACTATTTTACTTGGAAGGGTGTCATTATTACATTTAGTGATCAAAGCGTGTAGCATTAGACCATGGTTTAATTCACAGGAAGTCTTCATCTCGTAAAACCTAAAAAAAATAAAAATTCAGAATGGGGGGAGAAGACTAGTTCTTTAGGGTCTGCTAGGGAAAGACCATTCGGATTCCATTTTTGAGAATTACATGAAAACAGAACATCTAACTCTAACAGAAATACATATTATCCTTTAAAGACTTGATTCTCCCCACACTTAGTTAGCTGTGGTGTTGAATTGTGATTAACATCGTTGTCGACTTCCATTGGACTATCTATGTAATGTTTAACTCTGTGACCATTAACCTTAAATTCAAATCCATTTGAATTTATTAATTCTATTGTTCCGTACGGAAAAACTCTTTTGACTATAAATGGTCCAGACCATCTTGATTTTAATTTTTCAGGAAATAGCTTGAATCGTGAATTGAAAAGAAGAACCCTGTCTCCTTCTTTAAATTCTTTGGAACTTCTGATTCTTTTATCATGCCATTTCTTCGTTCTTTCCTTATAGATCAATGAATTTTCGTATGCCCCATGTCTTAATTCTTCTAATTCGTTTAATTGACTTAACCGTAGACGTCCAGCTTCATGTAAATCAAGATTACATGTCTTCAAAGCCCAAAATGCTTTGTGTTCAATTTCTACTGGAAGATGACATGCTTTTCCGTAGACGAGTCTGAAAGGTGTGGTTCCAATTGGAGTTTTGTATGTTGTTCTAAAAGCCCAGAGTGCATCCTCCAAATTAATATACCATTCCTTCGGATTTGATCCTACGGTTTTCTCTAAAATACGTTTTAAAGCTCGGTTGGTATTTTCAACTTGTCCACTTGTCTGTGGATGATATGCGGTGGAGATTTTATGAGTTACTCCATATCTTTTGAGAACTTTCTCAAGTTGATTATTACAAAAATGAGTTCCCCGATCACTTATTAAAGCTTTCGGTGTTCCAAACCTTGCAAAAAGACGTTTTAAAAAGTTGACTACAACTCGTGCATCATTAGTTGGGAGAGCTTGTGCTTCCGCCCATTTAGATACATAATCAATGGCTACGAGAATGTAGAGATTATTATGAGATTTTGGAAATGGACCCATAAAGTCAATACCCCAAATGTCAAATACTTCACATACTTGAATGACATTTTGTGGCATTTCATCACGTTGACTTATTTTTCCGGCCCTTTGACAAGCATCACAGGATTTGCAAAGAAGGTGTGCGTCTTTGAAAATTGTAGGCCAATAGAATCCAGTATCGTAAACTTTTCTTGCTGTAAGTTGAGGCCCATAATGCCCTCCTGTTGGTCCTGTGTGACAATGGTTTAAGATTTTACTAGCTTCATCTCCGAATACACATCGGCGTATTATTCCATCGGGACAACTTTTAAACAAATGTGGATCTTCCCAGAAATAGTGTTTTATATCACTAAAGAATTTCTTTCGTTTTTGGTACGATAATCCTTTTTCAAGGAATCCACATACTAAGTAGTTTGCATAGTCTGCAAATCATGGAATTTCATTATAATCTATCTTCAATAGATATTCATCAGGAAAGTTGTCTTGTATGGCCGATTCATTTAGAACTTCTAATTCAGGATTTTCAAGACGAGAAAGATGATCAGATGCGAGATTTTCTGCTCCCTTTTTATCTCGAATTTCAATATCGAACTCTTGTAAGAGTAAGATCCAACGAATTAATCTTGGTTTAGCATCTTGTTTCGAAAATAGGTATCTAAGAGCAGAATGGTCGGTATAGACCACCGTTTTAGCTAGAACGAGATATGATCGAAATTTGTCAAAAGCAAAGACAATAGCAAGGAGTTCTTTTTCAGTAGTTGTGTAATTTGTTTGTGCTTCTTGTAACGTTTTACTAGCATAATAAATTGGTTGAAATCGTTTTTCAATCCTTTGTCCTAAAACGGCTCCCATTGCAAAATCACTTGCATCGCACATTAGTTCAAACAGTAGATTCCAATTTGGAGTTATCATGATCGGCGCATTAGTGAATTTTTCTTTAAGAATATTAAAAGATTTGATGCATTCATCTGAAAAGATGAATGGAGCATCCTTTTCTAGGAGTTTATTCATAGGAGTGGTGATAATGCTAAAAACGAACATATATTTCATAGCATTATTCCTCAAGAAAGACAAGCTTTTAGTTGCAATTGTTCTATTTACAAGTGATATTCGTTTAAAAAATAAAAGGTGAAGACAAAAGACAGATTCGACGAATTGAAGACGCAAACGACCAAAAAGCTCAAAAGTACAAAAGACAATCAAAAAGGTTCCAATTATTGATAAGAAACGTCTCGAAATTACAAGAGTACAAGATTCAAAACGCAAAGTACAAAATATAAAATTGTACGCAAGGACGTTCAAAAATCCGGAACCGGGACCAGAGTCAACTCTTAACGCTCGACGCAACGGACTAAAAATTACAAGTTAACTATGTATATAAATATAAATATAATATATAATTAATTATATTAATTATATATATATTATATATATATTATAAAACCGTCGGCAGAGAAAGACTCCAAGGGTGTGAGCTGTAAATTCATTCTCCGCGACTCGCGGAGTTTGAAGAGGTTTTTGCCGCGAGTCGCGGAGCCCCAAAAATCAACTCTGCCTATAAAGCAAACCGAATTCTGATCAAAAATCCATCAATCTCTCTTCTCTCATATATACGATATATATATATATATATATATATATATATATATATATATATATTTTATATTTTAATTTTAATTTTAATTATAATTCTAATAATAAGGGTATGTTAGCGAATATTGTAAGGGTGTAAGTCGAAATTCTGTCCGTGTAACGCTACGCTATTTTTAATCATTGTAAGTTATGTTCAACCTTTTTATATTAATGTCTCGTAGCTAAGTTATTATTATGCTTATTTAAAACGAAGTAATCATGATGTTGGGCTAATTACTAAAATTGGGTAATTGGGCTTTGTACCATAATTGGGGTTTGGACAAAAGAACGACACTTGTGGAAATTAGACTATGGGCTATTAATGGGCTTTATATTTGTTTAACTAAATGATAGTTTGTTAATGTTAATATAAAGATTTACAATTGGGCGTCCCTATAAATTACCATATACACTCGATCGGACACGATGGGCGGGGTATTTATATGTACGAATAATCGTTCATTTAACCGGACACGGGAATGGATTAATAGCCACTAGAATAATTAAAACAGGGGTGAAATTACATTCAAGGGTAATTGGTGTAATTGTTAACAAAGTAGTAAAACCTTGGTTTACACGCAGTCGATAACCTGGTGTATTCATTAAACAAAGTATTAAAACCTTGTTACAATTCGAATCCCCAATTAGTTGGAATATTTAACTTCGGGTATAAGAATAATTTGATGAGTACACTCGCACTTTATATTTATGACTGATGGACTGTTATGGACAAAAACCAGACGGACATATTAAATAATCCAGGACAAAGGACAATTAACCCATGGGCATAAAACTAAAATCAACACGTCAAACATCATGATTACGGAAGTTTAAATAAGCATAATTCTTTTATTTCATATTTAATTTCCTTTATTTTATATTTAATTGCACTTCTAATTATCGCACTTTTATTTATTGTTATTTAATCGCACTTTTAATTATCGTACTTTTTAATTATCGCAATTTTATTTTATCGCACTTTTATTATTCGCAATTTCATTATCGTTATTTACTTTACGCTTTAATTTAAGTCTTGTATTTATTTTATATTTTACATTAGGTTTTAACTGCGATTAAAGTCTTAAAATCGACAAACCGGTCATTAAACGGTAAAAACCCCCCTTTATAATAATAATATTACTTATATATATATTTGTATTTTTATAAAAGTAAACTAATATAGCGTTGAGCTTTGTTTAAAGATTTCCCTGTGGAACGAACCGGACTTACTAAAAACTACACTACTGTACGATTAGGTACACTGCCTATAAGTATTGTAGCAAGGTTTAAGTATATCCATTCTATAAATAAATAAATATCTTGTGTAAAATTGTATCGTATTTAATAGTGTTTTCTGCTAAAATTAATAACTATTTTATATACACCTCGCATAACATCAAGTATTTTTGGCGCCGCTGCCGGGGAAATCTCTTAAAAGCCGGAAGCGGAACGCTAATATAAAAAAAAAAAGGATTTTTTGTTTACTTTTATTAAAATTCGCTTTTGTAAAAATACGTTTTAAATATTCGAAAATATAAAAAGAAAAACAAAAATATAAGTATTTTTAAGATTTTGTTAAATATTTAAGTTTTATAAGTTTCTTTATTTCTATTTTAGTTTATAAAAATATAAGTTTTATTAATTATCTTTTATTTATAGAAAAAAATTAAAAACAGAAAATAAAAAAAAAATAAATAAAGAAAAAACGCGTCGAATTTAAATCTGTCAACTGAATTTCTGAACCCCGCGAGTCGCGGGGTTTGAAGCATTATATACCGCAAGTCGCGGAGCTTCTCTGACACGCGAATAGAAACCCTAATCCTGCATTAATTACGATTATTAATTATTTATTATTATTATTTAACCCTAATTATTATTATTATTATTAGTTTTATTTTTACTTTTACTTTTTATTTAATTTATGTATTTAGTATTAATTAGTTTTATTAAATTGTAAAATTAGTAGTTTTATTAAATAAATAATATAAAAAATAATATTTTTATAAAAATTGTACTTTTTACAACTTTTTATATATTTTTATATTTTGTCCCTTTTTAATCGTTGTAGCGTAATATTTGTATTTTTAGCTCATAATTAATTTTAAACTTAGTTTTTGCTATAGTTATTTTTACTCCTAGATTTTTAGGCTTTGCCGTAGAATTCCTTAAGTACTTTTTCTTTAGACTAAGATTTAGGTACTTTAGAATTTTGCGACGCCTTTTTAAGTTTTAGTTTCTTTTTAAGTTATTTCCATTTGGGATTTAGTTTTTCCTGTAAGCTTTAATATTTTTAGACCTTTTACTATGTATCAATTATCATTCCAATTAGTAATTTCAATTTGCGATTATAATTTTAAGTTAGTTGTAGTAATAAGGTTAGGTTAGTAAAGTATTTTTAAGTTTTTATAAGTTTCTTTTATTTTTCCGTCACCTTTTATTTTTCAACCATTTTTTCTTTTTCGACCTTTTGCGACGAACTCTTTTTCTCTCTTATTTCTCGCCATTCTAGTTTTTAGGACATAGATTTTTATTCTGCTTCTTATCTAAATTTCTTAAAATTACGAAAATTTATTTTGAGTGGTTAAATTGATAGACATCAAAATTTTCTGGTTCGTAGTAATAGTTGGATTTGTACGTGGACCGGGTTATTGGAGCCAAACAGTACTCAATTATATTGAGACCAAACGAATCCTGCCCCTCTGCTGCATCTTTTGGCTATTCGAAACGTGGGCAAAATCAGAAAAGTCTATTGATTGGATAACTTATTATAATTTTTCTTTCCTTTTAAAAACTAATAGGATATTCAGTGAATGCACCGAGCAAGACGTTCACCACCTTTTGTACGTTCACCACCTGTAACTAGATCAAGACATTTAGCAAATATAACCGCCGTTGATTTTTCTTTAGAATCGTCATCCAGTCGACCAAGTACTTCAGTTCAAATTTCCGATAATCCATTTTTTGAACCCAACCTCACAATTGAGAATCCGGAAAATATTCAGGAACGGTTCATAGATCCTGAACCATTAAACTTTCCTCCGGAATCACCAATCATTCAAACAGAGATTGTTGAGGAACGAACCATTAAATCAGAATCATCTAGTGATACCGATTCAACAAATTCAATTATGGAGAATCTGGAACCTTTAAGTATGGAAGACCGAATGAGAGCTAAACGCACTGGCCAAGGTCACGCAATTACTCATCCAGACATTAATGCGCCAGATTATGAAATCAAAGGACAAATTCTACACATGGTGACTAATCAATGCCAATTTAGTGGTGCGCCGAAGGAAGATCCAAATGAACATCTACGTACCTTTAATAGGATCTGCACACTATTTAAAATACGAGAAGTGGAGGATGAACAGATATATCTCATGTTATTTCCCTGGACTTTAAAGGGAGAAGCCAAAGATTGGTTGGAATCGTTACCTGAAGGGGCGATCGATACATGGGATGTTTTAGTTGACAAATTTCTTAAACAATTCTTTCCTGCATCTAAAGCCGTAAGACTTCAAGCAGAAATTGTTACGTTTACACAGAAACCAAATGAAACTCTATATGAGGCTTGGACAAGATATGGAAAGTTGTTAAGAGGATGTCCGCAACATGGTTTAGACACCTGTCAAATAGTACAAATATTCTACCAAGGATGCGACATCATTACAAGAAAAGACATAGATATAGCAGCTGGTGGTTCGATTATGAAGAAAACCGAAACTGATACTTACAAAATTATTGATAATACTGCTTCCCACTCACATGAGTGGCACCAAGAAAAAGATATCATTAGATCATCTAAAGCAGCTAGAGCCGATTCTAGCCATGACTTAGATTCCATTTCTGCAAAGATAGATGTTGTGGAGAGACGAATGGAAAAGATGACTAAAGATATTCACTCAATACGAATTAGTTGTGAGCAGTGTGGAGGACCACATTTGACAAAAGATTATCTCAGTATTGAATTAACAATGGAACAAAGAGAGAATATTTCATACATAAACCAAAGGCCTGGAAATAATTATCAGAATAATTATCAACCGCCAAGACCAATTTACAATCAAAACCAGAATTATAACCGAAATATTCCATACAACAACCAACAAGGTCCTAGCAATCAACAAGTATCCAATAATAATTACAATCAGCAAAGACCAAATTTTCAAAACAAACCACCACAACAAACCGATGATAAAAAGCCGAATTTAGAAGATATGATGACGAAGCTAGTTGAAACTCAAACGCAGTTTTTCACCTCTCAGAAACAAACCAATGAACAAAATGCTCAAGCATTTAGAAATCAACAAGCTTCTATTCAAAATCTGGAACAAGAAGTAAGTAACCTAGCAAGGTTAATAGGTGAAAGAAAACCGGGAAGTCTACCTAGTGATACAAATGCTAACCCCCGGAATGAAACAGCTAAAGCTATTACCACAAGAAGTGGTACAACACTTAAACCACCTGAAATACCTGTAACTTCTGATGAAACTATTCCTACTCCACAAGAACCACAACCTGATCAAGATAAGGAAAAAGAACCGGTAGTTGAAAAGGTTAATGAAAATAACACAGTTAAGGATAAACCTTATGTTAAACCATACCAACCACCACTTCCTTACCCGAGTAAAATGAAGAAAGAGAAACTTGAAGCCGAGCAATCCAAATTTTTGGATATGTTTAAACAGATAAATGTAAATCTTCCTTTCATTGATGTGATTTCAGGAATGCCAAGATATGCTAAATTCTTGAAAGATCTAATATCAAATAGAAAGAAAATGGAAGAACTCTCGGCTGTTACTATGAATGCTAATTGTTCAGCAGTGCTGTTGAATAAGATACCAGAAAAATTATCTGATCCAGGAAGTTTCACAATTCCATGTTTTCTGGGTAGTCTTAGTTCAATAGAAGCATTGGCAGACTTAGGTGCTAGTATAAATCTAATGCCGTATTCATTATACGCTAAACTAGACCTTGGAGAATTGAAACCAACCAGAATAAGCATACAACTAGCCGATAGATCAATAAAATATCCTAGAGGGATAATGGAGAACATGCTAGTTAAAGTTGGTACTTTAGTATTTCCAGTAGATTTTGTTGTTTTGGACATGGAAGAAGATTCTCAAGTTCCTCTCATATTAGGAAGACCATTCTTAAACACGGCTAAAGCAATGATAGACGTGTTCGGTAAGAAACTGACCCTAAGTATAGAGGATGAGAGTGTTACCTTTTCAGTTGATAGAGCAATGCAACAACCACAATCTGCAGATGATACATGTTATTATATTCAAACTATAGATGCACATGCAGAATTATTAGAAGAATTTCCAGAATTACAAGGAACAGGAGAATGTTCTTTAGGAGAAGGTAATGAACCAATTGATGAAGCTGAAATGTTAGCTACACTTATAGCTAATGGATATGAACCAACAACAGAAGAAATTCAAATGCTAAAAGAAGAAGACAGATATCGATATAAATCATCGATAGAAGAACCTCCGAAATTAGAGTTAAAGCCACTTCCAAACCATTTGGAATACGCTTATTTACATGGTGAATCTGAATTACCTGTAATAATATCGTCTTCTTTTACTGAAAATGAGAAATCACAACTCATTTCTGTGTTGAAAGCTCATAAACCAGCCATTGCATGGAAGATTCATGATATTAAAGGAATAAGTCCTTCGTATTGCACACATAAAATCCTTATGGAAGAAGGTCATAAAACGTATGTGCAACGCCAACGAAGACTAAATCCTAATATGCAAGATGTAGTTAAGAAAGAGATTATTAAACTGCTAGATGCAGGTTTGATATATCCAATTTCTGATAGCCCATGGGTAAGCCCAGTTCAATGCGTACCTAAGAAGGGTGGCATGACTGTCATTACAAATGAGAAAAATGAGCTTATTCCTACTAGAACCGTAACAGGATGGCGTGTGTGTATTGATTATAGAAAATTAAATGACGCCACCAGAAAAGATCACTTTCCCTTACCTTTCATTGATCAAATGTTGGAAAGATTAGCCGAAAATAGTTACTATTGTTTTCTAGATGGATTTTTCGGATATTTTCAAATTCCAATAGCACCCGAAGATCAAGAGAAAACCACATTCACGTGCCCTTATGGTACTTTTGCTTACAAACGCATGCCATTTGGACTTTGCAACGCCCCTGCAACCTTTCAAAGGTGTATGATGGCGATTTTTCATGACATGATAGAAGAATGCATGGAAGTATTCATGGATGACTTTTCAGTCTTCGGTGATACATTTAAATCATGTCTAGTTAATCTGGAACGAATGCTAATTAGATGCGAAAAATCAAATCTAGTACTTAATTGGGAGAAATGCCATTTCATGGTCAAAGAAGGCATCGTTCTTGGACATAAAATTTCAAAAGAAGGAATTGAAGTGGATAGAGCTAAAGTAGATGTAATTGCTAAACTTCCACATCCCACCAATGTTAGAGGAGTTAGGAGTTTTCTAGGGCATGCCGGTTTTTACCGACGTTTCATAAAAGATTTTTCTAAAATTGCCACTCCTATGAATAAACTCCTAGAAAAGGATGCTCCATTCATCTTTTCAGATGAATGTATCAAATCTTTTAATATTCTTAAAGAAAAACTCACTAATGCGCTGATCATGATAACACCAAATTGGAATCTACCATTTGAACTAATGTGCGATGCAAGTGATTTTGCAATGGGAGCCGTTTTAGGACAAAGGATTGAAAAACGATTTCAACCTATATATTATGCTAGTAAGACGTTACAAGGAGCACAAACAAACTATACAACTACTGAAAAAGAACTCCTTGCTATTGTCTTTGCTTTTGACAAATTTCGATCATATCTCGTTCTAGCAAAAACGGTGGTCTATACCGACCATTCTGCTCTTAGATACCTATTTTCAAAACAAGATGCTAAACCAAGATTAATCCGTTGGATCTTACTCTTACAAGAGTTTGATATTGAAATCCGAGATAAAAGAGGAGCAGAAAATCTCGCCGCTGATCATCTTTCTCGTCTTGAAAATCCCGAATTAGAAGTTCTAAATGAATCAGCCATACAAGACAACTTTCCTGATGAATATCTATTGAAGATAGATTATAAAGAAATCCCATGGTTTGCAGACTATGCAAACTACTTAGTTTGTGGATTCCTTGAAAAAGGATTATCGTACCAAAAACGAAAGAAATTCTTCAGTGATATAAAACACTATTTTTGGGAAGATCCACATCTGTTTAAAAGTTGTCCCGATGGAATAATACGCCGATGTGTATTTGGAGATGAAGCTAGTAAAATTTTAAACCATTGTCACACAGGACCAACAGGAGGGCATTATGGGCCTCAACTAACAGCAAGAAAAGTTTATGAAGCTGGATTCTATTGGCCTACAATTTACAAAGACGCACACCTTCTTTGCAAATCCTGTGATGCTTGTCAAAGGACCGGAAAAATAAGTCAATGTGATGAAATGCCACAAAATGTCATCCAAGTATGTGAAGTATTTGACATTTGGGGTATTGACTTTATGGGTCCATTTCCAAAATCTCATAATAATCTATATATACTCGTAGCCATTGATTATGTATCTAAATGGGCGGAAGCACAAGCTCTCCCAACTAACGATGCACGAGTTGTAGTCAACTTTTTAAAACGTCTTTTTGCAAGGTTTGGAACACCGAAAGCTTTAATAAGTGATCGGGGTACTCATTTCTGTAATAATCAACTTGAGAAAGTTCTTAAAAGATATGGAGTAACTCATAAAATCTCCACCGCATATCATCCACAAACAAGTGGACAAGTTGAAAATACCAACCGAGCTTTAAAACGTATTCTAGAGAAAACCGTAGGATCAAATCCGAAGGAATGGTCCATTAAATTGGAGGATGCACTCTGGGCTTTTAGAACAGCCTACAAAACTCCAATTGGAACCACACCTTTTAGACTTGTTTATGGAAAAGCATGTCATCTTCCAGTAGAAATTGAACACAAAGCATTTTGGGCTTTGAAGACATGTAATCTTGATTTACATGAAGCCGGACGTCTACGATTAAGTCAACTAAACGAATTAGAAGAATTAAGACATGAAGCATACGAAAATTCGTTAATCTATAAAGAAAGAATGAAGAAATGGCATGATAAAAGAATCAGAAGTTCAAAAGAATTTAAAGAAGGAGACAGAGTTCTTCTTTTCAATTCACGATTCAAGTTATTTCCTGGAAAATTGAAATCAAGATGGTCTGGACCATTCATAGTCAAAAGAGTTTTCCCATACGGAACGATAGAATTAATAAATTCAAATGGGATTGAATTTAAAGTTAATGGTCACAGAGTTAAACATTACATACATGGTCCGATGGAAGTCGACAACGAAGTTAATCACAATTTCGACACCACAGCTAACTAAGTGTGGGGAGAATCAAGTCTTTAAAGGATAATATGTATTTCTGTTAGAGTTAGATTGTCTGTTTTCGTGTAGTTCTCGAAAATGGAACCCGAATGGTCTTTCCCTAGCAGACCCTAAAGAACTAGTCTTCTCCCCCCATTCTGAATTTTTATTTTTTTTAGGTTTTTACGAAATGAAGACTGCCTGTGAACTAAACCATGGTCTAATGCTACACGCTTTGATCACTAAACGTAATAATGACATACTACCGAGTGAAATAGTATCAGTAATCAGAGAAAGAATGGACGGAGTTAGAAAAGAATCCAGATGCGAAGATAATAAGTTACAATTTGGTAAAGGAAAATCATCACATGGAGGTAAATGTTCAAATAATCAAACCTATTCAAATACCGAATTTGTTACTTTATGCAGAGACGGACCGTTCATATATTTAGAAGAAAAGACACTGAATGCTCGAGGTTACGCCTATGTAGCCATGGAAAACTAATTAAACCGACTATCTTATGAATGGGATAGATCATATAACTAAGAAATCTATTTCACAGGTATGTCTGTACAGTTTTTATTTTTATTTTTATTTTTAACCTTTTGATAATAAACGCTAATTTGTTCGCTAAAAAGTATTAAATTGGTATTAAATAAAATTAGGTTTGGCGACCGAAATTATTGATATCATTCAAAAATTTATTACATCACTGCGAAATTTAACGTTTATTCTTAAGGTATAAATATCTTTAAACAATCAACCCAAAATATTTCAAAAATTCGTCATGAGTTAAATTAGGTCTTGGAACCGAAATTACTTTACCGAAAAGAGGGGCGCATATTTTTGATAATATTTGATTGATTAAAGTGGGATAAAAAGACAAAAAGATTTTTAATTTTATTTTTACCATGTTTTTTTAAAATTAATATTTAAATCTTAAATTAATATTGTAAACTTTATAAAAACAATATATTTAAAATTGTAAATATTTGAAAAATTAATATAAGTTTGATATGAATTTATAAATTTTTAAATTAAGTTTGGTGTGAATTTTTAATTTTTAAAATATTAATTTTTAATTTTACGCATTTCAAATTTTAAGTTTGGTGTGAATTTTTAATATTAATTTTGAATTTCATATTTAAGTTGTGTGAATTTAAAAACAAAAACTTACTTTATCTCATTAAGTTAAGAATATGATTTTTAAAATTCGTCGTAAATTGAAGACTAGGTCTTTGAACCGAAATTGCTTTACCCAAGGGAGGGACGAGAACTTTTATTATCATTATTTTTAATCTTATTGAATTAAAGTATGCCAAAAACATTGAAAAAACCCAAAAATCTTAGCTTTTAAAACAATTGCTACAAAAAGACAAATTTTAAAATTTTGTCGAAGGACGGACTAGGACATCGATCCGAAACGACCTCGTCCTAAATAACAAGGGAAACAAAATTTTAAAATTAAGTACTTAATTGTTTCAAAAGTTAATGAATATAAAAAAAAAAAAAAAAAAAAACTCCGCGAGTCGCGGAGTTTGGAGGGTAAATCCCCGCGACTCGCGGGAGGACCGGATTACAGAAAAAAAAATAAGAGCTGCAACAGCTCAGTTTCACACTCCACACCCAAAAATACTGCGAACATAACCCCGAAAAACCACCCAAAAACACCCCAAAAATCCCAATTTTTAACCGTTAATCACCAAATTTTTTGCTAAAATCATGTTGAGAAGGATGCTATCTAAGAATTACACCTAAACACCATTTAATTCGAAATTTGGTGTTCTTGAGCAATTTTGTCCCCAATTTGATTTTGATGCTTTTTAGTGTAATTAAGCTTAAATTGTTTATGTATTATGCTTGTATAACCTAGATTGATGCTGTTTAACATGATTAGAAGCCTTAAACTTCAAATTTTGAATAATCTAGGGTTTGTGTTCTTGAGCAATTTGGGGCTTTTTGATATAAACAGGTTATGGCCGATTTTTGTCATGAATTGTTGCTAAATTGAGTAGTGTAACATGTCTAGGTAGTTAAATGATCCAAACTTTGAGCCTAAACATGATTTTGAGAATTAAAGTGGACTTTTTCAAGTTTAAAATTCATGAACTTGATTTTTGAAAGATAATGCCATTTGAGACTTGTTTGATTGCTAGTAATGATTATTTTGACATGTTATTTGAGTTGAATGCTTATGAACTTGGCGAAAATTTTTATATATGCTTATTTGAAAAAGTGTAGATTTGATAAAAATGTGAAAATAAGCTTAAGTTTAATATAAATTGATAATGTCATTGTAATTATTTTGATTGATGATTTTGCTGACACTAATGCATATTTGGATGCACAAAAATTGTGTTTGATGTGTTTTGCAGAATGAAAGGGGTGAATCTTCATCCCAAGCCCGCAATGCTCCTGCTGAGAATTTGGAACAACAGGAGGTGGATAACTACTACAAGCAGGATATACCTCATCCAATCATGACCTTTTCTGATATGCACTTGGAAGAGTTGCACCCGAACCTGAGATTTGACAGACTTTGGATAGATTATCCAAAATATCAACGGGGTTTGCATACTCTTCATTCTAAGGTTGTTGAGGTACCGAGGGTCATAGAATGGGGACCCTTAGAAGCTGTAGAATTGGCCGGGCCAATTAGGGAATTACTTGTACAGAGGTATGGTAATTCTTCTTTTAATGACTGGGTATGTTTATTTACCATACGTAGACCTGTATATAAAGTATGGTGTGAAGAATTGTTATGTAGTATAGAGTTGAATGATCGGGTAGCTAGTTTAACCGATCGTTCTTTTATTAGATTTTTGTTAGGCGGTTCGATACGCCACATGTCTTTACTGGACATGGCTCAGGCTTTACGTATATATACGCCTGAGGAGTTAGCGTCTGCCGATTGTAGAGGATTGATACTAAACGGTAGAAAGATAGATGAGAATTTTGATACACACGGTGTGTGGAGTCAAATGACAAGCCATCACCGTTTCAAAGGGGGAAATTACTCTTATTTGGATATAGATAGAGCCGAATTAAGAGTGATACATAGGTTTTTAGCTAATTCGATTACACAAAGGGGTAAAAACAAGGAAAAAGTAAATGAACAGGATTTGTTTTACCATATGTGTATTCGAGACCCACAAAGCGGTGTAAGTATACCATATTGTGTGGGTTATTATTTATCAGCTATGGTTCGGGGGATGCGACCACATAGCATAATAGGAGGTGGTATTTTTATTACTTTGATTGGTGAATATCTCGGTGTGGATATAAGTCGGGGGGGATTATTACTAGAAGAGCCGGAACCCCGCGATACTATAGGTTTAAATGTATACCATGGTGCGAAAGTTTTGAAGAGGCAAAATAACGCCGTAGTACGATACCATGGTAGACATCCACAGGTGGAGAGAAACCAGCAACAAGGTAATGTAGGAGGGGGGAATGAGATGCAAGAAATGCATAGGTTTATAGCTTCTCAGGAATACGAAAATGCTAGACAGAGAGCATTTGAAGATTGGCAAGTTCATCAGAACCAGATCATAGCTCATTGCCAACATATAGGTAGAAACTATATTCCTACACCGAAACCCATCTTCCCTCCTTGGTCTATAGAGATGCAGCCACCATATCCTACGTATGACCCTGCCGAAGCATTCTATAGCACTTATGGTTATGCCTGGAACCCCTATTGGTACCAATATCATCCTTAGTTTACTTATTTTTTTTTATTATTTTGTAATTTGTAATTATTGATACGTTTAATACTTTTGTTAATATTGTAATCATTTTTATAATTATCTAACTTTTATTCTTAGATTTTAATAATTTTTGAACGTGGGGTAATATACCAAACTTCAAAAATATGTATATATGTTTGCAAGTTTATCTTATGTACACAACAGGGTAAAACAACGCATTTTCAAAGACTGGCATTAAGTTCAGCAAAAGCAACTAATTTTGACGACAAGATGCAAAATATATGTGAAATAACAACAAGACGGAATGAACAAATGATGTGCACCATTTATCATTCAGCAAACAAACGCCAATATATTTGGAAACTTTGGTAAAATTTAATCATTTTCACACTAATCACCCTCAATAATTTAAATTGTTACTGATTTCTTGCAAATGAGGGCATTGCAAGATCTTAAGTGTGGGAAGGGGTTAAATTCTTTCGGATTTTAAAATTTTTTACTTTATACACTTGGTTACCATTAAAAATACTAGTAAAGCAGTAGTTGTATTAGAATCTAGTGCTCTCTGATAAAAAAAGAACAGCCCTAGTCTTATATACTGACTACCCACTTCTAGTAAAATTTTTCAAAATTTTCAATTAAATGAATTCAAAATCATGTTTATACATATTTATGAACGATAAAACTAGGTTTTAACACCGAAATTATTGTTACCTCAAAAAGGACATAAATTAAGAAACAAACTAAAATGTTAAAATTCATTTAAAATGGAATAGAGGACGATAAAAAGGAAAATAAAAGCCAAGTGTGGGAAAATTTACCAAGTTATCTTAAACATATGTCACATATATCTGTAACAAATAACTGAAAATACTTTTGCTTTGGACTAAACTAAACTGTTTTACCCGATGAAAGAAAAGAAGAGATGGATCTACACGATGAATCAATTCCATCACTAAAAGGAAGTAAAGTCTTCCGAAAAAGAAACGCGCTTCTTGATTTAGGTCATGAAGTTGTCGTCCAGACCAGCTGTAGGTTGACGAAAAATCTAGAAAAGTCATCACTAAAATCAGCAGGAAATCCACGGACCTCAGCATTAAACAGGGTCGCCAAGTGGTCAGATTTATCCTAACCATGAGAAGGATTTATCTCGTACAATGGGGGGGCACCATGCAAATTAGCTGGATAAGACTAATGAATCAGATCCCCAGAAAGGATAATCTCCTTAAAGATTAAAAATCAGCTTTTAAGACTGATATTACTCAATCCTAGAGATTGACCTTAAAGATTGAGAATTACAAACTCATGGAATTCGATGATATCTAAACTCGAGCTTAAACGAGAAAATATTTTGATCAAAATTAAAAACCGATTTGTTTTCTGAAAACCCTATTTTCAATGCGTTCATTACCATTGAACGTAAAATCCTAGGAATTCACCTGGAATTCATTAGGTCACCTGAACTAAATCGGGTGTCAACCGTAAGAACGGTGGTTGCATAGTGGTCAAAGACAGGACCTTGTGCCAGACCGAAAAATTATAAGGGTGAGCTTTACTATTGCTCCTACCAAGGATAGTAATTGCGTCCGACACGTTATAGACCATAATCAAAAGCATGTCACGGGACATTGCCTTAACAGTTGCTTGTTCAACGCTTTCCTTTACAACCGGACGGTTTTTTGCCGAAAGGTAATATACGGAACAAGTAAACTGGACGTGTTGCTTTCCAAATACAAGGTTAGCAAGTGGGTGACACAAAACAGCAAGTTTTGAGCTAAAATTTTCAATTCTGAAACCCACCAAACCCACAAAAATATTTTGCAAACACCGGTAAAGGGTTATCCCGGAAAACTTATCTAGGGTAAAAACTAGATTTAATTTTCAAAAGATCAAATGTTTTCATAAAGATCCAATTTCCTTAATGGATCTAAATTTTTATAGTCATGTGGGACTGTAAACCATATCGTTACTACCATTGTTTATACCGCCGTATAGAAATCACTGATGTACAAAGTGTGAAGAATAAAGAAGTGATTCTAATATTTCAAGACGATATTGCTTGAGGACAAGCAACGCTCAAGTGTGGGAATATTTGATAATGCTAAAAACGAACATATATTTCATAGCATTATTCCTCAAGAAAGACAAGCTTTTAGTTGCAATTGTTCTATTTACAAGTGATATTCGTTTAAAAAATAAAAGGTGAAGACAAAAGACAGATTCGACGAATTGAAGACGCAAACGACCAAAAAGCTCAAAAGTACAAAAGACAATCAAAAAGGTTCCAATTATTGATAAGAAACGTCTCGAAATTACAAGAGTACAAGATTCAAAACGCAAAGTACAAAATATAAAATTGTACGCAAGGACGTTCAAAAATCCGGAACCGGGACCAGAGTCAACTCTTAACGCTCGACGCAACGGACTAAAAATTACAAGTTAACTATGTATATAAATATAATATAATATATAATTAATTATATTAATTATATATATATTATATATATATTATAAAACCGTCGGCAGAGAAAGACTCCAAGGGTGTGAGCTGTAAATTCATTCTCCGCGACTCGCGGAGTTTGAAGAGGTTTTTGCCGCGAGTCGCGGAGCCCCAAAAATCAACTCTGCCTATAAAGCAAACCGAATTCTGATCAAAAATCCATCAATCTCTCTTCTCTCATATATACGATATATATATATATATATAATTTATATTTTAATTTTAATTTTAATTATAATTCTAATAATAAGGGTATGTTAGCGAATATTGTAAGGGTGTAAGTCGAAATTCTGTCCGTGTAACGCTACGCTATTTTTAATCATTGTAAGTTATGTTCAACCTTTTTATATTAATGTCTCGTAGCTAAGTTATTATTATGCTTATTTAAAACGAAGTAATCATGATGTTGGGCTAATTACTAAAATTGGGTAATTGGGCTTTGTACCATAATTGGGGTTTGGACAAAAGAACAACACTTGTGGAAATTAGACTATGGGCTATTAATGGGCTTTATATTTGTTTAACTAAATGATAGTTTGTTAATGTTAATATAAAGATTTACAATTGGGCGTCCCTATAAATTACCATATACACTCGATCGGACACGATGGGCGGGGTATTTATATGTACGAATAATCGTTCATTTAACCGGACACGGGAATGGATTAATAGCCACTAGAATAATTAAAACAGGGGTGAAATTACATTCAAGGGTAATTGGTGTAATTGTTAACAAAGTAGTAAAACCTTGATTTACACGCAGTCGATAACCTGGTGTATTCATTAAACAAAGTATTAAAACCTTGTTACAATTCGAATCCCCAATTAGTTGGAATATTTAACTTCGGGTATAAGAATAATTTGATGAGGACACTCGCACTTTATATTTATGACTGATGGACTGTTATGGACAAAAAACAGACGGACATATTAAATAATCCAGGACAAAGGACAATTAACCCATGGGCATAAAACTAAAATCAACACGTCAAACATCATGATTACGGAAGTTTAAATAAGCATAATTCTTTTATTTCATATTTAATTTCCTTTATTTTATATTTAATTGCACTTCTAATTATCGCACTTTTATTTATTGTTATTTAATCGCACTTTTAATTATCGTACTTTTTAATTATCGCAATTTTATTTTATCGCACTTTTATTATTCGCAATTTCATTATCGTTATTTACTTTACGCTTTAATTTAAGTCTTGTATTTATTTTATATTTTACATTAGGTTTTAACTGCGACTAAAGTCTTAAAATCGACAAACCGGTCATTAAACGGTAAAAACCCCCCTTTATAATAATAATATTACTTATATATATATTTGTATTTTTATAAAAGTAAACTAATATAGCGTTGAGCTTTGTTTAAAGATTTCCCTGTGGAACGAACCGGACTTACTAAAAACTACACTACTGTACGATTAGGTACACTGCCTATAAGTGTTGTAGCAAGGTTTAAGTATATCCATTCTATAAATAAATAAATATCTTGTGTAAAATTGTATCGTATTTAATAGTATTTTCTGCTAAAATTAATAACTATTTTATATACACCTCGCATAACATCAAGTGGCAATTTTAGAAAAATATTTTATGAAACGTCGGTAAAAACAGGCATGCCTTAGAAAACTCCTAACTCCTCTAACATTGGTGGGATGTAGAAGTTTAACAATTACATCTACTTTAGCTCTATCCACTTCAATTCCTTCCTTTGAAATTTTATGTCCAAAAACGATGCCTTCTTTAACCATGAAATGGCATTTCTCCCAATTAAGAACTAGATTTGATTGTTCACATCTAATAAGCATTCGTTCAAGATTAACTAAACATAATTCAAAAGTATCACCGAAGACTGAAAAGTCATCCATGAAAACTTCCATGCATTCTTCTATCATGTCGTGAAAAATTGCCATCATGCACCTTTGAAAGGTTGCAGGGGCGTTGCAAAGTCCAAATGGCATGCGTTTGTAAGCAAAAGTACCATAAGGGCACGTGAATGTGGTTTTCTCTTGATCCTCGGGTGCTATTGGAATTTGAAAATATCCGGAAAAACCATCAAGAAAACAATAGTAACTATTTCCGGCTAATCTTTCCAACATTTGATCAATGAAAGGTAAGGGAAAGTGATCTTTTCTGGTGGCGTCATTTAATTTTCTATAATCAATACAAACACGCCATCCTGTTACAGTCCTAGTAGGAATAAGCTCATTTTTCTCATTTGTAATGACAGTCATGCCACCCTTTTTAGGCACGCATTGAACTGAGCTTACTCATGGACTATCAGAAATTGGATAAATTAAACCTGCATCTAGCAGTTTAATAATTTCTTTCTTAACAACATCTTGCATATTAGGATTTAGTCTTCGTTGGCGTTGCACATATGTTTTATGACCTTCTTCCATAAGGATTTTATGTGTGCAATACGAAGGACTTATTCCTTTAATATCATGAATCTTCCATGCAATGGCTGGTTTATGAGCTTTTAACACAGAAATGAGTTGAGATTTTTCATTTTCAGTAAGAGAAGACGATATTATTACAGGTAATTCAGATTCACCATGTAAATAAGCATATTCCAAATGGTTTGAAAGTGGCTTTAACTCTAATGTCGGTGGTTCTTCTATCGATGATTTATATCGATATCGATGTCGGTGGTTCATATCCATTAGCCATAAGTGTAGCTAACATTTCAGTTTCATCAATTGGTTCAGTACCTTCTCCTAAAGAACATTCTCCTGTTCCTTGTAATTCTGGAAATTCTTCTAACAATTCTGCATGTGAATCTATAGTTTGAATATAATAGCATGTATCATCTGCAGATTGCGGTTGTTGCATTGCTCTATCAACTGAAAAGCTAACACTCTCGTCCTCTATACTTAGGGTTAGTTTCTTACCAAACACATCTATCATTGCTTTAGTCGTGTTTAAGAATGGTCTTCCTAATATGAGAGGAACTCGAGAATCTTCTTCCATGTCCAGAATAACAAAATCTACTGGAAATACTAAAGTACCAACTTTAACTAGCATGTTCTCCATTATCCCTCTAGGATATTTTACTGATCTATCAGCTAGTTGTATACTTATTCTTGTTGGTTTCAATTCTCCAAGGTCTAGTTTAGCGTATAGTGAATACGGAATTAAATTTATACTAGCACCTAAGTCTGCCAATGCTTCTATTGAACTAAGACTACCCAGAAAACATGGAATTGTGAAACTTCCTGGATCTGATAATTTTTCTGGTATCTTATTCAACAGAACTGCAGAACAATTAGCATTCATAGTAACAGCCGAGAGTTCTTCCATTTTCTTTCTATTCGTGATTAGATCTTTCAGAAATTTAGCATATCTAGACATTCCTGGAATCACATCAATGAAAGAAAGATTTACATTTATCTGTTTAAACATATCCAAGAATTTGGATTGCTCGGCTTCAAGTCTCCCTTTTCTCATTTTACTCGGGTAAGGAAGTGGTGGTTGGTATGGTTTAACATAAGGTTTAGTCTTAACTGTGTTATCTTCATTAACCTTTTCAACTACCGGTTCTTTTTCCTTATCTTGTTCAGGTTGTGGTTCTTGTTGAGTAGGAATAGCTTCATCAGAAATTACAGGTATTTCAGGTGGTTTAAGTGTAATACCACTTCTTGTGGTAATGGCTTTAGCTGTTTCATTCCGGGGGTTAGCATTTGTATCACTAGGTAGACTCCCCGATTTTCTTTCACCTATTAACCTTGCTAGGTTACTTACTTCTTGTTCCAAATTTTGAATAGAAGCTTGTTGATTTCTAAATGCTTGAGCATTTTGTTCATTGGTTTGTTTCTGAGATGTGAAAAATTGAGTTTGAGATTCAACTAGCTTCGTCATCATATCTTCTAAATTCGGCTTTTTATCATCGGTTTGTGGTGGTTTGTTTTGAAAATTAGGTCTTTGCTGATTGTAAGTATTATTGGATACTTGTTGATTACTAGGACCTTGTTGGTTGTTGTATGGAACATTTCGGTTATAATTCTGGTTTTGATTATAAATTGGTCTTGGCGGTTGATAATTATTCTGATAATTATTTCCAGGCCTTTGGTTTATATATGAAACATTCTCTCTTTGTTCCATTGTTAGTTCAATACTGAGAAAATCTTTTGTCAAATGTGGTCCTCCACACTGCTCACAACTAATTCGTATTGAGTGGATATCCTTAGTCATCTTTTCCATTTGTCTCTTGACAGCATCTATCTTTGCAGAAATGGAATCTAAGTCATGGCTAGAATGGGCTCTAGCTGCTTTAGATGATCTAACGATATCTTTTTCTTGGTGCCACTCATGTGAGTGGGAAGTAGTGTTATCAATAAATTTATAAGCATCAGTTTCTGTTTTCTTCATAATGGAACCACCAGCTGCTATGTCTATGTCTTTCCTTGTAGTGATGTCGCATCCTTGGTAGAATATTTGTACTATTTGACAAGTGTCTAAACCATGTTGCGGACATCCTCTCAATAACTTTCCAAATCTTGTCCACGCCTCATATAGAGTTTCATTTGGCTTCTGTGTGAACGTAACAATTTCTCCTTGAAGTCTTACGGCTTTAGATGCCGGAAAGAATTGTTTAAGAAATTTTTCAACTAAAACGTCCCATGTATCAATCGCCCCTTCAGGTAATGATTCCAACCAATCTTTGGCTTCTCCCTTTAAAGTCCAGGGAAATAACATGAGATATATCTGTTCATCCTCCATTTCTCTTATTTTAAATAGTGTGCAGATCCTATTAAAGTTACGAAGATGTTCATTTGGATCTTCCTTCGGCGCACCACTAAATTGGCATTGATTAGTTACCACGTGTAGAATTTGTCCTTTGATTTCATAATCTGGCGCATTTATGTCAGGTTGAGTAATTGCGTGACCTTGGCCAGTGCGTTTAACTCTCATACGGTCTTCCATACTTAGAGGTTCCAGATTCTCCATGATTGAATTTGTTGAATCTGAATCACTATAGGATTCTGATTTAATGGTTCGTTCCTCGACAATCTATGTTTGAATGATTGGTGGTTCCGGAGGAAAGATTAGTGGTTCAGGATCTCAAAATCGTCCCTGAATATTCTTCGGATTCTCAATTGTGAGGTCGGGTTCAAAAAATGGATTATCGGAAATTTGAATTGGAGTACTTGGTCGACTGGATGACGATTCTAAAGAAAAATCAACGGCGTCAATATTTGCTAGATGTCTTGATCGAGTTACAGGTGGTGAACGTACAAAAGGTGGTGAACGTTTTGCTCGGTGCATTCACTGAATATCCTATTAGTTTTTAAAAAGAAAGAAAGATTATATAAGTTATCAAATTAATAGACTTTTCTGATTTTGCCCACGTTTCGAATAGCCAAAAGATGCAGCAGAGGGGCAGGATTCATTTGGTCTCAATATAATTGAGTACTGTTTGGCTCCAATAACCCGGTCCACATACAAATCCAACTATTACTACGAACCAGAAAATTTTAATGTCTATCAATTTAACCACTTAAAATAAATTTTCGTAATTTAAAGAAATTTTAGAGAAGAAGATAGAAAATTCTATGTCCTAAAACTAGAATGGCGAGAAATAAGAGAGAAAAAGAGCGCGTCGAAAAACGTCGAAAAATAAAAGATTGAAAAATAATAGGCGTTGAAAAATAAAAATAAGGCGTCGGAACTTAAAAAGGAACTAAAAACTAAAAATTAAAAGTTGAGTCTAAAAATATTAAAGCTTAAAAGAAATACTATATCCCAAATGGCAATAACTTAAAAAGGTACTAAAACTTAAAAAGGCGTCGCAAAATTCTAAAGCACCTAAATCTTAGTCTAAAGAAAAAGCACTTAAGGGATTTTACGGCAAATCTTAAAAATCTAGATGTAAAAATAACTATGGTAAAAACTATATCTTAAAACTAAATACGAGCGAAAAATACAAAAATTACCCTAAAACGAATAAAAAGATACAAAATATAAAAATAAACTTAAAGTTTATAAAATTATAATTTTTATAAAAATATTATTTTTATATTATTTATTTTATAAAAGTATGAATTAATAAAACTAATTAAACTAAATAAACAAATTAATTAAAACTAAAACAAATTAATTAAATATTTAAAACCTAATTAGGGTTAATAATAATTATTATTATTAATAAAACCCTAAACTGTAATTAATGCGTACTATGTTGACCTGTCAGAGGACCTCCGCGAGTGCGGTTAGTCCTAGTTCAAAAGCTCCGCGAGTCGCGGAGGGTTCAGGTTCAGAATTTTTTTTTTTTTTTACTTTTTCTGTTTTTTCTGTTTTATAAAATATAAAAAATATAAATATAACTTAAATAAAAATTTAATTTTAAAACTAAAATAAAAATACTTGTTTACTTTATAAATATTATAAACTCTTTAAAATATAAATATATTATTTTTTTTTCTTTTTGTATTTTTATATTTTTATTATTTTTAAAACTTATATTTTTATAAATAGAACTTAACAAAAACTTTTATAAAAACTTTTTTTTTCTTATTTTTAGCGTTGCGCTTTCTGCGTTTAAGTTCCCCGGCAGCGGCGCCAAAAATACTTGATGTTATGCGAGGCGTATATGAAATAGCTTATATTTTACTAGGAAATACTATTAAATATGATACAATTTTACACAAGATATTTATTTATTTATAGAATGGATATACCTAAACCTTGCTACAACACTAATAGGCAGTGTACCTAATCGTACAGTAGTGTAGTTTTTAGTAAGTCCGGTTCGTTCCACAGGGAAATCTTTTAAACAAAGCTTAACGTTATATTAGTTTTAATTAATAAAAATACAAATATATATAAGTAATATTATTATTATAAAAAGAGGGTTTTTACCGTTTAATGACCGATTTGTCGATTTTTAAAAATTTAGTCGCAGTTAAAACCTAATGTAAAATATTAAATAAATAAAAGACTTAATTTAAAGCGTAAAATAAATAACTATAATGAAATTGCAATAAATAAAAGTGCGATAAAATAAAATTGCGATAATTAAAAAGTGCGATAATTAAAAGTGCAATTAAATACAATGACAATAAATAAAAATGTGATAATTAGAAGTGCAATTAAATATGAAAATAAAGGAATTATGCTTATTTAAACTTCCGTAATCATGATGTTTGACGTGTTGATTTTAGTTTATTCCCATGGGTTAATTGTTCTTTGTCCTGGATTATTGAATATGTCCGTCTGGTTTTTGTCCATAACAGTCCATCAGTCATAAATATAAAGTGCGAGTGTCCTCGTCAAATTATCCTTATACCCGAAGTTAAATATTCCAACTAATTGGGGACTTAAACTGTAACAAGGTCTTAATACTTTGTTTAATAATTACACAAGGATATCGACTACGTGTAATCCAAGGTTTTAATACTTTGTTATCAATTATGCCAAGTGTCCTTGTACATAATTTCACCCCTGTTTTAATAATTCCATAGACTATTAATACATTCCCTTGTCCGGTTAAATGAACGATTATTCGTACATATAAATATCCCGCCCATCGTGTCCGATCGAGTGTATATGGTTATTTATAGGGACGTCCAATTGTAAATCTTTATATTAAAATTAACAAACTATCATTTAGTTAAACAAATATAAAGCCCATTAATAGCCCATAGTCTAATTTTCACAAGTGTCGTTCTTTTGTCCAAACCCCAATTATGGTACAAAGCCCAATTACCCAATTTTAATATTATTAGTCAAACATCACGATTACTTCGACATTAAATAAGCATAATAATAACTTAGCTACGAGACATTAATGAAAATAACATAAACATAACTTACAGTGGGTGTTATTAGCGTAGTGGTACACGGACAGAGTTTCGACTTACAAAACCTTAAAACATTCGACTAATCGATCCTTATTATTATCACTAACTTAAAATTAAAATTACAAATTGAGATTACGATTTGGAGTGATACTTGATACATAAAAATGGGGAAAGAAAAATATATATAAAATATAAAAGGTATCTATAAATTGTCGAAATGCATGTTCTTTTATAGGCAGAGAGTGCTCCGCGAGTGCGGTGCATTTTGGACTTCAAAGCTCCGCGAGTACGGAGCTGTGGATTCTAGCTCACACAAGTTTGGATCTTAGTCTGCCGACGGATTTTATTATAAATATAATATAAATATATAATTTATATAATTAATTATATATTATATTATATTTATATACATAATTAATTTATAATTTCCGATCCGTTGCGTCGTACGTTGAAAGTTGGTTCATGTCTCGGTTCCGGATTTTCGAACGTCCTTTAGTATAATTTAATATCTTGTATTTTGCGTTTTGCGTCTTGTACTCTTGTAATTTTGAGATGTTTCTCATCAATAATTTGAACCACTTTGATTGTACTTTGTACTTTTGAGCTTTTTGGTCGTTTGCGTCTTCAATTCGTCGAATCTATCTTTTGTCTTCACCTATTAATTTTTAAACAAATATTCCTTGTAAATAGGACAACTGTAACTAAAAGCTTGTCTTTCTTGAGTGTAAGACCCTAATCAGTTTGTAAAGCAGTGTAAATATGTTACATAGAGTGTGGGTGATGTTGTGATGTTAAACAGCCGCGCACACTAAAGGGAGCGCGCCGCGCACCCCTTACTGTAGCCGGGTTCCAGCTTTTTAAATCAGATATTTTGATGGGCATTTTGGTAAATTCACTTATGGACGAATTAAAGGCCCTAGATCAGTTTGGTTGAGCCTCATTACTCCATTTCTAACCACTAAACTTCATCCACTTAAATCCTAGTGAGAGAGTGTGATTCAAGTGTGAGAAAGCTTAAATTCAAGAGGAAGGAGCTTGTTTTGGGTTAAAGTTCAAGCATTAAAGTCGTTCATCTTATCTCTAGCTTCGTTGTGGTAGTTGTGGTATGTTCTAATTTTATTTTCCTTACTTTGATTTAGTGTAAGGGTTAGGGTTTGAGTAAATGATGAACACAAAACCCATTATTGGTGATTTTGGGTGTTCTTAGGTAAAATTGAGTCTTGAATACTAATTGGTGACTAGTCTAGGGTTTCAAAGTATTAAATGATGTTTATGAACCCTAATTGGTGAGTTAATTGCTAACACACCTAGTTATTTAGTAAATGGGTGTTGGTTAGTTAGTGGATGACCCGAAATGGGTGTGTCGTCTTAAAATGGTTATTTGGGTAATAAATTGACCTAGTTTGGAAAGATGGGTATGAATTACCCTAATTATGTATTAGTTGTTGTTGTTGGACCTTAATCACTAGCTTTAAAGTGATTAGTGGTGGTCTTGACTTTAATTGGGCGGTTTTGGTATAAATGAGCGATTTAATACATTAAGTCATTAAATGCTCATGTGTAAGTGTTAGTATTGAGTCCACTTAGCTTGCGTGTTGATCAAGTACTTATTATATTAGGTACTTTGCTTTGAAGCTTGTGGAGGTTGAGATCGTCATCTAATTGTTAAGGTGAGTGGAATAATTATATGCGTAGGTATATAATGTATCTATTTGTTGTAGCGTGAAATGTGTAGTGTCGAGGTGTTAAGACACCACGTTTCACGTGAAGGGTGTAGCATCGAGGTGTTAAGATTCCACCTAGGAGTGTAGTGTCGAGGTGTTAAGACACCACTCCGTAAAATAATGAGTGTTGCATCGAGGTGTTAAGATGCCACTCGGGGTGATGTGCCGAGGTGTTAAGGTGCCACCCTAGGGGTTAGTGGTGCGAGGTGTTAAGTGCCCTAATGGATGTTATGAACACCGATGGCGTTTTCGCGAGCGTCGTTCCCTTGTACTATTGGTCGACCATGGTTACTTGTGTTGTAAGCCTATTATATCATTTCGAGTTATATTATTATGCAGTTGTTGCTAGCTTGTGGTATTGGAGATTATAGCTTGTTAATGTGACGATAAGCTAATTGTGTTACTAGCATGTTTGCGGTTGGTGTAAGTGTATGCAAGTAGGTATAATTATATATGTATTCGTATAATTATTGCATTCACTAAGCTTTGCTTACCCTCTCGTTGTTTACCATTTTATAGGTTCGGTTTTGGACAAGGGTAAGGGCATCGTATTGGACTAGAGATCCCGCTTGATACTAGGGGACGCTTTTGGCTTTAGTAGCTCTTGGAGTTTGACCGGTAGTTGGGTAGTTTAATCCCAAACGCCATGCTCATTGTGTAGTTTGGAACTTAAACTTTTTGGTGGTCGAAACTCTAAACTTGTATTAAACTTGTATTTTGGGTCGTGTGGGCCCCGCTTGTAAAACGTCATTTTTATGTTTGATTCGTGTTAGTTTTATATATATAAGTTTGTTGTGAAAAGCGTATGGTCTAAAAGTGTCGGGAAGTCGAAGATCTTTTCGCGAAAAATGGACATTTTGATCAGAACTGTCTAAGGCCTTGTGCGCGCCGCGCATAGGCAGTGGTGCGCGCCGCGCACCCTCCAGATCAGTTTTATATTTTTTTTTCCGCGTTTTTGGTTGGTTAACGGGTTGGGTCGTTACAAGTGGTATCAGAGCATGGTCTAAGGGATTTAGGTGACTTGAGATAGGTGCCTAGACTTAGACCTTATTGTGTGAGCGCTTTATGTGGGACTTGTAGGACTTTGGGTCTAATCGGGAATTGTTAGTGCATTGGTTTATGAGAATTAACCTTGTGCTAATTGTTTGTGTTGTGTTTAGCAAGCATCAAGCGAGATAGGCGTTGTACTAGCGAGTTAATGCGACGTGCTCGCGTAGTAATGACTAGCTACCATTATTACGGGCGCAAGTCGTGTTAAACAAGCAATGTACGACGATTGTTGAGCGAGATGGAGTAGTGTGGCATATATGTATATACACATGTAATTGTCCTTTCGTTTTTGTGGTATAACCTATTTTGTTTTATAGAATGAAGATGAGAAACGGTCCCGATCATGATAACGGAAGTACAAGCGAGGACGCCGAGTTTTCGGCCAAGGTTGAGGCCATCTTTAAAAAGTTAAAAGCGGATTTTCTTACGGACGTCCGAAAGGTCTTTCAAGATTCGGTCGATGGGCAGGTGACCGATTTGATAAATGAACGAATGAAGGCCACTATCGATGAGGCCCTTGAAGCTAGAAATATCTATCCTCGCGGTGAAGGAGGCGAAGGAAGGCGGGACTTCCACTACAAGAACTTCAAGGATGCTCAACCCTCGATGTTTAATGGGGTGCGGGATCCTTTAAAAAGTACATGTTGGATCTCCGATATTGAGGGAGCTTTCCGTACCGCGGAATGTCCTCCCGAAAAGAAGACGAGGTATGGTTCTAGCATGTTACGCGAAGAAGCTAAGTTGTGGTGGGACGATAAAATCAACTTGTTTGGTGAAGAACAATGTATGGGTTTGACTTGGGAAGACTTCAAGAAAGAGTTTTTCAAAGAATACCGAACTTCTTCCGACCTCGATAGAATCCGGGACGAGTTGCACCATTTGCAACAAGGTTCCATGGATTTGGTTACCCTCAAGTCTACATTCTTGGCAAAGACACGTTTTTGCCCGGAATATGTTGGTGATGATCATAAGCTCATGAAGGATATCTACCGTACTTTGAATGATGAGTACAAGGGGAAGATTAGTCGGGGTATGGCTAAGACTTTTGATGAATTGTTTGAGTGGCTCGGGGTTTTGAGCCGGAGGTTCCAAGAAAGAGTGATTTCATGTTTTCCAAAAGAAAGTTTGAAGGTTTTAGTTACTCTAACGCCTCAAGCAAGAAGAGCAAGAGCAAGAGGGGGGCCGAAAGTGTCAATAGTGCAAAGAAGGGCACTACCGGTGGGTTTTCTTATACGTGCTACAATTGTGGGCAACCGGGTCATATGGCTCGTGAGTGTCCGAAACCATCTTCCGGAAACAAAGTCACTTGTTTTAATTGCGGCAAAGAAGGGCATAAGAAGCCGGAGTGTCCCGACTTGCGAAATGACAATGTGAAACGGTTAGAGAAGGCGGCGGGTACGGCTAGGGGTCGCAACTATTTGATGACCAATGATGAAGCCAAACAATCACACGAAGTTTTCTCAGGTACTTACATGGTTAATTCTAATCCGGCAAGGATTCTTTTCGATAGCGGTGCAAATTTGTCGTTTGTGTCTCCTAAATTTGTGCCAAAACTTAATAGACCGTTAGCTAAGTTAAGTCGTCCGATAGAAGTCGAAATAGCGGACGGCAAGACGGTGCTAGTGGTTGATGTGTGTGAAAATTGTGATGTTGTTTTTGGTGCCGAAACCTTTAAAATTGATCTTATTCCAATGACCTTGGGCGACTTTGATATTGTCGTTGGTATGGATTGGCTCGATCGTTATAGAGCCGATATTGCATGCCATGATAAGTTTATTCGTGTGAAGACCCTAAGTGGGGGAGAGTTAATTATTCATGGTGATAAGCGAAGGAGACCGGTGCCGATATGCACTTTTGCACGGGCACGTCGTTTTGTTGTTACCGGTGGCATGGCTTTCCTTGCTCATGTTGTTGATACTCGCAATGAGCCACCACCTATTCGTGAAATTCCGGTTGTTAGTGAATTCGAAGACGTTTTTCCGGACGAATTACCAGGTGTTCCGGCGGAAACACAAGTTGAGTTTCGTATTGAGTTGGTTCCGGGAGCTACTCCCATTGCTAAAACTCCTTATCGTTTAGCACCAACGGAAATGTAAGAGTTGTTAAATCAAACCCAAGAGTTGCTCGAGAAGGGTTTTATTCGACCGAGTGCTTCGCCATGGGGCGCTCCAGTGTTATTTGTGAAGAAGAAAGATGGTAGTATGCGTATGTGCATTGATTACCGTGAGTTGAATAAAGTGACGATCAAGAATCGTTATCCATTACCTAGGATTGATGATTTATTTGATCAACTTCAAGGTGCAACGTATTTCTCTAAGATCGACCTACGGTCCGACTATCACCAAATGCGGGTCCGTGAGGAAGACATAGAGAAAACAGCTTTTCGAACGCGTTACGGGCATTATGAGTTTGTAGTTATGCCCTTTGGTCTTACGAATGCACCGGCGGCATTCATGGATCTTATGAACCGAGTGTGCCAACCTATGTTGGACAAGTCGGTAATAGTGTTCATTGACGACATACTAGTCTACTCGAAAAGTATGAATGAACATGAACATCATTTGCGTGAGGTATTGAAGACGCTACGAAAGGAGAAGTTGTATGCAAAGTTCTCCAAATGTGAATTTTGGCTAAGGGAAGTTCAATTCCTTGGTCATATTGTGAACGAAAACGGTATTCAAGTAGATCCGGGGAAGATCGAAACGGTGAAGAGTTGGGGACGACCGACTACGCCTACGGAAATCCGAAGTTTTCTCGGATTGGCCGGTTATTATCGTTGGTTTATCCAAGATTTTTCTAAGATCGCTTCTTAGTTGACGAAATTGACAAGGAAGAATGTGTGGTTTGTTTGGGAGAACGAGCAAGAAATTGCTTTTAAATTGTTAAAAGAGAAGTTGTGTCAAGCTCCGGTGTTAGTGTTACCGGAAGGTGTTGAAGACATGGTGGTTTATTGTGATGCTTCCTTAAATGGTCTCGGGTGTGTTCTAATGCAAAGAGGTAAAGTCATCGCTTATGCCTCTCGACAATTAAAGGAACATGAAACGAGGTATCCGACTCATGATCTTGAGTTGGCGGCGGTTGTGCATGCGTTGAAAATTTGGCGCCATTACTTGTATGGTGTCAAGTGTACGATTTATTCGGATCATAAGAGTTTGAAACATCTCTTTAATCAACGAGATTTGAATTATCGCCAACGTAGGTGGATGGATGTGGTGAAAGACTACGATTGTGAAATACTTTATCATCCGGGTAAGGCGAATGTGGTCGCGGATGCGTTGAGTCGAAAGAGTCAACATCCGGCGATACGAGTTGGATCGTTACGTTTGATTATTACCAACGATTTTCTTGAAAAGCTTGGTGAGATTCAAATAGAGGCTTATGTTCACAACAAGCATACGGAGCGAATCGTGGGCCAATCGGAGTTTATTACTATGGGTCCGCGTGGTTTGTTGTCTTTCCAAGGAAGGGTGTGGGTGCCTAAGATGGGTGATTACCGACGAGTACTACTTGATGAAGCACATAAGTCAAAATATTCCATTCATCCGGGCGCGACGAAAATGTATCTTGACTTGAAGAAAGATTATTGGTGGCCGGGCATGAAGCGTGATGTTGTGAAGTATGTTGAGCAATGCGTCACGTGTTTGCAAGTAAAAGCCGAACACCAAAAGCCGTATGGTAAATTGCAACCGTTAGAAATTCAGAAATGGAAATGGGAGCACATTACCATGGATTTCATAACAAAGCTACCTAAGACGGCGAGAACCCAATTTGATACGATTTGGGTGATAGTTGACTGGTTACGAAAAGTGCTTTGTTTTTTCCCATTAAAGAAGCGATATCGTCGGAGACCTTGGCTAAGTTGTTTATCAAGGAAGTGATCGCTCGACATGGGGTTCCTATATCTATTATTTCGGATCGAGATACCCATTTTACATCTCGATTTTGAGAAAAGTTTCATGAGGATATGGGTACACAATTGAAGTTGAGCACGGCGTATCATCCACAAACGGACGGTCAAACCGAACGTACGAATCAAACTTTGGAAGATATGTTACGGGCGTGCATTATTGATTTCGGTGGTTGTTGGGACGAGCATTTGCCTTTGGTGGAATTCTCGTACAATAATAGTTATCACACTAGTATCGGGATGCCACCTTATGAGATGCTATATGGGCGGAGGTGTCGAACTCCCATTTGTTGGGGAGAAGTGGGTCAAAGAGAAATCGGAAGTACCGATTTGGTTTTAGAGATGAATAACAAGATTGATATTATTCAGGAACATTTGAGAAAGGCTCAAGATAGACAAAAGTCGTATGCCGACAAACGTAGACGAACGATCGAATTTCAAGAAGGCGATATGGTGATGTTTAAGGTTTCACCATGGAAGGGTATTATTCGATTTTGAAAATGGGGAAAGTTAGCTCCTCGGTTTATTGGTCCCTTTAAAGTTTTAGCTCGTGTTGGTGAAGTCGCGTATCGTTTGGAATTACCTGAAGAGCTTGCGGGGATTCATAATACATTTCATGTTTCCCATCTCCGTAAGTGTCTTGCGGATGATTCATCATGGGTGCCGTTAGACGAAATTGAGCTAAACAATAAGTTAGAGTATATTGAGGAGTCGATTGCCATACTCGATGAGAAGGTCAAAAGGTTGAGGCATAAAGAGGTTAGGACTTTTAAAGTTCAATGGCGTCGTAGTAAGGGTTCCGAGTTTACTTGGGAGCCCGAAGAATTCGTGTTGGTTTATCTTCCCTCTTGTCATGCGGCTTGGATTGCGAGGACGCAATCCGAATAAGTGGGGGAGAGTTGTAAGACCCTAATCAGTTTGTACAGCAGTGTAAATATGTTACATAGAGTGTGGGTGATGTTGTGCTGTTAAACAGAAGTCACTGAGTGAGCTGAGCCTAGTGCGCACCGCGCACCCCTTACTGTAGCCGGGTTCCAGCTTTTTAAATCAGATATTTTGATGGGCATTTTGATAAATTCACTTATGGACGAATTAAAGGCCCTAGATCAGTTTGGTTGAGCCTCATTACTCCATTTCTAACCACCAAACTTCATCCACTTAAATCCTAGTGAGAGAGTGTGATTCAAGTGTGAGAAAGCTTAAATCCAAGAGGAAGGAGCTTGTTTTGGGTTAAAGTTCAAGCATTAAAGTCGTTCATCTTATCTTTAGCTTCGTTGTGGTAGTTGTGGTATGTTCTAATTTTATTTTCCTTACTTTGATTTAGTGTAAGGGTTAGGGTTTGAGTAAATGATGAACACAAAACCCATTATTGGTGATTTTGGGTGTTCTTGGGTAAAATTGAGTCTTGAATACTAATTGGTGACTAGTCTAGGGTTTCAAAGTATTAAATGATGTTTGTGAACCCTAATTGGTGAGTTAATTGCTAACACACCTAGTTATTTAGTAAATGGGTGTTGGTTAGTTAGTGGATGACCCGAAATGGGTGTGTCGTCTTAAAATGGTTATTTGGGTAATAAATTGATCTAGTTTGGAAAGATGGGTATGAATTACCCTAATTATGTATTAGTTGGTGTTGTTGGACCTTAATCACTAGCTTTAAAGTGATTAGTGGTGGTCTTGACTTTAATTGGGCGGTTTTGGTATAAATGAGCGATTTAATACATTAAGTCATTAAATGCTCATGTGTAAGTGTTAGTATTGAGTCCACTTAGCTTGTGTGTTGATCAAGTACTTATTATATTATGTACTTTGCTTTGAAGCTTGTGGAGGTTGAAATCGTCATCTAATTGTTAAGGTGAGTGGAATAATTATATGCGTAGGTATATAATGTATCTATTTGTTGTAGCGTGAAATGTGTAGTGTCGAGGTGTTAAGACACCACGTTTCACGTGAAGGGTGTAGCATCGAGGTGTTAAGATGCCACCTAGGAGTGTAGTGTCGAGGTGTTAAGACACCACTCCGTAAAATAATGAGTGTTGCATCGAGGTGTTAAGATGCCACTCGGGGTGATGTGCCGAGGTGTTAAGGTGCCACCCTAGGGGTTAGTGGTGCGAGGTGTTAAGTGCCCTAATGGATGTTATGAACACCGATGGCGTTTTCGCGAGCGTCGTTCCCTTGTACTATTGGTCGACCATGGTTACTTGTGTTGTAAGCCTATTATATCATTTCGAGTTATATTATTATGCGGTTGTTGCTAGCTTGTGGTATTGGAGATTATAGCTTGTTAATGTGACGATAAGCTAATTGTGTTGCTAGCATGTTTGCGGTTGGTGTAAGTGTATGCAAGTAGGTATAATTATATATGTATTCGTATAATTATTGCATTCACTAAGCTTTGCTTACCCTCTCGTTGTTTACCATTTTATAGGTTCGGTTTTGGACAAGGGTAAGGGCATCGTATTGGACTAGAGATCCCGCTTGATACTAGGGGACGCTTTTGGCTTTAGTAGCTCTTGGAGTTTGACCGGTAGTTGGGTAGTTTAATCCCAAACGCCATGCTCATTGTGTAGTTTGGAACTTAAACTTTTTGGTGGTCGAAACTCTAAACTTTTATTAAACTTGTATTTTTGGTCGTGTGGGACCCGCTTGTAAAACGTCATTTTTATGTTTGATTCGTGTTAGTTATATATATATAAGTTTGTTGTGAAAAGCGTATGGTCTAAAAGTGTCGGGAAGTCGAAGATCTTTTCGCGAAAAATGGACATTTTGATCAGAACTGTCTCAGGCCTTGTGCGCGCCGCGCATAGGCAGTGGTGCGCGCCGCGCACCCTCCAGATCAGTTTTATATTTTTTTTTTCCGCGTTTTTGGTTGGTTAACGGGTTGGGTCGTTACATTGAGGGATAATGCGATGAAATATATGTTCGTTTTTAGCATTATCAAGTGGTTTGATAAGTTCCGGTGGAGCAATACACTTCTTCAAATTTGATACGTGGAATGTAGGATGAACTGCGCTAAATTGAGTTGGAAGATCCAGACGGTAAGCAACGGGTCCAACATGCTCCAAGACTTCAAACGGACCAATGTATCGCGGGTTTTAACTTTCCTTGCTTTCCAAAGCAGATTACACCTTTCCAAGGTGCGACTTTCAACATTACACGGTCACCCACGTTGAATTCGAAGTCTTTACGTTTAAGATCAGCATAACTCTTTTGGCGATCACGGGCCGTCTTAAGTCTTGCTTGAATTTGGGCAATCTTCTCCGTCGTTTCATGGACTATCTCGGGTCCGGTGATTTGCACTTCGCCTAACTCGGCCCAATAAATAGGAGAACGGCACTTGCGGCCATACAACGCTTCAAAAGGTGCGGCATTAATACTCGAGTGATAACTGTTGTTGTAAGAGAATTCGGCTAACGGCAAAGGCCTTTCCCAAGACTTTCTGAAGTCAATAACACAGGCATGCAACGTGTCCTCTAAAGTCTGAATCGTTCGTTCGCTCTGACCGTCGGTCTGTGGGTGATACGCGGTGCTCATGTCGAGACGCCAGAATCTGGAAGCAAAACGGGGATCGCGATCTGAGATAATTGATAGAGGTACACCATAACAAGTCACAACTTCTTTGATGTACAGTTGAGCAAGTCTCTCCATTGTATCCGTTTCCTTCATGGCTAAGAAATGAGCAGATTTGGTAAGACGGTTAATGATAACCCAGATTGTATCGTATCCGCCCACCGTCTTTGGTAGCTTCGTGATGAAGTCCATCGTAATTGCTTCCCATTTCCATTGTGGGATTTCTGGTTGTTGAAGTAATCCAGATGGCCTTTGATATTCAGCTTTAACCTTCGAACAAGTCAAACACCTCCCAACATAAGTTGAAACATCCTTCTTAAGATTTGGCCACCAATACTGTTCCTTAAGATCATGGTACATTTTGCCGGCTCCTGGATGAATCGAATATCTCGACTTGTGGGCTTCATCAAGTATAAGGCTTCGTAAATCTCCATATTTAGGTACCCAAATCCTTCCGGCAAAGCATAGGAGTCCAGTCTCCTTGACCTCAAATCTTGAAACGAGGCTGTTCAAGTGTTCTTGAGAAATATTCTCCTCTTTGAGAGCCTCTTCTTGAGCTACTCGGATCTGGCTGTTGAGGTTCGAATGAATGGTGATGTTCAAGGCACGGACGCGAAGAGGTACCGTTCTAGCCTTTCGACTCAGAGCGTCAGCTACAACATTGGCTTTGCCAGGATGGTAACGGAGTTCACAATCATAGTCGTTCAGCGTCTCAATCCATCGACGTTGTCTCATATTCAGCTGCTTCTGATCAAAGATGTGCTGGAGGATTTTGTGATCGGTGAATATGGTACTCTTTGTCCCATAAAGATAGTGTCTCCACAACTTCAAAACGAAGACAACGGCTCCAAGTTTGAGATCATGGGTAGTGTAGTTTTGCTCGTGTATCTTCAGTTGACGAGAAGCATAAGCAATGACCTTCGTTCTTTGCATCAATACGCAATCAAAACCATTTTTCGAAGCATCGCAGTACACAACGAAGTTGTCACTGCCTTCGGGAAGGGATAATATAGGTGCAGTGGTTAACTTTTGCTTCAATTCTTGAAATGCTAATTCGTGTTCTTTTTCCCAAACGAACTTCTTTCCTTTGTGAGTCAGTGCGGTCAAAGGACACGCAATCAACGAAAAACCTTCAATAAATCTCCGGTAATAACCGGCAAGGCCTAGAAATTGGCGGATGTGAGTTGGAGTAGTGGGTGTCTCCCACTTGCTGATAGCCTCGATCTTTGCGGGATCAACTTTGATACCTTGATCACTCACAATATGACCCAGAAATTGGACTTCCTTCAACCAAAATTCACACTTGGAGAATTTGGCATAAAGTTGCTCTTGTCTCAAGAGTTCAAGTACTAGTCGGAGATGTTGCTCATGTTCTTCTTCTGTCTTGGAGTAGATGAGGATATCATCTATGACGACGATAACGAACTTATCCAGGTATGGCTTGCATACACGATTCATGAGGTCCATGAATACAGCTGGTGCGTTAGTTAAACTGAACGGCATCACGAGAAACTCATAATGACCATAGCGGGTTCAGAACGCAGTCTTCATCACATCACTCTCCTTCACCCTCAACTGGTGATAACCGGATCGCAAATTGATCTTGGAATAAACGCTTGATCCTTGCAGCTGATCAAAAAGTTCGTCAATTCGGGGAAGAGGATATCGGTTCTTGATCGTCAATTTGTTGAGTTCACGGTAGTCGATACACATGCGGAAGGATCTGTCCTTCTTCTTCACGAATAAAACAGGTGCGCCCCAAGGCGTCGAGCTCGGTTGGATAAACCCTCGGTCGAGCAATTCCTGCAGTTGACTCTGCAACTCTTGCAGTTCGGAAGGTGCTAGTCGATAAGATGCGCGAGCTACGGGTGCAGCTCCCGGCACTAGATCGATCTGGAACTCCACGGCTCTCGGTGGCGGTGATAATGCTAAAAACGAACATATATTTCATAGCATTATTCCTCAAGAAAGACAAGCTTTTAGTTGCAATTGTTCTATTTACAAGTGATATTCGTTTAAATAATAAAAGGTGAAGACAAAAGACAGATTCGACGAATTGAAGACGCAAACGACCAAAAAGCTCAAAAGTACAAAAGACAATCAAAGAGGTTCCAATTATTGATAAGAAACGTCTCGAAATTACAAGAGTACAAGATTCAAAACGCAAAGTACAAAATATAAAATTGTACGCAAGGACGTTCGAAAATCCGGAACCGGGACCGGAGTCAACTCTCAATGCTCGACGCAACGGACTAAAAATTACAAGTCAACTATGCACATAAATATAATATAATATTTAAATAATTCTTATAATTATTTAATATATTATATTATTTATAAAACGTCGGCACAAGGAAACAAGCAACATGTGAGCTCTCCCAGCTGGCCATGCGATCGCATGGCCAGGAAGAAGAAAGTCCATGCGATCGCATGGCATGAAAAGTCAGGCCACATCTCCTATAAAATCGAGCTTTGGTGAACCAAAAAAAAGATCCATCAATCTCTCTTCTCTTATCATACGTAAAATTTATATATATATATATATATAATTTATATTTTAATTTTAATTTTAATTCTAATAATAAGGGTATGTTAGCGAATGTTGTAAGGGTGTAAGTCGAAATTCTGTCCGTGTAACGCTACGCTATTTTTAATCATTGTAAGTTATGTTCAACTTTTTTTATTAATGTCTCGTAGCTAAGTTATTATTATGCTTATTTAATCCGAAGTAATCATGATGTTGGGCTAATTACTAAAATTGGGTAATTGGGCTTTGTACCATAATTGGGGTTTGGACAAAAGAACGACACTTGTGGAAATTAGACTATGGGCTATTAATGGGCTTTATATTTGTTTAACTAAATGAAAGTTTGTTAATGTTAATATAAAGATTTACAATTGGGCGTCCCTATAAATTACCATATACACTCGATCGGACACGATGGGCGGGGTATTTATATGTACGAATAATCGTTCATTTAACCGGACACGGGAATGGATTAATAGCCACTAGAATAATTAAAACATGGGTGAAATTACATTCAAGGGTAATTGGTGTAATTGTTAACAAAGTAGTAAAACCTTGGTTTACACGCAGTCGATAACCTGGTGTATTCATTAAACAAAGTATTAAAACCTTGTTACAATTCGAATCCCCAATTAGTTGGAATATTTAACTTCGGGTATAAGAATAATTTGATGAAGACACTCGCACTTTATATTTATGACTGATGGACTGTTATGGACAAAAACCAGACGGACATATTAAATAATCCAGGACAAAGGACAATTAACCCATGGGCATAAAACTAAAATCAACACGTCAAACATCATGATTACAGAAGTTTAAATAAGCATAATTCTTTTATTTCATATTTAATTTCCTTTATTTTATATTTAATTGCGCTTCTAATTATCGCACTTTTATTTATTGTTATCGCACTTTTAATTATCGTACTTTTTAATTATCGCAATTTTATTTTATCGCACTTTTATTATTCGCAATTTCATTATCGTTATTTACTTTACGCTTTAATTTAAGTCTTGTATTTATTTTATATTTTACATTAGGTTTTAACTGCGACTAAAGTCTTAAAATCGACAAACCGGTCATTAAACGGTAAAAACCCCCCTTTATAATAATAATATTACATATATATATATTTGTATTTTTATAAAAGTAAACTAATATAGCGTTGGGCTTTGTTTAAAGATTTCCCTGTGGAACGAACCGGACTTACTAAAAACTACACTACTTTACGATTAGGTACACTGCCTATAAGTGTTGTAGCAAGGTTTAAGTATATCCATTCTATAAATAAATAAATATCTTGTGTAAAATTGTATCGTATTTAATAGTATTTCCTTGTAAAAATTAATAGTATTTTATACCCCTCTGCTTTGACATCAAGTATTTTTGGCGTCGCTGCCGGGAAAACGCCGAAGCGAAACGCCACACACAAAAAAAAAAAAAAGATTTTTATTTTTAGTACGTTTTGTAGAAATACGTTTTAAATATTCGAAAATATAAAAATAAAAACAAAAATATAAATATTTGTTAAGAGTTTGTAAGTTATATAAAAGTTTCTTTATCTTTATTTTATAAAAATATAAGTTTTATTTAATTTATATAAATATATTACATAATTTTATTAAAACAGAAAAAAAAAAAAAAAAATTTCGGCCTGTACTGTAGCAGCCCACTCTATGGCCCGAAACCCTAGCCCATGCGATCGCATGGCTGGGCAACTGAGGACTCATGCGATCGCATGAGCCCATCTGACACGCCAGATTTGACTTCCTGCTGCAATAATTACGAAATTATTATTATTATTATATAATTAAAACCCTAATTAGGGTATTATTGTTTTTATTATTAGTTTAGTTATTTTTATTATTAATTTATTATATTTAGTTTTATTTTAGTTTTCATTAAATTATAAAATTAATAGTTTTATAAAATAAATAATATAAAAATAATATTTTTATAAAAATTGTACTTTTTACAACTTTTTTATATATTTTTATATTTTGTCCCTTTTTAATCGTTGTAGCATAACTTTTGTATTTTTAGCTCATATTTAGTTTTAAACTTAGTTTTTGCTATAGTCATTTTTACTCCTAGATTTTTAGGCTTTGCCGTAGAATTCCTTAAGTGCTTTTTCTTTAGACTTAGATTTAGGTACTTTAAAATTTTGCGACGCCTTTTTAAGTTTTAGTTTCTTTTATTTGGGATTTAGTTTTTCTTGTAAACTTTAATATTTTTAGACGACCTTTTACTATGTATCAATTATCATTCCAATTAGTAATCTCAATTTGCGATTATAATTTTAAGTTAGTTGTAGTAATAAGGTTAGGTTAGTATTTTTAAGTTTTATAAGTTTCTTTTATTTTTTTTTCGTCACCTTTTATTTTTCAACCATTTTTCTTTTTCGACCTTTTTCGACGAACTCTTTTTCTCTCTTATTTCTCGCCATTCTAGTTTTTAGGACTTAGAATTTTTTCTACTTCTTATCTAAATTTCTTAAAATTACGAAAATTTATTTTGAGTGGTTAAATTGATAGACATCAAAATTTTCTGGTTCGTAGTAATAGTTGGATTTGTACGTGGACCGGGTTATTGGAGCCAAACAGTCCTCAATTATATTGAGACCAAACGAATCCTGCCCCTCTGCTGCATCTTTTGGCTATTCGAAACGTGGGCAAAATCAGAAAAGTCTATTGATTGGATAACTTATTATAATTTTTCTTTCCTTTTAAAAACTAATAGGATATTCAGTGAATGCACCGAGCAAGACGTTCACCACCTTTTGTACGTTCACCACCTGTAACTAGATCAAGACATTTAGCAAATATAACCGCCGTTGATTTTTCTTTAGAATCGTCATCCAGTCGACCAAGTACTTCAGTTCAAATTTCCGATAATCCATTTTTTGAACCCAACCTCACAATTGAGAATCCGGAAAATATTCAGGAACGGTTCATAGATCCTGAACCATTAAACTTTCCTCCGGAATCACCAATCATTCAAACAGAGATTGTTGAGGAACGAACCATTAAATCAGAATCATCTAGTGATACCGATTCAACAAATTCAATTATGGAGAATCTGGAACCTTTAAGTATGGAAGACCGAATGAGAGCTAAACGCACTGGCCAAGGTCACGCAATTACTCATCCAGACATTAATGCGCCAGATTATGAAATCAAAGGACAAATTCTACACATGGTGACTAATCAATGCCAATTTAGTGGTGCGCCGAAGGAAGATCCAAATGAACATCTACGTACCTTTAATAGGATCTGCACACTATTTAAAATCCGAGAAGTGGAGGATGAACAGATATATCTCATGTTATTTCCCTGGACTTTAAAGGGAGAAGCCAAAGATTGGTTGGAATCGTTACCTGAAGGGGCGATTGATACATGGGACGTTTTAGTTGACAAATTTCTTAAACAATTCTTTCCTGCATCTAAAGCCGTAAGACTTCAAGCAGAAATTGTTACGTTCACACAGAAACCAAATGAAACTCTATATGAGGCGTGGACAAGATATGGAAAGTTGTTAAGAGGATGTCCGCAACATGGTTTAGACACCTGTCAAATAGTACAAATATTCTACCAAGGATGCGACATCACTACAAGAAAAGACATAGATATAGCAGCTGGTGGTTCTATTATGAAGAAAACCGAAACTGATGCTTACAAAATTATTGATAACACTGCTTCCCACTCACATGAGTGGCACCAAGAAAAAGATATCATTAGATCATCTAAAGCAGCTAGAGCCGATTCTAGCCATGACTTAGATTCCATTTCCGCAAAGATAGATGCTGTAGAGAGACGAATGGAAAAGATGACTAAGGATATTCACTCAATACGAATTAGTTGTGAGCAGTGTGGAGGACCACATTTGACAAAAGATTGTCTCAGTATTTAATTAACAATGGAACAAAGAGAGAATATTTCATACATAAACCAAAGGCCTGGAAATAATTATCAGAATAATTATCAACCGCCAAGACCGATTTACAATCAAAACCAGAATTATAACCGAAATATTCCATACAACAACCAACAAAGTTCTAGCAATCAACAAGTATCCAATAATACTTACAACCAGCAAAGACCGAATTTTCAAAACAAACCACCACAACAAACCGATGATAAAAAGCCGAATTTAGAAGATATGATGACGAAGCTAGTTGAAACTCAAACACAGTTTTTCACATCTCAGAAACAAACCAATGAACAAAATGCTCAAGCATTTAGAAATCAACAAGCTTCTATTCAAAATCTGGAACAAGAAGTAAGTAACCTAGCAAGGTTAATAGGTGAAAGAAAACCGGGAAGTCTACCTAGTGATACAAATGCTAACCCCCGGAATGAAACAGCTAAAGCTATTACCACAAGAAGTGGTACAACACTTAAACCACCTGAAATACCTGTAACTTCTGAAGAAACTATTCCTACTCCACAAGAACCACAACCTGACCAAGATAAGAAAAAAGAACCGGTAGTTGAAAAGGTTAATGAAGATAACACAGTTAAGGATAAACCTTATGTTAAACCATATCAACCACCACTTCCTTACCCGAGTAAAATGAAGAAAGAGAAACTTGAAGCCGAGCAATCCAAATTCTTGGATATGTTTAAACAGATAAATGTAAATCTTCCTTTCATTGATGTGATTTCAGGAATGCCTAGATATGCTAAATTCTTGAAAGATCTAATCTCAAATAGAAAGAAAATGGAAGAACTCTCGGCTGTTACTATGAATGCTAATTGTTCAGCAGTGCTGTTGAATAAGATACCAGAAAAACTATCTGATCCAGGAAGTTTCACAATTCCATGTTTTTTGGGTAGTCTTAGTTCAATAGAAGCATTGGCAGACTTAGGTGCTAGTATAAATCTAATGCCGTATTCACTATACGCTAAACTAGACCTTGGAGAATTGAAACCAACTAGAATAAGCATACAACTAGCCGATAGATCAATAAAATATCCTAGAGGGATAATGGAGAACATGCTAGTTAAAGTTGGTACTTTAGTATTTCCAGTAGATTTTGTTGTTTTAGACATGGAAGAAGATTCTCAAGTTCCTCTCATATTAGGAAGACCATTCTTAAACACGGCTAAAGCAATGATAGACGTGTTCGGTAAGAAACTGACCCTAAGTATAGAGGATGAGAGTGTTACCTTTTCAGTTGATAGAGCAATGCAACAACCACAATCTGCAGATGATACATGTTATTATATTCAAACTATAGATGCACATGCAGAATTATTAGAAGAATTTCCAGAATTACAAGGAACAGGAGAATGTTCTTTAGGAGAAGGTAATGAACCAATTGATGAAGCTGAAATGTTAGCTACACTTATAGCTAATGGATATGAACCAACAACAGAAGAAATTCAAATGCTAAAAGAAGAAGACAGATATCGATATAAATCATCGATAGAAGAACCTCCGAAATTAGAGTTAAAGCCACTTCCAAACCATTTGGAATATGCTTATTTACATGGTGAATCTGAATTACCTGTAATAATATCGTCTTCTCTTACTGAAAATGAGAAATCACAACTCATTTCTGTGTTGAAAGCTCATAAACCAGCCATTGCATGGAAGATTCATGATATTAAAGGAATAAGTCCTTCGTATTGCACACATAAAATCCTTATGGAAGAAGGTCATAAAACGTATGTGCAACGCCAACGAAGACTAAATCCTAATATGCAAGATGTAGTTAAGAAAGATATTATTAAACTGCTAGATGCAGGTTTGATATATCCAATTTCTGATAGTCCATGGGTAAGCCCAGTTCAATGCGTACCTAAGAAGGGTGGCATGACTGTCATTACAAATGAGAAAAATGAGCTTATTCCTACTAGGACTGTAACAGGATGGCGTGTATGTATTGATTATAGAAAATTAAATGACGCCACCAGAAAAGATCACTTTCCCTTACCTTTCATTGATCAAATGTTGGAAAGATTAGCCGGAAATAGTTACTATTGTTTTCTAGATGGATTTTCCGGATATTTTCAAATTCTAATAGCACCCGAAGATCAAGAGAAAACCACATTCACGTGCCCTTATGGTACTTTTGCTTACAAACGCATGCCATTTGGACTTTGCAACGCCCCTGCAACCTTTCAAAGGTGTATGATGGCGATTTTTCACGACATGATAGAAGAATGCATGGAAGTATTCATGGATGACTTTTCAGTCTTCGGTGATACATTTAAATCATGTCTAGTTAATCTGGAACGAATGCTAATTAGATGCGAACAATCAAATCTAGTACTTAATTGGGAGAAATGTCATTTCATGGTTAAAGAAGGCATCGTTCTTGGACATAAAATTTCAAAAGAAGGAATTGAAGTGGATAGAGCTAAAGTAGATGTAATTGCTAAACTTCCACATCCCACCAATGTTAGAGGAGTTAGGAGTTTTCTAGGGCATGCCGGTTTTTACCGACGTTTCATAAAAGATTTTTCTAAAATTGCCACTCCTATGAATAAACTCCTAGAAAAGGATGCTCCATTCATCTTTTCGGATGAATGCATAAAATCTTTTAATATTCTTAAAGAGAAACTCACTAATGCGCCGATCATGATAACACCAAATTGGAATCTACCATTTGAACTAATGTGCGATGCAAGTGATTTTGCAATGGGAGCCGTTTTAGGACAAAGGATTGAAAAACGATTTCAACCTATATATTATGCTAGTAAGACATTACAAGGAGCACAAACGAACTATACAACTACTGAAAAAGAAATCCTTGCTATTGTCTTTGCTTTTGACAAATTTCGATCATATCTCGTTCTAGCAAAAACGGTGGTCTATACCGACCATTCTGCTCTTAGATACCTATTTTCAAAACAAGATGCTAAACCAAGATTAATCCGTTGGATCTTACTCTTACAAGAGTTTGATATTGAAATCCGAGATAAAAGAGGAGCAGAAAATCTCGCCGCTGATCATCTTTCTCGTCTTGAAAATCCCGAATTAGAAGTTCTAAATGAATCAGCCATACAAGACAACTTTCCTGATGAATATCTATTGAAGATAGATTATAAAGAAATCCCATGGTTTGCAGACTATGCAAACTACTTAGTTTGTGGATTCCTTGAAAAAGGATTATCGTACCAAAGACGAAAGAAATTCTTCAGTGATATAAAACACTATTTCTGGGAAGATCCACATTTGTTTAAAAGTTGTCCCGATGGAATAATACGCCGATGTGTATTTGGAGATGAAGCTAGTAAAATATTAAACCATTGTCACACAGGACCAACAGGAGGGCATTATGGGCCTCAACTAACAGCAAGAAAAGTTTATGAAACTGGATTCTATTGGCCTACAATTTACAAAGACGCATACCTTCTTTGCAAATCCTGTGATGCATGTCAAAGGGCCGGAAAAATAAGTCAACGTGATGAAATGCCACAAAATGTCATCCAAGTATGTGAAGTATTTGACATTTGGGGTATTGACTTTATGGGTCCATTTCCAAAATCTCATAATAATCTATATATACTCGTAGCCATTGATTATGTATCTAAATGGGCGGAAGCACAAGCTCTCCCAACTAACGATGCACGAGTTGTAGTCAACTTTTTAAAACGTCTTTTTGCAAGGTTTGGAACACCGAAAGCTTTAATAAGTGATCGGGGTACTCATTTCTGTAATAATCAACTTGAGAAAGTTCTTAAAAGATATGGAGTAACTCATAAAATCTCCACAGCATATCATCCACAAACAAGTGGACAAGTTGAAAATACAAACCGAGCTTTAAAACGTATTCTATAGAAAACCGTAGGATCAAATCCAAAGGAATGGTCCATTAAATTGGAGGATGCACTCTGGGCTTTTAGAACAGCCTACAAAACTCCAATTGGAACCACACCTTTTAGACTTGTTTATGGAAAAGCATGTCATCTTCCAGTAGAAATTGAACACAAAGCATTTTGGGCTTTGAAGACATGTAATCTTGATTTACATGAAGCCGGACGTCTACGATTAAGTCAACTAAACGAATTAGAAGAATTAAGACATGAAGCATACGAAAATTCGTTAATCTATAAGGAAAGAACGAAGAAATGGCATGATAAAAGAATCAGAAGTTCAAAAGAATTTAAAGAAGGAGACAGAGTTCTTCTTTTCAATTCACGATTCAAGCTATTTCCTGGAAAATTGAAATCAAGATGGTCTGGACCATTCATAGTCAAAAGAGTTTTCCCATACGGAACGATAGAATTGATAAATTCAAATGGGATTGAATTTAAAGTTAATGGTCACAGAGTTAAACACTACATAGATAGTCCGATGGAAGTCGACAACGAAGTTAATCACAATTTCGACAACACAGCTAACTAAGTGTGGGGAGAATCAAGTCTTTAAAGGATAATATGTATTTCTGTTAGAGTTAGATTGTCTGTTTTCGTGTAAATCTCGAAAATGGAACCCGAATGGTCTTTCCCTAGCAGACCCTAAAGAACTAGTCTTCTCCCCCCATTCTGAATTTTTATTTTTTTTTAGGTTTTTACAAAATGAAGACTGCCTGTGAACTAAACCATGGTCTAATGCTACACGCTTTGATCACTAAACGTAATAATGACATACTACCGAGTGAATTAGTATCAGTAATCAGAGAAAGAATGGACGGAGTTAGAAAAGAATCCAGATGCGAAGATAATAAGTTACAATTTGGTAAAGGAAAATCAAAATCCGCAGCGAAAAGAAGAGCACGACACCTAGAACGATGTCACAAATGCGGAAAATGGTCACATGGAGGTAAATGTTCAAATAATCAAACCTATTCAAATACCGAATTTGTTACTTTATGCAGAGACGGACCGTTCATATGTTTAGAAGAAAAGACACTGAATGCTCGAGGTTACGCCTATGTAGCCATGGAAAACCAATTAAACCGACTATCTTATGAATGGGATAGATCATATAACTAAGAAATCTATTTCACAGGTATGTCTGTACAGTTTTTATTTTTATTTTTATTTTTAACCTTTTGATAATAAACGCTAATTTGTTCGCTAAAAAGTATTAAATTGGTATTGAATAAAATTAGGTTTGGCGACCGAAATTATTGATATCATTCAAAAATTTATTACATCACTGCGAAATTTAACGTTTATTCTTAAGGTATAAATATCTTTAATCAATCAACCCAAAATATTTCAAAAATTCGTCATGAGTTAAATTAGGTCTTGGAACCGAAATTACTTTACCGAAAAGAGGGGCGCATATTTTTGATAATATTTGATTGATTAAAGTGGGATAAAATGCCAAAAAGATTTTTAATTTTATTTTTAAAATAAATATTTAAATCTTAAATTAATATTGTAAACTTTGTAAAAACAATATTTTTAAAATTGTAAATATTTGAATTTTTAAAATTAAGTCTGGTGTGAATTTTTAATTTTTAAAATATGAATTTTTAATTTTATGCATTTCAAATTTTAAGTTTGGTGTGATTTTTTTTTATTAATTTTGAATTTTATATTTATGTTGTGTGAATTTAAAAACAAAAATTTACTTTATCTCATTAAGTTAAAAATATGATTTTTAAAATTCGTCGTAAGTTGAAGACTAGGTCTTTGAACCGAAATTGCTTTACCCAAGGGAGGGATGAGAACTTTTATTATCATTATTTTTAATCTTATTGAATTAAAGTATGCCAAAAACATTAAAAAAAACCCAAAAATCTTTACTTTTAAAAAACAGCGCTTTGATTTGACAAATTTTAAAATTTTGTCGAGGGACAGACTAGGACAACGATCCGAAACGCCCTCGCTCCTAAAGGAAACCAAATTTTTAAAATTTAAATAATTATAAGTTTTATAAAGTATAAGTTTTTTTTTTTTTTAAAAAAAAAAAAAAAAAAAAGGCTGAAAACACTGTAGCCGGCACCCCATGCGATCGCATGGGGTTTGCACTTGGAACCCATGCGATCGCATGGGGACCAAATGCTGGTCAGGAACAAAAACAGCAGAGAGTCTGCTTCTACACTACAACACACACACATACCCGAAAATACTCCCAAATATTCACCAAATTTCACCAAAATTCACCGTAATTCGTCATTTTTCTTGCTCTAATCATGCCTAGATTCTCATTCCTCAGCAAATTGGTAAAAATTACACCCCTAAACTCTATAAATTCCTAGTTTTTGTGATAATTACCAATTTTTTACCTAATGCAATTTTGTTAATTTCTAGTGTAATTAGTGATAAATTGTTAGTATTTTATGCATGTATAACCTAGATTGATGCTATTTAACATGATTTGAAGCCAAAAACTTCAAAATTTTTAGAAATCTAGGGTTTGTGTTCTTGAGCAATTTGGGGCTTTTTGATATAAACAGATTATGGCCGATTTTGTCATGAATTATTGCCAAATTGAGTAGTGTAACATGTTTAGATAGTTAAATGATCAAAACAATGATCCTAAACATGATTTTTAGAGATTAAAGTGGACTTTTTAAGTCCAAAATTCATGAACTTGATTAATTTGATATATTTGCCATTTGAGACTTGTTAAATTATTAGTAATGAATATTTTGACATGTTATTTGAGTTAAATGCTTATGAATTTTGTATACATTTTCATATGTGCTTATTTGAAAAGTGTAGAATTGTGAAAAAATTGTGAAAATGTGTATAAGTTTAATTTTGATTTAACATGTTATAGTGATTGTTTTAAGTTGTTATTTTGCTAACACTAATGCATATTTGGATGCACAATTTTTGTGTTTAATGTGTTTTACAGAGAGCCGATACTGGAGGTTCAGGAGCATCATCATCTAGACGACCAGCACCAGCACCAGAACCAGAACCAGAAATGCAACACGAACAAGAACCACAACAGGAACAACAACAGCCTGATCAGCACATACCTTATTATGATCCAGTACAGTTTGTTGATGAATTCATAGTATTCCCAATGAGGCCGCCAGTAGAATTCCCAACGATTCCTGAGCACACTCTACATCCTAATCTGAGATTTGATAGAAGATGGAGAGATTACGAGACATATCAAAGGAACAAATTCAAATTGGTAACAAAAAATGTAGAGGTGCCAAGGGTAATTGATTGGGCCCCTTTGGAAACGGTCCATCTAGCTGACCGTGTTAGACAGCTTTTAGTTCAAAGGTATGGCAGTTCTTCTTTTACAGATTGGGAACGTCTTTTCACCATTCGTAGACCTGTATATAAGGAATGGTGTGTTGAGTTGATGAGTACTGTATCACTTGATACAAATATAGTTAGGATAGATGATAGAAGATTTCTTAGGTTTATCCTTGGCGGTAGGATGTACAGAATGTCCATGCTGGACATGGCCAGGGCCTTACAGATTTATACTCCTGGTGAGTTGCTATTACCCGATTGTACAAACTTGATTCATTATGGTGAACGGGTAGATAGTAACTTTGACGCTGACGCCATTTGGAGGCGTATGTCACATTTTGATGTTTTTACACGAGCAGGAGGACACTCCTATACACATATTGACAGGGCCGAGCTTCGTATTATTCATAGATTTTTGGCCAACTCGATTACACAAAGAGGTCATAATAAAGAAAAAATTACCTTATATGATTTATTCTACCTAAAGTGTATTCGGGATCCTAGAAGCTTTTGTCAATATCCCTTACTGTGTTGCTTTTTATTTATCTAAAATGGTAGAGGGAATGCAGGACGGGAGTATAATAGGAGGAGGTATTTTTGTTACTCTCATTGGAGAGTATTTAGGTGTTGATAGGAACCAAGGGGGTCCATTACAGATTTGTAGAGAACAGGTTGAGCCCTTAGGATTGAAAGTTTATGTGGGTGCTAAAGTATTGAAAAGTAGACGTAAACAGGCAGTACCCTATGAGGGATCTCATCCTCAGGTAGAGAGAGGCTCAGACGAGGAAATGGAGGAGGCGGAAGACATTAGGGATGTCTTTCGAGATGCTATTCTTGACGTCCACGTTCGTATAGATGAGGAAGCAATGACGAACGCGGCAAGACATAGTATGTATGAGCAGTGGAACTCCGAGCGAGTATACGAGGATTATAGGCGACGCCAACACGATAGCTGGTTAGTTCATCAGCACCAAATCATGAGCCAGCTATCATATCAGGTACCAAATAACTATGTACCTACTCGACCTGCTCATTTTCCGCCACATAGCCCCGATATCCGACCACCCTTTAACCGGTATGACTATAACCAAGCCTATCAGAACACCTATAACCAACAATGGAACCCACCCGATGAGATGAACTGGAACCCCTATCCAGACTGATTTAGTTCCAATTGGTTATTTTTATGATTTTTATGTTTTTATCTTTTGACTTTTTCATGTTTAAACTTATGTTATTGGATAAATTTGTGTAATTTTTATTATTTTATTATTATTGTGTACTAATATTTCATATTTAGAATTTGAAAGTGGGATATTAAGTCCCATTTCAAATTGCCATGCATGATTATACTTGTATGTATGTATATTGTCGATTGTTCAAAACGGGGTGAAACAGCGCATTTTCAAAGACTGGCATTAAGTTCAGCAAAAGCAACTAATTTTGACGACAAGATGCAAAATATATGTGAAATAACAACAAGACGGAATGAACAAATGATGTGCACCATTTATCATTCAGCAAACAAACGCCAATATATTTGGAAACTTTGGTAAAATTTAATCATTTTCACACAAATCACCCTCAATAATTTAAATTGTTACTGATTTCTTGCAAATGAGGGCATTGCAAGATCTTAAGTGTGGGAAGGGGTTAAATTCTTTCGGATTTTAAAAATTTTTTATCTTAAACACTTGGTTACCATTAAAAATACTAGTAAAGCAGTAGTTGTATTAGAATCTAGTGCTCTCTGATAATAAAGAACAGCCCTAGTCTTATATACTGACTACCCAATTCTAGTAAAATTTTTCAAAATTTTCAATTAAATGAATTCAAAATCATGTTTATACATATTTATGAACGATAAAACTAGGTTTTAACACCGAAATTATTGTTACCTCGGAAAGGACATAAATTAAGAAACAAACCAAAATGTTGAAATTCATTTAAAATGGAATAGAGGACGATAAAAAAGGAAAATAAAAGCCAAGTGTGGGAAAATTTACCAAGTTATCTTAAACATATGTCACATATATCTGTAACAAATAACTGAAAATACTTTTGCTTTGGACTAAACTAAACTGTTTTACCCAATGAAAGAAAAGAAGAGATGGATCTACACGATGAATCAATTCCATCAATAAAAGGAAGTAAAGTCTTCTGAAAAAGAAACGCGCTTCTTGATCTAGGTCATGAAGTTGTCGTCCAGACCAGCTGTAGGTTGACGAAAAATCTAGAAAAGTCATCACTAAAATCAGCAGGAAATCCACGGACCTCAGCATTAAACAGGGTCGCCAAGTGGTCAGATTTATCCTAACCATGAGAAGGATTTATCTCGTACAATGGGGGGGCACCATGCAAATTAGCTGGATAAGACTAATGAATCAGATCCCCAGAAAGGATAATCTCCTTAAAGATTAAAAATCAGCTTTTAAGACTGATATCACTCAATCCTTGAGATTGACCTTAAAGATTGAGAATTACAAACTCATGGAATTCAATGATATCTAAACTCGAGCTTGAACGAGAAAATATTTTGATCAAAATTACAAACCGATTTGTTTTCTGAAAACCCTACTTTTAATGCGTTCATTACCATTGAACGTAAAATCCTAGGAATTCACCTGGAATTCATTAGGTCACCTGAACTAAATCGGGTGTCAACCGTAAGAACGGTGGTTGTATAGTGGTCAAAGACAGGACCTTGTGCCATACCGAAAAATTATAAGGGTGAGCCATACTATTGCTCCTACCAAGGATAGTAATTGCGTCCGACACGTTATAGACCATAATTAAAAGCATGTCAGGGGACATTGCCTTAACAGTTGCTTGTTCAACGCTTTCCTTTCAACTGGACGGTAGTTTACCGAAAGGTAATATACGGGACAAGTAAACTGGACGTGTTGCTTTCCAAATACAAGGTTAGCAAGTGGGTGGCACAAAACCGCAAGTTTTGAGCTAAAATTTTCAAATCTAAAACCCACCAAACCCACAAAAATATTTTGCAAACACCGGTAAAGGGTTATTCCGGAAAACTTATCTAGGGTAAAAACTAGATTTAATTTTCAAAAGATCAAATGTTTTCATAAAGATCCAATCTCCTTAATGGATCTAAATTTTTATAGTCATGTGGGACTGTAAACCATATCGTTACTACCATTGTTTATACCGCCGTATAGAAATCACTGATGTACAAAGTGTGAAGAATAAAGAAGTGATTCTAGTATTTCAAGACGATATTGCTTGAGGACAAGCAACGCTCAAGTGTGGGAATATTTGATAATGCTAAAAACGAACATATATTTCATAGCATTATTCCTCAAGAAAGACAAGCTTTTAGTTGCAATTGTTCTATTTACAAGTGATATTCGTTTAAATAATAAAAGGTGAAGACAAAAGACAGATTCGACGAATTGAAGACGCAAACGACCAAAAAGCTCAAAAGTACAAAAGACAATCAAAGAGGTTCCAATTATTGATAAGAAACGTCTCGAAATTACAAGAGTACAAGATTCAAAACGCAAAGTACAAAATATAAAATTGTACGCAAGGACGTTCGAAAATCCGGAACCGGGACCGGAGTCAACTCTCAATGCTCGACGCAACGGACTAAAAATTACAAGTCAACTATGCACATAAATATAATATAATATTTAAATAATTCTTATAATTATTTAATATATTATATTATTTATAAAACGTCGGCACAAGGAAACAAGCAACATGTGAGCTCTCCCAGCTGGCCATGCGATCGCATGGCCAGGAAGAAGAAAGTCCATGCGATCGCATGGCATGAAAAGTCAGGCCACATCTCCTATAAAATCGAGCTTTGGTGAAACAAAAAAAAGATCCATCAATCTCTTTTCTCTTATCATACGTAAAATTTATATATATATATATATATAATTTATATTTTAATTTTAATTTTAATTCTAATAATAAGGGTATGTTAGCGAATGTTGTAAGGGTGTAAGTCGAAATTCTGTCCGTGTAACGCTACGCTATTTTTAATCATTGTAAGTTATGTTCAACTTTTTTTATTAATGTCTCGTAGCTAAGTTATTATTATGCTTATTTAATCCGAAGTAATCATGATGTTGGGCTAATTACTAAAATTGGGTAATTGGGCTTTGTACCATAATTGGGGTTTGGACAAAAGAACGACACTTGTGGAAATTAGACTATGGGCTATTAATGGGCTTTATATTTGTTTAACTAAATGAAAGTTTGTTAATGTTAATATAAAGATTTACAATTGGGCGTCCCTATAAATTACCATATACACTCGATCGGACACGATGGGCGGGGTATTTATATGTACGAATAATCGTTCATTTAACCGGACACGGGAATGGATTAATAGCCACTAGAATAATTAAAACATGGGTGAAATTACATTCAAGGGTAATTGGTGTAATTGTTAACAAAGTAGTAAAACCTTGGTTTACACGCAGTCGATAACCTGGTGTATTCATTAAACAAAGTATTAAAACCTTGTTACAATTCGAATCCCCAATTAGTTGGAATATTTAACTTCGGGTATAAGAATAATTTGATGAGGACACTCGCACTTTATATTTATGACTGATGGACTGTTATGGACAAAAACCAGACGGACATATTAAATAATCCAGGACAAAGGACAATTAACCCATGGGCATAAAACTAAAATCAACACGTCAAACATCATGATTACGGAAGTTTAAATAAGCATAATTCTTTTATTTCATATTTAATTTCCTTTATTTTATATTTAATTGCACTTCTAATTATCGCACTTTTATTTATTGTTATCGCACTTTTAATTATCGTACTTTTTAATTATCGCAATTTTATTTTATCGCACTTTTATTATTCGCAATTTCATTATCGTTATTTACTTTACGCTTTAATTTAAGTCTTGTATTTATTTTATATTTTACATTAGGTTTTAACTGCGACTAAAGTCTTAAAATCGACAAACCGGTCATTAAACGGTAAAAACCCCCCTTTATAATAATAATATTACATATATATATTTGTATTTTTATAAAAGTAAACTAATATAGCGTTGAGCTTTGTTTAAAGATTTCCCTGTGGAATGAACCGGACTTACTAAAAACTACACTACTTTACGATTAGGTACACTGCCTATAAGTGTTGTAGCAAGGTTTAAGTATATCCATTCTATAAATAAATAAATATCTTTTGTAAAATTGTATCGTATTTAATAGTATTTCCTTGTAAAAATTAATAGTATTTTATACCCCTCTGCTTTGACATCAGCGGTAATCCAGGCAGTTCTTCCGGAAAGACATCGGGGAATTCATTCACGATTCGCACATCATTCACGCTCTTCTCTTCTGTTTCTAAAGCCTTCACATGTGCTAAAACAGCAAGACGTCCTTTCTTCATGATCTTCTGCGCTTTCATACAACTAATGAGGTTCAGCTTCGAACTACATCTCTCTTCGTATATAACCAGTGGTTCACCATCTCCGTGTGGTATACGAAGAGCTTTATCTCCACAGATAACGCCGGCCCTCACTTTGGTCAACCAGTCCATGCAGACAATCACGTCAAAGCTTCCCAATTTGATGGGTATCAAGTCAATTGCGAAATCCACACCAGCTATGTTGATAATAGCTCCTCGGCCAATTTGGTTGACTTTCTCAAGTTTCCCATTGACTACCTCAACTAGCATACTTTCTTCTAAAGGCACTAACGACCAATCTATCTTAGAGCAAAAGTGTCTACAAACATAACTCCTATCGGCACCAGTATCAAATAGGACAGAAGCTAATAGATTGTTGATAGTGAATATACCTGTAACCAAGTCGGGGTTCTCATGGGCATCCCTTGCGTTTACATTGAAAGCTCTTCCACGCGGGGGTCATCCGTACTTTCGCTTGTTGGGATACTCATTCCTGAAGTGGCCCTGTTGTCCACACTCATAACACTTTCTTGGTCCATTGGGGTTGGTCCTCACAGCTGGGATGGGAATCTTGCAGTGCTTGCCAATATGCCCGGTCCTTTTACACTTTTCACAGACCACATTACAGTACCCGGTATGGTGCTTTTAGCACCTCTTGCACTGCGGTAGAGTACCCTTGTAGTTGGGGTTCGAGCTAGGGTTCGGGTTGGGGTTCCTTCCGTCGTTATGCCTCTTAGCGGGGGTTTGATCATAGACTCTCCCCTTGTTGTTGTCCCACTTACGCTTATCACCACTGGCTCCCGATTCGGATTTTGCCTTTTCTGATTTCTTGCTGATAATTTGGTTCATAAGGGTTTGCGCCATGCGCATAGCTGCCAGGTCGTTGGGCGGATTAGAAGAGGTGACATTTCCTTGAATGGACTTGGGAAGTCCCCACAAGTATCGCTCCATTCTCTTAAATTCCGGGGTAACCATCGTGGGACACATCAGCGCTAATTCCAGATACCTACAGTTGTAACCATCAAGATCGTTTCCCACAACCTTCAACTCCCAGAACTCAGCCTCCATTTTCTGTATCTCTGCTCTGGGGCAGTACTCTTCGATCATGGCTCCCTTAAATTCTTCCCACCTGGAGTGGCATAAGCCTCGTCAATACTCTTAGCTTGAGCCAGTGTGTTCCACCAGGTTAGGGCGCCATCAGACAGCGTACACGAAGCATACTTGGTTTTGTTCTCCTCTGAGCAGTTGCTTACAAGGAACACAACTTCTAGTTTCTCAAACCATCTAGTCAATCCAACTGGCCCCTCAGTACCGCTAAAGATGTGGGGCTTGCATCTTTGAAACTCTTTGTATGTGCACCCGTTACGAATGGGTTGGTTAACTGGTGGAGCTTGTGGGTTGATTTCCGTAATAGCTGCGGCTACTCTCTCAGCGATCATTTCCTCAATCTGGGCTGCTGTGGATGCTGCTCGTCCGTTTGCCATTGCTCTTCTAAACAGAAATTTTGACTTAAGTTAAAATCCAGCATTTAATAAATAGTAATATAGTATATAGCAACCAACATGGAACCAACGCAACACATGTCAACTAAGCAATGCAACCAGATACAGATACCACAAAAACATCATACAGTAACGTAAGTAGAACACTGTACAAAAGTAAACAACACTAAGTTCCATTCATTAATAATAAGTTGCATACATCCGCATAGGTTCGTACAATACATGAGTAAAACATGAAACTACAACGAGATTACATAATGAAATCTACTACAATGCCTTATGGTGACGGTGGGTAAAGGATGTCCATCACGTGGGACATCTGGTCCTCGAGCTCAGTTACCCGAGCATGGAGGATCTCCACTTCCCTCGCCAGTTCCTTGACAGAGGGAGATGGTGGGGCAGGCGGTGCAGTCGGTACAGGTGGTGCAGGTGGTGCAGATGGTCCAGCGCCAGAAGTAGATGGTGTGCAACGGTAATCCTTACGCACGAATGGATCGGCAGGATAAGGCACAACCCGCTTGCGGGCGGTGACCCTAGTCCTCACTCCATGTGCGCTAACGAACGATCTACCTCCGTTAACCCCTGGAATAACGGTACCATCAAAACGATACCGCTTCTTCGGCGGGGTAGAGGGTGGCTGTACGGGCGCCTCCTCAGGGTCCTCGTCGGAATCATCGTCACTGGAATCGTCAGAGGATGAGTCGTCAGATGATGAGTCATCATAAATAGCTGGAGGTGGCGGCGCTCGACGGCCGGTAGTCATAATCCGGTATCTGAAAGGCGGAATCGGTATGACACGTCCATCAGGAACGTCCCCGTATTCCCCGGGAATCACAGCACCACCGGGATGGGGCTGTGGCTCCGGAGGTACTGGGATGAGTGGAGCTGGAATCTCCGGTGGATCCTCATGTCCGTCTGAGATAACCACTGGGTCGGGTACATGGCTACTGGCTCCGGAGGACGAAGCGCCAGGGTCACTGGAGGGTGTCGACGACGGGATCTGAGAATCGGCAACAATGACAGGCGAGGTGGCGGATGTGTCTGAGTCGCTATCCAAAATGACAACGGGCGGGATATCCGACATCTGAACAAGGAAAAATAACTTTTTCCGTGTCAGCAAGTCATAAAGCAAGCACGTATTTGGCACTACAGCAACCTAGGTTGTCTAAAACAGTATACAGCATGGCAATAATAACAACGCTAAACATAAATAACATGTGAAAGCAGATAGTAATCATGCAATAGCGGAAATAAGCATACAACAAGTTCGCATGGCAGTAAAGATAAGCAATAGCATGCAGTAATATCACATAGCAGTAAAAGTAATCAGTAGCATGCAGTAAGTTTCGCAGAAACAAGTAAACTAGCAAATTGTAGATTAGTCCTATTAGTGAATCCTACTTGGTCCGGTCTAGACTCACTAATGCAACATAATTCCCTACAACCAATGCTCTGATACCAAATGTGACGCCCTGTACAAAACCATCGTGTACGATTCGTCAACAACAGGATCTTTACACGGTTGAATACTACATGCTGTTTGAAAACCAGTTTGCATTCATAAAAACATAGTGTTTACAAAAGATAACGTGACACAGAGGTCATTACAAAGCCATTATTCAAATAACATAAGTTGCGAATGCAAATTAAAAGTTTCATGATTGAGACATCTCTAAGTAATGCAGCGGAAATCTAACACAGCAGGTCCTTAACAGCAAGTCTAAACAGCATGACAGCAAGTCTAACAGCGGAAGCAACAAACCTCTAAGCACCTGAGAAAACATGCATAAAAACGTCAACAATAATGTTGGTGAGCTATAGTTTAAGTTGTAATAGTAATATAAGATTGACCACGAGATTTCAATGTTTCAAAACAGTATGACAAGTATATGTATAACTGTGGGCACATGGTAATTAGACTTAACGTAAATATAAATATCACCCCCTGAAAGTACACCTGGAGAGTGCATATGTCCTCGAAGTATTAAACACCCGTTAAATGATAGCACAACTAGCCCGAGTGGGGATGTCAAACCCTATGTATCCATATCTGATATTCGCGTCTACCGGTTCAAAAACCAATAGTTAAACGTTACCGTGCTAAGGGGAATCTTTATGCCGTTGTATAACCAACACATATGTAAAGTTTAAGTACTCGTGTCAAATAAGTAATAATAAAAAGCGCATGTATTCTCAGCCCCAAAAATGGTATAAGTAAAAAGGGATGCTATAACTCACAGTGATAAAAGCGGTAAAGTCGGTAATGAAAGTTTGCAAGTAGTAAGTTGGTCCGAAAGGTCGTCAACCTAAATCAAAGGTTACTAGGTCAGTAGGTTGTCCTTATAAGTTCTAATAGTGCATAAAATAAGTTTAAGTGTCATCATCATCATCATTCATCATCATAAAAGCTAAGTAAGTTTGACAAGAATAGAGATCGAAACAATAGGCTGAATTTGGTCAGCTGCTACGACCTCTACGTAAATCAAAAAGATGCATAATCAGTGGCTATGGCTCCGTATGTGAGTCCCCTAGTTGCTGACCAATTTCCAGAACCAAACTCGTCTTCGTTTGACCGTGGTGATGGTTTAAGTGTGAGTCGGTCAGAAATTTTAGCACAACGCTAATAGGGTGTAACGACTTTCGGAAGGCCATAAATCCTAAACCGTAACTCGGATTAAGACGAGGTCTAAACGGAAAATCATCTACTCGAACCGAAATAACTGAAAATTAACTTTCCAGTAGCCCAGGTTACAGATCAGATCCCGAAAAATAGTGAACAAGTGCTCCGGTGGGGTTCTTGGTGCTTGATGTTCATCACGGTTCTCATCCTTGATGCTTGTAGCTTCAAGTGTACAACTCGTTGATGGTTTAGCATCACTTTTGACCAAGATTCTACCATCAATACACAATATGTTAAGACCAAGTAATAACACAACTCATTTAAGAGTCTTAGATGGATGATGAACCAAAATTACATCATATCCTTAGTCTTAACACAAATACAAGTCTTATTTACAAACAAAGTTACAAACTTTACATCAATCAAACAAGTATGAACATGATCTAAGTCAAATGAAGTGATGGAACCCTAAGCTAGAGAGCTTGGATCCCTTTCACACAAGTTATAAGGTCACAAAGCTGGAAAGCTTGAACCTTTAGTGTTCTTGAAGATCTTGAAGCATAAAGCTTGGATCTTTAAGTTATATGAAGACCATAAACACAAGTTTTGATCTTTATAACAAATTAATGAGATCATAAGTTAGAAAACTTAGATCCAACAAAAGATATGAAGATTCAAGCTAGAAAGCTTGCATATTGGTTGTTCTTGAAGATCTTGAAGCATAAAGCTTGGATCTTTAAGTTACATGAAGATTACAAACACAAGTTTGAATCTTTATAACAAAATAACAAGATTAAAGTTAAAAATATATAGATCTACAAAGTGGGTGAAGATTCAAAGCTAGAAAGCTTGAATCTTCCATATTCTTGAAGGATTCATACTTGAATCTACAAGATGTAATCAAGATCAAAGCTAAAAAGCTTGATCCTCCATTGATGATGATGTACACAAAAAAGAAAGGAGAAGAAGAAGAAGAAAAATCAAAAACTTACAAGTTTTAGAATGAGAAAGACTAGAGAGAAGATAGGAGAATATGTGTGTGTGAAATACAAATGAGAGCAAGTGTAAAATGAGATGAATGAGGCTTGTATTTATGGTGAAATGAGGGTGGAGGAGGCCTTCTTGGCCGTAATTTTTGGTAGGGGAGAGGGGGAGACAAGATTTACTTTTTGGTTAATGGTTGTCTAAAGTAGGTACTTATGTTAGAATCCCATGCAACATTAAGGATAATACTTGACATAAATGCTAGCATGTTCCCTCTAATAAATGGGCATTTGTCTTACTTATTAATGGGTCACTAGTAATTAATAAGTGGGCTAAATAAATGGGCTACTAGCTAGAGTAGGGTGGGCTTAAGTCCAACAAGGTAGAAAGTCCAACAAGACTAACTAGTAAGCATAATTAAATTACTACGCATAATTAAGCATCCATAAACCCAAGTAATTATTATTATAAAATAATAATTAATATTTGGTAGTCATAATCTTCCGATTACGACAAAAGTTAAACGTGCGCGCAGTTCGCGGTTTAATCGAAACGTTAAGTGACACTAACGGTCATAAAGCATCCGGTGATCAAGTTAAGTATCCTACGTACTCTAAGGCACGTTTTAACATATAAATGAAAGTAAACCATGTATATAAAGGTTCCAGAGTATAAAGTAGCACAGTACGCACAAATATGCAGTTTCGCTAAAACACAAAGCACAAAAGCAAGTCAAAAAAGTTGGGTCGTTACATCATCAACATATAAGATCAAGAAGACTACTCTGCTGCCACTAGCTCTAATGTAAACTCAGGGCTTATCTTGGTTTTGAGAAAAATTAAACACTTTGATTTTCTCATTAAACTTAAGATTCTAGCTCCTGGATGCTTGCTTTTATCCATAAATGTATTTTAGAAGCTTGCATACTTTATTAGGATGCTTAGGATTCATAAACCCTTCCAGCTGAACCATATATACGTCCTCGCTTAGGTCGCCATTTAGGAAAGCGATTTTGACATCCATTAGCCATATTTTATTATCATGAAAGGTAACCATGGCAATAAGTATCCTAATTTTTTTAAGGCTCGCGACTGGTGAAAAACTTTCATCATAACCGTTTTGTCACCAATCGAGCTTTAAAAGTGTTTACATTACCGTCCATATCAGTCTTCCTTTGAAGACCCATTTTTACCTCATTGTCTTACAATTGGGTAGAAGATCAATCAAGTCTCATACTTGATTATCCTTCATGGACTGCATATCTGTATTCAAAGAATCTAGTCATTTTCAGATTCAGGATCTGATATGGCCTCATGCAGCTAGAGGGTTCATCATAATCCCTTAGTTGAGGTTTATCTAAATTAATCAGATAATTAAACCTCATAGGCTGATGAGTTCTACTAGATCTATAAAGTGCAGGTTTAACACGTTCTGGCTCACCAACAGTGCGCTCAGTTTCAACGTGTGGATTGCTAGTGCTTACTGAAGGTATGTTACTTTAAAGTACTTGAATTTCTTCAAGATCTACTTTACTTCCACTGACTTCTTGTAAGAGAAGATCTCTTTCCAGGAATTCAGCAGACCGAGCAGAAAACACGTTGTCTTCAGCTTGGTAATAAAAGTAGTAACCCATTGTTTCCTTTATGTATCGTACAAAGTAACATTAGATAGTTCTGGGTTCTAATTTGTTTAAAGTGTCATGCTTCACGTACGCTTTACAACCCCAGACTTTCAGATAAGACAACTTGGGATTCTTCCCATGCCATAACTAATATGTGTCTTTTCTACCTTCATAGTTGGAATCACATTGAGTATGCCTGCAGCAGACTTTCATGCATATCCCTAAAAGACGGTAGTAGAGAAATCAGACTCATGATAAATCAAACTATATCAAGTAAAGTTCGATTCCTCTTACTCAGACACACCATCGTGTTGTGGTGTGTAAGGTAGAGTGAACTATGAGACAATCCCACAATTCTTTAGGTGGTCCAAAAAACTCTTGACTCATAAACTTACTTACTCCATCGGAGCGAAGTGCTTTAATGGTCTTTCCAAGCTGATTATCTACTTCATTTTGGAGTACTTTTAAATGTTAAAATAGCTTTATGTTTATGTTTCAGCAAGTGAACATAATCATAGCTACTGTACTCATCAGTAAATGTAATTAAGTAAAATTAACTAAATCTATACATTGTTTTTAAAGGGCTACATACAACAGTATGTATTAGTCCTAAAAGATCTTTAGCTCTTTTACCTAAATCGGAGAAAGAAGCATCTGTCATCTTTTCACATAAACATGACTCGCATACATCAAATGACTCAGAGTCAATTGATTTCAAAAGTCCATTAGATTGGAGTTTTGAAATGCATTGTTTGTTTATATGACCAATATGACAATGTCATAGATATGTCTTATTTAAGTCTTGCTTGAAGACTTTGGCGATGTAGATATACACAGAATTCTCATTTGAAATTACACTATGCATATCAATTTCAAAAATACCATCACGTGGATAGGTATTAAGATAAATATATTATCCTTAGAAACTGAAATACCTAAGTGTATAAATGCAAGTTCAATACTAACAACTTTCAAACTATGTCGCTCGCAGTATTGAGAGCATAATGCTATTGTTCCAACAAAACAATAAGATCACTTAGAGAAGTAAGTTCAGAGGTACCAATAGCTTTAACAAAAGCTTGATACCCCTTGCCTACTTGCAAATCCATTGTGTATTTCTTCAGTCTATTACTTCTTCTCATTCCCTTCATATTGTTACAGGTGTGAAGGCCACAACCAGTTAACAAAGATCTAGGAATCACTAGAAGAAGTATATAACTATATATGGAATATACCTAATTTACTAGTCACTAGCGTTGCCTTTTCTCAGCTCAGATTGGAAGATATGACAACTTCCTTCTCCAATTGTCAACCTTACCACAATGGAAATATTCGGCGTCTTTTGTTGGGCTTTCCTTCTTGGAAGGTGGAATATTTTTCCTAGAAAATGATTTGTCATTTTTCTTTCACAAAGTATTCGGCTTATTCTTTTTCACCCTTCAATCCTATTTCTTCCTGATCATCGAACAACATTCGATAATCATTTTGCTGAGCAGCAGCAACTGCCACAATAGGAAGAAAGGATATGGGTTCTAAACTTTATTCAACTTCCAATTATGCTTGAGAACAATTCTCAGGTTGCAGTGCCAGTCTAGAAATTTTGAACATTGAGTTTATCCTTCTCCAACAAAGAAGAAAATGTGTTTTGGTTTACGTTTTGATTATTTGACATCTACAACAGATATAAGATTCAATTTAGTATTTTTGATATTGAGCTTTGATAAATTAACTACCCAAGTTTTTATAATATTTAAAAAAAAAAACAATTAATTTACGAAAGCCTAAGATCCACATAGAGGTTCCATAGCCACATCTGTTGATCAACTAGCAGTTATAGAGTCTATTGGTAGGTAACGGGTACCAATTGTATTACAAGTACAACTCTTAGATCTTTATGGGACCTAGAGATATATGTAGTCCAACAAACCACTATTATCTAATGGCATGTTTGTCCCATCATTGCCTCGAACTCAGGTCTCACCGTGAATACGATTAAGTCGTCCAATTTGGAAACAGTGGAAATTCACGATAGTCTCACTAGATCGAAAAATCCACCTCGTGGCTATAATTCAGCCTAGTCTCACTAGATCAGAAAAATAACGAGGAGTGTTTGCAAGCTCATTGGATGGCATGACTTAAATTTGACGGGTATTTTGGAAAAAGTTTATGTCAACAAATAATGCATGCACACAAGATTTGCTACACTATTAGTTAAAAAACATTTTAACCAATTGTATATGTCGATTATGTTTGTGATCTAATTTGTTATTTAATTTATAGGATATAAAAATAACAAATACATAAACGTGTATCGTTTTAAAACAGTTTTAAAAGATGTCATCCATATATATTATTTGACTTTCAAAATCATTTAACATTAAACTCGTTAGAGTTTAACTTATTTTAAAATCATCAATTTTAATCTTTGAAGCTCGTTTAGAGTTTTATTTAATGTTTCCATAAAAAACATATGTAATTTAAGTCTCAAAATTATTTAACTTTAAACTCGTTAGAGTTTAACTTTTTAAAATCATCAATTTTAATATTTAAAACTCGTTACCGGTTTTATTTAATGTTTTCATCAAAAACATTTAGCAAATATTATAATAAATAATTAAATATAAATGCGTAAAATAAAACACAATCATGCATCACACACACATAGCCTAGCCCAAAAATCATATGCTTGATCCCATGAGCCGACATGGGATCAAGAGGTCAAACTAAGGGTAATATCGTAGCTCCCACTTAATTCAAGAATCAAGTAAAAACTTGACAAACGCCATCGTTGTCAACTTGATCTGTTCGCCATCTTCTAAGTCAAACTCCACGTTGCATCTTTATCTTTAATCTTCATCTTATTACATTTATTTAAAAATTGAAAAATATAACTAATCTAATACTTTTACAATTTAGAATAAACTTAAATAAAATACTATGAAAATGAAAAATAAATATAATACAACTTTGGCTTCAAAATGGCCTTTCTTATAAAAATAAATAATCAACATGACATAATATTGCCGTAATCAACAATCACAACAATCACATATAATCAAACACATAGGTCGGGGCATTACGGGCTATGTATGTAATCACAATTTTAATAACTACATTATTAAAACCTATATATGGCTTGTCCATTGTTATAATGCATGTGTATAACTATGGAATATAACAATCAACAATTATAATAAATATTCAAGCCATAACAATTAAATCTACAATTTAAAATAGTGATATTCTTTCAATCATATTCGTGCGTCATAAGGTTAAGTCTAAATCAACCGTGTTGACTTTAAAAACCAAAAAAGTTTCGACTTTCACCAATATACCACAAAACTAAATCTAAAGAATAGTCACACGACAATTAAGATGGTGTAAAAGCGGCTCTGATACCACTGTTGAAAAATCGTGTGTACTTTTAAATCAGATTAACGCAGCGGATAGTTAAAATAATAATCTTTTATTATTTTATGAACAAAATTTATCAAGATTAAATTTTCACTTATTTAATGAAACATGCACACGATTAATATTTCCCAAATATCCAGTTACACCACTAATAATTGTCAAAATATGTAATTTATAATTAATAATTTCTATCATGTCGCTTTCATGTGAATAGTAAATTAATTAATTTCGTTTTATTTCCTATTCATATGAATAGTAGATGAATTAATTTCGATTTACTATTTTGTTACTTGAGTAATATATATACATCATATATATATTTTATTTGACGTCTCGGTGTATGTGTGTGTGACCCCGAAGGCTCAAATGAAGTTGGCCATATAGTTATATGTTGTACCTTGCACATTAATACTAAAGTTTTTCCACGGGTATCCGGGATCCCGTTGTCATCTTTATTAATCAATCGGGGTCATATGAGTTAATGACGCGATGTACGATATGAGATGGGTAGAACTGGATCGAGAAGCTGCAAGGGAAAGGAGGTGCGATGTTTGGTCGACTAGTAGTGGGCTGAGATTTTTTCATGGGCAACAAAGCCTGATATGGATTGTGACGAAAGGAGATCGAACAATAGCTCTCTATCATATTTAGAAAATTGAATAGGAAAGTATAAAATCGATCTAGTTTCATGGTCCTTGACATCGTGTATTCAGTCATTCAGACTGCTCTTTAATATCCCCGACGGGTCAATAGACCATCAGATGTGCAGATGATAAATAGAGTGACTAACTTGACCTTATATTGGAAGATGATAAACAGACCATCATATATACTCTGTATGCAACTAAATAATGATCATTCAAACCGAAACCTTTAAATCATTTAGCCCATGACGTAACTACATTAAAGCGAAGGGGATAATAAACATACTAATAACGTTCTTAAAAAAGTCCAATGATTCCCAGAAACTATCAACGTCTACGTCTGAATTAACTATTTTGAGGTTGGTTCTTGTTCCTCTGTTGACCTCTTGTATTCTGGCTTTAGCTCATAAGTCCCTTGGTTTGATCCTTTGTTGTTGTAGATGCACAGATCTTTAAGCAGATCTTTCAAGAATTGCTGAAAACAAAACATGTTTTGGTGGTTATTCATACATCATTCATCCTAATCTGATTAAATATGTTTTGTGGTTTTAACGAATTCGAATAACATACTTCAGGTTGGTCTGTCTCGGAAATAAGCTGTTTTAAGGTCCAATTGGGCTGTCGTTCGAAGAGTTTAAACATAATGTCTTCCATCTCTCCACGGTCCCTTCGGGTTCGTTTTGTGTCTGATCCTTTAACAGGACCTTTTTTCCTTTCCTGTAATTTCGATGCCACACTTTTGTTGTAAAGATCATACATCCACAAAAAAGAGTAGACTGAATTTTAAGTCACAAACCACAGATAGATACACTAAATTGCATGCTAAATAAAGATAATGATTTAGATAAAAAGAAGCGTTGATTACAGTCTGTGATGTGTTTCTCAAAGCAAACAATCCTGGCATTGGCCTCATGTGCGCTCCATTATCGTTATCAATAACCTGAACAAGATAGTTAGTATTGTAAGTAAAGGCGACACTTTTGAGTTTGAGTTTAGAATTTAGACCCGTTGTAGAACAGGTCAACTTAAGATAAACTATGCCTTTAAAGGATCAAAAGGTAATAACTTATGTATGATGCATTACTTATTTATGGAATCCAAGAAGAAAAAAAGTCGTTTGTTTGTGGCCCCCGACCCACCCATTTTACCACCTATAGTTACTAACCAATCCCATATGAATATTAGTCATCTGAGAGAAGCGAAGAGACCTGTATTTGTCGGGTTTTAGTCATATGCTTGTTTGTTCGTTCGCGACAGATCTTCCCGTACTCCTCTATGTTTTCATTATGAGGCTTCATGTCAAATTTATGATATATTTTTCCTTCAACAGAAACCCTTCCTGAAGTACAGGAGTGTTACATTATCAATGTTGTCTGGAAAACAAGTATACGGTAAAAGTAAAATAACCACAAGTAACTCATGCTTTTACAAATCAACAAATGGCTGCACTGAACATGCAGTATACACATAAAAATTTTAAATCAAAAAAAATATAGATTACAGAAAATAAGGTCATATATTGGCGCACCGTTATGCTTACCTTGCTTGGACTCAGAAAAAACAGACATAGGAATGAAATCTGTTGACATGTCCATAGAATAACATTTAGGTACCCGCCCAGGTTCAGTACCAAGCAACTCCATAGTAAACTGATCAATAGAATTAGGGATTGCATAAATTAGATAACACATAAAAAGAAACAAAAACTATATAATTACAAAAGAATATGATTATGCTTCGAATAAGAAAAAAGAAGAATATTAGATAAGATGTACACAACACAATTACAAAACTTTACTTCACCATGTAGCATAGAACTAAACTTAATTCTGCTGTGCTTTCTTTTTCACTTTCGCTTTTGTTTACTTCTTATTTTCATGTTGTATCCCAATATCCCATTATGGGTAAGTTTTCTCTTTTGATGTATCTTCATCGTGTGTTAATAATAATAATAAAATAAAATTAAAACCTTCAAATAATCCCAATTGTTCTTCATTTCTGATAACAATTAACGACAACAGTCTGCATAAATACTATGTCAAAACTGATACTCTCCAATCCTAATCCATTTCTTCACAACACAGGAGTCTAAGATCATATGCAAGAAAAGTATGATAATGAAAAATTAAAAGAAACAGGAAGATAATGAAAAGAAAACAAGAACTATTCTTTTTCACTTTAATAAGCATCTTCTATCTTGAAATCATTCCATATAACAAACAAACTCCCTTTACTCTTCGCTGCCTTTTTCTTTCAATTAGCAAGTTTCATCAAATAAAACAATAAACGTACACTCAGTTAAAGAAGGTAATTAACTAATTATCCACCATCAAGGTAAAGAAGTTTAGCTTAAAGCATAACAAGCTTACAAGAACTCGATTCATATGAAACCTAATTTACTACAAATCATTCTGAAGGTATGATTACAAAGATGTCTTATTTCGACGATACACAGTTTTCACATTTTAATTAAATTTTAACTAAAATTTATTAGAAACATAATAACTCAGCAAACATCAAAAGTTATAAATAACTCACAATATATATTGTTCAATTCCATTACTTTACAATCAGGTTCATTAAGCTAATTTTTTTTTTTTTTTGAACGGCGATATCTAAATCAAATGCTCTCATTTGTCACCCACACACGCGTTAGGAGGTAACTCTTCACACACCATCGCCGCATTGGGGTACCCAGTGTGCTTTGGATTAAACAGAGTGACTTAGGGCATACACCTTTTTCACCAACAGAATCCTTGAGAAACCCCCCTCCCAGTATTCGAACTCTCACCTAATTTTTCAAGAGCGTGGGCCCGGGATCAACATAGTACTTTACCACTCAGGCAATGCCTCGGTGGTTTATTAAGCTTAAATTATTACTATTTCATCATATAATTCAACTATCTAAGAAATAATAATCCATAATAATGGATAATGCAGATCATTTACAAATAACATGCATTCTAAATACAAAACTAGGTTTATCCATAATTTCACACAGCATACATCATGAAACTAAACAACATATAAGTACAGGATATAAAAATGTAGGGTTTATATTTTAATTTTATTACAATGTATAATGTATAAATAATAAATACAACGCAATTGAAACGTACCTGAGTGTCGTTATTAGGAAGAAGAGGATCAACGGTGACGATAACTTTAGCGCCAATTGGAGCAGAAGATGAATCGATTTGTGTAAGTGAACGAGATACAATCGGAGGACATTTCATGAGCCAAACGTGTTTATCTGATTTAATTGTTTCCAACGGCGGTGCTACATTGCCGTTGTTTGCCTTCGCCGCTGAACCGGAAGGTTTTCCGATGGTCGTGAATTGGTCTTCCATTTTGCGTAACCTTTTATTGTTTTTGTTTATGGAGGAAAAGCTTATTTTGCATTTTTGTGGCTTAACAGTATGTGTATTTATATGTACACATGGTTTTTAGAATGAGTCGTGCAAATCGACTAAAAATTGAACCTAAATGATAGTACATTCGTGTCTACTATTAAATCATTTTTAATCTTATCGAGTATTATTAATTATATTCTGGAGGGGTGTATATGGTGAAAAACGGAGCAAATCCAATTATCAAAAGTAACTGGAAATTTTTTTTTTTTTTAAATTAACCTGAGTATGACTTGTTATAAGAACTGACTAATTTCAATGCGACTGACCACTTTACGAGTAGCCTGGAGTTATTGCGGGCGAACTTCCTGTGATCACGAGGTAATAACTGCCTGCCTGAAATGAACCCATGACTTCCACTATGAAAGGATGAGCCCTCGACCATTACACCACCACTCCCATGGAAGGATGAGCCCTCAACCTTACCTAAGGTTTTTCGATCTCATTTATTGTCCTTAATTTAGAAGTTTTTGTCTTTTTGATACTCGGTACAAGACAAATCATAAACGAAGAAACTAAAAAAACATATCAAAACAGAATATTGAATATACATTCCTTAATTTGGGAAAAACATAGCAAACTCAAAAATAAAAGTAATCATATCATATGATCAAGCGTATTTTCGTCGACAGCTTTGGAAGGCGTTATACGATTATGACCTTGAGTGCAAGAATGGGTTGAATGTGGGTGATTGGTTGTTCGCTCTCTGGTTTCGATTACCATGAATGACCATGTTGGAGATGAAGATCTCAAAAGGGTGTTACACAACAAATCTGGATGTATTCAACTCGGGTTTGGACCGAGTGAGTGAGTAACTAAGTTGAGTAGTGAGAGAATACTTAGAGAGAAAGTATCAGCTCTCATTAAATGATCGTGATATGACATGTTCCGTTTCTTGAAAATGATAGTAGCATATTGATAGACAAACACTAGGGTTTGTGTTGTTCATTGGCGTGACCATGTTGATGTGTCATTCTATTATGGTCTGGACAACATTGCGAGTTGGACCCTAGCCTTTTTAGGCATATATGTCGGGCTTACGTGGCACATTGATAACAAATTGTGCACTACCATGTGTAGGGCTTACGTATATCATTGCTTTTGTACTGGCCTTATTTGTAATTATTGTTGTACTGAGCTTACGTGTAATCATTGTTGTGGTCCGTGACTCATGAATCGGTTACTGATTATTATCGTTTTTTAGTCTTAATAAAGGTCCATGTAATGACGTTGTTTGTTCATCATCCATCCAGGAACTGTTCACTGGTTCCAAAGTATCAGCTTTCTTACTTGGACAGCATTATGTTGCTAACCGAAGTTGACATGTTAGCGATTTCCGTTTTCAATAGGTTTTATTGAGAACTTATGTATACCGGATAGTGTATCAAGTATAGGTTAGGGATGGCTATGGGCGATAAAAAATCAGTGACCCGCGGGTACCCAATTCGTGATGGGCGGGTAAAATCATAAAATCTTACCCGCGAGCACGGGTACGGGTAAAAAATTATACCCGCCAACGGGTTGCGGGTACATACTACCCGTCGCGGGTAAACTCGATCCGCCAATTCGTGAGACTTTTTTCAATTTATCCGCGAGTTTATACATAAAATTATGAATTTAAGAGGAATTTTACTTGTAATGCAATAATGATTGAAAATATAATATTACATATAAGTAAAAAACTTGACTTTTACGTTATTTTACACATGTTAATCGTACATATTGTTTATAATTAATAAAATTCCCTAACTTTTGTAAAACAAATTAATGAAGTTTTATATTATGTTTACCCGCGGGCAAGGGCACGGGCGAAATATTTTTACCCACGGGGGAATAACGGGTCTCAACGAGCAAAAAAACAACCCGACGGGCAGGTCGTGGCTATATAGAACCCGTGCACATTGCCCGCGGGCGCCATCCCTAGTATGGGTATCATTATCGTACCCAATAATATCATACTCCTATGTTTTTTTGATCAAGATTATATCAAACTTGAAAAACTGAAAAATGGATTGGACCCTCGTATTATAATTTTCAAATGATATGATATTTCATTTCATTTAATAATTAAACAATTAAAATAACCTAATTCAGTTAGGCCGTCATATGACTTTTATACTTTAATAGCAACATACTGTGATACCATGAAAAGCCAAAAACAGTCGCTAAATATTCCAGTTAAATTGTATACATCTCGATCAAATTACTTGTAAAAACATTATCCGTTTAAAACATTGATAGATTTATTTGGTTCCTCTTTTAGCATAAAGGAAAAACACAACAATCTAGTTTTAGAGACCAAATGTGCATGCAAGAACGCCAATCAAAAATCATAAGCCAATGAGAGGATACACTACAATATATATGTACAAGATACTATTACAGTCTGATTTACATAGCTCTGAAAAGAACAAAAACCGGCATCTTCAGTTCAGACCAAAAAAAAGGAAAATCTGTACCTACAGAAATTCATCTATAACATACTAACACATCCTCCTCCTGAACTTGGCTTATGATTACATTGCGCCACAGTTACTCGAACGGATGACACCTGCAAGTGGAACCAAATTAGAAAAAAGCAAACTCACTTAAACAGGATGCAACTTGAAAGCAAGTTGAAAATTTAAAGGTTAAATAGCCTTCAACATGTTCAGATAAAAACTTTGAAACACACAAGGAGCAGAAATTGTAGATCACTACTAAAAATTCAAGTCACACCTAAGAAATGAAATGTTGCAGGATGTAAATGCAATATTCTAAGAAAACTTTTATAATATTTGGTCCATCATACAAAAATGGAGATGCTTAGAAAAATATAAAAAACTGCCTCATTTTGCAATAATTTTGCGCATCTCCTCAGCTAACTAAGCAACAAAAAGGTAGTCAAGTAATAGTATGGGGCCATAGTTGCACATACTGAAGAAACAGCTAGTTGCATATTTTGCTTATTATATTATTAAAAAAAAAAGTAAAAAAAAAAAAAACTAAATTAATAAAAAATCATAAGGTTAATAATACCTTTTAGTCGCCTGATACATGCTTTCTTCCATACTGCTTCCTTACGGACCTTGGCTGGCGAGGGAATGTGAATGGGCTACCAAACTGTTTGTTATCAATCATCTGACTAGATTCAGCTCCCGCATTAATACGAGATGAAGCTGCAAGAAAATAGTCAAATTTATATAAATGATCTAAAAGGCACTTCCATTTTAAGTGAAGTTGACATTAACTGCAACACCCTGATGTTAAACCCACACAGGACAATAACAATCGCATAATTAAATTACTAAGGGTGAAAAAGTAGCAATATCATGCAAGAAATAGAAACGCCATTATATTCATTAGTTACATAGCTCCATAAATAGAATTTTTTTGAGGCAGGGTTATATATATTATAATTCACTGCTGGCCTTTTATAGGGTTATATTCACACATTAAGTAACCAACTTGGGTCCAAAATCCTAGTAATTCATGTGACAAGATAGGTTGACATAATTCATATGACACAAGACGAAAAATAATTGAGTATAAACATCATGATGTTTGAAGAGAAAGACATACTTGGACGAAAAACATCACCCGAGTTAACATCTGGAGTTTCAGGATTAGCAGTGACGGGGCTAAAACTACCATTAGGTGGGCCCGGTATAGAAACTCCCGTCACAGAAACGGTATCACAATTCTCGTCTTCTGAATCACTTAAAACAATAACACTTGGATCTGCCATTGATGAGGAAGAGCTTTTGTTTGTGATTCCAGATGTTTGGTTATGGTTGTATGTATAATCCATCATATCAGGACGATCGATACTTTGGAACTCATCTTCGTTCATATTTTCAGAAGAGCCACTGCTCATTGATATAACTTCCAGCCCATTGTTGGTGGTAAGATATTCTTCTAATTGATTTCCATGGGCGTACAAAACCCCATTCCCGTTCCCATTTGATAACTGGTGTTCACTTTTTACAGCAGAAAGTTCTGTATTCGAATCAACTGTAGCTTCTGAAACACATAACGATCCATCTGAAAGATGCCATCGCTCAAGATCATTAAATGGACGTCCAATTTTGGCACGCCATGAACCATTAGACTTCACTTCGATCTCAGTTACATCTTCCTCACAATCTTTCATCTTTCACCAAGTAATTAATTGACAAACACATAACAGAGAGTCAGGTGGCTTTAATTTTAGAAAGAAAAAAAAAAGACAACTAAAAATACATAATAAAAAAAAAGCACATACCATTTTCACTATACGGTTTAAATAGGGATCAATGATAATGTCCTCCAGTGCATAGTTCTTTAGACAAATCGGGCATTGCCACTGTATTTAGAGAAGAGAAAGAAAAAAAAAATGAAATTCTTATGCAATATGGAAAGAAAATGAGTCTTGAAATACGACATTTAAGAACATTAAGAACTTGCCTTTCTAGATCGTTGGTTAATTTGAACAAGAGTATCGAGATCAAAACATCCGAGGTGAATGCATCCTCTAAATCTAGCAGCAGTTTTCATTCTACACCCGCTCATCTATCATTGTTATAAACAGGGCAGAAACATCATAAACCATACGCGTTTAATTTACGCCAATGGTTTCTCTGTTTCATCAATATACTAGAAAGTGGGTTGAAAACTGGATACATAAAATCTAACTTTAACCGGCGAATAATCTATGATAAATACATTCTCAGCGATAATATCATAATGCTGATGTGCATAAATTATCATGAAAGTCAAGAAAACTTACAGGACATCGCAGATTAATTGTAACATTATCAGCAATAACTTCCAAATCACTGTCACTATCATCATTAGCAGCAGCTACTCCACCACCAATACAACGACAAACACGAGCAACAGCATCAGTAAAGGATTCACCTTCTTGTTCACTAGGAATCATGTTGATAACCTATCAAAGAAGCAGAAAAAAAAACTTAAGACGGTGAGAAGTATATGGACATTAGGATACAAAATAAATACCACCTTAAGAAATCAGGTCACATTGATGTTTTACTACTGGATTTTTATCAGGAAACAATAAGAAGTGACATCAGACAAACATGTAAATACCTGTTGAAAGGTCCGTTGTCTCACTAGTCTAACACCCAAGCAAAAAGTTCGAGCATCAGAACCGGATAATGAAATTTTGTTAATTCCATCAACCAGATACAGCGAGAGCTGAACCAAAAAACAAAATACATGAAGGGATATTTTACAACTAAGTCATTAATATAAACTCCATGCCGATCTTAATGTTGAGTCAGAATAAAATAACTTACTGATGGACCATCGTCACGACCATTGGCTCCAAGCATCTTCGATCCAGGTCTATTGATGGTCTTAACAGGGATTCCTGGATAATAAATAGCTTTTTAAGAAGTAGATAAATAACAGCTAGAGTTCATACTTCATAGAGTCCTAAAGGTGCAAGTAGATGTATTAACTTTAGGGGGTTAAGTTATGTAATCGTGAAATGATTTTGGGATATTGTCATGATGAAACTCAACCAACAAGATAAGAAATAAGGAAGATTTAGTCAGACAATAATGACAAAGCTAATGTACCATTGACTCTTAGATCAGGATATAGGGGCCATTGCATCCTGAATGGAACACTATCATTAAGAAGAATGCACCACGCCTGCTCAACAGAAGAAGAAAAAGTAAAAAAATAAATTAAAAAACAGCCAATGAGTGAACGGTAATAAAATAAGTGCCCACCTGTACATCGTTTCCTGCATTCTCCAGCAAATGTACATCTGCCTTGGTTATTTGAAAACTTGTTTCGATAGTTTGCAGTGGCTGTGAACTAAGGAACACAAATTTGAAATTACACTACTAAGGTGCTAACATTCAAAATATATATTTAATATATATAAATTCTAGCATAACTATAACATAACAAAACACGCATTGCAAATGTGATGTTAGATCCAAACATTGAATCTCATAGAATCAACTTATCTTTACAAGACCACACACGCCAGATAATATTCAAGGCGTTAAATGTTATAGACATTATTACCGACTGTTTAAAGTCTGATTAATGAATACATGAATAGTAGTGACATAATGAAGATCAAAACTAATTAACTTACCCATCTTCTGCGATACTTGAGACATGTTTGAGCTTCACTGGAGATAGAGGGTATGCCAAAGTCTTCAAAAATCTGACCACATAAAATTCCAAAATAAACAATATGTATTTTACAAATTCAACAACTGAAAGTAATGAAAAAGGATTTGTGTCAAACCAATCACTTAACCAGAACTTCATAATATAAACAATGATATATATTTACATGCCTATTAACTAGCTTGCAATTTCCATGTATTTGGATTCCTCAAATTGTATCGGTTACCAAGACATGCATAATTATTAACAAACATACCATATACAAAAAATTACCATATGGTTCAGATAAACATGCGGAACCAAACAATTAGCATAATCTTTAGATAAAAAAGTGGCGAATGAGACATACGGGTCACAGCGATCGATTCGACAAGGTTCACAATAATGTTGAACAGGAGCAGAAGTAGCCTCCTCAGCGGACTCCATTGGGAGTCTAACACAGGAAACGTGCTGCAAAACATGACATTGAGGATCTGCACACTGAAGACAAACAGTCTCTACATAAGCAAAGTCATGATACCAAATAAGAGGTGCTACTCAGACAAATAAATAAGCATTCGCAAAAGATTGGACGATTTCAATAATAGAAGCATAGAAAAACACGCGCAACAACATGAAAGTTCAAACTAGATATATGAGAACGCTCATTTGAATCTAGCAGTAAGAAAGCCTGCGACTATGTCAACAAAATTTGCATCAATTTTGTCCTTAAAATTCTAAGAACAATAATGCAATGTTTATAAGACTTAACTACAAATTCTATACACGTCAAATGAAAGGGATACAATAAAAAAAAAACCTGAATCATTGTGTCCGTTTTCAGTGGACTGCCGCATGGACAGCGAATCTTCTGATCCACACTCTCCTCTTTAGGTGTGATCCTGCTACTGTCAGACGCACTATGACCTATATGCTGTAATTTTCTGAGACAAAAATGAATATAAAGTGGTAATAAATATGAAAAGTGGTAGTAATAACTGAAGTTATAACTTAATGCTATGCAAAACCGAGTGAACCGAAAGGAAAATTTGGATGACACCGACTTAAGAAAGCTAGGTATGGGGGAAACAGCATAATCATACACATAAAAATATCATTTCATTATTTTATTATGCGAAATCAATCTGAATGATTGAATAGGTTGTACAAAAAACACGATTTACCGTCATGTCTATCTGAAGGTAAACTAATAAACAATTACCTGTAAGTTTCATCGATTATCTTTACCACATCTTCCTTTGGAACAAATTTATTCTTTAGTGGACCATGGCTATCTGATAGTACAAACAAGATTAGGTGGAGACTATATTAATTAGAGAGAATAAAATAATATAGAACTAAAACATATTCAACTCAACCAACACAAGAAAAATACGAACATCACAATAAATTACAAGTATATAAATGATGGATGGTTTAAGACGTTAGGCCTACAAAGAGAATGTGATGCCAATGGCTTACCTTCTTCCACGGAAAGCAATGCCAGTATCCGATCCATCAGTTCCTATACATATCAAGGATATACATTGAAGTTAACTTACCATACACTTCAATTATATGTTGGGTAAAGGCCATCAATATTGAACCGTATACACAGATAGAACTGTGAATTTATCAGCATAAAAGAGATTATGATACAAACCATGGACAATAACCTATTATAAAGCATATGAAAGGAAATATTTGTCCAATAAAAGCACGGATTCACTCTCTCATCTACTATCGTTATACTAGGTAACTAAATTCAGGCTTATACTGGATATCAATGAGGTTGTGCCAGTAATAGTAGTTGATCTTACGGCTTCAATTTTGTATCATTAAGCGTGTTCATCTATTGGTTTTTTAGCTACAGAGCCAAATAATAATTTGAGGAACCTAATTTGAAATTTACAAATCTTCGTTCTTTATGAGTATAATAAAAGATATCAAAATTATTCAAGTATCACTTCATGACAACCAAACAAAAGCTTACCAACCTAGGGCGCACAAACTTAAAAAACTTATATCAAACAAAAGAAACATGTGATGTATAAAATTAACCCAGTAATTCAGCGTTATGCATATGTTCTTGAACATATATAATGGAGTTGTTAGAAGATGATTATGTTTCTTCAATAGAGCGTTAATGCTTCATATAGAGTTTCTTCTGATTCAATACCAAAACAAAAATATACACGAGCTCAAATAATATGGAAGAGTATAGTCACGCAGTAATAAGGTACATGCCAAACAAAGATTTAATAGACAAGAAAGTCACATCAAAGTTAATACACACGCAGACAGCCCTACAGCATAATACCAAATAAGACCAGTCCCAAATTTTAAATAGCCACAAAAGGCAAATACCATGATGCACCGGTATTCCCTAAACAGGAGGATTGTATTAATGCAATGACAGAAAATACCTGTTTCCTTCCGGTCTTTGCAAGACCAAGCTGGCTGAGGACATCTTTAAGCTCTTGAATTCTAAAACGTGCCATTTTTTTCTGAAATTTTAAAGCACGATTACTAGAGTCACGTCTGCATACAGACCCACTTATATAACACATATACGAAAATAATATAAAGAATAATGCTGTACAAGAATGAAGCACTAGCATGTAACAACCCTCAGAAAATGTAATACCAATAACAAAGTAGTGTGCAACGAAACAAATCAAGAAATAAAGAATGGCGTGTTTACGTGCAAACATATATAACAATTGCACAGACGTACGTATATGGGTAATTGATGTAGAATTAGACTCAAATGCTAATGGGTTGATAGACAGATTGTTGAAGACATCAAATGCTTATTTGGGAGAATGTAATGATCGGCCCAAAACATGGTGGAATGGGCCTGGTTGACATGCACGTGGAAAGTAGCTGGAAGGATTTGAATGCAATGAGTTTCAATTTTGATAAGTTTGTTTGTTTAAGATTAGGATTAGTTTTCTTTATCCTTATCTAATTAGCTCCTATTTCCTAGTCTTTTGTTTAGTATTTATATTTGGTTATTGTTTGCAACAGAACTCAGTTTTTGGTATTAATATTTTCCTTGAATAAAAAAGCCGAGGCTTTTGTTTATCCTATTTGTGTTCATCAATCATTAATTTCTGTTTGGCCACGATTCACGCATTATTTGGTATCCAGAGCTCAGGTTTTGGCCAAACAATGTTTCGTGGAGGTTATCGAGGATGCTATTGCAGAACCGCCGACCGAGGCAGCGATGGAGATAATCGTAGACACGCCGAAAGAGGCAACGAAGACCCTCGAGACACAGAAATTGAACGATTATATAAGCGAATCGCCGAGTTGGAACTGAACCAACAACGATTCCCTGCGCGCTACGATTCGGAAAGAATCGATTCAGAATCCATTTATGATACTGAACCCATCTATGATACAGATGGTGAAGATGGAGAATCCATCTATGATACCGAACCCATCTATGATACTGATGGTGAGGTATATTTTTCTTTTTTTGAATCTGATTATGAAAGTGATTTGGGGGTAGTTACTATTAAAGACACCAATATTTCCAATGAAGAGGGTAAAATTTCCTTCCGTGAAGATGTTAAAATTTTTTATAAAGATGTTGATGTCATGAAAAAGGATTTGGAAAATACTCGTTTAGTTCTTGAGGATCGGTTGGATGTTTCTGTCATGGATGTTGTAGACTCGAGGACGAGTCTTTTTGAAGAAGGGGAGAATGATGTAGAATTAGACTCAAATGCTAATGGGTTGATAGACAGATTGTTGAAGACATCAAATGCTTATTTTGGAGAATGTAATGATTGGCCCAAAACATGGTGGAATGGGCCTGGTTGACATGCACGTGGAAAGTAGCTGGAAGGATTTGAATGCAATGAGTTTCAATTTTGATAAGTTTGTTTGTTTTAGATTAGGATTAGTTTTCTTTATCCTTATCTAATTAGCTCCTATTTCCTAGTCTTTTGTTTAGTATTTATATTTGGTTATTGTTTGCAACAGAACTCAGTTTTTGGTATTAATATTTTCCTTGAATAAAAAAGTCGAGGCTTTTGTTTATCCTATTTGTGTTCATCAATCATTAATTTCTGTTTGGCCACGATTCACGCATTAGTAATTACTTCAACTTTTTAAAGTAATGTAACCATGTTTTTTGATAACATAGCCGGGCATTTTTTGTACCTGAAGGCCAGCAATATTTTTAAATTACCAGTACTTCATAATACATGTTGATATGCGAAGGGATAATATATATTTAAGACAAAATACCCTCTCTGATCAAAAATTATTCACAAATAAAGAGAGTAAGGCAAAACCCAAGTACCTACTTAAATGTAAATTATCGTGATACACTTGTGAAGTAATGGAACTAACAGGGAGTGGCAAGAAATTAATTAATCGTTGACATTTACATTTGTAGCAAGATAGCTCCTTTAGTGGAAAGTAACGTGTATATATACGGAGTATTATCTAATTTAAACCATATAAGGAATATGGGGATGTAAATGGCATCCGCATGCAAAGACAATGACCTTTAGACACCATTTGGACAATGACTCTGTTGTAGTGTCCAAACCCTTGAGAGCAGAGTTAGGAAGGGGCTCCACAAACTAACTCACTAGGTTCAGCCTGATGCTATATAATCACCCAAACACATAGGATTCTACAGCTTAGTTCTTGAGCTACTCCGGCAGTTCAATCTTGAAAGCTATATATATTATGAGCTCACGTCACAACTTATTTACGCCTCTCTTTCCATATTTAGGATATTTCAAAGGTAAATTCAAGGCAAAAACTTTAAATTACTAATAGTCGTCTAGTGAAATAAAATGACCATTATTTTCTAGTACCTTTTTTAACAGCAGTCGGTTAGGGAATCGCTAAATTCTAAACCTTTAGATAGCCGTAAATTCATAGGAGAACCCAGAGCAGTTCATTACTACCATTTATTCCATGTAATGCATAAAAGACAATAATAAATGCTACATTGATACCGATACTTCACTATGCTAGAACGACACATGTTGCCTCACACCTGATCGCGTACAAATGCAAACTTAGGACATATACAACCAAGTAATACAAGTAACATGTCACACATAATGGTAGTAATTTACAAAATGCTTAAAACTATCAATAAATACATATGGCCACACACTTCACATACTCATGATTTTAAAACTATCAATCTTTCTAAGCTTAATTTCACACATAATGCTAAAAAAAACCTAATAACATCCCTAATCACACTAATTTACAAAATTAGGGCACGAATTAATTAATCAGCAAAAATTCAATCACAATTAACCACTTAAAACAGTAATTACAAAAACGACGATCAAACAAAAATCACAAACATCATAAATTTAACAACCGATTGAACAATTACCTGGCACTCAATCACCAAATCATCCATCCTCTCACCAATTTCTGTTTTCAACAAACAATACAAATGCAAGTAACTAAACGATTCAATCGAACACTAAATTAATTGTGATTGCAGAATTCGATTTGCAATGAAGGGGAATTAAATTAGGGATCCTGAATAGTGTGTGTTTTTAGGGGAATTTATGAAAATTTAATTATGTTAATAAAATAATGCGTTTTAGTAAAAGTAGTTAATAGTTTGAGAGGAGTAATAATAAGTAGTAAATAGTAGCAGATGACCGGTGAGGAAACTGGCCAACGTTACGGCAGCTAGGGGAAGGGCCGGATGTCAAAGAAGGGTTTTACGGTAATGAGATTTTTATTTTATTTTATTTATATTTATTTATTTATTTATTTATTTATTTATTTATAGCGAAAATAACAAATAACAAAAGCCATATATAACAAAAGTTCATCATCGAAAAATCGAAACCAGATAACTACACTCTAAATGAAAATGAGCCCTCGCTATCTACTATAAAGCCAACCCGAACAAAAACCAACCAAGACAACCTGCATAAGAAAAAAAGAAAAAAAAAAAAACAAGTTAGAAGAAGTGGAAATATTCTTGATGTGCAGTTTAACCATCTTTTCGTTAACGGCGTCTTGCTGAATTCCTTTTCCCGAACAAGAGTTTAATGAATATAAAATCACGTTAGTCGATCCATTATCAAAATAGGCGTACCCGACGATGGAGGAAGCAACCCACGCCTCACCAAACCGTCATAAAAACCTTCATCAAATTAGTGTGACGTAATTAATAAGGGATTGTCTAATATTTGTCATAAGAATATATGATAACATCATCATTACATCTAAGTTTCTAACTATAAAAGTTACTACGCAAATACTTTCAATTCTACTCTTATCTACTTATAGAATCTTAATATTCAACGATTCAAAACAAAAGGGTAAACATAAAAAATCAACAAACACTTAACACCGAATCATTTTAGATTATCGTTGTGATTTGATTATAAAATATAATAAATAAATGTTTTAATATGTGCCCTTGTGATACACATTAGATAATTTCAATTAGTACTTATTGGACATTTGTCACGTGCTTTGTAGTATTTAATACCTTTTCATTATAACAACAGTTTAAAACTAATTTTCGATGTTACTCATGAGAAAGTTATGGTGAAAATGTATACTAAAGTTATACTTATACCTTAAATGAAAATAAAAATATTTTAATTAATTTTTATGGTTAATATGTAAATATCAATAATAAAACATTTATATGTTTTCATGAAGAATAGCATTTTAGTAATATTAGCAAATAAAATGATACTATAATGACATTCATATTAAATTGCTTCTTATTTATTGAACCGCTTACCTCTTAGAATTCAAATAAGTTTTGGAGTCAACTGTGCTTCGCTGCGGTCGAAGTGACATTGACGGTGTAAAAGCTGAGCGATTTTTGTAAAGGGAAAAAAAAGAATTTGAAAAAAAAAAGCTCTCGTGACTCAAACCCGCGACGCTTCAGCACCAATGTGAGACACCTTACCATCCATCCATTAATGATTTTGTGTTTTAAATATGACATTATTTATTTATGATTTAAATAGATCAAAATTTAAGCTTCTCCAGCCCAACTTTTTTTTAAAAGAAAAAAAAGGTCGTCGAGTTTCAAACTCGCAACCATTACGTAAATAAGCACCCCATGATCACTCCTCAAAGCAGGCCCGGCCCAATAAGAGCTCAAGTAGTGCAAGTGATCAGGGCCCAATATTTCAAGGGGCCCGTATTTTATTTTATGTGTAGTGTCTATATAATATTGGGTCTTTTTTTTTTTTCTTTTCAAGCCCAAAACAAAATTGGGCCATTTAATGCTCCGTATATCTATTACTTCACAGGATCTTTACTTTCAATTATTTTAAGAATTCAAATGTCGACTAAAAAAAAAGAGCGAGGGTTTACTGCTCGTCAGTTCATGTATTCAGCATTCAACAAACAACAATCATCTAATGACTAATCGATATTGTCATACTCAATAGGTAATTCTTTTTTTTTTCTTGAATAATGACTTATGAATGTTCAATATTTAATTCTTTTTGAATTTTTGTTAATTGTTAATTTGTTATACAATATAGACATATAGTTTAATTTAATAGTTATAGTACTCGTATTCAGCAATTGAGAAAGTAATTGGCTTTTGGTGAATTGGTGATTTGGTGGTGATGAACGAGACTCCCGTATTAGTAGTTGTATTAATTTAAAATTAACAACTGTTGGACAGTAGTCAACATTTGACAAACATTTAGTTGAAAAATATGAATTGTCTTTTGCATGGATACTAAGTCAAAATGACTTTTGTATTCTTAAAGTAAAAGAAGGCATGCAACGTGTGGATTTCATATTTTCACATGGTACTTTTCACATGGGGAAGGTGTGAGTATGAGTTGTTAGCAACTTGTATGCATGAATATATTCATGTATAAATAGGTGATCTTGCATAGAAGAAAGGTCATCCAAATGGATCCGATTCAAGAATGAGATCAAGTGGTCTAAGGGAGGATCAAGTATCACAAATGAGGGAAAACACAGTTGATCGATAATATCAACGGAGTGTATTTTTATTTGTGACAGAGAGTTTTATTCTTGTAAGGAGTGTAAAAGAGTGTACGAGAAACTTAGATTTTATACTAAAATCTAAGGGGTTTGGGTTTGGGTTTAACTCATAGTGTAATTTTTCTTATACCGGGTTCTTTTATATTATAAGAATAAAGGAGACTCTTGGGGTGGACGTAGGCAGAGTTTTTCCGAACCACATTAAATCATCGTGTTATCAGTTACTTTATTTGCTTTCTATTATTTCTCGCAAGTTTGTCTCAAACAAATTATATCCTCGCTTCCGCTGGTGTGGGTGCGCTAGGCAAGTTGTCATAACAAGTGGTATCAGAGCGCATCCAGGTGTTTCGGATAGTTTTTTGTTTGGAGATGGCGAGAAACGGAGGTATGCAATTTAAGGTGGAGCCATTTGAGATGGCGGATGACGATTGGTATATTATTGAACACATGGATGTGTTTAATGGTCTGGTTAATCAACTTGAATAAGTTGAGGTTTAAAGGAGGAAGAAGATAAGACCCTTATTCTTCTTGCCTCTCTTCCCAGTTCGCAGGATAAGAGACGAAGATCCGATGACTGTTTTAAGCATGGGTTTGCTATGGTTGGTCATGGAAGGGGAAGGTTTGCCGAGAAGAGATCTAGTGATAACAGTAGGTCTAGATCAAGAGACGGCGTGAAGGGTATCCAGTGCTTCAAATGTCATGAGTGGGGTGACTACGGACGGACTGTCCACTCTTGAGGAATGGTGAAGGTAAATCTGGGGGTTCATCGGCTGCGGTAGCAGTTATTGTACCGGTGGGATATGTTCTCACAATCTCCAAAAGTTCTACTTCTGCTCAAGATGAATGGATTTTAGATTCTGGTTGTACGATGCATGTGTGTTCCAATGAAGCTTATTTTGATAAGCTAATGTTAAAGAAAGCGGGGTGCTGACTTTAGGAGATGGTTCAACATGTGATGTTGAGGATGTTTGCATGGTGAAAATAAAATTGTTTCACGGAGCTGCTTACGCTTTTGGTGGTGTGGCGTACGCACCAAGTATGTGCAAGAATCTAATTTCTTTATGCGTGTTGGATTCTCAAGGATACGACTATTCGGCCGTAGGTGGAGTTATGAAAATCACACGTGGCGTGAAGGTCCTGATGAAGGGAGAGAAGTATGAGAGTTTATATCGTCTGGTGGTGAGTACAAAATGTACTCATGTCTCGAAGGTTTAGAAAGTGTGCACGCGGGAAACAGGTCGGGAACATGTTGGGACATGTTTGACCAAGGTAGACGATGGTGAGAAGGAAAATCCTACTGTGGTGGGAGAGGTGAATCGAGACTCCTCTCCAAGGTCAACTAGGTAAGTTAACGGCATCAGCTGCACATGGTTATTGGCCAGTTTATTTGAATCAAGGTTCGGGATCGAGGTGATTCAAGGTGTGTGCAGCGGTGATAAGGAGGCCAATGGTGAAAGTACTAGGTGATAGTGTTTTCAGTGATGGAGAAGATAAATGTTCGTCAAGATGGAGATTGTTAGACAGTAGTCAACATTTGACAAACATTTAGTTGAAAAATATGAATTGTCTTTTGCATGGATACTAAGTCAAAATGGCTTTTGTATTCTTAAAGTAAAAGAAGGCATGCAACGTGTGGATTTTATATTTTCACATGGTACTTTTCACATGGGGTAGGTGTGAGTATGAGTTGTTAGCAACTTGTATGCATGAATATATTCATGTATAAATAGGTGATCTTGCAGAGAAGAAAGATCATCCAAATGGATCCGATTCAAGAGTGAGATCAAGTGGTCCAAAGGAGGATCAAGTATCACAAATGAGGGAAAACACAGTTGATCGATAATATCAACAGAGTGTGTGTTTATTTGTGAGAGAGAGTTTTATTCTTGTAAGGAATGTAAAAGAGTGTACGAGAAACTTAGATTTTATACTAAAATCTAAGGGGTTTGAGTTTGGGTTTAACTCATAGTGTAATTTTTCTTATACCGGGTTCTTTTATATTATAAGAATAAAGGAGACTCTTGGGGTGGACGTAGGCAGGGTTTTGCCGAACCACATTAAATTATCGTGTTATCAGTTACTTTATTTGCTTTCTATTATTTCTCGCAAGTTTGTCTCAAACAAATTATATCCTCGCTTCCGCAGGTGTGGGTGCGCTAGGCAAGTTGCCATAACAACAACAGATTCTATATTGTTATGAATTGTACTATTGTAGTAATTGCCTATATGCCTAATTTATAGGGAGTTAAAGTCATTTGACATAATAGGAGCTGGCGAATTTAAGAATTCTTTAGATATTCTGATGCATCTTAATGAGACTCAAGAAAATTTTCCAGACGCAAGGATTGCGTATAGAATATTATTGACTATTCTAGTTACAGTGGCATCTGCGGAAAGCAGCTTTTCAAAGCTAAAATTATTGAAAAATTACCTACGATCAACAATGTCCCAACAAAGACTGAGTGGAATGGCGATGATGACTATTGAAAATGAAATCTTAGAGAGTATAAATTGTGAAGAGATAATTAAACAATTAGCTACCAAGAATGCGAGGAGAGCTTCAAAAATCATTGGTTAACTATTACGGTATGTAATTCTAATGTTAAATTCTTTATCTTTATTGATATGACGTTAGTTATCATTTTTTTTAAAAAATGACTTATATTATTCGTTAAGGCATTAGGGCCTTTTTTTCCGCCTCGCACGGGGCACTCAATTTCTCGGCACCGACCCTGTGACGACCCGGAAATTTCCGACCAAATTTAAACTTAATCTTCATATGATTTCGACACGATAAGCAAAGTCTGTAATGTTGAGTCTCGAAAACTTTGAAGTTAGATTCATATATTAAATTGACCTTTTGACTAATCCCGACGATTCACGAACAACTATTCGTAAAAAGATGTATATATATTTAAATATAAAAATAAATGTATATATAAATTAAAATAATATATAGATATGAAATATGATACATTTAATTTGTTATATTATTATTGTTATGACTATTATTATCTTTATTATAATTATGATTTTTGTTATTATTATGATTTTTATTATTATTATTATTAATGTATAATTATTATAACCCTTGTCATTGAAAATCATTATTTTTGATATAGTTATCAATACTATTACAAAAATAATACAAATTATTATTATTATCATTTTTTTTAATTACTATTAATCTTTATTATTAATATTATTAATATTAATTAGTATTATTAATATTATTAATATATTTATAGTTAATTATCAAAATTACGAATCAAACACAGATGATTCGAATAGAGTTGTTACATCTCATTTTCAATGCTTATTCCTTCTGCAATATGATAGGAAAATTTTAAACAGATAGATCCAAATTCAGTTGGCCATCATTTTCACTTTTTATTTTTTATTTTCTTTCTTTCCTTCTTCATTTTGTTCCTGTCTATTTCCTGTCTCTAATCTGTTAGAAGTCAATTTCAATCACACTACAATACAACCATTAATCGAATCTTGATACAGAACCAATTCCTTTACTTACATTCTATATAAACTATGATGCAATTCAAGAAGAAGGGGAAAATAAAAACACCATCATTTATTAAACCTAGTAAGCTCTGCGTTACATCTCTTGTTTCTGTAATCTATTCGATCAAGGAACCATTACCCAAAACCAGGCATTTTGCCTTCTGTAACCAACTAGAACAACCATTATCAAACCCCACCATCGCACCATCTAAACCCACCAAACCTAGAATCGAGACCCTAATCACCACTCACTTCAAACTATAGATATGGAACCACCATTGTTTCGTTTTTATTCATGACCGAGACCACCTTCACCAAGCCATTCTCATTTATCACCACCACCTTTACTATCTGCTTCAACTCGACAAACCAACAATCAAACAACAACACGAATCACTTACTAGATATATTTTGTAAATCATCATTAAAACCCATAACCTTCAATATCCACTATTGTTCGTTGCTACTGTTTTATACTTACTGTTTTCCTGTTGTTTTGATTCGATAAGCTGCAGCTACTGTTGTTGCAACCCACACCTTTTCTTTTCGTTTTAATCAGGCCAAAACCGTGAACCATCTCAATATCTCTCTTATTCTCTCTCTCTCTCCTCTTTTAATCATAAACCCTACCTGCAACTAGTTTTCATTTTTAATCGAGAGTAACTGCCAAACTTCTCTTCCTTTCGGTTTCATTCAACCAACTGATGCAGCTGCCTTTTGTTTCCCTTTTCTGCTACTGCTATTTATTTTAATGAATGGTGAAGTGGAATTCATGACTCGATACTTTAATAATCGATGGAAGTGATAAAAAGAAAACATGATAAGGTGATGGTGGGACAAGGAATGATGATAAAGTCGATGGTGATAAGGATAGAGGAGGATTATAAAACGAAAAGTTAGAGGTGGGTGTTACAGCTATTATTGATCGAAGTTAGTTTTTTTTATTTGCGTTTAAGACCCACTTCAATCACCCTAAACCCCGATTTTTACTTTGGATCGGGCTGTGTAGATGCTTGAGATAACATGGACCGAAGCCCATATTACATTAAATTAAAAACTATTCAAAAATCGGCCCAAAATCCATCTAGCCTAGTTATCATTGATTGCCGACATGCTGATGTATCGTTTTTTTCTTTACGGTGATAAAGGTGATATTGAAACAGAAAGTCGATTGATGATGATAAGGATTAATATGATGATGGTAAGATGAAGCTTGATAGTGATTATGATAATGATTATAGTATTAGATGATGAGAGGATGATAATTATGATGATAACAACGATAATAAATATGATATGATTATGATATTATGTAGGATGAAACCAAGATTAGATGATCACCGATTGATGATGATGGGATAATATAGGGATCGTGATAATTAAGAAATGATTAGGTTATGATGATAATTGTGTTGCGATGATGATTCATTAGGTGAAGAAGAAGGATACAGTAGAAGAAGGGTTAAAAGAATTGTAGGGGTAATTAAATCCAGAAATGAAAAGACAGAAGGATGGTTTAAGGGTGGGTTTGTTAACCAAGAGGTCTCGGGTTCGAGCCTCAGTAGAGGTTTTTTTTTTTAGGAAGATGAAGTATAACAGGCAGGATAAAATGATTAAAGATATATAGAAATGTAATTATATCAGGAAATCTGATTAGCTTGGATGGTTAGGGTGTTGCTGGGTTAGCGAGAGGTCGCGGGTTCGAGTCATGGCAGAGACAGTTTTATTTTTGGAGCTTATACTCTTAAGGTAGTAATTTATTATTATTATTTTCATTATTAGTATTATTATTAGTAAAAGTATTATTATTATTATTAATATCATTAAACTTAATATTATCACAAGTATTATTAATATCATTAGTATTATTATTATTATTATTATTATTATTATTATTATTATTATTATTATTATTATTATTATTATTATTATTATTATTATTATTACTATTAACATTATAATTATTATTATTATTTCATTTGTATTATTATTATTGTATCATTTTTATTATTGAAACTATCATATAATAATAATATTAAAATTATTATCCTCATTAAAACTATCATTTTTAGAATTAAATTTTAATTATTTGTGACGACCGGGAAACTTCTGACCAAATTTAAACTTAATCTTTATATGATTTTGACACAATAAACAGAGTCTGTAATGTTGAGTCTCAAAAATTTTGAACTATTTACATAGATTCAATTATGCCTTTGACTAGACCCGACGATTCACGAACCATTATTTTAAATAAAAATAAATAAATAAATACATACATACATACATACATATATATATATATATATATATATATATATATATATATATATATATATATATATATATATGTAAATATATAAATAATAATTAAAAGTAATAAAATATAATAAGATCAAATATGTAAAATAAGATACAAAATAATTAAGTGTAATTTAAAGTGAATATATATATATATATATATATATATATATATATATATATATATATATATATATATATATATATATATATATATATATATATATATATATATATATATATGATTTCATGTATAATCATTATATGTATATTATAATATATATATAATTTATAAATAATAATTAATCAATAAAAGTTATTACATAATATTATATAATTAATAAATATTACATAATTAATAACATATTATTAACAAGTTAAAAATATGGTTGTTATAGTAATATTATTATTACTTTCATTAATACCAGTATTAGTTATATTATTATAGATAATATGGGGATATGAAATTTAATGCATTTAATTTTTATCTTTACTAATATTATTATTACCCTCATTACTATTATTAGAACAAATATTTAATATAAATATCAGTGTTATTATTATTATTATTATTATTATTATTATTATTATTATTATTATTATGTAAGATACATAAATATGAAATTTGATACAATTAATTTGTTATCTTATTATGATTATTATTAATATTATTATTCATGTCATAATTGTCATAATTGGTAGTAAGATTACAATTGTAATTATTATTAATTATTATTATTACCTTTAGTTATATTATTATTATTAATATCATTATATATTTGATAGATACTAATATTAAAAATCAATAAAATCTATTATTATCAGTAATAATGAAATTATTATAATTTTTAGTGATTATTGTATCATTATCTATTATTATTAATATAATTATTATTATTATTAATAGATTTATTAATTATTAGTATTATTTATATAAACTATAAAAATCAAATAAAATTGTACGATTCAGTTTGACATCTAAATCAAACTGTATTTGATTTTGGTTATTGTCGCTAAACTTGTTACCTGTCGACTTCCAATCCACAGAATCAGCCAAATTCAGTTGAGAGTCACAATCTTCTTTATGTTTTTTTATATATTACGTACCTGCTAGGTAATTATCATCGACCCTCTAATGCTATAATTGGTACAACATATTCAGTGTTAGGTAATGAAAAACGACTTTACTTTATTAAATATCAATTACAATAACCCTTAACAGCTTTTACCTCAACGAAATCAATCAGAAAGGATGAAGAACAGATACTTGTCCTGTTCTTGTAATTTTTTTTAAAAACTTCGAGTTCTTGATTTATTTCAAATTCTATTAATGCGGTTATGTTCTAAATCCTTCATTTAAATTATCTGGAAGATTTCAAGGTTCAATTTGTCCTAGCAAACTCAAATTTTGAAGTCAAATGTATTTTTCTAAAAAGTCAAAATAAGTGTTCATCTTCAAATTAGTAATCGTTTTATGATTTCTGTTGAAATTGAAGACCCAAAAAGATTCTAAGCAGGTTTTAAAACATATTTCATTTAGCAATTGAGAGCTAAAATGTTTTTAAATTCGAGTTGTGATGTTGAGTTCATATACGTAATTTACCGCGGGTTCCTAATTTTATTTTTCTGTTATGTTATGATTAATCAAAACAATTAATACAGGTTAATTACGTTTCGATTACAAGTCATAATTAAAACTTTAATTCCCTGGAAACATGTGTTAATTGATTTTGGTCGATTGAGTTGGAAGTGGAAGATGAATTTGAAACAGAAGGAATAGATTAGATAAAATGATTCTGTGAGTTTAATCAGAAAATGAAAGCAGAGTGATGGTTTGGTTTGTTAACTGGTGAGCGAGAGGTCACGGGTTCGAGCCCGGGCTTGGGCGATTTTTTTTTAAAAAAAAGGCTTATCATTGAGGTAGCTATTTATATATTCATTATTATTATCATTATATTTATTATTATGATTATGATTATTATTATTATTATTGTTATAATAATTATTATTGTTATGGTTGTTATTATTATTATTATTATTATTATTATTATTATTATTATTATTATTATTAGTATTATTATTATTATTATTATTATTATATTATTATTATTATTATTATTAGAAGTATTATTAATTAAGTATTATGAATTTATTATTATTATTATTAGAAGTATTATTAATTAAGTATTATGAATTTATTATTATTATTATTGTTAGAAGTATTATTAATTAAGTATTATGAATTTTATCATTATTATTATTATTAATATCCTTATAAGTATTGCTATTATTAAAAATCTTTATCATTTAGATCAATTGCTATTATTATCATGACTATAGCTACAAATAAGATAATCGTTAATATTAAGTATTAAAAGTTATTGAGCTAAAGTCTTATGATATTGAATAGGTAAGTATGTATATAACTATAAAATTTATATGGATTAGGATATGAATAACAGAGCTATGGTCACAAAAATTTATAAATAGAATATTTATATATATGTATATACAGACATAAAACCGTTAAAATCTTAAGATATTAGGATATTATGAAGAATGTTATGAAATAAAAGTATTATAATTAAGTTACGATTTAAGTAATATAATTAAGCTTAAGTAAAAAATTATGATTTAAAATGTATTGTTACGAATGTTAATTCGAAACTTCGAATATGAAAGTAATATTTTTCTAAATAATATTAAGTATATATATAAATTATGGATTTAAAAACTATGGATACAATTATGATTTAAATGAGCTATTAATTATTAATATCATATTTATCAAAATTAATTCTAACACTACCATTAATAATAATTAGTATTATCATTATTACTATCATTTTTATTATTATTACTAGTATCATTATTATTATTAAAATAATAATTAGTTATACATAAAACCATATTTAGAACAGATAACCTAACTCTATTAATATATTTTTTAATAAGTATTAATTAATTATCCAAAATATATAAAATAAATATATATCTAAGATATTTATTAAACATGACATATGAATCATTAAATATAACAAGTATATTAATATTATTAATATATGAACTTGTTATATGTTTTAATACATATATGAATGATATAGGTTCGTGAATCCAAGGCCAACCCTGCACTTGTTCAACGACGTCATATGTATTTTTACTACGAAATACAGTATTGTGAGTTTCATTTGCTCCCTTTTAAATGCTTTTGCAATATATATTTTTGGGCTGAGAATACATGCACTGCTTTTATAAATGTTTGACGAAATAGACACAAGTATTCAAAAATTACATTCTATGGTTGGATTATCGAAATCGAATATGCCCCTTTTTAGCTTGGTAGCCTAAGAATTAGGGAAATGGCCCCTAATTGACGCGAATCCTAAAGATAGATCTATGGACCTTGACATGTCCCATTCGGGTTACGAATGCTTTAGTACTTCGATTATCATGTCCGATGAGAGTCCCGGAATGATGGGGATATTCTATATGCATCCTGTTAGTTCGGTTATCAAGCGTTCACCATATGAATGATTTTTATCTCTATGAAGTTTGCGAAATGCCTGATACGAGATGTGTATTTATGGAATTAAAATCTTGTGGTCTATTAAAATTATGGAAAGGATTGATTACGATAAACTAATGAACTCACGAACCTTTTGGTTGACACTTTAAAGCATGTTTATTCTTAGGTATGAAAGAAATCTTTCGTTGTGCATTTGCTCATTCTAGAGATATTACTTGGAGTCATTCATGACATATTTCAAAAGACGTTGCATTCGAGTCGTTAAGTTCATCAAGAATATTATTAAGTCATTTATAGTTGGATATATTATGAAATGGTATGCATGCCGTCAACTTTCAATGTGATGAAAGTTTGTCTTTTAAAAACGAATGCAATGTTTGTAAAATGTATCATATAGAGGTCAAGTACCTCGCGATGTAACCAAATGTAATGTATTCGTCCAAATGGATTAGGACGGGTCATGAAATTATTACTATTATTACTATCACTATTATCATTATCTTTAAGCTAGTATTACTATAAATTATCAATTTTGCAAACAAACGATATTTATATAAAAATATATGAAGTATACTAATATTACATAAAATTTTGTTTTAACTAATATCATTGATGTAACATTAATTAAATATCAAATAAGTATCATAACGCCTTATAAGTATTAATGAAATTATATATAAGAATATTAGTCTTAATACATAACATAATATATATAAACTTAGTTGATTTATAATGTGTTAATATATATACATTATATAGGTTCGTGAATCCGAGGCCAACCCTACACTTTTTCAATGCCATCATATGCACATTTATTACGAAATACAATATTGTGAGTTCATTTGCTCCCTTTTACTCTTTACATTTTTGGAACTGAGAATACATGCGCTGCTTTATTAAATGCTTTTGAAATCTATATTTTTGAACTGAGATGCTTTTATAAATGTTTGACGAGATAGACACAAGCAAAACATTCCTCGAATGAATTATTATGCAGACGAAAGTTCTGTGGATTATTATTGAATTATGTGGACATGATAATTGCCACCAACTGATGAGAATATTTTCCCCCTGATTATGATTGCTTGGTAACCTAAGAATTAGAATCGGGTATTGCCCTAATTCACGCGAATCCTAAAGGTAGCTACCGGGTTTAACACCCCCACCCAGAATGTTCACTAGACGGAAGAGCTAGTGGGCGTGGTGTTTAGTACTTCGAAGTTTATATGTTATACAGACGAGATGTTCTGTTTTGGGGATATTATTGATGCGCATTATATTTTAAGGTCGGTTACCATGTTGAGCAATGAAATCGAAATGAATGTTATGTATCGAGAGAATGATTTTTATACACAGGTTATGTGTATTAGTTTTGTGCACGAGATATGTGCACAATTATTTAAAAATCGCAAGGCAACCTACGGGAGAGAAAAGGATACGAACCTACTCTGCTAAGCATTATGAAAAATGATTTCGTACACGAGATAGGTGTATTGTATTTGAATCTTGTGGTATATCAAAATGATGAATTTTATTGTTTACGATAAACTTATGAACTCACCAACCTTTTGGTTGACACTTTAAAGCATGTTTATTCTCAGGTATGAAAGAAATCTTTCGCTGTGCATTTGCTCATTTTAGAGATATTACTTGGAGTCATTCATGACATATTTCAAAAGACGTTGCATTCGAGTCGTTGATTTCATCAAGATTATTATTAAGTCAATTATAGTTGGATGTATTATGAAATGGTATGCATGCCGTCAACTTTTATTGAAATGAAAGTTTGTCTTTTAAAAACGAATGCAATGTTTGTAAAATGTATCATATAGAGGTCAAGTACCTCGCGATGAAATCAACTATTGTGAATCATTTATAATCAGTATTAACGGGTCCTTTCAGTTGGTATCAGAGCGGTGGTCTTAGCAAACCAGGTCTTGCATTAGTGTGTCTAACTGTTAGTTGTTTAGATGCATTAGTGGGTCTGGACTTCGACCGTGTCTGCATGTCAAAAGTTTTGCTTATCATTTAGTGTCAAAAATTATTTGCTTATCATCCTTAAAGTCTAGACATGTCTTACTGCCTCTATTGCATAGACAGTGTATAGATAAATTCATATCTTAGCGTATCTGTTATTGTTACCTTTGCCTGACAGCTTCCGTAGATTCCTCCGTAACTTATGGGATTTTAGTATTATATATGCATATGTAAATTATGTATTGCAGGGTACTAATCTACATCCTATAATTTATTTCTTATCTAAAATCCTTCATCTGATCGTACGAGATGAATCCCTCAACCAGTTCGAGTCCCTCAGATTTCGATAGCTATTCCGATAGTTATTCCGACAGCTATTCCGACATGGATATTCATCTAAGCTCCGAAAGCAGTGTAAATGAAATGAATCAACCAACTAGGCATCTTTAATTCTGGATGAATTGGGGATGGGTTCGTAGTCTACTAAATCATTGGAGACATGAAGAAGGTGATCCTTTCCATCTACCACATTCCCCTCTTGGCGATGAACCTGAAGCGCTCACTGGCGAACCAATCCGAAACACCATTTTCACTCTCATTTCCAGAATAGCTAGCAACGATTACGTAATATCTACAATTCTAGATCTTATTCATCCGCTTATTCCAACCACCAATCATCCGGAGTAATCAAAGAAGTCAACGAGCTTCGCGTCTGAGTAATGATTTTGGAGAATATGGTGCAAAACTTACCAGCTTCAGCAACATCACCGACATCAACAGAACCACCAGCAACAGCACCCGTACCATCAACAACACACGCCTCAACATCACAATCTGTACCTCGAGCATAATCATCGTTCTACATGACGTTCTACATCATTTATCTTCGTTCGACATGGTGATTATGTAATCTCTAATGTTTTAGAGATTATATATTCTTGTTCTAACGTTAAATCAAATGAGTCTAATATCACATTAACTCATTAAATCCATGATTACATATGAAGAAAATATATATGTATATATGTTTTCATAAAGATTGTAATTAAAAATTCTTTTGTACAAACTGTTAACGATGAAAATATTTTAACGGGTAGGTAATACCAGAGGAATATTTAGATTTCACGTTAATAAGTTACACTATACATTCTTCGAATCTGATTCAACAGTCATTTACTATCCTACTTACATCCACAGATATATGTATCCGTTCACCGCAGAATAACCATTTTCATTCAATTTCATATTTGGATTTTGACCTATCAGAATCCAACAAGTGGCATAATGAAGAAAACATTGGACAAAATAAAATTTGTTAGAAACAAACAAATTAACTATGAGAAATTTTGTTAAGAATCCGTGCTAACAAAATCCTAGCTAACTGTTCCTAGCTAACTGCTAATTCCTTATTACATTTTAATTATCGCAACGTATTTTATCGCAATTTAATTCTCGCAATTTTATTTATTGTCATTTAATTTCTATTATTTATTTTACGCACTTTATTTATCGTCATTTAAATACTGTTAATTATGCATTTTAAATATCGGGACACGTATACAAGGTTTTGACATATCATATCGACGCATCTATATATATTATTTGGAATAACCATAGACACTATATATGCAAAATTGCTCGAGTTAGCTATACAGGGTTGAGGTTGATTCTAAAATAATATATATACTTTGAGTTGTGATCGAGTCTGAGACATGTATACAAAGGGTCACGATACGTATTAATTAATTCGAATATTATATATTAAACTACATATGAATTATTGGATTACTAACTGTGGACTACTAACTGTGGACTACCAATATTGGACAATTTAAAATGAATTAAAATATTGATTATAACATATGAAACTAAACATTTTTTCAAGTTTGCCACTTGGTTTCATCTTAAAAACCTCATTTGTATCTTAACGATTACAATATGCATTCAAGATTTTCATGATTCTTGAAAACAACTCAATCGAGAGGATGAACTAACCGTACTTGATCTACAGAAGAAAAGATTAATGCATATAGTTATGCACCTGAGAACACTCAGAACCTGAGTAAACTTTTAACACGTATATGTGCTAGCTCTTTTGGCATTGTTATTACAGAAAATAACATCGCAATTCTTTTTCACTATAGTAAATTTTGTCACAGCTCCAACAAATCAACTTCAATTTTTCATTCGGATTAGCCTTATTATAACCTTGATATATAAGTTTGTCTTTCGTCATTATTACCAGGAAACCGTTTATATTCCACCACATTAGCGGTAAACTTACCAGCAACTTCGTTGATCTCTGACTTTTTGAAGAATCATTATATTCATTAAAACCTTATGTTATACTCATCTGCACCTTGTAACGAGAATTGCCATACCAATTACTGAGAATCAGCAATCAGTATTTCGAATCTCGCAGTGTTTCTACATCAACAGTTATATGTATACATATAACATTTATCTCTTAGAATTATGATCTTTCATTCTGAAATTTTGAAAAACACCCAGTCTACGAATCAATACTCTGAATGTTGAAAAAGCTGAATGAAACAGCAAAAACTGTAAACAACCTTAACAGTCGAAAGTTTGATGATAAAGAATGGAGTATTGGAAACGCTCAATAGAAAATTTAGTACTGGAGAACGGATTAAGCAAACCATGAAGGAGGCTGTGGATAAATCACAAAGACTAAATCTGCCTTCAAAGAATCCAAATGATTCAGTATCTACTGAAGTCATTAACGAATACCTTGTTCTTGACTCTACACTTTTACGGATAAATCTTCATCATCATCCATCGATATTAGAAATTCTAAGATATCATCGTATCTTTCATTATAAATATCCTCGATATTTCTGAAGATATTTTCATAACTATTCTTATCTGAAATCATTTATCTCTTCGCTATATCAGTGTTACATCAGAAAGGAAATTGTTTTAGTTTCTAAATTCTGAAAAATTCAAACTTAAAATATGAATGTTATTGAAGTAGTGTTGGGAACTGAAGCATGAGTTAGTATAATATAATGACACTTGATCAACGTGATTATATTACAGTAAGTCATGCTGAGTTTCTAATGAAACATGATGATTCACAGACTATAACGTCATCATGTGCTATGTTACACGACTCTTATATTCTATCTAATCTATAAACATATCAAGAACATATTTTCTTGATAGTCCTATCGTTTCCCTTGAATTATGATAATTTGACAAGTCAAATTGTGCTATTACCATTTCTTCTTAGAACATTAACTCTGTTCATTCCGAAACTCGTATCTACGAATTCTGGACCATTATTCGCTTGACTTAAAGTCAGGAAGAGAAAACAAAAGGATGGAACTCCAAAATAAAAAGGAAATGAAGGGAGTGGATTTATAGTAAAATATCAGACAGAGCAATCAAGATAGATTATCGCATTTAACCAAAGAAGATTCTTATTTCCTTAATTACCAAATAATCAAATCTCATTACGAAGATTTTCCCTAAATCCCTTAAATCCCGGAAATCATCTGTGACTACGTCACCGGTTAAGACGAACATGCAATTATTCATTTCACTCTTTTGTGATAGCTTCATTCGTACTCTTCGAATACTCAAATTATTTTATCCTTATTATTCCATGGTAAAAAAACTCTAGTTATCAACTCATAATCGTCATGAAAACATTTTTATTGTTAGTCATGATGACCTCGATCAAATTTCGGGACGAAATTTCTTTAACGGGTAGGTACTGTGACGACCCCGAAATTTCCGACCAAATTTAAACTTAATCTTCATATGATTTCGACACGATAAGCAAAGTCTGTAATGTTAAGTCTCGAAAAGTTTGAAGTTAGGTTCATATATTAAATTGACCTTTTGACTAATCCCGACGATTCACGAACAACTATTCGTAAAAAAATGTATATATTATTAAATATAAAAATAAATGTATATATAAATTAAAATAATATATAGATATGAAATATGATACATTTAATTTGTTATATCATTATTGTTATGACTATTATTATCTTTATTATAATTATGATTTTTGTTATTATTATGATTATTATTATTATTTTTAATGTATAATTATTATAACCCTTGTCATTGAAAATCATTATTTTTGATATAGTTATCAATACTATTACAAAAATAATACAAATTATTATTATTATTATTTTTTTAATTACTATTAATCTTTATTATTAATATTAATTACTATTATTAATATATTTATAGTTAATTATCAAAATTACGAATCAAACACAGATGATTCGAATAGAGTTGTTACATCTCATTTTCAATGCTTATTCCTTCTGCAATATGATAGGAAAATTTTAAACAGATAGATCCAAATTCAGTTGGCCATCATTTTCACATTTTATTTTTTATTTTCATTTTCACTTTTTATTTTTTATTTTCTTTCTTTCCTTCTTCATTTTGTTCCTGTCTATTTCCTGTCTCTAATATGTTAGAAGTCAATTTCAATCACACTACAATACAACCATTAATCGAATCTTGATACATAACCAATTCCTTTACTTACATTCTATATAAACTATGATGCAATTCAAGAAGAAGGGGAAAATAAAAACACCATCATTTATTAAACCTAGTAAGCTCTGCGTTACATCTCTTGTTTCTGTAATCCATTCGATCAAGGAACCATTACCCAAAACCAGGTATTTTGCCTTCTGTAACCAACTAGAACAACCATTATCAAACCCCACCATCGCACCATCTAAACCCACCAAACCTAGTTGCTATCTCAATCAATCATTATATTAAACTTTTGTTTGAATCTTCTAAATTGTTAGATATCATAATCGATCGTACCAGGATGTTAGACGTCGCATTCATCAGTTATTTATTTATTTATTTTGCTGTACGATGGGAATCCTCCTATCGACCACCAATTTGCTACAAAATAAAGAATTTCATTGAGATGTTATCACATTCAATCAACCTCACATTCTCTTTATCAATTATCATTGTTATCTGTTTTAATTTGATTAATTTTAATACTGAAATTCAAAGGAAACAGCTCGTCACTCTGCTCCTGGTTCAAATTATCAAACAGCTCGAATTGATATAGTTTTTCAAAATCTATTAACACAGTTTTGTTAGGAATGTTCTATTTAATCTTTCTGCAAGTGATGAGTTTTCAAATCTTTATAACGAATACGAATTTCTGAGTCAAAGTTTCGGCATTAAAAGTCAAACTAGGTGTTCATCACAAAATTCGCAAATGTTTTGATGTTTCTGATAAAATTGATGATTTAGAAAGTTTCTATGATTGATTTAATATATATTCCATGTAGAAATCATAACCTAATTGTGTCTGAATTTTGAAATCGAGTTCTGAGTTCTTATTTTTCAAAACGAAGCAGGTACAAATCGATTTAAAAATTCTTATCTGTTTCTATCTGTTTAGAGTACTCACAAAACCGTGTTTCTATTTTATTTACAAACTTAAAACAAAACGTGGTATTTATATTATGATTCTGTAAGAATTCTGGTTGAAGGAAAAATTGAAGAAGAAGAGGATACAGTATTACTTGTTAAATAAAATTAAGCTGGGTAATAAAATAGAAATACAAAGACAGCAGATTGGTTAGGCGTGTTTAAGTGTGAGCATGGAGTTACGGGTTCAAACCTAGCTGGTGACATTTTCTTTTACCTTATTATTTTGAGGTAGTTTATATTTTTATAATTATTATTATTACTAATATAAAGACTAATGATAATTTATTATTATTGTTATTATAATCATTATTATTAGAGGCATTATTACTAGTTGTTATCATTAATTATTATTAGTATTATTAGTATAATAATTGTTATTAGCATTATAATTATTATATTTATTACCGTTATTATTATTATGATTATTGTTATTATCATTATTAACAGTATTATAATTGTTATTACTATTATTATCATGTTTAGAATTATAAGTATTAGAAACATTATTATCATTAGTATTTTTGTAAGTATTATTAATACTATTATTATCATTATTATCAATTTGATTATTTTAAGTATTATTATTATTATTATTATTATTATTATTATTACCAATATCATACTGTTTATATTATTATTAATATGATCATTTAAAATATCTAATAAGACTATAATTATTATTAAACTTACCACTATCATTAAAAATATTATTTTTACTAAAGCTATTATTTTTACTTAATAATTACTAGTGAAACTATCATTTTAACAAATAAATCTTTTGTATATTATATATATATACTTATTACATATACTAGGATTATATTATTATTTCATATAACAAACTAATGATATTTTATGAGTACAATACTAATCACATATATAGGTATATTAATATAACTAAATGTATAAATATTAACCATTATAATTTTATATACACAAAATCAATATATGCAATATCATATAAAACATAATATAAGTATACGTTTCAAAATGAAATTTAGTATAAATCCTATATAACTATAAATATATAAATATAAATAATACATAATAATAAATGAAATTTTGTGATTTACACTATATGTATTAATAAATATATACTTTATATAGGTTCGTGAATCCGAGGCCAACCTTGCATTGTTCAGTTCAGTCGTACGCATATTTTTGCTACAAAATATCATATTGTGAGTTCATTTGATTCCCTTTTACTCTTTACATTTTTGGAACTGAGAATACATGCGCTGTTTTTATAACTGTTTTGTTAAATGCTTTTGAAATATATTTTGAACTGCGAATACATGAAATACTTTTATAACTATTTTACGAAATAGACACAAGTAATCGAAACTACATTCTATGGTTGAATTATCGAAATCGAATGTGCCCTTTTTATCATGTCCGATGTTTTTCCGGAATGAAGGCGAATTTATCATGTCCGATGTTTTCCCGGAATGATGGCGAATTTATCATGTCCGTGTTTTCCCGGAATGATGGCGAATTTATCATGTCCGATGTTTTCCCGGAATGATGGCGAATTTATCATGTCCGATGTTTTCCCGGAATGATGGCGAATTTATCATGTCCGATGTTTTCCCGGAATGATGGCGAATTTATCATGTCCGATGTTTTCCCGGAATGATGGCGAATTTATCAAGTCCGATGTTTTCCCGAAATGATGAGAATATTCTTATATGCATCTTGTTAATGCCGGTTACCAGGTGTTTAATCCATATGAATGATTTTTAAACACTTGCGAGTGTATGATTATTGAATAAAGGAAATCTTGTGGTCTATTAAAATGATGAAAATGATTGTTTATGATAAACTAATGAACTCACCAACCTTTTGGTTGACACTTTAAAGCATGTTTATTCTCAGGTATGAAAGAAATCTTCTACTGTGCATTTGCTCATTTTAGAGATATTACTTGGAGTCATTCATGACATATTTCAAAAGACGTTGATTTCGAGTCATTGAGTTCATCAAGATTATTATTAAGTCAATTATAGATGGATATATTATGAAATGGTATGCATGCCATCAACTTTCGATATAATGAAAGTTTGTCTTTTAAAAACGAATGCAATATTTGTAAAATGTATCATATAGAGGTCAAGTACCTCGCGATGTAACCAAATGTAATGTATTCATCCAGATGGATTAGGACGGGTCATGAAAGTTGGTATCAGACGCTGGTCTTAGCAAACCAGGCCTGCATTAGTGTGTCTAACTGATAAGTCGTTAGGATGCATTAGTGAGTCTGGACTTCGACCATGTCTGCATGTCAAAAGTTTTGCTTATCATTTTTTGTCGGAAATTATCTGCTTATCATTCTTAGTCTAGACACATTTTACTGCATTGATTGCATGAATAGTGTATAGACAAAAATTCATATCTTAGCGTATCTGTTACAGTAGACTTTTCTTGATAGCTTCCGTAGATTCCTTCGTAACTTATGGGATTTTAGTATTATATATGCATATGTAAATCATGAATTGCAGGGTACTAATCTACATCCTATAATCTTTTTCATATCGAAAATCTTTCATCTGATCGTACGAGATGGATCCCTCTACCAGTTCGAATTCCTCGAATTCCGACAGCTATTCTGATATGGATTTCCACTTGAACTCTGAAAGCAGTGTAACCGGAATGGATCAACCAATCAGCCATCATCAATTCTGGATGAATTGAGGATGGGTTCGTAGTTGACTTAATCAATGGAGACGTGAAGAAGGTGATCCCTTCCATTCCGCACATTCCCCTCTTGGCGAAGAACCTGAAGCAATTACCGACGAACCTGTTCGAGACACCATTTTCTCTCTCATTTCCAGAGTAGCTCGACACGATTATATTCTATCCACAATTCTAAACCTTATTCATTCGCTCATTCTGACCGACAATCATCCCGGAATAATGGAAGAAGTCAACATGCTTCGCGTCCGAGTTGTAGCCTTGAAAAATATGGTGCAAAACATACCAGCTTCGGCAACATCACCGGCACCAACAGTACCATCAGTAATAGCACCCATACCATCAACAATCCATGCCTCAACATCTCATTCTGTACCTCAAGTATAATCATCATTCTACATATCGTTCTACATCAATTATCTTCGTTCTTTATGGCGATTATGTAATCTCTAATGTTTTAGAGATTATGTATTCTAGTTCTAACGGTAAATCAAATGAGATTAATATTATATTAACTCATTAAATCTATGATTACATCTGAAGAAAATATATATGTAAGTATATTTTCATAAAGATTGTAATTAAAAATTCTTTCGTACAAACTGTTAATGGTGAAAATATTTTAACGGGTAGGTAATTGTAGTGACCCGAACTTTTCCATGTTTATATATATTAAATGAAATTTATATTTACATAATTAAGTGTTTCCAACATGTTAAGCAATCAAACTTGTTAAGACTTGATTAATTGAAATAGGTTTCATATAGACAATTGACCACCCAAGTTGACCGGTGATTCACGAACGTTAAAAATTGTAAAAACTATATGATGACATATATATGATTATATATATATTTAACATGATATTATGATAAGTAAGTATCTCATTAGGTATTTTAACAATGAGTTATATACATAAAATTGAGTTTATTGAATTAAGAAACTCAAAAAGATATATATATATAACGATTATCGTTATAACAACGTCTTACTAAATACATATGAATCATATTAAGATATTGATACACTATGTTTAATCAAGATAAATGATAAGTAAACATGTCATTAAGTGTATTAACAATGAACTACATATGTAAAAACAAGACTACTAACTTAATGATTTAGAAACGAGACATATATGTAACGATTATCATTGTAACAACATTTAACTGTATATATATCATACTAAGATATATTAATATATCATAATATTATGATAATGTAATAATTTAACATCTCTTTAGATATAATAAACAATGGGTTAACAACATTTAACAAGATCGTTAACCTAAAGGTTTCAAAATAACATTTTCATGTAACGACTAACAATGACTTAACGACTCAGTTAAAATGTATATACATGTAGTGTTTTAATATGTATTCATACAATTTTGAAAGACTTTAAGACACTTATCAAAATACTTCTACTTAACAAAAATGCTTACAATTACATCCTCGTTCAGTTTCATCAACAATTCTACTCGTATGCACCCGTATTCGTACTCGTACAAAACACAGCTTTTAGATGTATGTACTATTGGTATATACACTCCAATGATCAGCTCTTAGTAGCCCATGTGAGTCAACTAACATATGTGGGAACCATCATTTGGCAACTAGCATGAAATATCTCATAAAATTACAAAAATATGAGACTTATTTACATGTAAACAAAATTACACATCCTTTATATCTAATCCATATACCAACGACCAAAAACACCTACAAACACTTTCATTCTTCAATTTTCTTCATCTAATTGATCTCTCTCAAGTTCTATCTTCAAGTTCTAAGTGTTCTTCATAAATTCTACAAGTTCTAGTTTCATAAAATCAAGAATACTTCCAAGTTTACTAGCTCACTTCCAATCTTGTAAAGTGATCATCCAACCTCAATAAATCCTTGTTGTTTACAGTAAGATATCATTTTAAATCAAGGTAATACTCATATACAAACTTTGATTCAATTCCTATAACTATAACTATCTTAATTCAAGTGATAATCTTACTTGAACTTGTTTTCGTGTCATGATTCTACTTCAAGAACTTTCAAGCCATCCAAGATCCTTTGAAGCTAGATCATTTCTTGTCACTTCCAGCAGGTTTACCTACTAAACTTGAGGTAGTAATGATGTTCATAACATCATTCGATTCATAAATATAAAACTATCTTATTCGAAGATTTGAACATTTAATCACTAGAACATAGTTTAGTTAATTCTAAACTTGTTCGCAAACAAAAGTTAATCCTTATAACTTGACTTTTAAAATCAACTAAACACATGTTCTATATCTATATGATATGCTAACTTAATGATTTAAAACCAGAAAACACGAAAAAGACTGTAAAACCGGATATACGCCGTCGTAGTAACACCGCGGGCTGTTTTGGGTTAGTTTATTAAAAACTATGATAAACTTTGATTTAAAAGTTGTTCTTCTGGGAAAATTATTTTTCTTATGAACATGAAACTATATCCAAAAATCATGGTTAAACTCAAAGTGGAAGTATGTTTTCCAAAATGGTCATCTAGACGTCGTTCTTTCGACTGAAATGACTACCTTTACAAAAATGACTTGTAACTTATTTTTCTGACTATAAACCTATACTTTTTATGTTTAGATTCATAAAATAGTGTTCAATATGAAACCATAGCAATTTTATTCACTCAAATCGGATTTAAAACGAAGAAGTTATGGGTAAAATAAGATTGGATATTTTTTGATTGTTGTAGCTACGGGAAATATTGTAACAATTCTATACAAATCATATCCTAGCTAACTTATATTATATTATACATGTATTCTAATGTAATCTTGGGATACCATAGACACGTATGCAAATGTTTTGACATATCATATCGACCCATGTATATATATTATTTGGAACAACCATAGACACTCTATATGCAGTAATGTTGGAGTTAGCTATACAGGGTTGAGGTTGATTCCAAAAATATATATACTTTGAGTTGTGATCTAGCCTGAAACGTGTATACACTGGGTCGTGGATTGTTTCAAGATAATATATATCGATTTATTTCTGTACATCTAACTGTGGACAACTAGTTGTAGGTTACTAACGAGGACAGCTGACTTAATAAACTCAAAACATTAAAACGTATTAAAAATGTTGTAAATATATTTTGAACATACTTTGATATATATGTACATATTTATTATAGGTTTGTGAATCGTCCAGTGGCCAAGTCTTACTTCCCGACGAAGTAAAAATCTGTGAAAGTGAGTTATAGTCCCACTTTTAAAATCTAATATTTTGGGATGAAAATACATGCAGTTTTATAAATGTTTTACGAAATAGACACAAGTAATTGAAACTACATTCTATGGGTGAATGATCGAAGCCGAATATGCCCCTTTTGCTTGGTAACCTAAGAATTAGTAAACCGATCTACTAATTGACGCGAATCCTAAAGATAGATCTATTGGGCCTAACGAACCCCATCCAAAGTACCGGATGCTTTAGTACTTTGAATTCGTTTTTATCATGTTAGAAGGATTTCCCGGAATGATAGGGGATATTCTTATATGCATCTTGTTAATGTCGGTTACCAGATGTTCACCATATGAATGATTTTTATCTCTATGTATGGGATGTATATTGAAATATGAAATCTTGTGGTCTATTATTATGATTTGATAATATATAGGTTAAACCTATAACTCACCAACATTTTTGTTGACATTTTAAGCATGTTTATTCTCAGGTGATTATTAAGAGCTTCCGCTGTTGCATACTAAAATAAGGACAAGATTTGGAGTCCATGCTTGTATGATATTATGTAAAAACTGCATTCAAGAAACTTATTTTTGATGTAATATATTCTTATTGTAAACCATTATGTAATGGTCGTGTGTAAACGGTATATTTTAGATTATCATTATTTGATAATCTACGTAATGCTTTTTAAACCTTTATCGATAAAATAAAGGTTATGGTTGTTTTAAAAATGAATGCAGTCTTTGAAAAACGTCTCATATAGAGGTCAAAACCTCGCGACGAAATCAATTATTATGGAACGTTTATAATCAATATGAACGGGACATTTCAGTTGGTATCAGAGCGTTGGTCTTAGAGAATCAGAAAATTGCATTAGTGTGTCTTACCGAGTTTGTTAGGATGCATTAGTGAGTCTGGGCTTCGACCGTGTTTTTCTTCAAAAACGATTGCTTAACATTTTTTTGTTGGAAACTATATATTATTAACATGTAAATATTATGTGATATATTAATCTCTTAATGTATTTGATATTGTGTGATTGATGTCTACCTCTAGTACAAATCCCATTGATTCACCTAATAATAATGAAGAGTCGAATATATTTTGGAAAGATTCACAAATTTCCGAGGAGGAACCGGAAGAGGAGGAACCGGAAGAGGAGGAACCGGAAGAAGAGGAACCAGAAGAGGAGGAATCGGAAGAGGAGGAACCAGAAGAAGAGGTTCCTGAGGAAAAAATATTGATACCTATAGTAAATCGATTAAATAAAAGAAAATCCTTAACCAACGGACCAAAGTTAATAATGGTCAATGGTGTTTCCGCCGAGGAAGCAAAATATTGGGAAGATTACCAATTTTCCGATGAATCGGATCCCGATGAGGATTTCGATGATGTTATAGAAATTACCTCGACCCAATTTAATAAAGCGAAAGAAAATAATAAGGGAAAAGGTATAAAAATAGAGAAACCCGATTCCAACCCCGATGAACTTTATATGTATCGGCAACATCCGTATTTCCTAAAATGTAACAATGACCCGGGAACCTCTAAACCACCAGGTTTTTCTAAACCATTGTGGAAAACGACGGCTCGTATTAGAGGAACACCATATATTCCTAGAAAATTAGGAAAACGAACCAAGTCCGAAGAAGAAGAAACCAGTGATTCAGATTAGAGGGTTGTAATTATGTTGTGTATTATATGTATTGTAGTATGCTTGTACTTTTATGCTCTATGTAAAAATTTCTTGTATTGTTTGTTAATTATCTTTTACGAATCTAATCCTTGTCTATTTTACAGTATAAAAACAAAATGGACGTTAAGGGTAGACAACCGAATATTTTAGAAGACCTACAAGAGGATATGATTGAGGAAATCTTGTCTAGAGTCGGTCAGAATTCATCAGCACATTTAGTTATGGGGAAATTAACTTGTCAAATATTTGAAAGACTTTCCAAAAATGCCTTAGTTTATAAAAGGCTTTCCTTTGATAGGTGGGGTATATCACATTGGGGAGACCGTAAGTTACGCCGTGTTTTCTTTAAATCGTTAAATGCGGGGAACCCAAATGCAATTTTACGCTACGGGTTAAGAACCTATTTTGACTCAACATATCCCAACATAGGATTTCATGAATTAGAAAGAGCTTCTAACATGCAACATAAAGAAGCATGTTATGCTTACGGGTTAGTGATGTTCGCTTCTTACCAAAGTGAGAAAAAGAACATCGGATTGCAACTTTTAAATAAAACCTTCCCACAAGTGACGGATTCAGTAGTTGGGGTGAGAAACAAGGTTTTTAGATTATTAGGGGGCTGTTGGACATTACGAAACCCTCGTCCTTTTGACGACATTACAACATGCTGCCTAGCCAATGGTCATAACGGTTATTTTTCACAAGACCAAGGATGGGAAGTCGTCTTAGTAAAACCAGAATGCATGACTTGTTTCTGGACTTATGAATTACGTGTCTTTATTTCCTTTGCTGAACAACTTGCGTATTAACTAGATTTATCTTCAAAACTGTCCTGTATCATAGTGTACTATATTTCATGTTATATGTAATATAGCGAAGTTGTAAGTTTGAAGAATATTTGTATGTGATATATTATTATAATCAGTTTTTCATATGGAATTGTAGTAGTTGAATTGTATGTTAGCTACTAAGTATGAACTTAACGGGTAGGTAGTACCCAAATTTAAACTTATAAAACTCTAATACGAAGAAAAAGCTTTTATAAATGAGTTCATATTATGCTACGAAATACTATTGACTACTCTTAATATTCTGTATGATTAACTCGATTCAGTTGGCTATTTTGAAGGAAATGGCACCGACTACTCGACACACCATGAATATGAGCGAAGAGAAATTTCGTACCTTTCTTGCTGCAAACATAGCCGCAGTACAGGCTGCGCTACATACCAACAATAACTCTGAATCTAGCAATGCAGCTAATGGCGCAAGAAATCGTGTAGGATGCTCCTACAAAGAATTCACTGCCTGCAAACCTTTAGAATTTGATGGAACCGAAGGACCAATTGGATTGAAACGGTGGACCGAGAAAGTCGAATCGGTGTTTATCATAAGTAAGTGTACTGAAGAGTACAAAGTTAAGTACGCTACGCATACCTTCACAGGTACTGCGTTAACGTGGTGGAACACCTATCTTGAACAGGTAGGACAAAATGCTACTTACGCACTACCGTGGTCGGCATTCAAGCAATTGAGGAACGAGCAGTACCGTCCTAGAAACGAAGTCAATAAACTCAAGGCAGAACTTAGAGAATTACGAACACAAGGGTTCGATGTTACCACATATGAACGACGATTCACAGAGTTGTGCCTATTGTGTCCGGGAGCATTCGAAGATGAAGAGGAGAAGATCGACGCATTTGTAAAAGGGTTACCAGTAAGGATTCAAGAAGATGTGAGTTCACACGAGCCCGCTTCTATACAGAAGGCAAGTCGAATGGCTCATAAACTCATAAATCAGATTGAGGGAAGAATTAAAGAGCAGGCGGCCGAAGAAGCCAACACGAAACAACTCAAGAGGAAGTGGGAGGAAAACGGTGACAAGAGTCACCAGTATAACAACAACAACAATTACAATCACAATCGCAACAACTATCCCAACAACCGCAACAACAATCGCAACAATAACCGCAATCCTAACAATAACTACAACAAATATCCCAACAACAACAACAACTACAACAACCGTTTCAACAACAATAACAATCGCAACAACAACCTCAATAATAACAACGACAACAAAAACCAAAAACAGCCATGTCATAGGTGTGAAGAAAATCATCAGGGGTTTTGCACGACATTTTGCAACAGGTGTAAAAGAAATGGTCATAGCGCGACAAAGTGTGAGGTCTACAGACCAAAGTTTAACAGAACTAAAGGAACAAATAATGTCGGAACAAGTAATGCCGAAACGAATAGTGTCGAAGCAAGTAATACCAACGCTGTTTGTTATAAATGTGGAAAACCGGGCCACATTATTAGAAATTGCCCGAATCAGGGGAATACTAATGGGTAGGGCCGTGGAAGAGTTTTCAATATTAATGCGGCAGAAGCACAGGAAGACCCGGAGCTTGTTACGGGTACGTTTCTTATTGATGATAAATCTGCATATGTTTTATTTGATTCGGGTGCGGATATAAGCTATATGAGTAGAGAATCTTGTGCTAAATTAAGTTGCCCATTGGCGCCTTTGGATAGTAAATTTTTACTCGAATTATCAAACGGTAAATTAATTTCAGCAGATAATATATGTCGGGAGAGAGAAATTAAACTGGGGGATGAAACGTTTAAAATTGATTTAATACCAGTCGAGTTAGGAAGTTTTGATGTAATAATTGGCATGGACTGGTTGAAAAAGGTGAGAGCAGAGGTCGTTTGTTACAAAAATGTGATTCGCATTATGCGTGAAAAAGAAAAACCTTTAATGGTGTACGGAGAAAAGAACAAAGCGAAATTAAATCTTATTAGTAGTTTGAAGGCGTAAAAACTAATAAGAAAAGGTTGTTACGTCATTCTAGAACACATCGATGAAGTTAAACCTGAAGAAAAGAACATCAGTGATGTTCCCGTCGCAAAAGAATTTCTCGATGTATTTCCGAAAGAATTATCGGGATTACCCCCACATCGATCCGTTGAATTTCAAATAGACCTTGTACCAGGAGCTGCACCAATAGCTCGTGCTCCATACAGACTCGCACCCAGCGAAATGAAAGAATTACAAAGTCAGTTACAGGAACTTTTAGAGCGTGGTTTCATTTGACCAAGCACATCACCATGGGGAGCTCCTGTTTTGTTTGTCAAGAAGAAAGATGGTACATTCAGGTTGTGTATCCACTACCGAGAGTTGAACAAACTTACCAACAAGAACCGCTACCCACTACCGAGAATCGATGACTTATTTGATCAACTACAAGGCTCGTCTGTTTATTCGAAGATCGATTTACGTTCTGGATATCATCAAATGTGGGTGAAGGAGGATGATATTCCAAAGACTGCTTTTAGGACGCGTTACGGTCATTACGAGTTTATGGTTATGCCGTTTGGATTGACTAACGCACCAGCTGTGTTCATGGACCTCATGAACCGAGTGTGTGGGCCATATCTTGATAAGTTTGTCATTGTTTTCATTGATGACATACTTATTTACTCAAAGAATGATCAAGAGCACGAAGAACATTTGAGAAAAGTGCTAGAGTTGCTGAGAAAAGAAAAACTGTACGCTAAGTTTTCAAAGTGTTCATTTTGGTTGGAAGAAGTTCAATTCCTCGGTCACATAGTGAACAAAGAAGGTATTCAGGTGGATCCAGCAAAGATTGAAACCGTTGAAAAGTGGGAAACCCCAAAAACTCCGAAACACATATGCCAATTTTTAGGACTAGTTGGTTACTACAGAAGGTTCATCCATGACTTTTCCAGAATAGCAAAACCCTTGACTGCATTAACACATAAAGGGAAGAAATTTGAATGGAAAGATGAACAAGAGAAAGCGTTTCAATTGTTAAAGAAAAAGTTAACTACAGCACCTATATTGTCATTACCTGAAGGGAATGATGATTTTGTGATATATTGTGACGCCTCAAAGCAAGGTCTCGGTTGTGTATTAATGCAACGAACGAAAGTAATTGCTTATACGTCTAGACAATTGAAGATTCACGAACAGAATTATACGAGATTTGGAATTAGGCGCGGTTGTTTTTGTATTAAAGACTTAGAGGCACTACATATATGGGGTCAAAAGTATTATATATACCGACCACAAAAGTCTTCAACACATATTTAATCAGAAACAACTGAATATGAGGCAGCGTAGGTGGATTGAATTATTGAATGATTACGACTTTGAGATTCGTTACCACCCGGGGAAGGAAAATGTGGTAGCCGACGCCTTGAGCAGAAAGGACAGAGAACCCATTCGAGTAAAAGCTATGAATATAATGATTCACACTAACCTTACTACTTAAATAAAGGAGGCGCAACAAGGAGTTATAATAGAGGGAAATTTAAAGGATGAAATACCCAAAGGATCGGAGAAGCATCTTAATATTCGGGAAGACGGAACCCGGTATAGGGCTGAAAGAATTTGGGTACCAAAATTTGGAGATATGAGAGAAATGGTACTTAGAGAAGCTCATAAAACCAGATACTCAATACATCTTGGAACGGGGAAGATGTACAAGGATCTCAAGAAACATTTTTGGTGGCCAGGTATGAAAGCCGATGTTGCTAAATATGTAGGAGAATGTTTGACGTGTTCTAAGGTCAAAGCTGAGCATCAGAAACCATCAGGTCTACTTCAACAATCCGAAATCCCGGAATGGAAATGGGAAAACATTACCATGGATTTTATCACTAAATTGCCAAGGACTGCAAGTGGTTTTGATACTATTTGGGTAATAGTTGATCGTCTCACCAAATCAGCACACTTCCTGCCAATAAGAGAAGATGACAAGATGGAGAAGTTAGCACGAATGTATTTGAAGGAAGTCGTCTCCAGACATGGAATACCAATCTCTATTATCTCTGATAGGGATGGCAGATTTATTTCAAGATTCTGGCAGACATTACAGCAAGCATTAGGAACTCGTCTAGACATGAGTACTGCCTATCATCCACAAACTGATGGGCAGAGCGAAAGAGCAATACAAACGCTTGAAGACATGCTACGAGCATGTGTTATTGATTTCGGAAACAGTTGGGATCGATATCTACCGTTAGCAGAACTTTCCTACAACAACAGCTACCATTCAAGCATTGAGATGGTGCCGTTTGAAGCACTTTATGGTAGAAAGTGCAGGTCTCCAATTTGTTGGAGTGAAGTGGGGGATAGACAGATTACGGGTCCGGAGATAATACAAGAAACTACCGAGAAGATCATCCAAATTCAACAACGGTTGAAAACCGCCCAAAGTCGACAAAAGAGCTACGCCGACATTAAAAGAAAAGATATAGAATTTGAAATTGGAGAGATGGTCATGCTTAAGGTTGCACCTTGGAAAGGCGTTGTTCGATTTGGTAAACGAGGGAAATTAAATCTAAGGTATATTGGACCATTCAAGATTATTGATCGTGTCGGACCAGTAGCTTACCGACTTGAGTTACCTCAACAACTCACAGCTGTACATAACACTTTCCACGTCTTGAATTTGAAGAAATGTTTTGCTAAAGAAGATCTCACTATTCTGTTAGACGAAATCCAAAGCAACGAAAAACTTCAATTCATCGAAGAACCCGTCGAAATAATGGATCGTGAGGTTAAAAGACTTAAACAAAACAAGATACCAATTGTTACGGTTCGATGGAATGCTCGTAGAGGACCCGAGTTCACCTGGGAATGAGAAGATCAGATGAAGAAGAAATACCTGTACTTATTTCCAGAAGATACGTCAACACCTCCAACTGCTTAAAATTTGGGGACGAAATTTATTTAACGGGTAGGTACTGTAGTGACCCAAACTTTTCCATGTTTATATATATTAAATGAAATTGATATTTACATGATTAAGTGTTTCCAACATGTTAAGCAATGAAACTTGTTAAGACTTGATTAATTGAAATAGGTTTCATATAGACAATTGACCACCCAAGTTGACCGGTGATTCACGAACGTTAAAACTTGTAAAAACTATATGATGACATATATATAATTATATATATAGTTAACATGATATTATGATAAGTAAGTATCTCATTAGGTATTTTAACAATGAGTTATATACATAAAATTGAGTTTATTGAATTAAGAAACTCGAAAAGATATATATATATATATATATATATATATATATATATATATATATATATATATATATATATATATATATATTTATATATATATATATATATATATAACGATTATCTTTATAACAACGTCTTACTAAATACATATGAATCATATTAAGATATTGATACACTATGTTTAATCATGATAAATGATAAGTAAAAATGTCATTAAGTGTATTAACAATGAACTACATATGTAAAAACAAAACTACTAACTTAATGATTTCGAAACGAGACATATATGTAACGATTATCGTTGTAACAACATTTAACTGTATATATATCATAATAAGATATATTAATATATCATAATATCATGATAATGTAATAATTTAACATCTCTTTAGATATAATAAACAATGGGTTAACAACATTTAACAAGATCGTTAACCTAAAGGTTTCAAAACAATATTTACATGTAACGACTAACGATGACTTAACGACTCAATTAAAATGTATATACATGTAGTGTTTTAATATGTAGTCATACACTTTTGAAAGACTTCAAGACAATTATCAAAATACTTCTACTTAACAAAAATGCTTACAATTACATCATCATTTAGTTTCATCAACAATTCTACTCGTATGCACCCGTATTCGTACTCGTACAATACACAGCTTTTAGATGTATGTACTATTGGTATATACACTCCAATGATCAGCTCTTAGCAGCCCATGTGAGTCACCTAACACATGTGGGAACCATCATTTGGCAACTAGCATTAAATATCTCATAAAATTACAAAAATATGAGTAATCATTCATGACTTATTTACATGTAAACAAAATTACACATCCTTTATATCTAATCCATATACCAACGACCAAAAACACCTACAAACACTTTCATTCTTCAATTTTCTTCATCTAATTGATCTCTCTCAAGTTCCATCTTCAAGTTCTAAGTGTTCTTCATAAATTCTACAAGTTCTAGTTTCATAAAATCAAGAATACTTCCAAGTTTACTAGCTCACTTCCAATCTTGTAAAGTGATCATCCAACCTACTAAACTTGAGGTAGTAATGATGTTCATAACATCATTCGATTCATACATATAAAACTATCTTATTCGAAGATTTGAACATGTAATCACTAGAACATAGTTTAGTTAATTCTAAACTTGTTCGCAAATAAAAGTTAATCCTTCTAACTTGACTTTTAAAATCAACTAAACACATATTCTATATCTATATGATATGCTAACTTAATGATTAAAACCGGAAAACACGAAAAACACCGTAAAACCGGATATACGCCGTCGTAGTAACACCACGGGCTGTTTTGGGTTAGTTAATTAAAAACTATGATAAACTTTGATTTAAAAGTTGTTCTTTTGGGAAAATGATTTTTCTTATGAACATGAAACTATATCCAAAAATCATGGTTAAACTCAAAGTGGAAGTATGTATTCCAAAATGGTCATCTAGACGTCGTTCTTTCGACTGAAATGACTACCTTTACAAAAATGACTTGTAACTTATTTTTCCGACTATAAACCTATACTTTTTATGTTTAGATTCATAAAATAGTATTCAATATGAAACCATAGCAATTTGATTCACTCAAATCGGATTTAAAATGAAGAAATTATGGGTAAAATAAGATTGGATATTTTTTGATTGTTGTAGCTACGGGAAATATTGTAACAATTCTATACAAATCATATCCTAGCTAACTTATATTGTATTATACATGTATTCTAATGTAATCTTGGGATACCATAGACACGTATGCAAATGTTTTGACATATCATATCGACCCATGTATATATATTATTTGGAACAACCATAGACACTCTATATGCAGTAATGTTGGAGTTAGATATACAGGGTTGAGGTTGATTCCAAAAATATATATACTTTGAGGTGTGATATAGCCTGAGACGTGTATACACTGGGTCGTGGATTGATTCAAGATAATATATATCGATTTATTTCTGTACATCTAACTGTGGACAACTAGTTGTAGGTTACTAACGAGGACAGCTGACTTAATAAACTCAAAACATTAAAACGTATTAAAAATGTTGTAAATATATTTTGAACATACTTTGATATATATGTACATATTTGTTATAGGTTCGTGAATCGACCAGTGGCCAAGTCTTACTTCCCGACGAAGTAAAAAATCTGTGAAAGTGAGTTATAGTCCCACTTTTAAAATCTAATATTTTTGGATGAGAATACATGCAGTTTTATAAATGTTTTACGAAATAGACACACGTAATTGAAACTACATTCTATGGGTGAATGATCGAAGCCGAATATGCCCCTTTTGTTTGGTAACCTAAGAATTAGTAAACCGATCTACTAATTGACGCGAATCCTAAAGATAGATCTATTGGTGAAACACCCTGCTCTTTTTTTTTTTTTTTAAATCACAGCGGAAGTCTTAATTCACATAAATACCCTTAGTTAATTACGAACATGATTATCACAAATCATTAGCTAGTTACTTATTACAAACAACCGGTGTTAAGTTAAACAACTAGTTACATATTTATAAAAGTTAAGACATCAGAGTTCGTCTTGTCAAACATATCGTCAACCCAACTCCCGTCCCTACCAGCACTAAGATCGAAAACCTGCAAGGGAGGAGGTGAGGGGGGTTAGCACGAGGCTAAGTGAATGGAATCATCTAACAGATCTAGCATACAGTACCAACTTGTACAACTACAGCAACTACAACAATCCATAACAGGCAACTGACAACTAATAACTAGCAACTATCAACTGGCAACAATCAACTAGCAACTATGCTCCAACTAGAGACTCGGCGGCTTGTACGAGCACACGACCACTAGCTGATCAGTCTAGCGTCTACCGAAAGTCCTTACTACTGAATCCCCAGTATAGTAAATCCACACGCAGGTGATGCGTCATTCAGCACTATACTCAACAAACAGTAGCCAACTGGACCCAACCACAACAAGGTTGACCTCTCTGAGCTGAACCTAACAACAATAGGTTCCAACAGGCAACTACAACTTGTGCACACAACTGTTAAGCAACTACCACTACGAACAACTGTTCCTACGACTAGCATGGCAACTCTACGATGATCATTATTACAACATATCTACTAAGCATAGCAACTATAACAGTATAACATAGTAGCACAATTTGCTACTGTATACTACACCCGGAGATAATCCCACTCACCGATTACCAGCAAATGAGAAGGTGTTCAGCTATCTAATCACTGAACCTTCTCTGTCTCCTTTTCTCCTGAGAAATACATATACACGAGTTAGTTTATGTCCATAAACACTAAATAACACAAATATAGAAATTTTGTCAGAAAATCTGTCCGCTAAAATTTTTCTCCTTAACACTTGAAATTTACATCAAAATCTCAAAATACAAACGGACAGCATAACGGCTAGAAATCAACACTTAGTAAAAATTTCACTGTCTAAGACCATCGGTCGATCGTCACTACTCCATCGGCCGGTGGACTACTCCATCGGTCGATCGTTAAATTTTCAACCGTTCGTCGAAGGACTTCCACCATCGGTCGATCGTCTAGTCCGTCGACCGATCGTCTCACTCCATCGGTCGATGGTCAGAGACCATCGGCCGAGGGTAGTTCATCTGCAGAAGCTGAAGCCAAAGTGACGGGTTTCACCCAAATTCATCCAATTCTTGCTCTAGAGCTCGATTTTTACCTCAAAACTGACCAAATCTAAGACACTATACATCAAGAAACATAAACCCACAAGATTTGGACTCAACCAACATCAAATTCAACTCTTTTGACCCAAATTACCCACTTTGTAAAAACTATCACAAAAACCCAATTTTCTTGAAGATTAAATCATGAAAACTTGTGATTCTTACCTTGATAGAATCAGTAGATCATAAGGAACACGAAAATGTAAATGATTTGAGCTCAAGAACAAAGATTAGAAATTAGGGTTTGGTAGGATGGAGAGGTGAGTGAACGGGTGGTTTGGGGAATTTTCTAGAAAATGGAAGAATAACCCTCCCACCAAACACTTATGAGTCTTAAAACTCATACATCACAACACACGGGTATTTATCAGTTATCTGATATCTTTCGTACATCATTTGGCAACCCAAACGAAGTCCAAATTCAACAAACGAACCTGTTCTGTGACCCTTGTCACAAACTGGTCTCAACTAAATAACCAAATAATTATAAACATATAATTATTAAAATCACTAATTACACCATACCCTAAGGGTACAATGGTCATTTCATCTAGGCCCAAAACGCGGGTGTTACAATTGGGCCTAACGAACCCCATCCAAAGTACCAGATGCTTTAGTACTTCGAATTCATTTTTATCATGTCCGAAGGATTTTCTTGAATGATAGGGGATATTCTTATATGCATCTTGTTAATGTCGGTTACCAGGTGTTCACCATATGAATGATTTTTATCTCTATGTATGGGATGTATATTGAAATATGAAATCTTGTGGTCTATTATTATGATTTGATAATATATAGGTTAAACCTATAACTCACCAACATTTTTGTTGACGTTTTAAGCATGTTTATTCTCAGGTGATTATTAAGAGCTTCCGCTGTTGCATACTAAAATAAGGACAAGATTTGGAGTCCATGCTTGTATGATATTATGTAAAAACTGCATTTAAGAAACTTATTTTTGATGTAATATATTCTTATTGTAAACCATTATGTAATGGTCCTGTGTAAACGGTATATTTTAGATTATCATTATTTGATAATCTACGTAATGCTTTTTAAACCTTTATCGATAAAATAAAGGTTATGGTTGCTTTAAAAATGAATGCAGTCTTTGAAAAATGTCTCATATAGAGGTCAAAACCTCGCGACGAAATCAATTAATATGGAACGTTTATAATCAATATGAACGGGACATTTCAGTAATACCCTAGGAATATTTAGATTTCACATTAATAAGTTACATTGTACATTCTTCGAATCTGATTCAACAGTCATTTAATATCCTACTTACATCCACAGATATACGTATCCGTTCACCACAGAATAACCATTTTCATTCAATTTCATATTTGGATTTTGACTTATCAGAATCCAGCAAGTGGCATAATGAAGAAAACATTGGATAAAATAAAATTTGTTAGAAACAAATAAATTAACTATGAGAAATGTTGTTAAGAATCCACGCTAACAAAATTCTAGCTAACTGTTCCTAGCTAACTGTTAATTCCATATTACATTTAATTATCGCAATTTATTTTATCGCAATTTAATTCTTGCAATTTTATTTGACATATCATATCGACGTCATCTGTATATATTATTTGGAATAACCGTAAGTCACTCTATACGCTGTAATGTTCGAGTTCGCATATAAAGGGTCGAGGTTGATTCTCAAATAATATATATACTTTGAGTTGTGATCGAGTCTGAGACATGTATATAATTGGTCATGACACGTATTAATTAATTCGAATATTATATATTAAACTATATATGAATTATTGGACTGTTAACTGTAGACTATCGACTGTGGACTACCGACATTGGACGATTAAAATGAATTAAAATATTGATAATAACATATGAAACTAAACAATTCTTCAAGTTTGCCACTTGATTTCATCTTAAACCTCATTTGTATCTTGACGATTACAATCTGCGTTCAAACCTTTCATGATTCTTGAAAACACCTCAATCGACAGGATGAACCAACCGCACTCCATCTACGGAAAAAAAGATAGATGCATATAGTTATGCACCTAAAAACACTCGGAACCTGAGTAAACGTTTAACACGTATCTGTACTAGCTCCCTTGGCGTTGTTATTACCGAAAATAACTTTGCAATCCTTTTTCCAAAGTAGCCAATTATGTCACAGCTTCAGAAAATCAATTTCGACTTTTCATTCGAATAAACCTTATAACTTTGATATATAAGTTTACCTTTCGTCATCGTTACCGGGGAACTGTTTATATTCCGCCACATTAGCAGTAAAATTACCAACAACTTCATTACTCATTGGCTTAAGTCTCTCCGGAGAACCATTATATTTGTTCATCAAAACCCTATCGTATACTCATCCACATCTTATAACGAGAATTGCCATTCTAATTACCGAGAATTTGCAATCAGTATTTTGAAATCTATCAGCATGTCTACATCAACAGTTATATGTATACATATAACATTTATATCTTAGAATTATGATCTTCCATTCTGAAATTCTGAAAAGCACCCAGTCTACGAATTAATACTCCAAATTTTGAGGGAGCTGAATGAAGCAGCAGAAACTGTAGACAAATCACAAAGACTAAACCTGCCTTCAAAGAATCTAAATGATTCAGTGTCTACTGAAGTCTTTAGAAAATACATTACCCCTGAATCTAAACCTTTACGGACAAATCTTATTCATCATCCATCAATATTAGAAATTCTAAGATATCATCGTATCTTTTGTTATAAATATCCTCGATATTTCTGAGGATATCTTCCTAACTATTCTTATTTGAAATCATTTATCTCCTCACGCTATTAGTATTACATCAGAAAGGAAACTAAATTAGTTTATAAATTCTGAAAAGTTCGAATTTAAATTATGAATGCTTTGAAAGTAGTGTTGGGGACTGAAGCATGAGTTAGTATAATATAATGACACTTGATCAACGTGATTATATTACAGTAAGTCATGCTGAGTTTCTAATGGAACGTGATGATTCACAGATCATAACATCATCATGTGCCATGTTACACGACTCTTACATTCTACTCAATCTTCAAACATATTAAGAACATATCATTATGATAGTTCTATCTTTTCTCTTGAATTCTAGTAATTTAACCAATCAAGATCATGCCATTTCAATCTCTCTCTTAGAACATTAGCCATGTTCATTCGAAACACCATACCTACGAATTCTGGACCATTACTTGCTACTTAAAGTTGAGAAGAGAAAACAAAAGTACGAAATGAGAAAGAAAGAATAGAAAGTATGAGCTGTGAAAATAAGGAAACGAAGGGGGTGAATTTATAATGAAATATCCGACAGAACAATCAAGACAGATCATCGCATTTAACCAAAGAGGATCCTAATTTCCTTAATTACCGAAGAATCAAATCTTATTACGAAGATTTCCTCTAAATCCCTTATATTCCAGAAATCAACCGTGACTACGTCACCGGTTAAGTCAAATCTGCATTTACTCATTTCACTCTTTTGTAATAGCTTCATTCGTACTCTTCGAATAATCGAATTATTTTATCTTTATTACTCAATGGTAATAAAACTCTATTTATCAACTCAAATTTTTCAGGAAAACATTCTAATTGTTAGCCATGATGATCTCGATCAAATTTCGGGACGAAATTTCTTTAACGGGTAGGTACTGTGACAACCCGGAAATTTCCGACTAAATTTAAACTTGATCTTTATATAATTTCAACACGATAAGCAAAGTCGGTTAAACCGAGTCTTAAAATTTTTGAACTGATTACATGAATTTAGTTAACCTTTGACTATTCCTGACGATTTACGAACGATTGTTATAAATAAATATATAGATGTATATATATATATATATATATATATATATATATATATATATATATATATATATATATATATATATATATATATATATATATATATATATATATCTATATAAATATAAGTTTATATAATAAATTGAAATAATAGAATACAAGTTAAACATTTGAGTTAATTATGTAAAATAATACACAAGATTAAAAGGTATTAATAAAAAAAATCATATATAAATATATATGATTTCTATGTGTAATTATTATTATATTGTAATATATATAAAATTTATAAATAATGAATATTTAATAAAAGTTATTATATAATATATTAAATATAACATAAGTAATTATATATATATATATATATATTACAGGATAAAATTATAGTTGTTATAATATCATTACTTTCATTATTATTATAAATATTAATATCAGTATTAATGATATTACAATACAAATATGATATTTGTTATGTACAAACTATTATAGTATTATTAGGATTAATACTAATTTAAATATGTATATATAATCTATAGAAATGAATTTTATGGTTATAGTATTGATTATTACAAATATGATTATTGACATTAGTAGTATTATAATTAGTAGTATTATTATAACAATATTATTATTAAAATTATTAATTGTATTTTTATATAATCTATCATATTTAGTAATGATATTATTATTACTATTTTATTATCATCATTTATTATTATTAATACTAGTATTCTTATTAAAATAAATGTTAATAATATTATTATCATTAAATACATTGGTACTTGTTAATATTAGTTATTATCATTGTTATTATTATTGTCATTTTTACATTTATCTCTATTATTATTAGTATTATTTAATGTTATTAATTATTTTTATCATTAAGATTAGTATTATTATAATTAATATTATTATTGTTAATAATGTTATGGTTATAAATTTTATAGTTATCATTAATAATAATAGTATTATTATCACTATTATATTATTATTATTATTTATTATTATTCATAATATTAAGAGTAATATTATTATTGTAGTTATATTTGTAAGATTAATTATTAATTCAGATATATATACATATTATGAATACAGATATATATATAACTATATAAAAATAGATAAACATATATATATATATATATATATATATATATATATATATACTAAATTATACAGATACATGATACGATATATGTATATATATAGTATATAATACTTAATAATAGGAATACACGTATTAATACATATAGAATCCAAAATCAGTTACTATCTCAATCAATCACTGTATGAAACTTTTGTTTGAATCTTCTAAATTGTTATATATCATAATCGATCGTACCAGGCTGCTAGACGTCGCGTTCATTAGTTATTTTATTTATTTATTTTACTGTACGATGGGAATCCTCCTGTCGACCACCAATTTGCTACAAAACAAAGAATTTCGTTGAGATGTTATCACATTCAATCAACCTCACATTCTCTTTATCAATTATCATTGTTATCTGTTTTAATTTGATTAATTTGAATACTGAAATTCAAAGGAAACAGCTCGTCACTCTGCTCCTGGTTCAAATTATCAAACAGCTCGAATTGATATAATTTTTCAAAATCTATTAACACAGTTTTGTTAGGAATGTTCTATTTAATCTTTCTGCAAGTGATGAGTTTTCAAATCTTTATAACGAATCCGAATTTCTGAGTCAAAGTTTCGGCATTAAAAGTCAAACTAGGTGTTCATCACAAAATTCGCAAATGTTTTGATGTTTCTAATAAAATTGATGATTTAGAAAGTTTCTATGATTGATTTAATATATATTCCATGTGGAAATCATAACCTAATTGTGTGAGAATTTTGAAATCGAGTTCTGAGTTCTTATTTTTCAAAACGAAGCAGGTACAGACCGATTTAAAACTTCTTATCTGTTTCTATCTGTTTAGAGTACTCACAAAACTGTGTTTCTACTTTATTTACAAACTTAAAACAAAACGTGGTATTTATATTATGATTCTGTAAAAATTCTGGTTGAAGGAAAAATTGAAGAAGAAGTGGATACAATATTACTTGTTAAATAAAATTAAGCTGGGTAATAAAACAGAAATGCAAAGACAGCAGATTGGTTAGGCGTGTTTAAGTGTGAGCATGGAGTTACGGGTTCAAACCTAGCTGGTGACATTTTCTTTTACCTGATTATTTTGAGGTAGTTTATATTTTTATAATTATTATTATTACTAATATAAAGACTAATGATAATTTATTATTATTGTTATTATAATCATTATTATTAGAGGCATTATTACTAGTTGTTATCATTAATTATTATTAGTATTATTAGTATAATAATTGTTATTAGCATTATAATTATTATATTTATTACCATTATTATTATTATGATTATTGTTATTATCATTATTAACAGTATTATAATTGTTATTACTATTATTATCATGTTTAGAATTATAAGTATCAGAAACATTATTATCATTAGTATTTTTGTAAGTATTATTAATACTATTATTATCATTATTATCAATTTGATTATTTTAAGTATTATTATTATTATTATTATTATTATTATTACCAATATCATACTGTTTATATTATTATTAATATGATCATTTAAAATATCTAATAAGACTATAATTATTATTAAACTTACCACTATCATTAAAAATATTATTTTTACTAAAGCTATCATTTTTACTTAATAATTACTAGTGAAACTATCATTTTAACAAATAAATCTTTTGTATATTATATATACTTATTACATATACTAAGATTATATTATTATTTCATATAACAAACTAATGATATTTCATGAGTACAATACTAATCACATATATAGGTATATAGGTATATTAATATAACTAAATGTATAAATATTAACCATTATAATTTTATATACACAAAATCAATATATGCAATATCATATAAAACATAATATAAGTATACGTTTCAAAATGAAATTTAGTATAAATTCTATATAACTATAAATATATAAATAATACATAATAATAAATGAAATTTTGTGATTTACACTATATGTATTAATAAATATACACTTTATATAGGTTCGTGAATCCGTTGCCAACCTTGCATTGTTCAGTTCAGTCGTATGCAAATTTTTACTACAAAATATCGTATTATGAGTTCATTTGATTCCCTTTTACTCTTTACATTTTTGGAACTGAGAATACATGCGCTGTTTTTATAACTGTTTTGTTAAATGCTTTTGAAATATATTTTGAACTGCGAATACATGAAATACTTTTATAACTGTTTTACGAAATAGACACAAGTAATCGAAACTACATTATATGGTTGAATTATCGAAATCGAATGTGCCCTTTTTATCATGTCCGATGTTTTCCCGGAATGATGGCGAATTTATCATGTCTGATGTTTTTCCGAAATGATGGCGAATTTATCATGTCCGATGTTTTCCCGGAATGATGGCGAATTTATCATGTCCGATGTTTTCCCGGAATGATGGCGAATTTATCATGTCCGATGTTTTCCCGGAATGATGGCGAATTTATCATGTCCGATGTTTTATCAGAATGATGGCGAATTTATCATATCCGATGTTTTTCCTGAATGATGGCGAATTTATCATGTCCGAATTTGTCCCGGAATGATGAGAATATTCTTATATGCATCTTGTTAATGTCGGTTACCAGGTGTTCAATCCATATGAATGATTTTTAAACACTTGCGAGTGTATGATTATTGAATAAAGTAAATCTTGTGGTCTATTAAAATGATGAAAATGATTGTTTATGATAAACTAATGAACTCACCAACCTTTTGGTTGACACTTTAAAGCATGTTTATTCTCAGGTATGAAAGAAATCTTCCGCTGTGCATTTGCTCATTTTAGAGATATTACTTGGAGTCATTCATGACATATTTCAAAAGACGTTGCATTCGAGTCGTTGAGTTCATCAAGATTATTATTAAGTCAATTATAGATGGATATATTATGAAATGATATGCATGCCATCAACTTTCGATATAATGAAAGTTTGTCTTTTAAAAACGAATGCAATGTTTGTAAAATGTATCATATAGAGGTCAAGTACCTCGCGATGTAACCAAATGTAATGTATTCGTCCAGATGGATTAGGACGGGTCATGAAAGTTGGTATCAGAGCGCTGGTCTTAGCGAACCAGGTCTGCATTAGTGTGTCTAACTGATAAGTCGTTAGGATGCATTAGTGAGTCTGGACTTCGACCGTGTCTGCATGTCAAAAGTTTTGCTTATCATTTTTTGTCGGAAATTATCTGCTTATCATTCTTAGTCTAGACACATTTTACTGCATTGATTGCATGAATAGTGTATAGATAAAAATTCATATCTTAGCGTATCTGTTACAGTAGACTTTTCTTGATAGCTTCCGTAGATTCCTCCGTAACTTATGGAATTTTAGTATTATATATGCATATGTAAATCATGAATTGCAGGGTACTAATCTACATCCTATAATCTTTTTCATATCGAAAATCTTTCATCTGATCGTACGAGATGGACCCCTCAACCAGTTCGAATTCCTCGGATTCCGACAGCTATTTCGATATGGATTTCCACCTGAACTCCGAAAGCAGTGAAACCAGAATGGATCAACTAATCAGCCATCATCAATTCTGGATGAATTGAGGATGGGTTCGTAGTCGACTTAATGATTGGAGATGCGAAGAAGGTGATCCCTTCCATTCCGCACATTCCCCTCTTGGCGAAGAACCTGAAGCAATTACCGACGAACCTGTTCGAGACACTATTTTCTCTCTCATTTCCAGAGTAGCTCGACACGATTATATTCTATCCATAATTCTAAACCTTATTCATCTACTCGTTCCGACCGATAATCATCCCGGAATAATGGAAGAAGTCAACGTGCTTCGTGCCCGAGTTGTAGCCTTGGAAAATATGGTGCAAAACATACCAGCTTCGGCAACATCACCGGCACCAACAGTACCATAAGTAACAGCACCCGTACCATCAACAATCCATGCCTCAACATCTCATTCCGTACCTCAAGTATAATCATCGTTCTACATATCGTTCTACATCAATTATCTTCGTTCTTCATGGCGATTATGTAATCTCTAATGTTTTAGAGATTATGTATTCTAGTTCTAACGGTAAATCAAATGAGATTAATATTATATTAACTCATTAAATCTATGATTACATCTGAAGAAAATATATATGTAAGTATATTTTCATAAAGATTGTAATTAAAAATTCTTTCGTACAAACTGTTAATGGTGAAAATATTTTAACGGGTAGGTAATACCCTAGGAATATTTAGATTTCACATTAATAAGTTAAATTGTACATTCTTCGAATCCGATTCAACAGTCATTTACTATCCTACTTACATCCACATATATACGTATTCGTTCACCACAGAATAACCATTTTCATTCAATTTCATATTTGGATTTTGACTTATCAGAATCCAACAAGTGGCATAATGAAGAAAACATTGGACAAAATAAAATTTGTTAGAAACAAACAAATTAACTATGAGAAATGTTGTTAAGAATCCACGCTAACAAAATCCTAGCTAACTGTTCCTAGCTAACTGTTAATTCCATATTACATTTAATTATCGCAATTTATTTTATCGAAATTTAATTCTTGCAATTTTATTTATCGTCATTTAATTTCTGTTATTTATTTTACGCACTTTATCGGGAAACATATACAATGTTTTGACATATCATATCGACGTCATCTATATATATTATTTGGAATAACCGTAAGTCACTCTATACGCTGTAATGTTTGAGTTCGCGTATAAAGGTTTGAGGTTGATTCTCAAATTATATATATACTTTGAGTTGTGATCGAGTCTGAGACATGTATATAATGGGTCACGACACGTATTAATTAATTCGAATATTATATATTAAACTATATATGAATAATTGGACTGTCTCAGGGACTTGAAATGGGTACATCATTTGATTAGGAAAAGTCTGGTTAAACGGAAATGGCATTTGATAGTTTTGATAGGTATTTTGTGAAAACTGCGATTGGGAACTGCCACCGGCTTGATTGTAAAGGTTTGGAGGAAAAGTTAGGTTTAACGCAGTGGTATTAGTGTTCCATTGCGCCCTTTCTTGTTCTAATTCTTTGATTTTCTCTTGAGCTTCTAATAACCGACTTTGAAGTTCTATTACTTCTTGAGAAGTTTCTTCTTCTGAAGACACATGTCCATCTTCGTCAGGGGCTCTAAATGTACCAGTTCTAGGGGCAGCAGGGCCAGTAGCGTTAGCTTCGTTATCTGTCATTGCTGCACTACCACAACACTCACACCAAAGCTTAGTATAAATTCTGTTAGTACTAACAACTAACACATATCATGTCCTAATACTCACTTAACCCATCCCCAGCATGTTATGTTTGACATGACTCTTCTAAGTTTGGGAACATGACATGTAGATCACAATGCATATGCTGCCAAACTCAGCTCTGATACCAACTTGTGACACCGCTATTTTTTTTTTTAAAACGTGGCGGAAGCATTGATTTATTAATTACAAAATAAACATTAACTATTGCTAAGATAACCAGTGTCACGTGTCATTACAAAATACATGTTTATACGGAGAAGATGTAGTTACAATCTGTTTTCAAAAGTACACGGTTCATATTCTAACAGACCACATCAGAGTTAACCCTGTCAAACATAACATCATCATGCCCGTCTTCTCCCAAAAGCACTATCCACAAAAGCTAACAACCTGCAGGGAGGAGATGGAGGGGAATTAGCACGAAGCTAAGTGAGTACGACTAACTACAGGCCATAGCATACATAAGTGTTATACTAATCATGTCACAATAGTCTAACACACAAACATCACCCAAATGCCGTCTACAGAGACTCTGGCGGCTCGGCCAAACCATTAACCACCAGCTGATCGGACTGGGGCTTACCAGAAGTTCCTCCAGCACCGTATGTATATACATAATCCACACGCGACGGACGCGTCATTCACATATATATACACCACGGCTGTCTAGGCCACCACATGAGGAACCCAACCCGCAGGTTGATCTCTCCTACCGAGGCCACCACACAATAGGGACGCACTGGGCTCCAGCAGACAAGCATCAACCAACATGCAGTCATCACAATGTACTAACTATCCACAACAATAAGTATATATCTAACAAGCATGGCAGTCATAATATAACATGCTACTATATACTATATTCTCCAGTTAGTCCCACTCACCGATTACCAGAAAACGAGAAGTTGTTCAGCTATCTAATCACTGAACCTTCTCTTTCTCCTTTTCTCCTGAGAAATACGTATACACGAGTTAGTTTATGTCCATAAACACCAAATAACACAATACAGAAAATTTTGTCAGAAAACTGTCCGCTAAAAATTTTCTGCTTAACACTTATGCACTTTCAAAATTTACATCATAAACATCAAAATACAAACGGGCAGCATAACGGCTAAAAATCAACACTTAGGTAAAATATTCTGCCCTGGACACTCAGTCGGTCGACTGACTCTTACAGTCGGTCGACTGTCGACATAACCGGTCGACTGACTTTCCCAGTCGGTCGATTCATTTGGTATTACATCAATCGGCCGAAGGTAAATCTCAGTCGGTCGGTTCACTCAACAGTCGGTCAGTTGTCTTCGTCGATCGGCCGGTTCAACCCTCAGTCGGTCGACTGTCGACCGACAGTTGGCCGAGTGTGTTCATCTTCATCAGGAACTGAACAAAGGCTACGGACTTCACGATGAAATCCCCAAATCTTGATCTAGAGCTCGTTTTAGACACCAAAACCGACCACAACTTATTCACTACATGTTATAGACTCAAAACCCACAACAATTTGACCATAACAACACTTAAATCACTTGTTTTGACACAAATTTACACTTTTATGAAAACTAACATAAAAACTCCATTTTCTTGAAGATTAAAGCATGAAAAGCTATGAATCTTACCTTGTTAGAATCAGTAAGTCACAAGGAACACAAAGATATGAACAATTTGAGCTCTAGCTAAAGATTAAGGATTAGGGTTTGATTGTAGGTGGAAGGGAAGGTACGGGAGTATTTGGTGAATTTTCTAGAAATGGCAAGAACACAGCCCACTAGTCACTTAATTTAGGTTAATTTCCCACACTGTGCAACACACGGGTATTTATCAGTTATCTGATATCTTTCGTACATCATTTGGCAACCCAAACGAAGTCCAAATTAAATAAACAAACATGTTCTGTGACCCTTGTCACAAACTGGTCCTAACCACATCATTAAATAATAATAAATATTAAATAAAAATAAAAGCATATAGTAACACAATACTAACTTAAGGGCAATCTAGTAATCTTACTTCTAGGCCCGATTGAGGATGTTACAAATCTACCCCCCTTAGGAAGACTCCGTCCTCGAAATCTAGTCAAGGTCAAACAAATGGGGATAACGCGCTCTCATTAACTCCTCGGTTTCCCACGTCAAGTTAGAACCTAAACTGTGCCGCCATTCCACTAACACCATAGGAATCTGTTTCTTTCTTAACTTTGTGACTTTCTTGTCCACTATTCTAACCGGCTCTTCTACTAGTTTCTTAGTCAAGTCGACTTTCAAATCCTTCAATGGAAGAATCTGACTTTCATCGTCTACTTTGCACTTTCTTAGATAGCACACGTTGAACGTGTTGTGTATTCCTGCTAACTCTGATGGAAGATCTAAAACAACAGTCTGATCATTCAAAATTTCTTTTATCGGAAATGGCCCAATAAACCTCGGTGCTAGTTTACCACGTTTACCAAATTTGATCACCCCTTTCCATGGCGAAACTTTCAGATAAACACGATCACCTACATTAAATGTCACCGGAAGTCTGCGCGGATCAGCATACATCTTTTGTCTGTCTCTGGCTGCTTTTAACTTCTTACGTGCAATTTCGACCTTTTCTGCGGTTATCTGAACAATTTCGGGACCTGCAAATTGTTTCTCACCTGCTTCTAACCAACAAGTAGGAGTTCTGCACTTGCGACCATACAACATTTCATACGGCGGCATTCCGATACTCGTATGATATGAATTGTTGTAAGCAAACTCTATTAATGGAAGATGCGAATCCCAAGAACCACCATATTCTAAGACACACGCTCTCTACATGTCTTCTAACATTTGAATCGTCCGTTCACTCTGACCGTCTGTTTGCGGATGATAAGCTGTACTTAAATTCACACGCGTACCCAGATTCTGTTGTAGACTGTTCCAGAAGTTCGACACAAATCTAGTATCTCTATCGGAAACTATAGACAACGGTATACCATGTCGACTAACGATCTCTTTCAAGTACAATTCTGCTAAATCACTTAACGAAGCTGTTTCACGAGTAGCTAAAAAGTGAGCACTCTTTGTTAAACGATCCACAATCACCCAGATCATGTCGTGTCCTTTCTGGGTTCGGGGTAACTTGGTTACAAAATACATCGTTATATGATCCCATTTCCACTGAGGAATTTCTAACTGTCTTAGAGATCCATACGGTTTCTGATGTTCTGCCTTAACTTGCGCACAAATATGACATTTTTCGACAAAATTTGCAACATCTGTCTTCATTGTAGGCCACCAATACAATGTTTTCAAGTCTCTATACATCTTTGTACTACCTGGATGCACCGATAATCTCAATTTATGCGCTTCAGTAAGGATTAAATCCCTCAAATCTCCAAGCATAGGCACCCAAATTCGGTCATTATAGGTTTTAATCCTCTAGAATCATTGCATAGGTCAAATTTTCTTTTAGTCATTTGTTCAGTCTTTAGGTTTTCGTCATTCAAAGCTACTAACTGAACGGTTTTCAATCGATCAATCAAGTCTGAAACTATTTCAATTCTCATAAATCTAACATTTTTGATGGTTTTCTTGCGACTCAGAGCATCTGCGACCACATTTGCTTTACCCGAATGGTACTTAATCTCACAATCGTAGTCTTTAATCAATTCTAAACATAGACGTTGACGCATATTTAATTCTTTCTGTGAAAAGATATATTGAAGACTCTTATGATCTGTATAGATTTCACAATGTGTACCATACAAATAATGTCTCCAAAGCTTCAAAGCAAACACAACGGCAGTTAACTCTAAATCGTGAGTAGGGTAGTTTCGTTCATGATTCTTCAACTGTCGTGAAGCATACGCTATAACTTTATTTCTCTGCATCAAAACACAACCCAGACCTGCATGTGACGCATCACAATAAACCACGAAATCTTCTGTTCCCTCTGGTAAAACTAAAACCAGCGCTTGACATAACAACTGTTTGAGAGTCTGAAAAGCCTTTTCTTGTTCATCAGTCCATCGAAAGGCTACATCTTTTCTAGTTAACTTATTCAGCGGACCTGCTATTTTAGAGAAGTCTTTGATAAATCGGCAGTAATAACCTGCTAAACCCAGAAAACTCTTAATTTCTGTCGGCATTTTCGGTGAGTTCCAATTCATTACGGCCTCTATCTTAGACTGATCCAGTTTAATACCCTGTTCACAAATCACATGACCCAGAAACTATACTTCCCACAACCAAAATTCACACTTAGAAAACTTGGCGTATAACTGTTCCTGTTTCAGAAGTTCTAACACTAACCTCAGATGCGTAGCATGATCCTTCTCGGTTTTCGAATATATCAAGATATCATCTATGAAGACAATTACAAACTTGTCAAGATACTGACGACACACCCTGTTCATTAAATCCATAAACACTGCTGGCGCGTTTGTCAACCCAAATGGCATAACTAAAAATTCATAATGACCATATCTAGTTCTGAACACTGTTTTCGGTATATCACTCTCTGCAACACGTACCTGATGATACCCTGAACGTAAATCAATCTTTGAAAAGTAGGAAGCACCCTGTAACTGATCAAATAAGTCATCTATTCTTGGTAACGGATACTTATTCTTGATTGTTCTCTTATTTAAGTCGCGGTAATCTATACACATACGAAGCGACCCATCTTTCTTTTTCACAAACAAAACAGGAGCACCCCACGGTGAAGAACTTGGTCGGATAAACCCCTTATCTAACAGTTCCTGAATCTGAGACATCATTTCTCTGATTTCTGACGGAGCTAATCTGTAAGGAGCTTTTGCAACTGGCGTAGCACCTGGAACCAAATCAATTTTATACTCTACTTCACGTACTGGAGGTAACCCTGGTAAATCATCTGGAAATACTTCTGGAAATTCTAAAACAATGGGAATATCGGTCACCTGCTTCTTCTCTTTCTTAACATCAACCACGTAGACTAAGAATGAATCACACCCTTTTGTTATTGCCTTCTGAGCTTTCATTAGGGAAACCATAGGAAAGTTAAATCCACTGCGCTCTCCCCTAGCTATCACTCGGGATCCGTCGGCCAAACGAAAAGAAATCATCTTCTTATCACACTTAATATTAGCCCTATTAGCTCTTAACCAATTCATGCCTATGACTACATCAAAGCTAGGTATAGGCATCAACAAACAGGTTAAAGGAAAGGAATGGCCGTCAATTTCGATGGTAATTCCAGACACAGATGATGTGCATGGAACCATTTTACCATCAGCTACTTCTATTCCCAAAGGCTCATCTAACATCCTAACAGGCAACTTCAACTTATCACAGAAGCCTAAGGACATAAAAGATCGATTCGCTCCAGAATCAAATAACACACGAGCTGGCAAAGAATTAACCAAGAACATACCGGTAATGACGTCATCGGTAGTGGTTGCAGCGTCTACCGTCATCTGAAACGCCCTTGCCTCTGCTGTTGAAGGATTCTTTCTCTTCTACCCAGCGGTAGAAGTAGAAGATCCCCCAGAAGTTGCTGACCTCGCCCCTGACCCTGCCCCAGAACCGGCTCTTGACGCAGATGGACAATTCGCTGATCTATGACCTACCTGATGACAAGTCCAACACACATCGGACTTAAAGGAACAAGTTGTTGTTTCATGACCTAGTACTCCACATCTCAAACATCTTTGGGTCATTGGAGAACATGGACCGGCATGAGTCGACTTACAAACATTACACCAACCAGACTGACTAGAACCCAATCCACTCATACCAGACTTACTTTTCTGTTTAAACCCACCTGACTTCTTACCACGAAATCCTGATTGCTTACTTGATTGCTGAACATATTGACCACCCGATTGACTTTCTAATTTTCCTCCAAAAGATCCACTTTTCGAACTTTCTCTTTTCGCTGCCATTATATCACCTTCGGTAACTTTAGCCATCTCATGAGCCTGTGCCAATGTGGTTGCAAATCTCGCAACTGTTGTGTATTCTGGCTTAATCACTCACATAAAATGCTGAATCTTATCCTTTTTAGTCGGTACCCACTGTTGAACAAACCTTAACTTCGATGTAAAATCTCTGAAAACCTCATCAATCGTCATGTTTTCTGTCATCTTCATACTCAGAAACTCAATTTTCAATCTCTCCATTTCATACTCAGAACAATACTGCCCACGAACCTTAGCAGCAAACTGTTCCCAGGTAATCTGGCTGATCTGTTCTTTGGGTAAATATGCAGTGATAGAGTCCCACCATTCCATTGCTTCACCTTTGAGAAGCCTACTAGCAAATAACACCATGGATTCTGGCTCACAAAAACATGCTTCTAACGCCCTCTCCACTTCTCTTAGCCAATTGAGGGTCATCGTAGGGTTTGTGTGTCCGCTGTACTCAGGAGGTTTGCAGTCCATAAACTGTTTATAGGTACACTTCCTTCTTGTCTCAGGGACTTGAAATGGGTACATCATTTGATTAGGAAAAGTCTGGTTAAACGGAAATGGCATTTGATAGTTTTGATAGGTATTTTGTGGAAACTGCGATTGGGAACTGCCACCGGCTTGATTATAAAGGTTTGGAGGAAAAGTTGTGTTTAACGCAGTGGTATTAGGGTTCCATTGCGCCCTTTCTTGTTCTAATTCTTTGATTTTCTCTTGAGCTTCTAATAACCGACTTTGAAGTTCTATTACTTCTTGAGAAGTTTCTTCTTCTGAAGACACATGTCCATCTTCGTCAGGGGCTCTAAATGTACCAGTTCTAGGGGCAGCAGGGCCAGTAGCGTTAGCTTCGTTATCTGTCATTGCTGCACTACCACAACACTCACACCAAAGCTTAGTATAAATTCTGTTAGTACTAACAACTAACACATATCCTGTCCTAATACTCACTTAACCCATCCCCAGCATGTTATGTTTGACATGACTCTTCTAAGTTTGGGAACATGACATGTAGATCACAATGCACATGCTGCCAAACTCAGCTCTGATACCAACTTGTGACACCGCTATTTTTTTTTTAAAATGTGGCGGAAGCATTGATTTATTAATTACAAAATAAACATTAACTATTGCTAAGATAACCAGTGTCACGTGTCATTACAAAATACATGTTTATACGGAGAAGATGTAGTTACAATATGTTTTCAAAAGTACACGGTTCATATTCTAACAGACCACATCAGAGTTAACCCTGTCAAACATAACATCATCATGCCCGTCTTCTCCCAAAAGCACTACAGAGACTCTGGCGGTTCGGCCAAACCATTAACCACCAGCTGATCGGACTGGGGCTTACCAGAAGTTCCTCCACCACCGTATGTATATACATAATCCACACGCGACGGACGCATCATTCACATATATATACACCACGGCTGTCTAGGCCACCACATGAGGAACCCAACCCGCAGGTTGATCTCTCCTACCGAGGCCACCACACAATAGGGACGCACTGGGCTCCAGCAGACAAGCATCAACCAACATGCAGTCATCACAATGTACTAACTATCCACAACAATAAGTATATCTAACAAGCATGGCAGTCATAATATAACATGCTACTATATACTATATTCTCTAGTTAGTCCCACTCACCGATTACCAGCAAACGAGAAGGTGTTCAGCTATCTAATCACTGAACCTTCTCTTTCTCCTTTTCTCCTGAGAAATACGTATACACGAGTTAGTTTATGTCCATAAACACCAAATAACACAACACAGAAAATTTTGTCAGAAAACTGTCCGCTAAAAATTTTCTGCTTAACACTTGTGCACTTTCAAAATTTACATCATAAACATCAAAATACAAAAGGGCAGCATAACGGCTAAAAATCAACACTTAGGTAAAATATTCTGCCCTGGACACTCAGTCGGTCGACTGACTCTTACAGTCGGTCGACTGTCGACACAACCGGTCGACTGTCGACACAACCGATCGACTGACCTTCCCAGTCGGTCGATTCATTTGGTATTACATCAATCGGCCGAAGGTAAATCTCAGTCGGTCGGTTCACTCAACAGTCGGTCAGTTGTCTTCGTCGATCGGCCGGTTCAACCCTCAGTCGGTCGATTGTCGACTGACAGTCGGCCGAGTGTGTTCATCTTCATCAGGAACTGAACAAAGGCTACGGACTTCACGATGAAATCCTCAAATCTTGATCTAGAGCTCATTTTAAACACCAAAACCGACCACAACTTATTCACTACATGTTATAGACTCAAAACCCACAACAATTTGACCATAACAACATTTAAATCACTTGTTTTGACACAAATTTACACTTTTATGAAAACTAACATAAAAACTCCATTTTCTTGAAGATTAAAGCATGAAAAGCTATGAATCTTACCTTGTTAGAATTAGTAAGTCACAAGGAACACAAAGATATGAACAATTTGAGCTCTAGCTAAAGATTAAGGATTAGGGTTTGATTGTAGGTGGAAGGGAAGGTACGGGAGTGTTTGGTGAATTTTCTAGAAATGGCAAGAATACAGCCCACTAGTCACTTAATTTAGGTTAATGTTCCACACTGTGCAACACACGGGTATTTATCAGTTATCTGATATCTTTCGTACATCATTTGGCAACCCAAACGAAGTCCAAATTAAATAAACAAACATGTTATGTGACCCTTGTCACAAACTGGTCCTAACCACATCATTAAATAATAATAAATATTAAATAAAAATAAAAGCATATAGTAACACAATACTAACTTAAGGGCAATCTAGTAATCTTACTTCTAGGCCCGATTGAGGATGTTACATTTCCATTCCATTTTCTCATACTTACACTCCAAATTCTCTCTCAAAATACTCCTAATATCATACTTAATCATCTTCAAGAATTTTCACCATCGTTTAGCTTCAATTACAAGCTTTAATCATCATAAAAACAATCATTCAAGAACACTTCAAGAAATCTTGCTAGTTTACATCCAATCTTGCAAATCCATTTCAAGTGATCATCCAATATCAAGAAATCTTTCTTATTTACAATAAGATATCTTTCTAATTCAAGGTAATACTCATATTCAAACTTTAATTCAATTTCTATAACTATAACAATCTTATTTCGAGTGAAAACCTTACTTGAACTTGTTTTCGTGTCATGATTCTGCTTCAAGAACTTTCAAGCCATCCAAGGATCCTTTGAAGCTAGATCCATTTTTCTCTTTTCCAGTAGGTTTATCTACAAAACTTAAGGTAGTAATGATGTTCATAACATCATTCGATTCATACATATAAAGCTATCTTATTAGAAGGTTTAAACTTGTAATCACTAGAACATAGTTTAGTTAATTCTAAACTTGTTCACAAACAGAAGTTAATCATTCTAACTTAACTTTTAAAAACAACTAAACCATGTTCATATCTATATGATATGCTAACTTAATGATTTAAAACCTGAAAACACGATGAACACCGTAAAACCAGACATACGCCGTCGTAGTAACACCGCGGGCTGTTTTGGGTTTGATAATTAAAAACTATGATAAACTTTGATTTACAAGTTGTTTTTCTGGGAAAATTATTTTTCTTAGGAACATGAAACTATATCCAAAAATCATGGTTAAACTCAAAGTGGAAGTATGTTTTTCAAAATGGTCATCAAGACGTCGTTCTTTCGACTGAAATGACTACCTCTTACAAAAATGACTTGTAACTTATATTTCCAACTTTAAACCTATACTTTTTCTGTTTAGATTCATAAAATAGAGTTCAATATGAAACCATAGCAATTTGATTCACTCAAAACGGATTTAAAACGAAGAAGTTATGGGTAAAACAAGATTGAATATTTTTTGATTGTTGTAGCTAGGGGAAATATTGTAACAAATCTATATTAATCATATCCTAGCTAACTTATATTGTATTATACATGTATTCTAATATATTATGTAATCTTGGGATACCATAGACACGTATGCAAATGTTTTGACATATCATATCGACCCATGTATATATATTATTTGGAACAACCATAGACACTCTATATGCAGTGATGTTGGAGTTAGCTATACAGGGTTGAGGTTGATTCCAAAAAATATATATACTTTGAGTTGTGATCTAGCCTGAGACGTGTATACACTCGGTCTTGGATTGATTCAAGATAATATATATCGATTTATTTCTGTACATCTAACTGTGGACAACTAGTTGTAGGTTACTAACGAGGACAGCTGACTTAATAAACTTAAAACAGTAAAACGTATTAAAAATATTGTAAATATATTTTGAACATACTTTGATATATATGTACATATTTGTTATAGGTTCGTGAATCGACCAGTAGCCAAGTCTTACTTCTCGATGAAGTAAAAATCTGTGAAAGTGAGTTATAGTCCCATTTTTAAAATCTAATATTTTTGGGATGAGAATACATGCAGTTTTATAAATGTTTTACAAAATAGACACAAGTATGCGAAACTACATTCTATGATTGGATTATTAAACCGAATATCGCCCTTCAAGTCTGGTAGCCTAAGAATTAGGAAAATGGCCCCTAATTGACGCGAATCCTAAAGATAGATCTATTGGGCTTAACAACCCCCATTCAGGTTATGGATGGTTTAGTACTTCGTGATTATTATACAGATGAGAGGTTCTGTTTTGGGGATATTCTATGCATTAAGTTAACGTCGGTTACCAGGTGTTCAATATATGAATGATTTTTATGCACTTGCGAGTGTAATGATACTTATGCAAAATGAGAAATCTTGTGGTCTATTATTATGATTTGATAATATATAGGTTAAACCTATAACTCACCAACATTTTTTTTGACGTTTTATGCATGTTTATTCTCAGGTGATTATTAAGAGCTTCCGCTGTTGCATACTAAAATAAGGACAAGATTTGGAGTCTATGCTTGTATGATATTGTGTAAAAAACTGCATTCAAGAAATTTGCTTTGATGTAATATATTTTTATTGTAAACCATTATGTAATGGTCGTGTGTAAACGGTACATTTTAGATTATCATTATTTGATAATCTACGTAATGCTTTTAAACCTTTATCGATAAAATAAAGGTTATGGTTATTATAAAAAAATGAATGCAGTCTTTGAAAAATGTCTCATATAGAGATCAAAACCTCGCGACGAAATCAATTAATATGGAACGTTTATAATCAATATGAACGGGACATTTCAGTTTTGGGGATATTATTGATGCGCATTATATGTTAAGGTCGGTTACCTTGTTGAGCAATGAAATCGAAATGAATGTTATGTATCGAGAGAATGATTTTTATACACAGGTTATGTGTATTAGTTTTGTGCACGAGATATGTGCACGATTATTTAAAAATCGCGAGGCAACCTACGGGGGAGAAAAGGATACGAACCTACTCTGCTAGGCATTATGAAAAATGGTTTCATACACGAGATAGGTGTACTGTATTTGAATCTTGTGGTCTATCAAAATGATGAATTTTATTGTTTACGATAAACTTATGAACTCACCAACCTTTTGGTTGACACTTTAAAGCATATTTATTCTCAGGTTTGAAAGAAATCTTCCGCTGTGTATTTGCTCATTTTAGAGATATTACTTGGAGTCATTCATGACATATTTCAAAAGACATTGCATTTGAGTCGTTGAGTTCATCAAGATTATTATTAAGTCAATTATAGTTGGATGTATTATGAAATGGTATGCATGCCGTCAACTTTCATTGAAATGAAAGTTTGTCTTTTAAAAACGAATGCAATGTGTAGTGACCCGAACTTTTCCATGTTTATATATATTAATTGAGATTGATATTTACATGACTAAATGTTTCCAACGTGTTAAGCAATCAAACTTGTTAAGACTTGATTAAATGAAATAAGTTTCATATAGACAATTGATCACCCAAGTTGACCGGCGATTCACGAACGTTACAAATTTGTAAAAACTACATGTTGTGGTATATATAGACATATATATATGGTTGACATGAAATTATGATGAGTAAGTATCTCACTAAGTATATTAACAATGTGTGCTATACATAAGAAATGAGATTACTAAGTTAAGAAACTCGAAATGATATATATAACGATTATCGTTATGATAACGTCTACTAAATACATATGTATCATATTAAGATATTGATACACTATATTTAACATGATAAAATGATATTTAAATATATCATTAAGTGTGTTAACAATGAACTACATATGTAAAAACAAGACTACTAACTCAAGAATTACGAAACGAGACTTATATGTAACGATTATCGTTGTAACGATATTTTAATGTATATATCATATTAAGAGATATTCATACATCATAATATCATGATAATATAATAATTTAACATCTCATTTGATATAATAAACATTGGGTTAACAACATTAATTGAGATCATTAACTTAAAGGTTTCAAAACAACACTTACATGTAACGACTAACGAAGACTTAACGACTCCATTAGAATGTATGTACATGTTGTGTTTTGATATGTATTCTTACACTTTTGAAAGACTTCATGACACATATCAAAGTACTTCTACTTAACAAAAATACTTACAATTACATCCTCATTCAGTTTCATCAACAATTCTACTCGTATGCACCCGTATTCGTACTCGTACAATACACAGCTTTTAGATGTATGTACTATTGGTATATACACTCCAATGATTAGCTCTTATCAGCCTATGTGAGTCACCTAACACATGTGGGAACCATTATTTGGCAACCAGCATGAAATATCTCATAAAATTACAAAAATATTAGTAATCATTCATGACTTATTTACATGAAAACAAAATTACATATCCTTTATATCTAATGATAGGTCAGATCATGATGAGATTGAGAGAAATGATAAGATAGAGTGAGATTCGATATGTAGGAAGGAGACTCGGTATGAGAGAGAATCGGTAAAATTACATTCCACAGCTTCTAGAACTCAGTTACAATGCAATGGCTATCTAATTAGGACTACTTAGGTTCCTTATATAGCCCTCTTCTAAGGAACCTTCATTTAAGCTTAATTCACATCAACACTATACAACTTCGGGGTCCTAACAATCTCCCCCTTAGTGTTAAATGTGAACTTTACAATATAATCATATCGAAAATATCTAAAGGAACTTTGTTCCTCTGAAGTGAACTTTAGATTTGAATCCCTTAAGATTCTCATATCTTCGTATATTCACTCTTGTCTTGAGACGACTTTTCAATCTTGTGAGAATGTATTTGACAATCTCATTATCTTCAGTTGAATAGCAATTATTGATCAGTCTCCATCTCATGTATTTGAAAGCATACATCAACGTTTCGTCTGAGTATCTTCTGAAATCTGAGACTATGATAAAGATCTTTGTATAATGAGAATTGACAAATGCAAACCCATATGGACAGTCGCTCACTTCAAGTAAGGACATGTATCTTAGCTCTTCAATCACTTGATTTGGCGGTTTGATTCTGAGCTTTTTGTGTCCAGATTCCAATCCCATTTGAAAATCATGAACAGACATCCATATCATCGAATCAAGAATAAACATGTAGACTGCCTTCATTGCAGTAGCATGATAAGTTGTTGCAGATTCATTCAAGTTAATCAGATAATTGTAAATGAAAATAATGTCGTCTGTAACACCCTAGATTTTTTTTAAATCACAGCGGAAGACTTAATTTACATAAATACCCTTAGTTAATTACTTCATTACAAACCACCGGTGTTACATTAAATGACTAGTTACATATTTATAAAAGTTAAGACATCAGAGTTCGTCTTGTCAAACATATCATCAACGCGACTCCCGTCCCTACCAGCACTAAGATCCAAAACCTGCAAGGGAGGAGGTGAAGGGGGGGGGGGGGGGTTAGCACAAGGCTAAGTGAATGGAATCATCTAACAGATCTAGCATACAGTACCAACTTGTACAACTACAGCAACTACAACAATCAATATCAGGCAACGACAACTAACAACTAGAAACTATCAACTAATAACTATGCTCCAACTAGAGACTCGGCGGCTTGTACGAGCACACGACCACTAGCTGATCAGTCTAGCGTCTACCGAAAGTCCTTACTACTGAATCCCCAGTATAGTAAATCCGTACGCAGGAGATGCGTCATTCAGCACTATACTCAACAAACAGTAGCCAACTGGACCCAATCACAACAAGGTTGACCTCCCTGCGCTGAACCTAACAACAATAGGTTCCAACAGGTAACTACAATTTGTGCACACAACTGTTAAGCAACTACCACTACGAACAACTGTCCCTACCACTAGCATGGCAACTCTACAATGATCATTATTACAACAAATCTACTAAGCATAGCAACTAAAACAGTATAACATAGTAGCACAACTTGCTACTCTATACTACACCCGGAGATAATCCCACTCACCGATTACCAGCAACAGAAGGCACTCAGAATTCTAATCTTACTGAGCCTTCTCTTCGTCCTTATCACCTGAGAATAGATATAACACAGTCAGTAATCATGTCTTGATAACAACTCAACAACAAGACAACATCACCAATACTAAAACCAACACTTAATCACTTTACAATTGGTCTGTCAACCGTACGAGTAACACCATCACACGCACGTTTGAGAACACTCAACCGTGCGGTTGACAACTCACTCATACATTTGGTCTATGACCAAACATCCAACAATGAATCACCTGATCCGTACGGTTCACTACACGAGTGACCAGTGACTCGTACGAGTCACATCTCAATCGTACGTATCATCATAATCAAAACATAAGTTCCTATCACCACTCACTCACACGGTTCACCACACGGTTGACTACCTCAACCGTTCGAGTGAAGGCTCACTCGTGCGAGTGATGAAGAACAGTAGCAACAGCTATTTATTCGGGTTTCAACCCAAAATCACAACATCAAATATAAATACATACACTAAATCAACACCTACAAACATGTAATCACTATATGATAAGTCTACATCATAATTTCAACCCATAACGACACTCAAAAGCGTGCACAACAAGGCATATACCCTAAAACCCCTTTTTCTAACCAAAATAAAGTTTGATCCAGTTTCTTAAAAGTTTACCATTGGAAAGGGTTTTTTATTACGATTCCAACGATACTTGATTCATCAAAAACGGAGCGACGGTTAGAAAGTTATGACCAAAACAAGTTTCCACAAAATCTGACCAGGTGTCACACGTGTGACTGAGGCCTCACTCGTGCGAGTGAGCCCTCACACGCGCGGTTGACCCATCAAAAGTGTGGTCACTCGTACGAGTGACCTGTCAAAAGTGTGGGTGCTGATGAACACCTACAGCTCGCTGTTTTCGCATTTTTTGACCCCAAAACATGATTTTTGCTCAATCTGATGATGAAATCACTTCAAAAACATCATATAACAACTATATAACATATATATAACATCAATTAACCATAACAAACACATTTCATGAAGATTCAAGCATTAAAACTCACTTTTTATTCAAGAACACAAAAACTAAATTCTTAAGAAATCAAACAATGATTCAATCTTACAAACCTGGATAGATGATCAATAAGAAGTAACAATTCAATCCTTAAAGCTTCTTGATCCAATTCCACACTTGAATTAGATTAGGGTTTGAGAGTGATAAATATTAGGTACGGTGTTCTTGATTTAATTTTGGGAAAAATGGAAGAATAGTCTGGAAACAGGCTTATAAATGGGTTAAAAATCCATACCCCATAACACACGGGTATTTACCAGTTATCTAATATCTTTCGTACTTCATTAGGCGGCCCTAACGGAGTCCAAATTCAACAAACAAACCTGTTCTGTGACCCTTGTCACAAACTGGTCTCAACTAAATAACCAAATAATTATAAACATATAATTATTAAAATCACTAATTACACCATACCACAAGGGTACAATGGTCATTTCATCTAGGCCCAAAACGCGGGTGTTACAAATCTACCCTCCTTAAAAGAGATTCTGTCCTCGGAATCGGGTCAACTATGGTTAACAAACCCAAAAATTGTTACTCGAACCGCCAAAACACACGGTTAACTTTATCGATCTTATCCCCGGTACCGACAATATCCACCACAATTTCATAGGGAAATGAGATTCTTGACGTCAATACACTCCTGATACAAAATAATTTGTCATAATCTTCATCGATCAACGTCCGTTAATCCACTTAAACTCACAAATTACACGATCAAGTCAAATAATCAGAGTCAAATTCATGTTTCTACCCCATTCTGTATCACAAATTTCAAGATCTGTCATCCAATTCAACTCTTTATACAGTCCACTTTTCTCAATTATCCCAAGCTTAGGCAATAGAATTAGTCATCATGTTAAAATCTGTACCTATATTCACGAAATTGTCTCTTATGTCAACAGAACTTCACAGGTTATTCGTCTCATGTCCAGTCACATCACAATCCAATATAGCACATGCCACCTAATTTTCCTTCAACTTCCCAGAAATTCCGTATGATTTATCACAATATACTTCTGTTGGCCAGACACAAGCATATTATCCTAAATCATACCTTCATTCTGAGTTACTCGTAACGGAAAAATTCTACTTATCTCATTCACTAACTTATGTCCAATCAATCTCCTCAATAAACATTGGTAATTAACTTAACTACTTTATGACTATTCAATCACAACATCTGTCCAATCATAGTTACTCAAAACATTGTCCATAAAATGCTCAAATATAATATATCAACATTAATACACATCCAACAAGCATAGGAAATCGCAACATATGTTCATTAATGTCAAAAATACGCTCAACTAGCAGTATCATACATCTGTTTAAGCAAAGGAATTATCCAATAAGCACAGTCCTCTTTCTATCATATCAGTTACAACAGTGTTACTATCATGTAATCTCATGTCGACAAAAGTCCACTACATCAGGGTACCCAACACATCTCTATCAAAGTCACGGTTTTCAATCTCAAAAAAATTCAACCTAAGGGTCACCCTTACCCCCACAAAGTACACAAGGTCGCAACCAAACATAAACAACATAATCCAACAAAATAAATCTTACACTACAATCAAGATCTACCAATCTCCACACACATATATATACACAATCATATACATATATATAACTAAACAATACGAGGATTTTGAAGCATACCTGTATTCACATCATATTCAACATCTGTATCTGCAACCATCTGATAAGCTCTTGCTGTTGACGTAGGTGGATTCTTTCTTTTCTGCCCAACTGGAGAACCAGAAGATCCACCTATTGATCCTGACTGCGCTCTTGGCCCCACCCCAGAACCTGATCCTCTTACATATGGACACTGAGCTGACCTATGCCCCACTTGATGACATCTCCAACATACATCCTCTTGGAACGAACACATCTGAATCTCGTGTTCCACAATACCACATCTCAAACATCTTTTGGTTGAATCTGAACAAGGACCACTATGAGATGATCTGCAACTATAGCACCAAGAATTCTGACTTGATGCTGACCTACTATGTTCTAACCCACTCTTCTGTTTCAACTTAGCAGACTTCTTTAACCTAGAGTCTGAATGACTCATCACCTGATATTTTTGTGGCATCTCATAACCTATTATTCTATTCCTTGCTACTCTGACGTCATCCTCTACCATCTTTGCCATAACAAACACTTGCAATAACATCGTCGCCATCCTAACCATTGTTCTGTACTCTGGTAAAATTATATTAACAAAGTGCTGAATTCTGGACTGCTCATCTGGAACCCACTGTTGCACAAATCTTAATTTATCTATATACTGCTCAATCACCTCATCTATCGTCATCTGAGGTGTCATTTTCATTGCCAGAAATTCCGTCTTAATTCGATTGAGGTCATAAGATGAACAATACTGCTCACAAACTTTACTATAAAATTGTTCCCAAGTAATCATGTTCACTTGCTCTTTTGGTATACTAGAAATAACCGTATCCTACCAAACCATTGCCCTATTCTTCAGCATACGACTAGCATAAATAAGCTGCAATTCTGGTTCGCACTGACATGCCTCAAAAACCTTTTCTATCTCTCTTAACCAGTTAAGGGTTACCGTTGGGTTAGAACTTCCTGAATACTCGGGTGGATTACAATTCAGAAAATGTTTGAACGTACATTTCTTAGGTTGTTGAAACATCGGCATCTGATACGAACCCCACATCTGATTTGGGAACTGTTGATTAAACTGAGGTGGCATCTGATACTGTTGAGGAAACTGATACTGAGGTGGTAACCATTGCGGTTGTTGGAAAGCACTTCCAGTTTGCTGATACATATTTGGCTGCACCGGATACCCATTAAACATTTAATTCGGTACGCTACCACTTGGATTCACTATTACATGACTTTGTTCTAATTCCCTTATTTGATCATGTGCTTCCTTTAACTGACTTTCCAAATCTAGAATTTGTTCTTGCGGATCCTCTTCTGACACATATCCGTCTTCATCTGGGGCTCTGAATGTTCCGGGGGCTGACGGACCAGTTGCGTTTCATGCATTATCTGCCATATCTGCACTACCACAACAACTCACACCAACGCTTAGTGGAAAATATGTTAGTACCTATCAACTAACGCATGTAATCCATATATTCACTTAACCCGTGCCCTCAGATATGTTTGACACAATGCAAGGTTTGGGAACATGACATTCAACACAATGTACATGCGGCCAAACCTATGCTCTGATACCAAGTTGTAACACCCTAGATTTTTTTTAAATCACAGCGGAAGACTTAATTTACATAAATACCCTTAGTTAATTACTTCATTACAAACCACCGGTGTTACATTAAACGACTAGTTACATATTTATAAAAGTTAAGACATCAGAGTTCGTCTTGTCAAACATATCTTCAACGCGACTCCCGTCCCTACCAGCACTAAGATCCAAAACTTGCAAGGGAGGAGGTGAGGGGGGGGGGGGGGGTTAGCACAAGGTTAAGTGAATGGAATCATCTAACAGATCTAGCATACAGTACCAACTTGTACAACTACAGCAACTACAATAATCAATATAAGGCAACCGATAACTAACAACTAGCAACTATTAACTAACAACTATGCTCCAACTAGAGACTCGGCGGCTTGTACGAGCACACGACCACTAGCTGATCAGTCTAGCGTCTACCGAAAGTCCTTACTACTGAATCCCCAGTATAGTAAATCCACACAGGTGATGCGTCATTCAGCACTATACTCAACAAACAGTAGCCAACTGGACCCAACCACAATAAGGTTGACCTCCCTGAGCTGAACCTAACAACAATAGGTTCCAACAGGCAACTACAATTTGTGCACACAACTGTTAAGCAACTACCACTATGAACAACTGTCCCTACGACTAGCATGGCAACTCTACAATGATTATTATTACAACAAATCTACTAAGCATAGCAACTAAAACAGTATAACATAGTAGCACAACTTGCTACTCTATACTACACCCGGAGATAATCCCACTCACCGATTACCAGCAACATAAGACACTCAGAATTCTAATCTTACTGAGCCTTCTCTTTGTCCTTATCACCTGAGAATAGATATAACACAGTCAGTAATCATGTCTTGATAATAACTCAACAACAAGACAACAACACCAATACTAAAACCAACACTTAATCACTTTACAATTGGTCTATCAACCGTACAAGTAACACCATCACACGCAAGTTTGAGAACACTCAATCGTGCGGTTGACAACTCACTCGTACGTTTGGTCTATGACCAAACATCCAACAATGACTCACCTGATCCGTACGGTTCACTACACGAGTGACCAGTGACTCGTACGAGTCACATCTCAATCGTACATATCATTACAATCAAAACATAAGTTCCCATCACCACTCACTCCACGGTTCACCACACGGTTGACTACCTCAACCGTACGAGTGAAGGCTCACTCGTGCGAGTGATGAAGAACAGTAGCAACAGCTATTTATATGGGTTTCAACCCAAAATCACAATATCAACATCAATACATATACTAAATCAACACCTAAAAATATGTAATCACTATATGATAAGTCTACATCATAACTTCAACCCATAACGACACTCAAAAGCGTGCACAACAAGGCATATACCCTAAAACCCCTTTTTCTGACCAAAATAAATTTGATCTAGTTTCTTAAAATTTTACCATTGGAAAGGATTTTTCATTATGATTCCAACGATACTTGATTCATCAAAAACGGAGCTACGGTTAGAAAGCTATGACCAAAACAAGTTTCCACAAAATCTGACCAGGTGTCACACGTGTGACTGAGGCCTCACTCGTGCGAGTGAACCCTCACACGCACGGTTGACCCATCAAAAATGTGGTCACTCGTATGAGTGACCTGTCAAAAGTGTGGGTGCTGACGAACACCTACAGCTCGCTGTTTTCGCGTTTTTTGACCCCAAAACATGATTTTTGCTCAATCTGATCATGAAACCACTTCAAAAACATCATATAACAACTATATAACATATATCTAACATCAATTAAGCATAACAAACACATTTCATGAAGATTCAAGCATCAAAACTCACTTTTTATTCAAGAACACAAAAACCCAATTTTTAAGAAATCAAACAATGATTCAATCTTACAAACCTGGATAGATGATCACTAAGAAGTAACAATTCAATCCTTAAAGCTTCTTGATCCAATTCCACACTTGAATTAGATCAGGCTTTGAGAGTGATAAATGTTAGGTACGGTGTTCTTGATTTAATTTTGGGAAAAATGGAAGAATAGTCTGGAAACAGGCTTATAAATGGGTTAAAAACCCATACCCCTAACACACGGGTATTTACCAGTTATCTAATATCTTTCATACTTCGTTAGATGGCCCTAACGGAGTCCAAATTCAACAAACGAACCTGTTCTGTGACCCTTGTCACAAACTGGTCTCAACTAAACAACCAAATAATTATAAACATATAATTATTAAAATCACTAATTACACCATACCCCAAGGGTACAATGGTCATTTCATCTAGGCCCAAAACGCGGGTGTTACATCTTCCATATTTAGTTTATCAAAATCCGCTTTTAAAAACTGATAATCCTCATCATCCATTCTTGTAACTTGAAACAGTGGCATCTTCACTTCATCCTTATTAATCATCAAAATCTTATTTATGCTTTTGATCTCTGAATTCCGCTGAATTTGAAGTTTCTCTTCATTCTTCAATTTGAATTTATTGCGAACACTCAGATAAGCTTTGAGATATTCTGGTTTCTTATGATATTTCCATGCACCCAGAACACTCATTGATGCAGAAAGGATGAGATCAGAATCACCATAGATTCTATATGCTTGTTGTTTAATGAATGGTGAATGAAGAATCTTTTTCTCTTCATCCTCACTTAGTTGGTAATCAGCATCATGCTCAAGAACAATCTCTGCAGTTTGAAATGGAACATTCAAATCAGGAGGAGTCGTAGTATCTTCTTTACCATTAGAGAAAATCTCCTTTTCGAAGTGTATTCCAAATTCATCAGTTGGAGATGTCAAGTTAACAAATTGATGATCATTGAATTCATTGGCGATACTCGATGACCCCTTCAAAATATCTTCAATGTTATCAAAGTTTTGATTGTTCTCTTGAGATGACTTATTCTCTGATTGATCAGCTGTATCCATAATCATTAACATTCTCGAGTCACCCTCTCTCTGACTTTCTGATTCATCTAGAAAACTTTCACACTGGATTTCCTCAATTTCGTTACTACCGGAATCAGATATATCAACAACATCTTTATCCTTCTGTTGACTAGATGTACCAGCTTCATAACCACTGGACCTATGACCACTTTGTCTATTCTCCCCCTCATGAAGATTGTCGGGATCGAAATCATCATGATCAGGCATGTGAATTGGTCCAGGTGACTTGCATGGAGAGAAAGGATACACTATCCTTGCTTGCTCAAGATAAATCATCATAGTCTCGTGAACTTCATCAAGATCAGTCCATTTAGCAAACTCAGCAAGATAGAGCTCCTCCACCTCATTGTCAGAGAGATACTGTAATCCATATCTATTTGAAATCCGAGAAGGTGACCCAGTTGGTGAAACAACGGTGTAACCATGAACAAAAGCAGCATCAGCAGCATCTGTTGAAGGCGATGTCGATGGAAGTGTTTGAGTTACCGTGAGGGCAGGTAAGGATGATTGTGCGGTACTATTCTTATATGTAGAGCTGTACATACTACTAGTCAGATTCGTGATATCCCCTTCTGATGGAGGTTGGGTAACAACCGGAGTTGTCACCGGCGAAGTTTCTTTCGAAGCATCCGCCTCCATGACTTTAGTCTCATGGGACTCTGACAGAGTAGCAGAACTACCCGTCGGTTTAGCTCTCGCAGAGATATTACTATCTCCGACTCCTGAAATCATTGATATACCACGAGGTGGCAAATCTCTTTCAGTTAAGGACTCTTCCTCCAGACCCTGAGATTCAGAATCCGGAAGAAAAGTGGTTTGATCCAATGGATCACTTTCATGAACCAAGGGATCAGTCTGCTAGAAGTCTGATAAATATCCCGAAGGATTGTCATGTTGACTCATTTCCATGGGACGTGGCAGATCTCCCTCATCAAGATAAGCCGAACCTCTAGACCCTGTTGTACGTTGAGGCACAGGAGGATTTCCAGGCGATACGCAGGGTGCCTTTTCAAGACTTTTTGGCTCCCCTTCGGCCGTTCTGGACTTCAATGATTGAGTTGCCTCAATCGATTGAGTTGCCTTAATCGATTGAGTCAACGCAGACTTTACTGCAGAGGAAGACTTTACTTCCTTTGATGCCGAAGCACCTTGCTTTGTAGGATTTATTATTAAGTCCTGTTTAGATTGGATGGGCTTAGTGGTCTTTGTACCATCCCTGCGTTTAAATCTCTTGCCTACCGAAGCTTGCGCTTCATTTAGCATAGGGCTTACTGTTATTGTTGGATGTGATACAGAAATGGGTGAGGGTGACCTAATTGATTCTAGGTCTTGGTCCGTATCACCAACGGTAGTAGTAACTGCTTGGCAGACGATAGGTGTCGAAGTCCTAGATCTAGTTACTGGTTGGGTTGGCGGAGTCTGAATCATCTCATTAGGTATATATCGAGTTCTCTTAGGAGAATGTTCGGGAGACGATTCAGATGCTGTTGCTGAAGTGTCGGTGTCACTGCTCACTTCGGGTGTTGTGGAAATGGTTGGTTCAATCCTAGTTGGACTAGGTTCCCTGATCCTCACGGGTTGAGCTTGGTGTGCTACCCTAGAACGTTTAAGGTTCACCCTAAGTGGAGGATTAGCTGGTCCGGGTGGTTGTACTACAGGTTCCTCTACAACCTCTAGGGCTGGAACCACGGCGGGTTCAACTTGTTCTTGTTGTACCGGGTTCGGAAGAGGTATTCCTACAGCCTCAAAATAAGAATGCATACGAGCATCTTGGGGTTCAGCTCACCTCACTAGCCAATTTGGAATCGGCGCAGTGAATAGATTATCAGATACCATCGGGGTATTCATCTTCAGCTCCCCAAATCGTTTCATCTGTAATCCATGTGTACCTGGTACAAATATATTTGCATTTTTGCAAGCATTTATAGCATCATGGATAAAGAAACAGAAAAACCTTTCGCAAGGGATGTATGAACCCCTTGGTTTATCAACTTGAGCTTGAACCAAATCCCATATTAGTTCTGCATAGTCAGGAGCTTATACTCTTATGAAAGAGTAGAACAACTTCAGCATAGGTACAGTCAGGCTGTCGGATCCACTCCTTGTCATCAGCAAGCATCTGCTGATGATTGAGAAGATCACATACCACCTTGAGTGTAGATATTTCTTTTGAAACTTAGCCGGAGGAACATTGCGGGCTCCAACATAACCAAGATTGAAGACAAATGACATCATCTGCTGAGTAGCAGGAAAAGCAGGAGCATTCTGCACAACAGTAAGTCTGAATATCCTCCTGAAATCAGCCTTAGTGATACTCCTCCTCCCTTGAACTCCTCTCAGTTGAAATTCAAAACGAGCTTGTGTTCCCTCTGGATTTTCAGCAGTAGGTTGTGTAGCTTCCACAAACCTAATTGTTCTGTTAAGTAGCTCCAGATCTGTTACAGGTACACTGACTGTAGAGTTTAGAGCAAGCCACAGAGTGTGCCTCTCTAGAATTGCAGTCCAGTAGTTGCAGGGAATGTTGGTTTCAGAGTCGATGAAGTGATTGTTCGTAATTTAGCTGTATAAATAAGAAATAGAAGACCACAAGATATTTAACATAAAGCATATATCTCTATTCTTATTTGCCTTTGAAATCCTTTGTATATGTTTTATGTTTTATATTTTATGATTTTTATGATTTTTCAAAGATATAAAAATCCTTTATACTCAAATACGAACAAGTAATTGACAATCATGACATTCATATGATATTCATCACAATACAAATTCATCATGCAAAATCAATTATATAACACAAAGAATCAGAACAACACTTAGTCAATTTTTAAACACAATACAAGCAGATTCGGTAGTCATGAAAACTTGAGATTCTGTAACCAAATAAGCTTGAGTTTTCAGATCAGAAAGATATAAAATAAACATGTTAAGTGTTTGAAGATAAAAATCAGAAAGTTTCAAGGTACTAAAAGTTAGACTCAGTATCATGAGAAGGACAGATTCGATATCTCCAAAATTAACATAAAGTCACTCAAACATGCATATTCTATCATGTAAAATCACAACCATAATCAATTAACCACTCAATTAGAAGCAGATCAACATGTTAATCGTATGAACAGACTCGGTACTGTAGATAGAACATATTCGGTAGATACAGAATCCATCAAACAATCAATTAAACATGTAATCAAACTTAGTCAAATGATAGATCAATTAATATAACTCAGAGTAGACAAGAATTCATGTTAATTAACCAAATCAATTGAGTTTAATCAAAGATTAGTAGAATACGACTCAGACTCGGTATAATCAACAAAATTTCAAAATTGAGAGTCACAATCCAGTTATTTTGATCTTTTCTGGTTGAAAAACATTTAATTATCTCAGATCTACATGTATGTATCTAAAGCAATGATTAAAATGAAATTATACCAAAGATTTGAAGAACAGAAGAACGGATTCGGTAGATTAGGCAGATTCGGTATGTTCAATAAGACTCGGTAGGTAATTAAGCACAGTAAGAGAGTTAGTTTGACTTTGACCCTCCTTTTATAGATACCGAAGATAAGGTACCGAATGGGCTTTACCGAATGGGCCTATTTTACCGAATACAATCCACTTTTCAAAATTTTATCAATTTAACTTCAAAATCTTGACAAATTGATTTTTTATATTAAAAATCATTTCAATCTTTTCATGATAAACAATTCTGAGACAATTTTTGAAAACTTTAAACTTACCGAATCTGTACTGTTGGATGTCAGATTCGGTATAATGCTAAAAATAGCATTTATTCAGTAAAAAACAAATATTTTTTGGATTTTATCTTTTCCAATTTTTATGAATTTTTCAAAATAAGATTTGTACGTAAAAGAACTTTGAATTTGTGAACAAAGTACAAATCTTCAGTGATACCAATTGTTAAAACGGGTTGCATACTGAAATGTATACAAGCCTTAGTGAATTATTTCAGATATAAAACAAAGAAATTATGAATTCACTTTTGAAAAAATAATATTTTTGAGTAATATTCTCATTTTCTCCCTTTTTCTCCCCCTCAAAATGTGATGTACAAGAATGTAAATCAGCATTTTGATAAAATTCCCAAGAAAATGAATTAACTCCCCCTTGAAATATGATATCAATGAGTTACCTCCCCCTTACGTAACCATTGAACAATAATATCTAGGAAGTTATCATAAATCTAAAGGCTCCCCCTTAAAAGATGATATCCAAAGCATATGAAAGTAGTTGCCCCTAGAATGTATCTACTCTCCCTAAACACAAGATCTCAAGAATAAGTCCCAACAGATCTAAGGAATATCAAGCACTATACTCTACCATGCCAATCTCTTTGATCAAGAACTTTAGCCTAAGTTCATCTAAGGGCTTAGTGAACATGTCAGCTAATTGCACGTTGGTAGGCACAAAGTATAACTCTACATCCCCTTTCTCTACATGGTCCTTAATGAAATGATAGCGAATATCTATGTGTTTAGTCTTAGAATACTGGACCGGGTTGCTTGTTATTGCAATAGCACTTTGTGAATCACAGTAAATCGGGGTCTTAGAAAACTTAAAGCCATAGTCTGAAAGTTGAATTTGCATCCACAAAACTTGTGAACAATAATGAGCTGCAGCAATGTACTCAGACTCAGCTGTTGATAAAGACACACAGTTCTGCTTTTTGGATGACCAACCAACTAGCCTATTCCCCAACATCTGAATTGATCCAGATGTGCTTTTTCTATCAACATGGCAACCGCCATGATCCGCATCAGTGTAAGCAGTGAGATTGAAATCGGATCCATGAGGATACCAGATCCCAAGATTAGGTGTACCTTTAAGGTACTGAAAAATCCTAACAACCGCTTTGGAATGAGATTTCTTAGGGTTTGACTGAAATCGGGCACAGACAGTTATATCAAGTGTAATGTCGGGTCGACTTGCAGTCAGATACATTAAAGAACCAACCATGCTTCGATAAAGTGTAATATCAAAGGGTTCCCCATTAGTATCAGCATCCAGTAAAGTCCTCATTGGGGTTGTCATTGGTTTTAAAGCAGTCATTTTAAAACGTTTTAGCATATCATTGATATACTTTGTTTGACTGAGAAAAATCCCGTTTGGTAATTATTTTACTTATAACCCCAAAAAGAAATTTAACTGGTCAAGCATGCTCATTTCGAATTTATTGGCCATAAGGTCACCAAATTCTTTGCATAAGGCCGGGGACGTGGAACCAAAAATAATATCATCAACGTAAATTTGAACCAAGAGAATGTGACCGTGGTTTTTATGGATGAATAGCGTTGTATCAATCGTTCCATGAGAAAAGCCATTGTCCAGCAAATACTTTGTTAAGGTCTCGTACCATGCACGCGGTGCTTGCTTCAGACCATACAAAGCTTTTTCCAAGTAGTATACTTGATTTGGATGAATGGGATCGACAAAGCCTTCTGGTTGATCGACATAGACTTCCTCTTGAAGATGACCGTTCAGAAAAGCAGTTTTGACGTCCATTTGAAACACTGTAAACTTCATATGAGAAGCAAATGCAAGGAAAAGACGAATAGCCTCAATCCTAGCAACTGGAGCAAACGTTTCGTCATAATCAATACCCTCTTGATGTCGATATCCCTTGGCCACAAGATGTGCCTTATTCCGAACCACAATTCCATCAGAATCCTTATTGTTCTTAAAAATCCACTTAACCCCTATTGGTCGTTGACCCGTTGGTCTTAGAACTAATCGCCATGCTTTCAACCGTTCAATTTGATTGATCTCTTCTTGCATTGCAACCACCTAGTTCAGATCTAGTAAAGCTTGAGCAACTGTTGTTGGTTCAATCTTACTAAGAAAGGCAGTGTATAGACACATATTCCAAGTAGCCCTTCGAGTTGAGACTGGAGCAGATGCATCACCAATAATAAGATCTATTGGATGAATTTTAGTCCATCGGTTGTGTGGAAGATGTTGTACATCAGTGGCATCCATTGAAACGTCAACCGTTGTTGACGTTGAGCCTTGATCCGCTTGATCTGATGTAACATGATCTAATGGATTCAATTGATTATCTGGAGAAACAGTTGGAGTTGTATCAACTGATAAATCTTGAATTGGTTCAAGATTATCAGTAACAGGAGGTGGTAGGGAGGATGAAGAAGCAACAGGTGAATCAGTTGGTGTTGTATCTTCATCAAAAAGACTTTGTTGAGTCTCCACAGTAGTTGACTGTGACGGTGTAACTGGTATGGCTTGAACATTTGTATTTCGTTGAGGAGCATAAAGATTATCAAACAAAATATCCAGTTCCTCTGATGTAACCGTAGGAACACCCTTCGACGAGAAAATTGAGTTTTGCGCGGAAGAAGAAGTAGCCAGGTTAGGATCGGGTTTTGAACTGAGTTGTTCAAAAGCCATTCCCGAAAATTCATTGAACTTGACATTGATGCTCTCTTTAATCGTTTTTGTCTGTTTGTGATAAACCCGATAAGCAACTTTGTTCGAAGAATAACCGAGAAATATGGCTTGATTGCCATTTGGATCAAACTTTCCGAGGCTGTCAAAATCGTTAAGCACATAGCATATACAACCAAAGACACGGAAATATTTGACATTCGGGTGTCTACCATATAATAACTCATATGGAGTTTTATCAAAACGTTTATTAACAATACAACGATTTTGGGTATAGCATGCAGTTGAAATGGCCTCTCTCCACATTTTTGGAGGTAGTTTAGAGTAAGCAAGCATCGTTCGAGCTGCTTCGCACAACGTATGATTACGTCGTTCGACTACTCCATTCTGTTGGGGGGTCCGAGCAGCAGAGAACTGATGTTCAATGCCTTGGTCTTTCAAATAACTATCAAGCGGGGCATTCTTAAATTCCGTCCCATTATTAGTTCGAATGCTCTTAACATGTTTGTTAAAAGAGCGTTGAGTCTTTTTAATGAACTCAATGATAATGGCGGGAGTTTCTGACTTAGTTCGCAAAAGAAAAATCCATGTAAACTGGGTATAGTCATCGATAATGACAAGCACATGTTTCTTGCCACCGAGGCTAGAAATACGCATGGGTCCACATAAATCCATATGCAATAATTGCAAAGACGATGAAGTACTGAGGTTTTGCTTAAGCGGATGATTAGACCATTTCAGCTTACCCATCGCACATGATGGACACACATGATACTTATCATATTGAAAGGTTGGAATACCATCAACTAAGTCTTTGGAGACTAGTCGATTGATACCCTTGTAATTCAGGTGTGACATCCGATGATGCCATAACCATGAATTTTCTTTGGTAGAGCGAGTAGCCAAACACATGGTTGCATGTGAAGGTGCATCATTGAGGTCAATAGTGTATAGTGAAGCACAACGTTTACCAACAAGAAGATCATTTCCTTCGGTGGATTGCACCGAGCATTGTCGACGTTCAAACAGAACTTTAAGATCTCCATCGCAGAATTGACTCACACTAAATAAACTGCACCCCAAACCTTCAACATATGAAACCCGTTTGATTGTTATGCCATTTTGCACATAATCTCCGTAACCCGTTATCGCTGCAATTTCATCATTTCCAAAAGTAACCGTTCCTAGAAATTTGTCAATGAAGTTGACAAGCAAGGATTTATCGCCCGTCATGTGTTGAGAACAACCGGAATCGATATACTAAACACAGACGTCGAAACCCTGTAAATGTGAATATCCTAGAGTTTAGGTACCCAAAGTTTCTTGGGTCCTCTACTGTTAGTACCAGTAATAAACTTTGGATCAAAAACATGATAATCACGTAAAGCATCATGCAGTTTAGACAATAAAGCATCATTTAAAACCACATTACATGAAGCATCATACGCAATATCAAGTTTTACATCGTTATCAGAAGTCTTAACACACAATTTATTCCAAGTAGATGTTTTTTTCAGAGACGAAAATTGAAAAACATGAGATGATTTCCTAGGCCGACTAGCATATTACGTTGGTTTAGTTGCTACTTTCTTAGTCGTGGACTTAGGAACCCATACAGATTTGTAATTCAAGTTTGGATTATGACCTGTGACACGAAAAACACCTTTGTTAGTTAGACGTCCAAACTTTTCAGTTGACACATGAGATGATTGATTTTGCAAAATTTCCAATTTGATTTTACGTTCTTTTGCATCATACTCACTTAAATCAGGTTTAGGACTTGTGTGTTGTGTGGACTTAACTGATGTCGTTAAAATACTCGCTTTTGAAGTTTTTGTCATTGGAATCATAGGAATCTTTTCAGTTGACAAAGAACCATCGGGACAATGAACCTTTTTGACAACAAATTGAGTTGTAGAAACAAATTTTGAACCACGATTGCCAAATTGAGAACGTAGAGGATTTTTAAGAATAGTAATGGGTTTTACATCCTTAGATGTTGTTGTTCCCTTCCCCTTCTTAGTAATCTCACCAATACATTCAAGCACATTGGTTGCAACATTAGACGATTGCTTAAGTGTGTTAGCCTGTTTCAGTTGAATTATCTTTTGTTTTAAGCTTTTAATCTCAAGATATAATTCTTCAGCAGAAACTATCACTTCACCCTCCTTAAAAGCATAGGTACATTCTTTCTTAGGCAGTGAAGGCAATTTATCACACAAAGCAAGCATTTGTTCTAATGATTGGCACTTAAGTTGCAAGTCAATATTCTCCTTTTCTAGTTGAGCTACTATACGATTCAAATTATGTACAGCAGGTAAATGCAAATAATAATCGTGCAAAGGATCAAGTTGACTTTCAAAATCTATCAAAGGTTCAATGATTGGTTCATTATGATGTTCTACTTTTTCATCTAAAGAATTTTGACCTAGAGATTCTGTCTCAAAGAAAACAGTTAGTTCATGTGCTAGATCTTCACGGAAAACATTATCAGAACATGCAGGTAAAGCAGGTAGAATTGGTTTCACATCAAAAGTTGATTCATCAAACACCTCATCTATGTTAACAATGCTACAACTAGGTTTGTTAAACACTTCATTCTCAAGCATTAAAATGTATTTCTCTAGCATGAGTGTAGGAATGTAAACCAATCTACATGTCGGCACATAATTAGCACATTGCACATTCTTTTCAGTTTCAACAAGTTCCTTCAAGAAATCAGGATTTGATTTACCCATTTTTGCATTAATTTTCTCATACATTAAGCTAATTTGATGGTATTTTTTAGAATTGCGATTAACAATAATATCATCAAAATCAGCATCAGAAGAATGCACAAAATGCGGTGGTAAACCAGCTTGAAAGTAATCAGAATGATATAATCCTGGAATCTTTTTGGAAGCTCCATCTAAGATCTTAGGATCTTCATAACCCAACCCCCACTTTTCACCATGAATCATTTTTGGTCTATTCATGAAAATCATTTGTTTTAAAAGTTCCATATCCATGATAGCTTTGGATTGCTCTGTTCGATAGAGTTTCTCCTCATATCGAGCAAGTTGTGCTTTCATTTGAACAGACACTTTTGACAACGAAGAAATTTCAGTGTCTTTTTCAATTATGGCATTTTCCAAATGAATAATTTTCTTGTTTAGCTTTGAAAGTGTGGGTTCATGTTGGTTTTTTAAATCAGAAAGATCTTTTTCTAAGAATTGAACTTTTTCTGCAAGTCGTTCAGATTTTAAACGATAATCAGTTCGTTCGACTTTAATCGGATGAATTGTCTTCTTAAGATCTTCCAACTCAGTTTCCGTAGAGTTGAGTTGGAGAGTCAATCGTTGCACATCCGTTTGCAATTTGGATGAGGAAGGTCTAGTCTCATTTAGTTTGATTTTATCTTTTAAAATCTTGTTTTCAGATTTTAAGCCTTTGACTTCTTTTGACATTGAGACCAGATTCTTCATCAAGTCATTTTGCATTTTTATAAAATCAGGTGAGATTTCAGTTGATTGTACCTCATCATCGTCAGATGTTGAGTCAGAATTTTCCAATGCTTCCTTTGCTTTGATGAGCTTAGTCACCTTGCAGACATTTGCATGTTCCACCTCTGAGTCTGAATCATCAGTCCAGTTAAACCAAGTATCATCAACTGGTTTCAGCTCTCCCCCAGTTTCCACAATCTTAGCCATCAATATTTTCTTCTTGTAGTAAGCTGCGTCCTTCTTCTTAGGCATCTTGCACTCACGAGAGTAATGACCAGCTTTGCCACAATTGAAACAGATTGAATCTTCCTTCTTGGAATCATCAGCACATTGTTGTTTGGATTGATCAGCTTTCTTGTAGTACGAGGAAGATGATGAGTGTTTGCGTTGATTGCTTGATTTGCCTTTAAACTTGTGTTTGTTCAAGGCGTTTGTGAACATGGCTGCCATCTTGACTAATTCAAGGTGAGAATCATCAACATCAGAAAGATTCAACTCTTTAGAATCATTTAATTCTTCAACAAGCACTTTCTTGGACAAGTTTTTGGAAAATGATTTGCTCTTCTTTTTGGCAATTAGAGCAAGAGGATCGCTCGAAGAAGACTCTTTCCTTCCTTCTTGAAGTTTAGACACCTCAGGTTGGTAATGCATAAGAACTCCAACAAGCTCATGAATAGTCAACTTGTCAATCTCTTTGGTAGATCGAACAATGGTTCCATAAGGAAGCCAATCAGCATTTAGCTTTTTGAGGAATTTCATGTTGACTTCAGCATGTACTTTTACAATCTTACACCTTTTCAACTCATTGAGAACACCATTGAAACGACGGTAGGTGTCCTTGAGTAGTTCTTCTGGTTCCTGCTTGAAATCTTCATACAATCCCAGAGCCTTATTGAATTTAGTAACGTCTGACATGTCATAACCTTCTTGTTGTCGTTTGATCTCATCCCATATATCTTTTGCAGTAGTATTGCTATCAACATTTTCAAATAGCTCATATGGGATAGCTTGCATGACAATATTCTTAGCCTCTATGTCACCCTGAGCTCTTTCACGTTTATCACCAGAAAGTTCATAGACTGGAATTGGCATACCAGTATCCGGATGAAAATCAACAACTGGACCATCTCTCAGAGAAGCCCATATATGTTTAGCTTTCTCACCCCTTATAGTCTATGTACTGAGTGATACGATGAAGCCACTGAGTGTACTTGCCATCGAACAACACTGGAGGTCGGGAATCTGATCCAATGATAAGAGTATCTTGTGTAGACATCTTAAATTGAGGTAGATTCGGTATAGATTCGGTATTAAACATAATCTATGATCAGGGTTCAGTATAAAATCTAACAAGAATGTCAGATTCGGTAAAGATTCGGTACAGTAGCAGATTCAGTAAGTGGTTCGGTACTGTAGCAGATTCGGTAACAATTCGGTAAACCAGATTCTGTATCAGAAACTGATAAGAATCACAAGTAACACGCCCAAATTCGGTATGGATTCAGTAACCACACAACTTGAAGCCTCAGAATACTTAAAACCAAAGAATTAAGTGAAACTGAGATTTTGATTCGGTAAATGACTCGGTAGTCAAATTCTGTAAAATATTATGTGTAAACTCAATCCAATTCCCTTGAATTAGATTCGGTAACCTTGCTGCACAAGAACACAAGTTAGTAACAAACAGAATATCAATGTTATCGAAGATTCAGGATACCGAATGTCAACTGTAGAAGTTGACAATACCGAGTCTAAGTCTAAAACTTAGAAATATAACAGAATCCTTTCTCAAACCACACCAATTAGCTGGGTATGATCAAACCGTATGTGATAGAGTCACAAACACACCACAATCTGCAATGCTTAAGATGAATTTTCAGTAATGAAGCAGATTCGGTATGACAGTTACGATATCGAGTGTTGATCAAATCTTCAAAACCTGAAGAATTGGAGAAATTGAACCGACAGAAATGTGATTTAACACCTGACGAACACAACTGAATCTTTAAATCTTCACAAAACTCCAGTATCAAGCTTGAATTAAGCAATATCGAGAGTTTTAGCCACAAACTCAAAAAATCAACTTGATTCTCCATAATTGAAGTTAAAAAGCTGTAATGATGATCGAAACTCTTTCTAATAGACCTAATACACCTTCGCTGAACTTATCACAAGAATCTGAACGTCAGATTATCAAATTCGATAATACCGAATCTGATTCATTTTACCGAGAGTATTCAGATTCTGTAATCTACAATCTCTGAATCGATATAGTGATGTAGAATCACTTCCTGGAAGCTCTGATACCAAATGATAGGTCAGATCATGATGATATTGAGAGAAATGATAAGATAGAGTGAGATTCGATATGTAGGAAGGAGACTCGGTATGAGAGAGAATCGGTAAAATTATATTCCACAGCTTCTAGAACTCAGTTACAATGCAATGGCTATCTAACTAGGACTACTTAGGTTCCTTATATAGCCCTCTTCTAAGGAACCTTCATTTAAGCTTAATTCACATTAACACTATACAACTTCGGGGTCCTAACATCTAATCCATATACCAATGACCAAAAACACCTACAAACACTTTCATTCTTCAATTTTCTTCATCTAATTGATCTCTCTCAAGTTCCATCTTCAAGTTCTAAGTGTTCTTCATAAATTCTATAAGTATAGTTTCATAAAAATCAAGAATACTTCCAAGTTTGCAAGTCTACTTCCAAGCTTTCTAATCCATTCCAAGTAATCATCTAAGATCAAGGAACCTTTGTTATTTACATTAGGTTATCTTTATAATTCAAGGTAATATTCATATTCAAACTTTGATTCAATTTCTACAACTATAACAATCTTATTTCGAGTAAAAATCTTACTTGAACTGTTTTCGTGTCATGATTCTGCTTCAAGAACTTTCAAGCCATCCAAGGATCCTTTGAAGCTAGATCCATTTTTCTCATTTCCAGTAGTTTTATCCAGAAAACTTGAGGTAGTAATGATGTTCATAACATCATTCGATTCATACATATAAAGCTATCTTATTCGAAGGTTTAAACTTGTAATCACTAGAACATAGTTTAGTTAATTCTAAACTTGTTTGCAAACAAAAGTTAATCCTTCTAACTTGACTTTTAAAATCAACTAAACATATGTTCTACATCTATATGATATGCTAACTTAATGATTTAAAACCTGGAAACACGATGAACACCATAAAATCGGATATACGCCGTCGTAGTGAAACCGGGGGCTGTTTTGGTTTGGATAATTAAAAACTATGATAAACTTTGATTTAAAAGTTTTTCTTCTGGGAAAATGATTTTTCATATGAACATGAAACTATATCCAAAAATCTTGGCTAAACCCAAAGTGAAAGTATGTTTTTCAAAATGGTCATCAAGATGTCGTTCTTTCGACGGAAATGACTACCTCTTTAGTAATTGACATGTAACTTAAATTTCCGACTATAAACCTATACTTTTTATATTTAGATTCTTAAATTAGAGTTCAATATGAAACCATAGCAATTTGATTCACTCAAAACGGATTTAAAATGAAGAAGTTATGGGTAAAACAAGATTGGATATTTTTGATCTTTTTAGCTACGGGAAATGTTTAACAAATCTATACAAATCATATCCTAGCTAACTTATATTGTATTATACATGTATTCTAATATATTATGTAATCTTGCGATACCATAGACACATATGCAAATGATTTGACATATCATATCGACCAATGTATATATATTATTTGGAACAACCATAGACACTCTATATGCAGTAATGTTGGAGTTAGCTATACAGGGTTGAGGTTGATTCCAAAAATATATATACTTTGAGTTGTGATCTAGCCTGATATGTGTATACACTTGGTCGTGGATTGATTCAAGATATTATATATCGATTTATTTCTGTACATCTAACCGTGGACAACTAGTTGTAGGTTACTAACTAGGACAGCTGACTTAATACACTCAAATCTTTAAAACATAATAAAAATGGTTGTAAATATATTTTGAACATACTTTGATATATATGTACATATTTGTTATAGGTTCGTGAATCGACCAGTGGCTAAGTCTTACTTCCCGATGAAGTAAAAATCTGTGAAAGTGAGTTATAGTCCCACTTTTAAAATCTAATATTTTTGGGATGAGAATACATGCAGGTTTTATAAATGATTTACAAAATAGACACAAGTACGTGAAACTACATTCTATGGTTGAATTATCGAAATCGAATATGCCCCTTTTTATTAAGTCTGGTAATCTAAGAATTAGGGAACAGACACCCTAATTGACGCGAATCCTAAAGATAGATCTATTGGGCCTAACAAACCCCATCCAAAGTACCGGATGCTTTAGTACTTCGAAATTTATATCATATCCGAAGGGTGTCCGGAATGATGGGGATATTCTTATATATGCATCTTCTTAATGTCGGTTACCAGGTGTTCACCATATGAATGATTTTTATCTCTATGTATGGGATGTATATTGAAATATGAAATCTTGTGGTCTATTGTTACGATTTGATATATATAGGTTAAACCTATAACTCACCAATATTTTTTGTTGACGTTTTAAGCATGTTTATTCTCAGGTGATTATTAAGAGCTTCCGCTGTCGCATACTTAAATAAGGACAAGATTTGGAGTCCATGCTTGTATGATATTGTGTAAAAACTGCATTCAAGAAACTTATTTCGTTGTAACATATTTGTATTGTAAACCATTATGTAATAGTCGTGTGTAAACAGGATATTTTAGATTATCATTATTTGATAATCTACGTAAAGCTTTTTAAACCTTTATTGATGAAATAAAGGTTATGGTTTGTTTTAAAATGAATGCAGTCTTTAAAAAACGTCTCATATAGAGGTCAAAACCTCGCAACAAAATCAATTAATATGGAACGTTTTTAATCAATAAGAACGGGACATTTCAGTTGGTATCCGAGCGTTGGTCTTAGAGAACCAGAAAATTTGCATTAGTGTGTCTTATCGAGTTTGTTAGGATGCATTAGTGAGTCTGGACTTCGACCGTGTTTTCTTTAAAAATGATTGCTTAACATTTTTGTTGGAAACTATATATTATTAACATGTAAATATTATGTGATATATTAATCTCTTAACATGTTTGACATTGTGTGATAGATGTCTACCTCTAGAACAAGTCCCATTAACTCACCTAATAATAATGAAGAGTCAAATGTAAATTGGAATGATTCGTGGACTGATTCAAAAGTTCCCGAAGAGGAACCAGAAGAAGAGTTGGAACCGGAAGAAGAATCGGAACCGGAAGAAGAAATAGAACCAGTGGGGGAAATAATAAAACGGTTAAATAGAAGAAAATCCTCAACCAACCGACCAAAGTTAATTATGGTCAATGGTGTTTCCGCCAAGGAAGCAAAGTATTGGGAGGATTACGAATTCTCCGATGAATCGGATCCCGACAAGGATTCCGATGATGTTATAGAAATTACCCCAACACAATTTAATAAGGCAAAAGAGAACAATAAGGGAAAGGGCACAAAAATAGAGAAATTTGATTCCAAACCCGATGAATTTTATATGTATCGTCAACACCCGTATTTCTTAAGTTGTGACAATAACCCGGGAACCTCTAAACCACCAGATTTTTCTAAACCAATGTGGAAAATGACGGCTCGTATTAGGGGAACATCATATATCCCTAGAAACTTGGCAAAACGAACCAAAACCGAAGAAGAAGAAACGAGCGAGTCGGAATAAGATAGTTGTATTCGTGTGGTGTAATATATGTAATATAGTGTGCTTATGCTTTATGATATATGTAAAAATTGCTTGTATTAATAAGTATTTTTTTTATGAATCTAACTCTTGTCTATTTTACAGTATAAAAAAACAAAATAGATAGACAACCCAATATTTTAAGAGACCTACCCGGAGACATGATTGATGAAATCTTGTCTAGAGTCGGTCAGAATTCCTCGACACAACTATTTAAGGAGAGATCAGTTTGTAAGACATTCGAAGAACGTTCCAAGAATGCCTTGGTTTATAAAAGGCTTTCGTTCGAAAGATGGGGGATATCACATTGGGAAATCCATAAGTTACGATGTGTTTACTTTGACGCATATATTGCGGGGAACCCAAATGCTATTTTACGCAACGGGTTAAGAAATTATTTTGACTCAATATATCTGAATATAGGACTTCGTGATTTAGAAAAAGCGGCTAACATGCAACATAAAGAAGCATGTTATGCTTACGAGTTAGTAATGTTCGTTTCTCACCAAAGTGAGAACAAGAACATCGGGCTACAACTATTAAACAAAACGTTCCCACAAGTGACGGAGTTGGTAATTGGGGTAAGAAATAAGGTTTTTAGGTTATTACGAGACTGTTGGTCATTACGTAACCTTCATACTTTTGACGACGTTACAACACATTGTCTTACTATCGGTCACAACGGTTATGTTCCACAAAACCAAGGATGGGAAGTGGTATTAGTAAAACCAGAATGCATGACTTGTTTCTGGACGTATGAATTACGTGTCTTTATTGCCTTTGCTGAACGCCTTATTTATTAACTAGAATTATCTTCGCAACTACTTTGTATCAAAGTTTTATGTGCTATATTTCATGCTATATGTAAAATAGCGGTATTGTAAGTTTGCAAGTTATTGTATAAAGGTTTGAATATGATATTTTTTTTGTGATTAGTTTTTCATATAGAATTGTAGTAGTTGAAATGGTATGTTAGCTACTAAGTATGAACTTAACGGGTAGGTACTACCCGAATTAAAGAGTATAAAACGCTAATATGAAGAAAGAGCTTTTATAAATAAGTTCATATTACGCTACAAAATACTATTGACTACTCTTGATATTCTATATGATTAACTTGTTTTATTTGACTATTTTGAAGGAAATGGCACCGACTACTCGACACACCTTGAATATGAGCAAAGAGGAATTTCGTGCCTTTCTTCCTTTAAACATAGCCGCTGTACAGGCCGCGCTACATACCAACAATAACTCTGAATCTAGCAATACAGCTAAGGCGCAAGAAATCGTGTAGGATGCTCCTACAAGGAATTCACTACCTGCAAACCTTCAGAATTTGATAGGACCGAAGGACCAATCGGATTGAAACGGTGGACCGAGAAAGTTGAATCGGTCTTTGCCATAAGTAAGTGTGCTGAAGGAGACAAAGTGAAGTACGCTACGCATACCTTCACAGGTATTGCGTTAACATGGTGGAATACCTATCTAGAGCAAGTGGGACAAGATGCTGCTTACGCGCTACCGTGGTCAGCATTCAAGCACTTGATGAACGAGAAGTACCATCCTAGAACCGAGGTCAATACGCTCAAGTTAGAACTTAGAGGGTTACGAACACAGGGATTCGATATTACTTCATACGAAAGACGATTCACAGAATTGTGCCTATTGTGTCATAGAGCGTTCGAAGATGAGGAAGAGAAGATCGACGCGTTTGTGAAAGGGTTACCGGAGAGAATCCAAGAAGATATAAGTTCACACGAGCCTGCCTCCATACAAAAGGCATGTAGAATGGCTCACAAACTAGTGAACCAGATTGAGGGAAGAATTAAAGAACAGGCGGCCGAAGAGGTCAACGTGAAGCTAGTCAAAAGAAAGTGGGAGGAAAACAGTGATAAGAGTCACCAAAACAACAACAACTATCCTAACAATCGCAACATCAATCGCAACTACAACAAACGGCAAAACAACAACAACAACAACTACAACAATCATTCCAACAACAATAACAACCGCAACAACAACAACAATCAGAAGCAGCTATGCCAAAGGTGTGAAAAGTATCACTCGGGGTTCTGCATCAAATTTTGCAACAAGTGTAAAAGAAATGGTCATAGCGCAGCGAAGTGTGAGGTCTACGGACCAGGGGTTAACAGAACGAAAGGAACAAATGGTGTCGGAATGAGTAATGGCGGAGCAAGTAGTGTCGGAGCAAGTTATGCCAATGTAGTTTGTTATAAATGTAGAAAACCGGGTCACATTATTAGAAATTTCCTGAACCAGGAGAACACGAATGGACAAGGCCGCAGAAGAGTTTTCAATTTTAATGCGGCAGAGGCACAGGAAGACCCGAAGCTTGTTACGGGTACGTTTCTTATTGACAATAAATCTGCTTAGGTTTTATTTGATTCGGGTGCGGATAGAAGCTATATGAGTAGAGATTTTTGTGCTAAATTAAGTTGTCCATTGACACCTTTGGATAGTAAATTTTTACTCGAATTAGCAAATGGTAAATTAATTTCAGCAGATAATATATGTCGGAATCGAGAAATTAAATTGGTTTGCGAAACATTTAAGATTGACTTGATACCAGTAGAGTTAGGGAGTTTTGATGTGATAATCGGTATGGACTGGTTGAAAGAAGTGAAAGAAGAGATCGTTTGTTACAAAAATGCAATTCGCATTATACGAGAAAAAGGAAAACACTTAATGGTGTACGGAGAAAAGGGCAACACGAAGCTACATCTTATTAGTAATTTGAAGGCACAAAAACTAATAAGAAAAGGTTGCTATGCTGTTCTAGCACACGTCGAGAAAGTACAAACTGAAGAAAAGAGCATCAATGATGTTCCCGTCGCAAAAGAATTTCCTGATGTATTTCTGAAAGAATTACCGGGACTACCTCCACATTGATCAGTTGAATTTCAAATAGATCTTGTACCAGGAGCTGCACCAATAGCTCGTGCTCCTTACAGACTCGCACCCTGCGAGATGAAAGAACTGCAAAGCCAATTACAAGAACTTTTAGAGCGTGGTTTCATTCGACCAAGCACATCACCATGGGGAGCTCCTCTTTTGTTTGTCAAGAAGAAAGATGGTACATTCAGGTTGTGTATCGACTACCGAGAGTTGAACAAACTTACCATCAAGAACCGCTACCCACTACCGAGAATCGACGACTTATTTGATCAACTACAAGGCTCGTCTGTTTATTCAAAGATTGACTTACGTTCCGGGTATCATCAAATGCGGGTGAAAGAAGATGATATTCCAAAGACTGCTTTCAGAACACGTTACAGTCATTATGAGTTTATGGTCATGCCGTTTGGTTTAACTAATGCACCAGCTGTGTTCATGGACCTTATGAACCGAGTGTGTGGACCATACCTTGACAAGTTTGTCATTGTTTTCATTGATGACATACTTATTTACTCAAAGAATGACCAAGAACACGGTGAACATTTGAGAAAGGTGTTAGAAGTATTGAGGAAGGAAGAATTGTAAGCTAAGTTTTCAAAGTGTGCATTTTAGTTGGAAGAAGTTCAATTCCTCGGTCACATAGTGAACAAAGAAGGTATTAAGGTGGATCCGGCAAAGATAGAAACTATTGAAAAGTGGGAACCCCGAAAACTCCAAAACACATACGCCAGTTTTTAGGACTAGCTGGTTACTACAGAAGGTTCATCCAAGACTTTTCCAGAATAGCAAAACCCTTGACTGCATTAGCGCATAAAGGGAAGAAATTTGAATGGAAGGATGAATAAGAGAAAGTGTTACAGTTATTGAAGAAAAAGCTAACTACGACACCTATATTGTCATTGCCTGAAGGGAATGATGATTTTGTGATTTATTGTGATGCATCAAAGCAAGGTCTCGGTGGTGTATTAATGCAACGAACGAAGGTGATTGCTTATGCGTCTAGACAATTGAAGATTCACGAACAAAATTATACGACGCATGATTTGGAATTAGGCGCGGTTGTTTTTGCATTAAAGACTTGGAGGCACTACTTATATGGGGTCAAAAGTATTATATATACCGACCACAAAAGTCTTCAACACATATTTAATCAGAAACAACTGAATATGAGGCAGCGTAGGTGGATTGAATTGTTAAATGATTACGACTTTGAGATTCGTTACCACCCGGGAAAGGCAAATGTGGTAGCCGACGCCTTAAGCAGGAAGGACAGAGAACCCATTCGAGTAAAATCTATGAATATAATGATTCACAATAACCTTACTACTCAAATAAAGGAGGCGCAACAAGGAGTTTTAAAAGAGGGAAATTTAAAGGATGAAATGCCCAAAGGATCGGAGAAGCATATTAATATTCGGGAAGACGGAACCCGGTATAGGGCTGAAAGGATTTGGGTACCAAAATTTGGAGATATGAGAGAAATGGTACTTAGAGAAGCTCATAAAACCAGATACTCAATACATCCTGGAACGGGGAAGATGTACAAGGATCTCAAGAAACATTTTTGGTGGCCGGGTATGAAAGCCGATGTTGCTAAATACGTAGGAGAATGTTTGACGTGTTCTAAGGTCAAAGCTGAGCATCAGAAACCATCAGGTCTACTTCAACAACCCGAAATCCCGGAATGGAAATGGGAAAACATTACCATGGATTTCATCACTAAATTGCCAAGGACTGCAATTGGTTTTGATACTATTTGGGTAATAGTTGATCATCTCACCAAATCAGCACACTTCCTGCCAATAAGAGAAGATGACAAGATGGAGAAGTTAGCACGACTGTATTTGAAGGAAGTCGTCTCCAGACATGGAATACCAATCTCTATTATCTCTGATAGGGATGGCAGATTTATTTCAAGATTCTGGCAGACATTACAGCAAGCATTAAGAACTTGTCTAGACATGAGTACTGCCTATCATCCACAAACTGATGGGCAGAGCGAAAGGACGATACAAACGCTTGAAGACATGCTACGAGCATGTGTTATTGATTTCGGAAACAGTTGGGATCGACATCTACTGTTAGCAGAATTTTCCTACAACAACAGCTACCATTCAAGCTTTGAGATGGCGCCGTTTGAAGCACTTTATGGTAGAAAGTGCAGGTCTCCAATTTGTTGGAGTGAAGTGGGGGATAGACAGATTACGGGTCCGGAGATAATACAAGAAACTACCGAGAAGATCATCCAAATTCAACAACGGTTGAAAACCGCCCAAAGTCGACAAAAGAGCTACGCTGACATTAAAAGAAAAGATATAGAATTTGAAATTGGAGAGATGGTCATGCTTAAAGTTGCACTTGGAAAGGCGTTGTTCGATTTGGTAAACGAGGGAAATTAAATCCAAGGTATATCGGACCATTCAAGATTATTGATCGTGTCGGACCAGTAGCTTACCGACTTGAGTTACCTCAACAACTCGCGGCTGTACATAACACTTTCCACGTCTCAAATTTGAAGAAATGTTTTGCTAAAGAAGATCTCACTATTCCGTTAGATGAAATCCAAATCAACGAAAAACTTCAATTCATCAAAGAACCCGTCGAAATAATGGATCGTGAGGTTAAAAGACTTAAGTAAAACAAGATACCAATTGTTAAGGTTCGATGGAATGCTCGTAGAGGACCCGAGTTCACCTGGGAACGAGAAGATCAGATGAAGAAGAAATACCCGCATTTATTTCCAGGAGATACGTCAACACCTCCAACTGCTTAAAATTTTGGGACGAAATTTATTTAACGGGTAGGTACTGTAGTGACCCGAACTTTTCCATGTTTATTTATATATTAAATGAAATTTTTATTTACATGATTAAGTGTTTCCAACATGTTAAGCAATCAAACTTGTTAAGACTTGATTAATTGAAATAGGTTTCATATAGACAATTGACCACCCAAGTTGACCGGTGATTCACGAACGTTAAAACTTGTAAAAACTATATGATGACATATATATGGTTATATATATAGTTAACATGATATTATGATAAGTAAACATATCATTAAGTATATTAACAATGAACTACATATGTAAAAACAAGACTAGTAACTTAATGATTTTGAAACGAGACATATATATAACGATTATCGTTGTAACGACATTTAATGTATATATATTATATTAAGAGATATTCGTACATCATAATATCATGATAATATAATAATTTAAAATCTCATTTGATATTATAAATATTGGGTTAACAACATTTAACAAGATCGTTAACCTAAAGGTTTCAAAACAACACTTACATGTAACGACTAACATGTGGGAACCATCATTTGGCAACTAGCATGAAATATCTCATAAAATTACAAAAATATGAGTAATCATTCATGACTTATTTACATGAAAATAAAATTACATATCCTTTATATCTAATCCATACACCAACGACCAAAAACACCTACAAATACTTTCATTCTTCAATTTTCTTCATCTAATTGATCTTTCTCAAGTTCTATCTTCAAGTTCTAAGTGTTCTTCATAAATTCTACAAGTTCTAGTTTCATAAAATCAAGAATACTTCCAAGTTTGCTAGCTTACTTCCAATCTTGTAGAGTGATCATCCAACCTCAAGAAATCTTTCTTATTTACAGTAAGATATCTTTCTAATATAAGGTAATACTCATATTCAAACTTTGATTCAATTTCTATAACTATAACAATCTTATTTCGAGTGGAAATCTTACTTGAACTTGTTTTCGTGTCATGATTCTACTTCAACTAAACACATGTTCTATATCTATATGATATGCTAACTTAATGATTTAAAACCTGAAAACACGAAAAACACCATAAAACTGGACATACGCCGTTGTAGTAACACCGCGGGCTGTTTTAGGTTTGATAATTAAAAACTATGATAAACTTTGATTTAAAAGTTGTTCTTCCGGGAAAATGATTTTTCTTATGAACATGAAACTATATCCAAAAATCATGGTTAAACTCAAAATGAAAGTATGTTTTTCAAAATGGTCATCAAGACGTCGTTCTTTCGACTGAAATGACTACCTCTTACAAAAATGACTTGTAACTTATATTTCTGACCATAAACCTATACTTTTTCTGTTTAGATTCATAAAATAGAGTTCAATATGAAACCAAAGCAATTTGATTCACTCAAAACGGATTTAAAATGAAGAAGTTATGGGTAAAACAAGATTGGATATTTTTTATTTTTGTAGCTACGGGAAATATTAACAATTCTATACAAATCATATACTAGCTAACTTATATTGTATTATACATGTATTCTAATATATTATGTAATCTTGGGATACCATAGACACGTATGCAAATGTTTTGACATATCATATCGACCCATGTGTATATATTATTTGGAACAACCATAGACACTCTATATGCAGTAATGTTGGAGTTGGCTATACAGGGTTGAGGTTGATTCCAAATATATATACTTTGAGTTGTGATCTAGCCTGAGAAGTGTATACACTGGGTCGTGGATTGATTCAAGATAATATATATCGATTTATTTCTGTACATCTAACTGTGGACAACTAGTTGTAGGTTACTAACGAGGACAGCTGACTTAATAAACTTAAAACATCAAAATGTATTAAAAGTGTTGTAAATATATTTTGAACATACTTTGATATATATGTACATATTTGTTATAGGTTCGTGAATTGACCAGTGGCCAAGTCTTACTTCCCGACGAAGTAAAAATCTGTGAAAGTGAGTTATAGTCCCACTTTTAAAATCTAATATTTTTGGGATGAGAATACATGCAGGTTTTATAAATGATTTACAAAATAGACACAAGTACGTGAAACTACATTCTATGGTTGAATTATCGAAATCGAATATGCCCCTTTTTATTAAGTCTGGTAATCTACGAATTAGGGAACAGACACCCTAATTGACGCGAATCCTAAAGATGGATCTATTGGACCTAACAAACCCCATCCAAAGTACCGGATGCTTTAGTACTTCGAAATTTATATCATATCCGAAGGGTGTCCCGGAATGATGGGGATATTCTTATATATGCATCTTGTTAATGTCGGTTACCAGGTGTTCACCATATGAATGATTTTTATCTCTATGTATGGGATGTATATTGAAATATGAAATCTTGTGGTCTATTGTTACGATTTGATATATATATATAGGTTAAACCTATAACTCACTAACATTTTTTGTTGACGTTTTAAGCATGTTTATTCTCAAGTGATTATTAAGAGCTTTCGCTGTCGCATACTTAGATAAGGACAAGATTTGGAGTACATGCTTGTATGATATTGTGTAAAAACTGCATTCAAGAAACTTATTTCGTTGTAACATATTTGTATTGTAAACCATTATGTAATAGTCGTGTGTAAACAGGATATTTTAGATTATCATTATTTGATAATCTACGTAAAGCTTTTTAAACCTTTATTGATGAAATAAATGTTATGGTTTGTTTTAAAATGAATGCAGTCTTTGAAAAACGTCTCATATAGAGGTCAAAACCTCGCAACGAAATCAATTAATATGGAACGTTTTTAATCAATAAGAACGGGACATTTCAGCTAATGCATCGTGCAATGCAAAAATTTCTCACCGAGGGTAGCTAATGCCAAATAATCTCATCAACGGTAGCTAATGCATCGTTCAATGCAAAAATTTCTCACCGAGGGTAGCTAAAACGGTAGCTAATGCATCGTGCAATGCAAAAAAATTCTCACCGATAGTAACTACTAAATCGAACCATTTCGGTAGCTAATGCATCGTGCAATGCAAAAATTTCTCAACGAAGGTAGCTTAAACGGTAGCTAATGCATCGTGCAATGCAAAAATTTCTCACCGATAGTAGCTAATAAATCGAACCATTTCGGTAGCTAATGCATCGTGCAATGCAAAAATTTCTCACCGATGGTCGATAATACAAACTTTATAAAAGTCGAACCTCTGAATCCAAATAATTCTATCAAAGAATGTAATTTTTAGTACTTGTGTCTATTTCGTTAAACATTTATTAAAGCAGTTCATGTATTCTCAGTTCAAAAATATATCTCAAAAGCATTTAATAAAACAGTTATAAAAACAGCGCATGTATTCTCAGTTCAAAAATATATCTCAAAAGCATTTAATAAAACAGTTATAAAAACAGTGCATGTATTCTCAGTCCCAAAAATGTAAAGAGAAAAAGGGAATCAAATGAACTCACAATACGATATTTTGTAGTAAAAATATGCATACGACGGAACTGAACAATGCAGGGTTGGCCTCGAATTCACGAACCTATATCATTTATATGTATATTAACACATATAATCGTAATCGAACAAATTCATATATTATATCTTAAATTATGTATTATATATATTTAATTTGTGTAGATATTTAACATGATTAATATTTATATAGTTATATCAATATATATATATATATATATATATATATATATATATATATATTATATGATTAGTAATATATTAAAAACACCTAATTTGTTATATATGAATATTTATATAAAAATGTTAATAAGATTAATACATACTTATATGTAATATTACTATAAGTATATTTTTATATTAATAGTAATAATAAAAGTTGAATTTAATTGTAATGATAATATTAATAATAATAATATTGATAATAATAATAATTATAGTAATAATAATAATAATGTCACTAAAAATAATACAAATAATAATAATTATAATAATAATAATAATCCTAATAGTAATCAAAATGATAATTTTAATAAAATGTTATAATGATAATAAAATAATAATTTTTAATAAAAATAATACTTTTACTAAAATGATACTTTTCATGATAATACTAATAATGATAATTTTAGCAATAATGATATTTATAATAATAATGATAATAATAAAAATAAAAATAATGGTTTAATCATAATAATACTACTACTAATAACTCAAATGATAATACTAATAATAATAATTATAATTATAAAAATGATAATATTAACAATAGTAATAATACTTATAAAATACTACTAATATAATAATAGTAATAATGATAATAATATTAATTTTAGTAGGGATCATATAATCATAATATTAACGGTAGTAATAATAATGATTAACATAATAATTAATAATAACAATAATAATAATAATAACAATAATAATAATAACAATAATAACAATAATAATGAAAGTTTACAACCTTTGAAAAAAAGCTTTTAAAAAAATACGCCACTACCGGGCTCGAACCCGAGACCTCTCGTTAACCCAAACACATTCTAAACCACTCTTCCATCCGCTTTTTCTCGTTAATTAGATTTTTAGACGTGTATTAAAGATCCCAGACAGAAAACAAATTGAAAATAGTGAGATAGATACATGTAACAGATTTTGTACAAGTTTTCCTTATTTTATAGTTTATATAATAAATATTATTAATTAATAAATATATTTGTAATAATAATAATTATATTAATATAATAATGATATTGATCTTATTATTAATGTTATTAGTAACAAAATGTATTATTTCTAATAAATAATAATAGTAATAATACTAATAATAATTATATTAATAATTATAATAATAATATTGATTTTAATTATAAAATGGTAATAACAATATTATTCATATTAATGATAATAATACTAATTATAATAATACTAATTTTATTAATGATAATAATAATATTAGTAATAGCAATATTATAACAATTTATATATATCAAATTCACAGTTATAGATTTTATATATATTTAAAATAATATTAATAATACTAGTATTGACATTAATATTTAAAGTAATAACAATATTATTATAACAACTATAGTTATACTTGTATTACATATATATATTATTACTTATGTAATATTTATTATCCATATAGTATATCATATAATAACTGTTATTGATTATTTATTATTTCTAAGATATATATATATATATATATATATATATATATATATATATATATATATATATATATATATATATATATATATATATATATATATATATATATATATATATATATATATATATATATATATTATAATATATTAGAAGTCATATATATTTATATATAGATTCACTTTTAATAATTACTTAATGGTTCTGTTTTATTATTTTACATTTTTAACTCAAATGATTAAATTATATTTTATTAATTCAAAATATTATATATACACTTTTATTTATATAAGTATATATATTTATATTTTTTTACACACAACTGTTCGTGAATCGTCGAGGATGGTCAAAGGTTGAAGTGTATCCATGTAAACAGTTCAAATATTTTTGAGATTCAATTAAATAGACTTTGGTTATCGTGTCGGAAACATATAAAGATCAAGTTTAAATTTGGTCGAAAATTTCCGGGTCGTCACAATTTTGATCAGCCACCACGAACTAGCTATTGTGTGAATGATTTATAATGAAACCCTTAATCTCTTCCTTTTTATACCCTTCAAAATCTGCCCAGAAAACGCAGGTGGAACGTCGTTCCTCTTTGAGGAACGTCGTTCCTTGTCTTTTTTACTGGAACTTTGTTCTGGAGTTATGGAATGGTGAATCGTGCTAGAATTGCATTTTCTTCTGTCACCATTTTCTTTGTAAATTTTCCAGATAGAACGTCGTTCCTGGCTTTAGAAAGGCGTTCTTGATGATGAAATGACATTCTTTGTGATGGAACATCATTCTTTTTGCCAGGATGAGCACTTTGCAGTTTTCTTGATCATTTTGCACACTTTGGTCAATTTTACACCAAATTTGTACTTAGAACTGTTGTAGCACTCATAACGCGATAAAACCCAAGATCATAGCTTTTCGAGCACTTTGGTAACGAAAACCAAGTAAAACGAGGTAGATATTGCATGAGAAACATAGCGTGGATGAGCAATATCAAACCCCCTACATTTGAACCTTGCTTGTCCTCAAGCAAGCATACAATAAACAAGCCTTGGAGATAAAGAGCAAATAGGTGATCAAAGCCAAAGTGCAAATAGTTTGGGCAACAATTAATACCCTTCATGAATATGCACCTTGATGGCTAGAGTGACCTCCAAAACTTGCATTTGCTTAGGACTAAGCACAAACTCATCTTTTCTTCTTCTTCTTCCAAACATCAACATAAACTCAAACATTAAACTCTAAACCTCTACAACTCATTATTTCATCAAATGGGGCAATGGTGGGGGTGGTATTTCTTGACCAAATTCTCTAGTAAACCTTAAAATTACACACCACTCTTCAAAATCGAGCTCTAAATCTTCAAACATCCTTAATCCACAAAAATACAATCGTAGGCTAAATATCTACACATCTTCATTCATCTTGAAACAAATTAGCAAGCACATGCTCCCTAGAAGGGCTCAAATATCCACAAAATTTGCAATTAGGAGTAAACATGCAAAGATTCGAGCTTTTTAGCACAAACCTTCTAAGCATTCTATAGACCATCACAAACAAAGACTTCACCTTTTCACCCTAATTTCATCACCACCAAGTAAAGGATTGCCCGCATGCTTCATTTTAGTATAAGGGAGCACTAATTCACACGAGTCATCCAAGAAAAATCGTTTTAGCCTTAAGGAAGACAAGGCTTTAAGAAAACATTTTCGTTTTTAAAATGGGAAAACGAGTCAAGTCGTGAGACTAGACAAGTATTCCGAAAATTTTATGGTTTAAAATCTTTTTGCATTCCAAAGCCATCCCGGTTTTGGGATGACTGCATGGATAGTTAATGCCCCGGTATATCACCGAAGTGAACTACCTTCCGGTGTCGAAAGCGATGGAACATTAACTATCTTGGGCTCATAAAGGTGATGTGCATACAAGCTATCCCGGTGGTGGGACGGCCGCACGGGTAGCTACTTTCCCTGTATATCATCGAAGTGAACTACCCTCCGGTATCGAAAGTGATGAGAAAGCAACTACCTTGGGTGTAAGATTGGCGGTGGGTTTATTGCACGATACTTGGAAGACTTTACTTCTAAGCTTAGGTCTTTTTAGAACAAGCTTTACTTGGGAGACTTTGCTCCCAAGCTTGGAACACAACATAACTTGGAAGACTTTACTTCCAAGTTTGGAAGACTTGACTTCCAAAACAACAAATGAGAGGACTCGACTCTCCCGGGAGTATCAAAGCTCAAAGCTTTTATTCACTAGTCTCTTCTCACATAACAAGCTTTTATGCTTATGTTGAGAAAAGATAGGAAGTAGTTACTATCTTTCCGTTAATTGATAGCACAAGTGTGCCATAGCTTTTGGCTATGGCATGTGTTGTCTAGCAACACTAGCACGAAGCCATTGCTCTTCATCAAGAAGATAGCACACGGTGAAGCTCGGTGGCTCCTCTTCCCACGGTATGATACATCGGTTGAAATATCGTGAAATGATGAGACAACCAATGTCAATATAAAATGGTGTAGATTAGGAAGTCTCCCACACCAAGTAAAACAACATTCGGGAGACTTGAATCCCTATCATGGATGGACTTGTCTCATCCGAAAGTGTTAAAGCATAATGCTTTAAACACTTGGTTTTTGGAATAATACATGGAAGACTTTACTTCCATGCAAAAGCAAGGAAAAGACTTTACTTTTCTAACAAAAATTACAAGTTTTAACCATTTTAGTGATTATGATATAAGTTAATGTAATGGTTAAAAACTTGTTCCAAAAATTTGGTCAACACTGCAAGTTTTAATCTTTATAATGTATGTGACAAGTTTAATCCGAAAAGTTTAAAGTGACCCGATATTTTAACTCTTCCCCCTACATTTATTTTGATGCAATTCCATCATTGCATGGAAACGATAGAATAAGTAAAAATGAGGGGCATTTTGAAAATAGAATAGATAAGAGAAGAGAAAGTAAAAATCGGATGAGATCAAATGATCTTTGTTGTCACCAACCGGAATAAACTTAGTCACCAAAGTTGCTTGCATGTCGTTGTACCACTTGTTGAGCCAAAAGAATAAGCCAACTGGATATGGCATTCCCTACAATGTCAAGTATGCCCACAAGTTACAAAATGTGCGGGGCGATACTCGGGGGAGTATGTGCACCCACAACAAGAATTAAAGAGTTCCAACGTCATCACAAACATAATCCAAACATTCATAAGTATAATGACTAACTCAACCAAATAACCAAATCAACAAAATCACAAACAAATGATAGTCTCTATGCTTTAATAAACAAGCATAAAATAGTAGTGATCATCAACAGCACATGCACAATCAATGAATCAATCAACACATTCATTAACACCATACGCATAACAAGAACAAATATAAACATTACAATCCTAGCAATTGTCAAATTATTACAAGCGAAGTTCAAATTCATCATTGTTTTATCCAGGAATTACATACCCTCCGGACATAAATAACTACCATCCATCAACCATGAACAACCAAAAGCTAAGTCGTTTCATCATGCAACCAAATTAACACAACCATCGTCATTTTGTTTTAACTTCCCAAACCATCCACCTGCCATTATTACAAACCGATTGTCATCAAAACATGTTTAACAAAACACAAATTCATCAAAGTTTCATAGATAAGAACCAAACACCAACCATTAGTTACCCTTGCCAAAAGTTCCAATGAGACCAACCACACAGTCCTCCACTTTAACCGCCCGTTTCGGCCAACCTTTGTTCCTCCTCCACTTGCCTTTCACGCTCAAGTTCATCCATGCGGCATTGTTGTACATTGTACATTTCTTGAGCACGTCGCGTTGCATTATCATAATTATAAGGAGTTGGATATGGTGGTGGTGGAATTGAATCCACAAAAGGGATCCATGGTTCACGGTAGGGAAGTGGCTCGTTGGGGGTCATCCTCATAGTTTCAATTGAATGGCATATCCAATTAATGTCCCGGCTATGGCCCGCTTGGGTGTACTCGATGCCATATAGGCGTCAATTCACCGCACCAAATTCACCACTAATATATTCCCGGTCTTGTTGGCTAAGGTTGAACCCACCTTGGGTTGGTGCACTAGAACTCCCACTACCCCCTCCTTGGTCTGGGTTAGTCTCACGGGTTTGTATTTAGTTTTGTGTTGGTGCAGCTCCTTCTCTAAAAATAACATACCTATTACCGTCCTTTGTCAAAATATTGCAACCAAGATAATCATTCATGTTCGTTTTCTTTGCCTCCTGTCTCTCCTCCCTTAAACCATCAAGATTGATATTCAAATACTTAGCTATCAAGGTCACGAAATGCCCACCCGTCGAAGGCTTTAAGGCCTTGGTACCATCATCATCGTTAAGGATGGAGGCGATGGTGTTTAGAATGTGAGCATTCCAACCATTGTATATCAAATGGTTAATCCAAAGGTCAAGATAGGACATTTTCTCATAATTCTCCGCTCGAATATTGATGACCCGCGAGACAACCATGTGAATCATTTGGTGTATAAAGGTTCTTATGTTTGTCATGGATGTTTTCCTAGCGATTAATGGTCCCTCGGCCATGAGGCCCCACTTTTGGTAAAAGTCATATGCGTGAAGCATAACTTGGCATGTCTAAATAGGCCCATAATAAATCGAGGTCGTCAATATATTCTTCATAAATTCCCAAAATAGGAATCCATTCTATCATACTTAAACTCCGCTTACTCCCCCTAGGCGAAAGGTCATGTAACTAGAGTTCGTGATTGATTCAATGTTTGGTCTAAAGTGCATTGTAGTGAGGAACTCCCTAGTGATAGTCGGGTATGTGGCTTCCCTAAGGTTAAAAAGTGGCCACCAAGAGTTGATGTTTTGTTGCTGATTGGTCGGGTCGGGGTAAACTACAATATTTTGCTTAATGAGGTTGTACTTGCCTATGTCCTTAAGAGGTTGCCAATCAATGTATTTGGCCACATTGACTTGCTTGGCAAGTCGTGCTCTCAACCTCTTATGCCACAATTCTTCCCCTCTCTAAGTTAAAAATGGCTTTAAGCCATGTATGTAAGGTATAGCCTTGGTCATCCTCCTCATCGTGAGGTGGTGAACTAGGGGGTGTTGGGTCAGGAGTTGCGGGTTGTTGTTGCTGTTGTCTTGCACGCTTGGCTCTAATCACCTTTTGGCGTTTGGTGCCCCCTTCATCTTGCTTTTCTTTCCCCTTACTTTTGGCTTTACCTCCTCCATGAAATAAAACAATAGCAACAAACACGAACCACAGTTACATAAAGTTAGCCTTTAAATGTTATCACACTACAATCAATTTGACTCAACTAGGGGGTTAGCTCACCCCTACTTTCAAGCTTATCAATCAATCAATCACATTTTATCAAATTAAAAATCTAAACTTATCATGCTTAAGCCAAATAGTCAATGTGCAAAGACAATACAATGTTTAATTTGAACATATCAAATTGGTGTAATTCTAGCAGACCAAATTATCATCGCAAGCATATCGAGAACACACATGAGAACTATATGCCATACTACTTCATACATCAAATCAACTAATTCAAAAGTCAAAGGTCAAAGCTAGTCAAACCCTAAAGTCATAAACCCTAATTCGTAAGTTTTTAACTAAAAATCACCGATTTTTAGGGATAAACAACAATAGCATGATGGTAGACTAGTAATTAACCCTAGACATCACACAATTTCATCTCAATTGACCGATTTCAAAAAGGTCCAAAATTGAAGAACTCTAGATTTTCAAAGTTGTAATTTATGCAATTAATCGAGAGAAGCATGTTAAGTAACAACAATGTAATCTAGATTCAACAATAACTTCACCACTATTAACCTAAATCAAACATAATCAACATATAAAGCAAATAGAGAAATTGAAACATGAACATTACATGTAATCAAATAATAAAACAAGAAAGAAGTAAGAATCATACTCTTAGAAAGTTCATTGTAGATGATTAGGTGAGATTCTTGTTGATTAGTATGTTAAAATTAGGGTTTTTAGTTGTAGGAGTTGGACTTGAGAGTAAAAGAAAAGAGGGGTGTGTGAAAAAGTGATTTAGTTTCATTCACAGATTCAATATATCAGACACAGGAACGTCGTTCCTGAAAATTTCCAGGAATTGGGAACGGGGTTTCTAAATTTATAACATCGTTCCTATGAGTCAAGAACGTCGTTCCTGAAAGTGCCTAAAATTGCTTCTATTCAAATTGAGAAAAAGATCGTCGTTCCTTCAGTAGGAACGTCGTTCCTGAAAGTGTCTAGAAATTGTTCTATTCAAAGTGGAGAAAAGGAACATCGTTCCATATCCTGGAACGTCGTTCTTGGAGCAGAAATGCTGTTTTTCAATACAACGCGCAATTTAGCCTCTTTACCAAACATTTTTAGTCTTTTCAAGTTTACCTAAATGCATGAAATGCAACCTAAATGCAAATTCAACTAAAGAAAAAGAACTATCATACAAGTCTATATGGAATGCAACTAAATGAGCTATGTATAAAATTGTGGAAAGTGTTTAACGATTCTATCACCTGACTCAATTCCACTTTAGTTTCAACTAACACCGGGGTCGTAAACCGCCCCTCCCTTTGAGCTAAGGGAAACATTATCGCGATGACCATCATCTAGCATGAACAACAACCAATTGTTTGTTACTTTAGCTTCATTAATCAACTCCTTAAGTTTGACTTTTTCATGTTTTGACAAGTTTGAAACTAGGCGCTTTCTCAAATGTTCATCCTTTTTAGATGAAGCCCGATGTACCCGCTCATACAATTTCCTCATGGACTTATCAATAACATAAATTTGATCCTTAGGCTTACTTGGAGTTCCTTTGGTCAATCCCCCACCATATTTAGTTGGTAAACCAACTTGTGTTGTGCTTGTGATGCATTGCACACTCGTAACAATTTGTGGTGTGGTCAAGGGTGTTGGTAACGATTTAACATATTTGCTTCGTATACTCATGAATTTACCCTTGTCTCTAAGAGTTAACTTCCCGGTTGTAAAGTCAAAGAAAGAACCTGCGGTTGCCAAAAATGGTCTTCCTAATATAAGTGGCACAACCGAGTCTTCCTTAATATCGACAATGGCAAAATCAATTGAAAATTCCATGTCCCCTACTTTCACTATTAGGTCCTCGGCGATCCCCACACTAGAGCTAATGGATTGGTCAATTAACTTCAATCCCATTTTAGTAGGTGAAAGGTCACCTAAGCCTAACCTTTTATAAATGGAATAGGGCATGAAATTAATGCTTGCCCCCGAGCCGGCTAAGGATGTGAACATTTTCGACCAGTTCACATTACATGGGATAAGGAAAGGTCCGGGATTACCCATTTTTGGTGGTAGGTTACATTTCTTTAAAATCTCATCACACTCCTTTTTCAAGAAAGCGGTGGATGCTTGCTCAATGTCTCCCTTTTTGGCCATGAGAGTCTTCAAAAATTTCCCATTTAGGCATATTCTCAAGCACCTCCGCCAAGGGGAGTTTAACATAAATATTTTCGTTATCGGTTAGAGTTGACTTACAATCCACATCCTTTAGATGTGTAGGAGGCAATGTTTGAGGATGTGAAATCGATGTCTCACTTTTCTCTTTAGTTGATGTAGCAAGAACCTCGACCTCGTTCTTTTGCTCCTTTTTATTCAAGATATTTTCGATCTTTAACTCTTTCTCAACCTTTCCTAATTTAATTCGCTCAAAATCACCCTTTAATTCCTTGCATGTCAACTCTGTAGCCTTTATGGACATTACACTTTTAATTTGATAGGGAATGAACTTTGCCTTTTCCGAATCATTCAAAAATGTGAATACCCCAAAATCCATTGTATTGATTTCCAATGCTTCATCTAAATCAAACTCATCCTTTTCAACGTCGAATGTGAAAATATGAGGGTATTCGGGTTGATCCTCGTTGGTTGAAGAAATCTAGTTCACTTGAGCATAGGTGGGGTTAGATGTAGTATTTGATTAACTTGCTTGATTGTTGTATTGATTGGTGGTGTTGCTCTCGATAGGAATAACTCTCATTTTATTGTGGTTTTGGTTTTGTTGCTACACGTTTCCTTGTCAAATCTCGAGGTGAAGGTGCCCATTCGTATGTATTAACCGAGATGTCTTCTAACAAAACTTCGGCCACATTTGGTGATTTATACATAAACACTTCACCCGAGGAGGAATCAAGATATTGTCTAGTCAAAGCATTAGTACCCCGGTAGAACGTGTTGATGTACTCCTTCTTAGTCAAACCGTGTGGTGGGCAATCTCTTTGTATCTTCTTGAAAAGTTCCCACGCATCATACAAAGACCCATCGCCCCGTTGGATGAATCCATTAATTTCCATTCTAAGGCATTCAACCATTGATGGTGAGAAGAAGTGATTGATAAACGCATCGGTTAAATCTTGAAAAGTTCTAATAGAATCGGATGGCAAATTCCTTAACTAAATTTTCACATCTCCTTGAAGTGTAAAGGGGAATGCCCTTAACTTAAAAGCGTCATCGATGACATCTTTAGTTTTGTAGATATCACAAATATCGTTTAAGTGTTAGATGTGTTCGAAAGGATTTTCTTCTATTAACCCAGGGAAGAACATATCTTTGATCATCGTGAAAAAGTTAACCTTAATCTTCTAATTATCGGCTCCAATTGGTGGTTTTGTAATAGCCGGAGGTATCACCGTAGGTGCCGCCAATCTAGCGTTCCACATCGGTGTGTCATTTGGATCATTTTGTTGCTCTTGATTAACCGGTGGACCATGACCAATTGGATTACCCTCTTCATTGTGAATTGGTTAACCGTTAGGATCCATCTCTTCTAAACAAATTGGCAAAACCTTAAAATTTTTCCTTAATACCCTTTCTTCTCTACGCTTGTAAACCCCGTGCACGTGTTTCTCTGGATCAGAAAATGGATGTGTAAACTCTTGATCCTTTTGAGATCTCCTTTTCTTAAACCAAAGTACCTATCCTTCAATCACAACAAAAACATAAGAGGTTTTCCAAACACAAAATAAAATATAAGAAACAAGAAAAATAACTTTTGTATGGATAAATCCTTACAAAATGATCGAATGATTAAAAGCTTAAAACAAAGAAACAACTAGCTAACCGCTCCCCGGCAGTGGTGCCAAGAAGTTTGATGAGTTCGTTGCAAACATGTTTTCTTACTCTCTTTTAACTTTATAAATTAATTAAACTTTGACTCGACTATGAACAAACTCACGAGAAACTAAGACTCGGTAGTTGTAGTTAGCAAGTGTTTCGTTTAAGTTTCATCCCAAGAGAGCGATGTATGCTAGTTGAATCTATGAAAACTCATAATCAATCTACGGTTTGTTTGATTGGGGGGTTTTGAAGTTTAGATATTAAGAAAACTAATTCAATTTTAAAACTAGAAACTAAGAATGATTTGGTAAATATCAATATTAAAGGCATGTACACTTGCTTAATCCACTTGATGCATTCGGATTGTTCTATTGTTCACTTAAGAGCTAGTTGTGTGTTCGAACTTTAGACTAGTATCCCTACTAGATGTCAATGTGATCAACTAAAACTTACAAATTCCCATAAGTTTGCATTAATTGAATCTAGTTGAATCATGTGATTACTTTTAGTACCTAGCCTAGGTTAAAGTCCCATAAAACCTCTTGGTGATCAAAATCCCTTAAGAAAACCAACCTCACTATGTTGACTTGAAACAACCCAACCCGTATTCAACCGACTAATTTTTTTACTTTTTTTTTATAAATAAAGTCATTAACGCGCCATTCGAATGATCGCAAAGGTAAACCATTTCGTACAACCCATTTAAACGTACAACATGTTTAAAGTTTACATCATGGGCACGAAGGCCCTTAATCAAAAGTAGTACAAGTTCGACCCATAAATAATAGTTTTAAACCAAACGACACTCGAGCATGGTTTGGGCTAAACTACCCAAAACGTTAGGTCGACTTCCAAAAGCTTCCACTAGCAACCAAGATGGGGATAATTAATTCCCGGCAACCTCCTTCCCTTTCTCCAAATTCGTGCCTAAAAATGTAAACAACGAGAGGGGTAAGCAAGGCTTAGTGAGTGCAACAATTATACATACATATATATAACCCATCTATTTGCAAGCACACCCACCAAATACCTCATGCAAGCTTATAACTCAAATAGCATGTCATCATACTCATATCGCTATCACTTGGTACAATATCGCAAGACCGCGTTAGCATATATTCAACACAATATGTATAATATGCTAACCAATCAACAACAACAACACAATATGGTTAACCATAAATGCTATGGTGCTACTAGCTCATGGTTGACACCATACGTAATGCTATGACACTCCCGGTTCGTGGTTCACGCCACTACGTATTTGAGTCATACTCCTTTATAGTGTTACCGGCTCGTAGTTCACACTTTGGCGCTACCGGCTCGTGGTTCACGCCTCATTTTATAGTGCTACCGGCTCGTGGTTCACACTTGATTTTATAGTGCTACCGGCTCGTGGTTCACACTTGACACTCGTCACACACATGCTATGGTACTACCGGCTCATGGTTCATACCATAACATTCACAAATAAATACGCCATATACATATACACATAATTATTCCACTCACCTTATTGACTAGGCGATGGATTAACAACTCTGCAAGCTTCAACGCAAAGTACCTAATACATTAAGTACTCACATCAATATACAAACTAGTGGAACTAACCACCAACACTTAACTCTTGAGCATTTAATGACTTGCTTGCATTAAATGACCCATTACACCAAACCGCCCATTTATGGCCAAGACTCATCATAAATCACTAAAAGCCAGTGATTAAAGTCCCATAACAAGGACTAGCACCATTTAGGGTACTTTCATACTCATCTTGCCCAACTAGGTCAACTATTACCCCCTTTGACCCATTTAACAATTAGACTCACAAAGTTGGTCAAACTTGCACTCATTAATGATCTTTCACTAACTCACAAGCGTATTAGTGATTAACAACACAACTAACACTTTCAAACCCCAATTTACATGACCAAATCCTAGATTATAACCATTTGGTTTCCATACATCAATTTAACCCAAATTCACCCATTTAACCCCCAAATAGGTTTTACAAGTCTCAATTAAACAAACCCTAGCCATAAATCAACTAAAACTCAAAACACAGAGTTAAGACTTACCAACACTATCAAGTCTTAGCTAAGAACGAGGAGAACGAATTTACTTCTTGCTCCAAAGATCGAATCACAATTCTTCACCTTTAAATCTCAATTTAAATCTAAGTGGGTTTTAAGTTTTGAGAGAAAATAGAGAAAGAAAAGAGAAAAGAAATGAGGAAAAAGGGATAAGTGGCTGAGATTTAAGCCACAATCTGATCCATACACAAAAAGACAAAAATGCCCTTAAAACAATCCTTTTAAAAACTGAAAATAGAATCAGTTCGACAGTAAGGTCGTGGCGCGACCACCTTGAGCCGCGGCGCGGCATTTCACATGATTTTCGAGCTGTTTAAATCCACTCCTGATCTTGATTCGTGTTATGTGTCGCGGCGCGACACCCACCCTCCGCGGCGCGGAAATGGGCCTTAACTGACCAGTTTTTCAACAACATAAACTAATAATTGTTTATACAACTCGTACACTCCATTCTTGCTTCGTATATACATCAAAACTTCACCATAAAGTCTTAATCGACTTAATACACTCCTAACACATGCTTATGCCTATACATGTATACATTCTCGTACATATATATATATATATATATATATATATATATATATATATATATATATATATATATATATATATATATATATATATATATATATATATATATATATATATATATATATATATATATATATATATATATATATATATATATATATATATATATATATATATATATACCGTGTACATAAAATTAATCACTTTAAATCATTTAAACACATACACGGTCAAGTATAAACGTTCTAAAGATCAATCACGTACCTTAAATCACATATGGGAAAAACGGGATGTTACAACTCTCCCCCACTTGAATCGGAGCGCGTCCTCGCGATCCAAGCCGCATGACAAGCCGGAAGGTAAACCAAAAAAAACTCTTCGGATTCCCACATAAACTCGGAACCCTTTCGATGATGCCATTGGACATTAAAAGTCCTCACCTCTTTGTTACGCAACAATTTAACCTTTTCATCAAGGATAGCTATCGGTTCTTCAACATACTCTAGCCTGTTGTTCAAAGCAATCTCATCTAATGACACCCAAGTCAAGTCATCCGCAAGACACTTAAAGAGATGGGAAACATGAAATGTGCTATGGATTCCCGCAAGCTCTTTGGGTAACTCTAGTCTATAAGCAACCTCACCAACACTAGCCATAACTTTGAAAGGATCAATAAACCGAGGAGCAAACTTTTCTCATTTTTGAAACTGAATAACACCTTTCCATGGCGAAACCTTAAGCATCACCATGTCACCTTCTTGAAACTCAATCGGTCGCCTTCGTTTATCGGCATAGGATTTTTGTCTATCTTGCGCCGCCTTAAGTCAAGCCCGAATCATCTCAATCTTACTATTCGTCTCTAAAACCAAATCGGTACTCCCGATTTCTCTTTGACCCACTTCACCCCAACAAATAGGAGTTCGGCACCTACGCCCATAAAGCATTTCATAAGGTGGCATTCCAATACTAGCATGATAGCTATTGTTGTACGAGAATTCTACCAAAGGTAAGTGCTCATCCCAACTACCTTCGAAATCAATAAAACACGCCCGTAACATATCCTCCAATGTTTGATTCGTACGTTCAGTTTGACGGTCCGTCTGAGGATGGTACGCCGTACTCATTCTCAATTGTGTACCCATATCTTCATGAAACTTATACCAAAACCGAGATGTGAAACGAGTATCCTGATCTGAAATAATAGATTTAGGAACTCCATGCCTCGATATTACCTCCTTGATAAACAACTTTGACAAAGTCTCCGACGATATCGTTGAAATAACTGAAGAAGAAACTGAAATCAATTGGTTGAAGCTCGTGGGTCTTTAAAAGCAACTGCACTGTTAGTAATTCCTCTTAAAACTGATTATAGGTTTAGTAATTTCTTTGCTAAGAAGGATGAGCTGAAGCATACCATTTTTTATAATGATTTAGAGGAAGGGGAGATCCCCCACAACTACATTAGGAAAGAGCTTCTCATCATCACGAATTAATCATCATCATCATGGGTCTAGCTTTTTAGCTTTTGATCTTGATTACATCTTGTAGATTCAAACATGGATTTGAATCCTTCAAGAACATGAAAGATTCAAGCTTTCTAGCTTTGAATCTTCACCTACTTTGTAGATCTATATCTTTTAACTTCAATCTTGTTATTTTGTTATAAAGATTCAAACTTGTGTTTGTAATCTTCATGTAACTTAAAGATCCAAGCTTTATGCTTCAAGATCTTCAAGAACAACCAAGATGCAAGCTTTCTAGCTTGAATCTTCATATCTTTTATTGGATCTAAGTTTCCTAACTTATGATCTCATTATTTTGTTATAAAGATCAAAACTTGTGTTTATGGTCTTCATGTAACCTAAAGATCTAAGCTTTATGCTTCAAGTTCTTCAAGAACACTAAATGTTCAAGTTTTCTAGCTTTGTGACCTTATAGCTTGTGTGAAAGGGATCCAAGCTCTCTAGCTTAGGGTTCCATCACTTCATTTGACTTAGATTATGTTCATACTTGCATGATGGAAGTAAAGTTTGTAGCTTTAGTTGTAAATGTAACTTGTAATTGTGTTAAGACTAAGGATTTGATGTAACCTTGGTTCATCATCCATCTAAGACTCTTAAATGAGTTGTGTTCTTACTTAGTCTTAACATATTGTGTGTTGATGGTAGAATCTTGGTCAAGGTGATGCTAACCCATCAACGAGTTGTACACTTGAAGCTACAAGCATCAAGGATGAGAACCGTGATGAGCATCAAGCACTAAACTATAGCTCACCAACATTACTGTTGATGTTTTTAAGCATGTTTTCTCAGGTGCTTAGAGGTTTGTTGCTTCCGCTGTTTAGACTTGTTGTCTTGATGTTTAGACTTGCTGTTAAGGACCTGCTGTGCTAGAATTCCGCTGCATAATCTTAGAGATGTCTCAATCATGAAACTTTTCTTTTGCATTCGTAGTTTATGTTATTTTCAAATAATGACTTTGTAACGATCTTTATGTCACGTTATCTTTTGTAAACATTATCTTTTATGAATGCAAAACTGATTTTCAAATAGCATGTAGTACTTGACCGTGTAAAGATCCTGTTGTTGATGAATCGTACACGATGGTTTTGTACGGGGTGTCACATTTGGTATCAGAGCATCGGTTGTAGGGAATTAGGTTGCATTAGTGAGTCTAGACAGGACCAAGTAGGATTCACTAATAGGACTAATCTACAACTTGCTAGTTTACTTATTTCCACGAAACTTACTGCATGCTGCTGCTTACTTTTACTGCTATATAACGTATACTGCTACTTGAATTTCATTACTGCATGCTACTATCTGCTTTCGATTGCATGATACTTCTGTACGATTTGCTATTATTGCCATGCTATTTACTGCTATAGATGATCTAGACTGTCGTAGTTATTTTGCCTAATACGTGCTTGCTTTATGACTTACTGACATGGAAAAAGTCATTTTTCCCTGTTCAGATGTCGGATGTCCCGCCCATTATCATTTTGGAGAGCGACTCAGCCTCACCCTCCACCTCGCCTGCCATTGTTGCCGATTCACAGATCCCGTCGTCGACACACTCCAGTAACTCTGGCGCTTCATCCTCTGAAGCCAGTGGACATGCATCTGACCCAGTGATCACCTCAGACATACACGAGGATCCACCAGAGATTCCAGCTCCACTCATCCCAGGACCCTCAGAGCCACAGCACCATTCCGGTGGTGTTGTGATTCTCGGGGAATACGGGGACGTTCCGTTCCGCAATGAGCATAACCATTGGGCTAGACGCCTTCCTGATGGGCGTGTCGTGCCGATCCCACCTTTCAGATATTGGATTATGACTACCGGCCGAGCAGAGCCACCTCCAGCTGTTTTCGACGACTCATCATCCGACGACTCATCCTCTGATGACTCCAGTGACGAGGATTCCGATGAGGACCCTGAGCAGCGCCCACAGCAGCACAAATCGAGGAAATGATTGCTGAAAGAGTAGCCGCAGCTATTGTCGAAATCAACCCACAAGCTCCACCAGTTGACCAGCCCATTCGTAATGGGTGTACATATAAGGAGTTTCAAAGATGCAAGCCCCACAACTTTAGTGGTACTGAGGGGCCAGTTGGATTGACTAGATGGTTTGAGAAACTAGAAGTTGTGTTTCGTGTAAGCAACTGTTCAGAGACGAACAAAACCAAGTATGCCTCCTGTACACTGTCGGACGGCGCCCTAACTTGGTGGAACACACTTGCTCAGGCTAAAGGTATTGACGAGGCTTATGCTACCCCTTGGGAAGAATTTAAGGGAGCCATGATTGAAGTGTACTGCCCTAGAACAGAGATACATAAAATGGAGGCTGAGCTCTAGGAGTTGAAGGTTGTGGGAAACGATCTTGATGGTTACAACCATAGGTATCTGGAATTAGCGCTGATGTGTCCTACGATGGTTACCCCGGAGTTTAAGAGAATGGAACGATACTTGTGGGGACTTCCCAAGTCCATTCAAGGAAATGTCACCTCTTCTAAGCCACCCAACGTCCCGGAAGCTATGCGCATGGTGCACACCCTGATGAACCAGATCACCCGCAAGAAACCTGAGAAAGCGAAATCAGAATCGGGGACTAGTCATGAGAAGCGTAAGTAGGATGGAAACAAGGGAAAGATCTTTGATCAAAACCCAGCTAAGAGGCATGAGGGTTTCAAGGGAAACAACGACTGGAGGAACCCCTACCCGACCCCTAGCTCGAACCCCAACTATAAGGCTACTCTACCGCAGTGCAAGAGGTGCTACAAGCACCATACTGGGTACTGTAATGTGGTCTGTGAAAAGTGCAAAAGGACCGGGCATATTGGTAAGGACTGCAAGATTCCCACCCCAACGGTGAAGACAAACCCTACTGGACCAAGGCAGTACTATGAGTGCGGACAACAGGGCCACTTCAGGAATGAATGTCCCAACAAGAGAAAGGACGGTGAGCCAGCGCGTGGAAGAGCTTTCAATGTGAATACAAGGGATGCCCGTGAGAACCCCGACTTGGTTACAGGTATATTCACTATCAACAATCTATTAGCTTTTGTCCTATTTGATACGGATGCCGATAGGAGCTATGTTTGTAGACACTTTTGTTCTAAGATAGATTGGTCATTAGTTCCTTTAAAGGAGAATATGCTTGTTGAGGTAGCCAATGGAAAACTTGAGAAAGTTGACCAAATTGGCCGAGGAGCTATTATCAACAAAGCTGGTGTAGATTTCGAGATTGACTTGATACCCATCAAATTGGGAAGCTTTGATGTGATTGTCGGTATGGACTGGTTGACCAAAGTAAGGGCCAACGTTATCTGTGGAGATAAAGCTCTTCGTATAACCCACGGAGATGGAGAGCCACTGATTATTTACGGAGAGAGATGTAATTCGAAGCTGAACCTCATTAGCTGCATGAAAGCACAAAAGATCATGAAGAAGGGACGTCATGCTGTTTTAGCACATGTGAAAAAGTTAGAAGCTGAGGTGAAGAGTGTGAATGATGTACGAGTTGTAAACGAATTTCCCGATGTCTTTCCGAAAAAATTGCCTGGATTACCGCCACCGAGATAAGTGGAGTTCCAGATCGATCTAGTGCCGGGAGCTGCACCCGTAGTTCGCGCACCTTATCGACTAGCACCTTCCGAACTGCAAGAGTTACAGAGTCAACTGCAGGAATTGCTAGACCGTGGATTTATCCAACCGAGTTCATCGCCTTGGGGCGCACCTGTTTTATTCGTGAAGAAGAAGGATGGATCTTTCCGCATGTGTATCGATTATCGTGAGCTGAACAAGTTAACGATTAAGAATCAGTATCCACTTCCCAGAATTGACGATCTTTTCGATCAGCTGCAAGGATCCAACGTTTACTCCAAGATCGATTTGTGATCCGTTTATCACCAATTGAGGGTGAAGGAGAGTGATGTGATGAAAACTGCATTTAGAACCCATTATGGTCATTATGAGTTTATCGTGATGCCATTCGGTTTAACCAACGCACCTGCCGTATTTATGGATCTCATGAATCGTGTATGCAAGCCATATCTGGATAAGTTCGTTATCGTTTTCATATATGATATCCTCATTAATGTGCGTAGGGGTACAAAATAGTTATATTTTTACTACGAAATACGACGAAATATGATACAAGTTTTAATTAATTTATTTACAAATGAGATATACCTAAACTCTACTACAACACTATAGGCAGTGTACCTAATCGTAGAGTAGTATAGTTTTTAGTAAGTCTGGTTCGTTTCACAGGGAGACGACTTATTTTACACTATATTTTAAACAACTATATTTATACAAAATATATATTTTTATATATAATAATAATATAAAAGGGGGTTTACCGTTTAATGACCAGTTTGTCGATTTTATATTTTAAGTCACAATTAAAACCTAATGAAAAATATAAATGATGATAATTTAAGTGCGTAAAATAAAATGCGATAAGAAATAAGATAAAATTATTATACTTATTTAAACTTCCGTAATCATGATGTTTGACTTTTTGATTTTAATTAATTATCCTGGGTTAATTGTCTTTTGTCTTGGATTATTTAATATGTCCATCTGGTTTTTGTCCATAACAATCCATCAGTCATAAATATAAAGTGCGAGTGTCCTCGTCAAATTATCCTTATATCCGAAGTCAAATATTCCAACTAATTGGGGACTTAAACTATAATTACACCAATTTTCCTTCTACGTAATTCACCCATGTTTTAATGAGTCCATTGACTATTAATCCATTCCCGTGTTCGGTTAAATGAACGATTATTAGTACTTATAAATATCCGGCCCATCGTGTCCGATCGAGTGTATGTGGTTATTTATAGGTACGTTCAATTGTAAATATTTATATTAAATTAACGAACTATCATTCAATTAAACAAATATAAAGCCCATTAATAGCCCATAGTCCAATTTCCACAAGTGTCGTTCTTTTGTCCAAACCCCAATTATGGTACAAAGCCCAATTACCCCATCTTTAATATTTAGCCCAACATCATGATTACTTCGATTTAAATAAGCATAATAATAACTTAGTTACAAGACATTAATTTAAAAAGGAGAACATAACTTACATTGAGTATTTGTCGCGTAGCTTTACACAGACAGAACTTCGACTTTAAAACCCGTAAAATAACCTTTACATAACCCAAACTAACCTAATATAAAACTAAACTAATATATATTATAAATATATATATATATATATATATATATATATGTATATATACATATATATATATATACATATATATATAAATAATATATATATATATATATATATATATATATATATATATATATATATATATATATATATATATATATATTAAGATACAGAGAGATATTGATATTGTGTAATTATTCTGGCCGAATTCGTTGGTATTTATAGATGTGGCCAGAATTTTCAGCCCATGCGATCGCATGGAAAAATGGCTTCCAGGCCATGCGATCGCATGGCCACCTGGATCCAGCCCACATGCCTTGTTTTCTAGCTTGTCGACGTTATTTAATATAATATATATAATATATAAATAATTTATATAATTATTTAAATATTATATTATATTCTTGTGCATAGTTGACTTGTAATTTTTGGTCCGTTGAGTCGGGCGTTGATAGTTGGCTCAGGTCCCGGTTCCGGATTTTCGAACGTCCTTTCATACTATTTAATATCTTGTACTTTGCGTTTTGCAATTTGTAATTTGCACAAAAAATTATTTTCCTTAACTCCCAAAATCCGCGCAAGTCTTTAACTCACTCTTAGTGGCACTTTTGAGTGCACTATCGCTTTAGTGGCACTTTTCAGGCTTTAGTGGCACTTTTTCTTTAATTCTTTAATCTTCGTGCTTTGTCTTCACATTTATTTATTTAAACGATTACAACTTAAAAATAGAATAATTACAATTAAAAACTTTACATATTGGGATGATATTGCGACTAAATATATGTTCGTTTGAAGCACTATCAAATATCCCCACACTTAAGCGTTGCTTGTCCTCAAGCAATACAGAACTTGAAATTAAATCACACGAATCACTTCTTTATTCTTCACACTTTATAGATTAGTAATTTTGATACGGCGGTATAAACAATGATAGTAACGATGTGGTTTACAGTCCCACATGACTATAAAAATTTAGATCCTTAAGGAAATTGGATCTTTATGAAAACATTTGATCTTTTGAAAATTCATTCTAGCTTTTACCCTAGATTAGTTTTCCGGAATAACCCTTCACCGGTGTTTGCAAAATATTTTTGTGGGTTTTGTGGGTTTCAGATTTTAAAATTTTAGCTCAAAACTTGCGGTTTTGTGTCACCCACTTGCTAACCTTGTATTAGGAAAGCACACGTCCAGCATACTTGCTCCGTATATTACCTTTCGGTAAACTACCGTCCGGTTGTAAAGGAAAGCGATAAACAAGCAACTGTTAAGGCAATGTCTAATGACATGCAGATGTTCATGGTCTAAAACGTGTCGAATTCAATTACTATCCTTTGTAGGAGCAATAGTAAAGATCACCCTATAGTTTTTCGGTCTGGCACAAGGTCCTGTCTTCGACCATGCTATGCAACCACCTTTCTTACGGTTGACACTCGATTTGGTTCAGGTGACCTAATGAATTCCAGATGAATTCCTAGGATTTTACGTTTAATGGTAATGAACGCATTGTAAATAGGTTTTCAGAAAACAAATCGGTTTTAATTTGATCAAAATATTTTCTCGTTCAAGCTCGAGTTTAGATATCATTGAATTCTATGAGTTTGTAATTCTCAATCTTTAAAGTCAATCTCAAGGATTGAGTAATATCAGTCTTAAAGGCTGATTTTTATCTTTAAGGAGATTATCCTTTCTGGGGGTCTGATTCATTAGTCTTATCAAGCTAATTTGCACGGCGCCCTCCCCATTTTACGAGACAGATCCTCTCATGGTTAGGATAAGTCTGACCACTTGGCGACCCTTTTGATGCTAAGGTCCGTGGATATCCTGCTGATTTTAGAGATGACTTTTCTAGATTTTTTGTCAACCTACAGCTGGTCTGGACGACAACTTCTTGACCTAAATCAAGAAGCACGTGTCTTTTTCTGGAAGACTTTACTTCCTTTTAATGATGGAAATGATTCATCGTGTAGATCCATCTTTTCTTTTATCTTTATTATAATATTGCGGGTAAAACAGTTAATTTAGTCCAAAACAAAAGCACCTGCAATAACTTTACAGAAACATGTGATAGATATTTTTTTAATTGAATAACTTGGTACATTCTCCCCACACTTAGTTTCTTTCTTTGCCTTTTTATTCTCCTTTATTTCATTTTAAATGAATTCAAGTGTTTTAGGGTATTTCTCATTTTATGTCCTTCCCGAGGTAACGATAATTTCGGTATTAACACCTAGTTTTCATCGTTCATAAATATGTATAAACATGATTTTGAATTCATTTATTTGAAAATTTTTAAAATTTTCACAAAATTTGGTAAATAAACCAAGTGCAAACCCGAGAGAATTTATAACCCTTCCCCACACTTGAGATCATGTAATGCCCTCATTTGCATGAAATCAGACTATAATTATAAATTCACGAGGGTGATAAGTGTATAAAAGTAATTAAAAATACCCATTTTGTAATTACAAAGCTCGTCGAATGATAGATGGCGCGCCTCATCGTTCATTCCTTCTTGTTTTATCACACATGTTTTTCTTCAAAAACGGTTGCTTTTCTGAACTGTTTGCTGATCTTTGAAAATGCGTCTTTTACCCTAACTTATTATGCATGTTTATTAACGAGTTATGCACTAACCCGAACCCCGAATTTAACGTTAAGTGGGGTTAGACTTCCCTATACTTAGCTGACGACATGTGAAGTCGGTAGAATAAGTTCCACGAATTAAAATAGTGAGCCAGTTATTTACATCTCGGGTGGTATAAAATATATCAATGGGTTTAAAATTTAGACCCACCCGATCGTCACTACTTAATTCTTTTTTAAGTGTAACTTTTAGTAAATGGATATGTCTCTTTTCTGGTTCTTGGTCAAATGGATCGATATACACCGACATACATATTTCTATAGGGTGGACAATTCCTAACATTTCCTTTCGTTCATTCTCGGGATCAAAGTTTTCACCTCTATTACCCAATTGGGTGAAATTCGAGGTGTCAATATCTATTACAGCTTGTAGTTCATCTTTGGTAGATGACTCGTCTATTGAGAATATTGGGTTGGAAGGTTGTGGAATGGTGAATTTCGGGATCGAAGCAAATTCTTCTTCATTAATGGTACTTATCGGTCCCACCATATTGGTCTCGGGGGTAAAATTTTCAACGTTATCATTTTCCCAAGAGTACCAATTTATCACCCTTACTTCTTCTTCTTCTTCATCCATTGAGGGATCGTTGATTTCGTCGGTAGAGGTTAATGTGTCGATATGTTGTGAAATTGGTAAAGCTGAATAAAAAGTATCATCGGGATAATTGGTGATTTCGGAGCTCTCGAATTCATCAAAATTCGATGATATGAGATTTTCTTGCACAATACTCCTCAGATTAATAGGTGTGTAATCTGATATAGTTTCAGCTTGCCGATTTACAAATTCTCTCATTTGTTCATTTTGAGCATCGAGTTCTTCGAGTTTGATTTTCATATTGTCTAAAAGATTTTCAGACACATAATGTTCCTCGTCTTCTGGTTGTTGAGTTTGGATATATTCTTGGGAATAATCCCAATTTGAATTGTATTCTTCATAATCATTCCATTCAGGTTCTATGGGTGCATAATTTTTCATAGGAACGTAATAATAACATTCCCATGTTGAGTGATAATCTCCACAGATTTCACAACCAGTTGTTGTTTCGTCATTCGTGATCCAAGATTGACCGAACGAATTGTCATCAACACCCGTTTGAGAGTATTGATTAAATTGATTTCGGATGTCATAAAGAGTTCCCAAAATATTTTCGAGGTTTTCCATACTACACTTATTACCAAATTTTAGCTACAATGTGGTGCATTTATTAATTATCCTATTAGTTATAAAAAAAATTATATAAGTTATCAAATTAATAGACTTTTCTGATTTTGCCCACATTTCGAATAGCCAATAGATGCAGCAGGTAACCAGGACCCTTTAAATCGGAAACCCACGACTCGCCACTAACAAATCCAACTATTACTACGAACCAGAAAATTTTGGATGTCTATCAATTTAACCACTTAAAATAATTTTTCGTCCAAATTTTGAAATTTTAGAGAAGAAATAGAAAATTCTATGTCCTAAAACTAGAGCGAAGAGAAATAAGAAAGAAAAACAGCGCGTTGAAAAACGTCGAAAAATAAAAGGTCAAAAAATAAAAATAAGAAAGAAAAACGTCGAAACTTAAAAGTCTAAAAATTATATCTAAAAAGTTGCGCCTAAAGGTCTAAAGGTAAATGCAATTTTATTCGGAAAACAGCAATCACTTAAAAGGCACTAAAATCTATTTAAAACTAAAGCGATAAACGACGTCGTAAAATTCTAAAGCGCCTAAATTTTAATTCTAAAGAAAAAGCACTTAAGGGATTTTACGGCAAAGCCTAAAAATCTAGAAATATAAAATAACTACGGCAAAAACTAATTTTAAAACTAATAACGAACGATAAATATACAAATATTTAAAATATACAAATTATAAAAAAATGATAAACTTACAATTTTTATATAAATATTATTTTTATATTATTATTTTATAAGAGTATTAACTCTTTTAATTTAATAAAACTAAATTAAAACTTAATATTACAAATAATAATAAAATTATAGATTTAATTAAAACCCTAAATTAATTAAATAATATTAATTAAAAATAAACCCTATGCGTAATAAATGCTGTGATCAGAACTGTCAGGGCACCCCATACGGTCGCATGGGGTTTTGGCTTTTAATCCATGCGATCGCATGGAACACGAGTCCAGGTTTTTTTTTTAATTTTATATTGTTTTTCTAAAAATTATATACAATTATATTTTTACAAATATATATTAAAAATATAGCGTTTTGCCGAGTCCCCGGCAGCGGCGCCAAAAACTTGATGTGCGTAGGGGTGTATACAAAATAGTTATATTTTTACTACGAAATACGACGAAATATGATACAAGTTTTAATTAATTTATTTACAAATGGGATATACCTAAACTCTGCTACAACACTATAGGCAGTGTACCTAATCGTAGAGTAGTATAGTTTTTAGTAAGTCTGGTTCGTTCGACAGGGAGACGACTTATTTTACACTATATTTTAAACAACTATATTTGTACAAAATATATATTATTATATTTAATAATAATATAAAAGGGGATTTACCGTTTAATGACCGGTTTGTCAATTTTATATTTTAAGTCACAATTAAAACCTAATGAAAAATATAAATGAAGATAATTTAAGTGCGTAATATAAAATGCGATAAGAAATAAGATAAAATTATTATACTTATTTAAACTTCCGTAATCATGATGTTTGATTTTTTGATTTTAATTACTTATCCTGGGTTAATTGTCTTTTATCCTGGATTATTTAATATGTCCATCTGGTTTTTGTCCATAACAGTCCATCAGTCATAAATATAAAGTGCGAGTGTCCTCGTCAAATTATCCTTATATCCGAAGTCAAATATTCCAACTAATTGGGTACTTAAACTATAATTACACCAATTTTTCTTGTATGTAATTCACCCCTGTTTTAATGAGTCCATTGACTATTAATCCATTCTCGTGTCCGGTTAAATGAACGATTATTAGTACTTATAAATATCCCGCCCATCGTGTCCGATCGAGTGTATGTGGTTATTTATAGGTACGTTCAATTGTAAATATTTATATTAAATTAACGAACTATCATTCAATTAAACAAATATAAAGCCCATTAATAGCCCATAGTCCAATTTCCACAAGTGTCGTTCTTTTGTCCAAACCCCAATTATGGTACAAAGCCCAATTACCTCATCTTTAATATTTAGCCCAACATCATGATTACTTCGATTTAAATAAGCATAATAATAACTTAGTTACAAGACATTAATTTAAAAAGGAGAACATAACTTACATTGAGTATTTATCGCGTAGCTTTACACAGACAGAACTTCGACTTTAAAACCCGTAAAATAACCTTTACATAACCCAAACTAACCTAATATAAAACTAAACTAAAATATATTATAAATATATATAAATAATATATATATATATATATATATATATATATATATATATATATATATATATATATATATATATATATATATATATATATATATATATATATATTAAGATACAGAGAGATATTGATATTGTGTAATTATTCTGGCCGAATTCGTTGGTATTTATAGATGTGGCCAGAATTTTCAGCCCATGCGATCGCATGGAAAAATGGCTCCCAGGCCATGCGATCGCATGGCCACCTAGATCCAGCCCACATGCCTTGTTTTCTAGCTTGTCGACGTTATTTAATATAATATATATAATATATATAAATAATTTATATAATTATTTAAATATTATATTATATTCTTGTGCATAGTTGACTTGTAATTTTTGGTCCGTTGAGTCGGGCGTTGATAGTTGGCTCAGGTCCCGGTTCCGGATTTTCGAACGTCCTTTCGTACTATTTAATATCTTGTACTTTGCGTTTTGCAATTTGTAATTTGCACAAAAAATTATTTTCCTTAACTCCCAAAATCCGCGCAAGTCTTTAACTCACTTTTAGTGGCACTTTTGAGTGCACTATCGCTTTAGTGGCACTTTTCAGGCTCTAGTGTCACATTTTCTTTCAATTCTTTAATCTTCGTGCTTTGTCTTCACATTTATTTATTTAAACGATTACAACTTAAAAATAGAATAATTACAACTAAAAACTTTACATATTGGGATGATATTGCGACTAAATATATGTTCGTTTGGAGCACTATCACTCATCTATTCCCGAAGTGAAGAAGAACATGAACAACATCTTCGACTAGTGTTGGAACTCTTGAGACAAGAGCAACTTTATGCTAAATTCTCCAAGTGTGAATTTTGGTTGAAAGAAGTCCAATTTCCGGATCATATTGTGAGTGATCAAGGTATCAAAGTTGATCCAGCAAAGATCGAAGCTATCAGTAAGTGGGAAACCCCCACTACTCCGACTCACATCCGCCAATTTCTAGGTCTTGCCGGTTACTACCGAAGATTTATTGAAGGTTTCTCTCTGATTTCGCGTCCTTTGACCGCGCTGACTCACAAAGGGAAGAAGTTCATTTGGGAAAAAGAACATGAATCTGCATTTCAAAACTTGAAGCAGAAATTGACCACCGCACCTATCTTATCTCTTCCTAAAGGCAGTGATGATTTCGTCGTATATTGTGATGCCTCGAAAAATGGTTTTGGTTGCGTATTGATGCAAAGATCGAAGGTTATTGCCTATGCTTCTCGTCAACTAAAGATTCACGAGCAAAACTACACTACTCATGACCTCGAGCTTGGAGCCGTTGTCTTTGCGCTCAAATTGTGGAGACACTATCTTTATGGGACTAAAAGTACCATCTTCACCGACCACAAAAGCCTCCAGCACATATTCGATTAGAAACAACTGAACATGAGGCAGCGACGATGGATCGAGATGCTGAACGACTATGATTGTGAACTTCGTTACCATCCTGGAAAGGCAAATGTTGTAGCCGATGCCCTGAGCTGGAAAGAGATGACGGTACCTCTTCGTGTCCGCGCCTTGAACGTCACCATTCATTCAAATCTCAATAGCCAGATCTGAGTAGCCTAAGATGAGGCTCTCAAAGAGGAGAATATTTCTCAAGAACAACTGAACATTCTCGTTTCACGATTTGAGGTTAAGGAGACTGGACTCTGATGCTTTGCCGGAAGGATTTAGGTACCTAGTTATGGAGATCTACGGAGTCTTATAGTAGATGAAGCCCACAAGTCAAGATATTCGATTCATCCAGGAGCCGGTAAAATGTACCACGATCTCAAGGAACAGTATTGATGGCCTAATCTTAAGAAGGATGTTGCAACTTACATTAGTAAGTGTTTGACTTGCTCGAAAGTTAAGGCCGAACATTAAAGGCCATTCGGATTACTTCAACAACTGGAAATCCCGCAATGGAAGTGGGAACGGATAACGATGGACTTCATCACAAAGCTACTGAAGACAGTAGGCGGTTATGATACCATCTGGGTTATCATTGACCGACTTACCAAATCTGCACACTTCTTAGCCATGAAGGAAACGGATACGATGGAGAGACTCGCTCAACTATACATCAAAGAGGTTGTATCCCGTCATGATGTGCCCTTATCGATTATCTCAGATCGCGATACCCGTTTTGCTTCTAGATTTTGGCGTTCTTTGCAAGAAGCCTTGGGAACTCGTCTCGACATGAGTACCGCGTATTACCCACATACCGACGGTCAGAGCGAACGAACGATTCAGACTTTGGAGGACTGTTGCGTGCCTGTGTTATTGACTTTGGAAAGGCTTGGGAGAGATATTTGCCGCTAGCTGAATTCTCTTACAACAACAGTTATCATTCGAGTATTAATGTCGCACCTTTTGAAGCGTTGTATGGCTGCAAGTGCCGATCTCCTATTTGTTGGGACGAAGTAGGCGAAAAGCAAATCACCGGACCCGAGGTAGTCCATGAAACAATCGAGAAGATTGTCCAAATTCAAGCGAGACTTAAGGCGACCCGTGATCGCCAAAAGAGTTATGCCGACCTTAAACGTAAAGACTTCGAATTCAACGTGGGTGACCGTGTAATGTTGAAGGTCGCACCTTGGAAAGGTGTAATCCATTTTGGAAAGCGCGAAAAGTTAAACCCGCGATATATTGGTCCTTTTGAAATCTTGGAACGTGTTGGACCCGTAGCTTACCGTTTGGATCTTCCGACTCAGTTGAGCGCAGTTCACCCTACTTTTAACGTGTCGAATCTGAAAAAATGTCTTGCCGAACCCGAACTTGTCATCCCTCTCGATGAGATTACGATTGATGACAAACTCCACTTTGTGGAAGAACCTGTCTAAATCATGGACCATGAGGTTAAGACTTTGAAGCACAATAAGATTCCAATTGTTCGAGTCCGATGGAATGCTAAACGTGGACCTGAGTTTACTTGGGAACGAGAGGATCAAATGATGCAGAAGTATCCTCACCTCTTCCCGACTTCAACACCTGCCTCAGCTTAAATTTTGGGACGAAAATTCCATTACCAGGTGGGTAATGTAATGACCCGACTTTTTCGACTTGCTTTTGTGCCTTGTATTTTTGCGAAACTGCGTATTTGTGCGTACTGTGCTACTTTATACTCTGGAATCTTTATACACATGGCTTACTTTCATTTATGTGTTAAAACGTGCCTTTAAGTACGTAGGATACTTAACTTGATCACCAGAAGCCTTTATGACCGTTAGTGTCACTTGACGTTACGAATAAACTGCGTACTGCGTACACGTTTAACTTTTGTCGTAATCGGGATATTATGACTACAAAATCTTAATTATTATTTTATAATAATAATTACTTGGGTTTTTGGATGCTTAATTACGCGTAGTAATTTACTTATGCTTACTAGTTAGTCTTGTTGGACTTTCTACCTTGTTGGGCCTTAGCCCACCCTACACTAGTTAGTGAACGATTTAATTAGCCCAATTAATATTAGCTAGTGACCCATTAATATGTAAGACAAATGCCCATTTATTATAGGGAACATGCTAGCATTTATGTCAAGTATTATCCTTAATGTTGCATGGGATCCTAACATAAGCACCAACTTTAGACAACCATTAACCAAAAAGCAAACTTTTGTCCCCCTTGTCCCCCCCTCCAAATCACGGCCACCACCCCCTCCCACACCCCCATTCATCTATAAATACAAGCCTCATTCCATCCATTTTACACTTGCTTTCATTTGTAATTCACACACACTCACTCTCTAATTCTCTCTCTAGTCTTTCTCTCTCTAAAAAGTGTAAGTACTTTGAATTTCTCTTCTTCTTCTTCTTCTTCTTCTTCTTCTTCTTCTTCTTCTTCTTCTTCTTCTTCTCATCATCACAAATTCATCATCATCATCAAGGGTCTAGCTTTTTAGCTTTCGATCTTAATTACATCTTGTAGATTCAAACATGGATTTGAATCCTTCAAGAACATGGAAGATTCAAGCTTTTTAGCTTTGAATCTTCACCTACTTTGTAGATCTATATCTTTTAACTTTAATCTTGTTATTTTGTTATAAAGATTCAAACTTGTGTTTGTAATCTTCATGTAACTTAAAGATCCAAGCTTTATGCTTCAAGATCTTCAAGTACAACCAAGATGCAAGCTTTCTAGCTTGAATCTTCATATCTTTTGTTGGATCTAAGTTTCCTAACTTATGATCTCATTATTTTGTTATAAAGATCAAAACTTGTGTTTATGGTCTTCATGTAACCTAAAGATCTAAGCTTTATGCTTCAAGTTCTTCAAGAACACTAAAGGTTTAAGATTTCTAGCTTTGTGACCTTATAACTTGTGTGAAAGGGATCCAAGTTCTCTAGCTTAGGGTTCCATCACTTCATTTGACTTAGATTATGTTCATACTTGCTTGATTGAAGTAAAGTTTGTAGCTTTAGTTGTAAATGTAACTTGTAATTGTGTTAAGACTAAGGATATGATGTAACCATGGTTCATCATCCATCTAAGACTCTTAAATAAGTTGTATTCTTACTTGGTCTTAACATATTGTGTGTTGATGGTAGAATCTTGGTCAAGGTGATGCTAACCCATCAACGAGTTGTACATTGAAGCTACAAGCATCAAGGATGAGAACCGTGATGAGCATCAAGCACTAAGAACCCCACCGGAGCACCTTGCTTACTGTTTTCAGGATCTTATAAGACCACCTGGGCTACTGTAAAGATTATTTTCAGTTATTTCGGTTCTAGTAGATGATTTTATGTTTATACCTCGTCTTAATCCGAGTTACGGTTTAAAATTTATGGCCTTCCGAAAGTCACTACACCCTATTAACGTTGTGCTGAAATTTCTGACCTACTCGTACTTAAACCGTCGCCATGGTCAAACGAAGATGAGTTAGGTTCTGAAAATTGGTCAACGGTTAGGGGACCCATATACGGAGCCATATCCACTGATTACGCGTCTTTTAGATTTACGTAGAGGCCGTAGCATCTGATCAAATTCAGCCTATTGTTTCGACCTCTATACTTGTTTAAACTTACTTAACTTTTACGATGATGAATGATGATGATGATGACACTTAAACTTATTTTATGTACTATTAGAACTTATGAGGATAACATACTGACCTAGTAACCTTTGACTTAGGTTGACGACCTTTCGGACCGACTTACTACTTGCATACTTTCATTATCGACTTTACCGCTCTTATCACTGTGAGTTATAGCATCCCTTTTTACTTTAATTATTTTGGGACTGAGAATACATGCGCTTTTTACGTTTTATATACTAGGCACGAGTACTTAAACTTTATATATGTGTGGGTTATACAATGGCATAAACTTTCCCCTTAGCTCGGTAACGTTTAGTCATTGGTTTTTGAACCGGTGAACGTGAATCCTAGATATGGATCCATAGGGTTTGACATCCCCACTCGGGCTAGTCGCGTTAGCATTTAACAGGTGTTTAATACTTCGTAAACATACGCACTCTCCAAGTGTACTTTTAGGGGGTTACAAATGTTAAGTTAGTTACCAAGTGCCCACGGTTAAACATATACTTTTCATACTGTTTTGGAACGCTGAAATCTCGTGGCCTACCTTACATTACTGTTACAACTTAAACTATAGCTCACCAACATTATTGTTGACGTTTTTAAGCATGTTTTCTCAGGTGCTTAGAGGTTTGTTGCTTCCGCTATTTAGACTTGCTGTCTTGATGTTTAGACTTGCTGTTAAGGACCTGCTGTGCTAGAATTCCGCTGCATTATCTTAGAGATGTCTCAATCATGAAACTTTTCTTTTGCATTCGTAGTTTATGTTATTTTCAAATAATGACTTTGTAACGACCTTTGTGTCACGTTATCTTTTGTAAACTTTATCTTTTATGAATGCAAAACTGGTTTTCAAATAGCATGTAGTACTTGACCGTGTAAAGATCCTGTTGTTGACGAATCGTACATGATGGTTTTGTACGGGGCATCACAGTATGTCATTTGAAAACACCCATTACTAGTTGTTCAATTGAACTCATAACAATAACTAAATTAAACATTTACAAACAACATAATTCGCATTAAATGTTCCTCATTAATTACATTCAAGTTCATAAATACAATTTGGTGATTCGGGAAATAAATGCACACATATAATACGCCGTTTTGTAGGTAATTATGCATACAATACTACTAAACACTTACAAACAACATTGCAAAGCATTTAATGCATCAAAATTCACATTTAAGGCTACCAAACCCTAACCAAAAATCATAAACTCAACAATCATGTTAATGGAGTCTTTCTAAGTCAACCTACACATCAAATTGAAGCTAATGATTCTAGTAACACATTTAATACATGAACTTTAACATCTAACAACATTTAATCAATCAAAACTCAAGATTTAACAAGTCATTTTTCAAGTTTATGCTAGTTACACCAAAATGACAAGAACGAGCAAACAATTCATGTATTCATGTTAGACTTGAGCCATAGATACTAATTAACACTTTTATTAGTTAAGAACACCAAGAAAAAAAATCTAGAGTTTTTGAAAAGCTCACCCCAAGTAATGAAATTGGTATCAAGTTGAAGCTCTTTATTAGTAGATCACAAATATGTAGTTTATTTTGTTGTAAGTTTGCTAAATCGAATTTAGATGATGAATCTTTGTTTGAGAGTTTGAGAGCAAAAAGATGGAAGTAGTGAAAAGGTGGAAGATGAAATGAATAGTGGAGGAGAGGGTTTGACTAGTTGACCTAGTCACTAGTTTGACCCTTTGGCAACTTTAGTCCCTCGAGTTTAAAAGCGGGTGCGTGAATTAGCCTTACGAATTATCTTAAATACGCTAGTGTAAACGAGAGATGTTATAATTAAATGACGGACTTTAAAATAATTAAACGGAAAGTAAACGGAAAAAGACGGGTTATTACACTACCGGCTCCGTGGTTCACATCACAACTCGAGTCATACTCATGTTAAGGCGCTACCGGCTCCGTGGTTCACACCTTAACAACTCGTACCATAGTGTTACGGGCTCCGTGGTTCACACTACAACACCCGTTCCATGATGCTACTAGCTCCGTGGTTCACATCATAGCACACCCGCACATGCTATGGCACTACCGGCTCCGTGGTTCATACCATAGCACACAAATAGATACACTATATACATACACTCATAATTATTCCACTCACCTTAACGCCTTCGGTGAATGATAAATCAAGCTCGCAACCTTCAATGTAACGTACCTATTACATTATGCACATAATCAATCACACAATCAAGTTGGTCAACCAACTCACCCACCATCTTAGGGTCATTTTGACTCATAGTGCAAATGTGATCCATTTGCACCTTTAACCCTCACACTAGGTCAAGATTACACCAAATCGGTAACATCAATCGATTATGGTCTTAATACACTTATTAACACAAGGTTAGTGCATCTACACACTCATTAGAAAACTTAGGTCACTCAAAACTCATTTGATCCATTCCAAGGTCAACAGACCTATTTGGGTCATCCACCACCTAAATAACACCCATTTACCAAATCAACAAGTTGTGCTAGTGATTAACTAACCCTTTAAGGCCCATAAACACCAATTATCACTTTAAAACCGAAGGTTAGTCACTCTTGGGTCCTTATGACCCAATCTTACCCAAAAACCCCCAAATCACTAACAAATAGGTTTTATGGTCACCATCGATCCAAACCCTAACCCTCAAACAAATCAAAGTAAATAAAATCGAGTTTAGAACATACCACCACAATCAAAACGTAGCTAGTGACTAGATGAACAACTTTAATACCCGCGCTTTGACCCGAATCAAGCTTCTTCCTCCTTGATTTGAGCTTTCTCACACTAGAACTCTTCCTCACTCTAAAATTGAAGTGGAGGGGATAAGGTAGATGAAAGAGGAGTTAATGACACTCTAGATCTGACCTTGGGGTTTTAAATTCGTCCAATAAGTGAAAGTACCAAAATGCCTTTCATACTATACAATTTAATTAGAAGACCCATTTCATTTCCCCGTTGAACCTAGGAGCGGCGCTCCTAGTGCTTCTTGTTGATATTTTTGGGTTGTTACAACTCTCCCCCACTTGAATTGGAGTGCGTCCTCGCGATCCAAGCCGCATGACAAGCAGGATGATACACTAAAACAAACTCTTCGGATTCCCACGTAAACTCGGAACCTTTTCAATGACGCCATTAGACTTTAAAAGTCCTCACCTCTTTGTTATGCAACGTTTTAACCTTTTCATCAAGGATAGCCACCGGTTCCTCGACATACTCTAACTTGTTGTTCAAAGAAATCTCGTCCAATGGTACCCACGTCGAGTCATCCACAAGACATTTACGGAAATGGGAAACATGGAATGTGTTATGAATTCCCGCAAGCTCTTCGGGTAACTCTAATCTATAAGCAAATTCACCAACATGATTCAAGATCTTAATAGGATCAATAAACTAAGGAGCTAACTTTCCCCATTTTCGGAACCAAATAATACCCTTCCATGGCGAAACATTAAGCATCACCATGTCACCTTCTTGGAACTCAATCGGTCGCCTACGTTTATCGGCATAAGATTTTTGTCTATCTTGCGCCACCTTTAATCGAGCCCGAATCATCTCAATCTTACTATTCATCTCTAAAACCAAATCGGTGCTCCCGATCTCCTTTTGTCACACTTCTCCTCAATAAACCGGAGTTCGACACCTTTGCCCATAAAGCATCTTGTAAGTTGGCATCCCGATACTAGCATGATAACTATTGCTGTACGAGAATTCCACCAAGGGTAGATGCTCATCCCAACTACCACCGAAATCAATAACATATGCCCGTAACATATCCTTCAACGTTTGATTCGTACGTTTGGTATAACAGTCCGTTTGAGGATGATACGCCGTGCTCATCTTCAATTGCGTACCCATATCTTCATGAAACTTATTCCAAAATCGAGATATGAAATGAGTATCTCGATCCGAAACAATACATATAGGAACCCCATGTCTCGATATCACCTCCTTGATAAACAACTTTGATAAGGTTTCCGACGATATCGTCTCTCGAATGGGAAGAAACAATGCACTTTGATAAGGTCTCCGAGGATGATACGCCGTGCTCATCTTCAATTGCGTACCCATATCTTCATGAAACTTATTCCAAAATCGAGATATGAAATGAGTATCTCGATTCGAAACAATACATATAGGAACCCCATGTCTCGATATCACCTCCTTGATAAACAACTTTGATAAGGTCTCCGACGATATCGTCTCTCGAATGGGAAGAAACAATGCACTTTCGTCAACCGGTCAACTATCACCCAAATCGTATCAAATTGGGTTCTCGCCGTCTTTGGTAACTTTGTAATGAAATCCATGGTAATGTGCTCCCATTTCTATTTCGGGATTTCTAACGATTGTAACATACCATACGGCTTTTGGTGTTCGGCCTTAACTTGCAAACACGTGACGCATTGTTCAACATACTTAACAACATCACGGCCACCAATACTCTTTCTTCAAATCAAGGTACATCTTCGTAGCACTCGGATGAATGGAATACTTTGACTTATGTGCTTCATCAAGTAGCACTTGTCGGTAATCGCCCATCCCGGGCACCCACACTCGTCCTTGAAAGGACAAAAGACCATGCGGGCCTAAGGTAATAAACTCCGTTTGCCCCATGATTTGTTCTTCATGCTTGTTGTTGACAAAAGCTTCAATTTGAATCTCGCCAAGCTTTACAAGAAAATCGTTAGTAATAGTCATACGCAACGATCCTACTTATATCGCCGGATGTTGACTCTTTCGACTCAACGCATCCGTGACCACATTCGCCTTACCCGGATGGTAAAGTATCTCACAATCATAATCTTTTACCACATCGATCCATCTACGTTGACGATAGTTCAAATCTCGTTGATCAAAGATATGCTTTAAACTCTTGTGATCCAAATAAATCGTACACTTAACACCATACAATAGTGGCACCAAATTTTCAATGCATGAACCACCACCACCAATTCAAGATCATGAGTCGGATATCTCTTTTCGTGTTCCTTTAATTGCCGAGAGGCATAAGTGATGACTTTACCCCATTGCATTAGAACACACCCGAGCCCATTTAAGGAGGTATCACAATAAACCATCATATCTTCTATACCTTCTGGTACCACCAAAATCGGAGCTTGACACAACTTCTCTTTCAACAATTGGAAAGCAATTTCTTGCTCGTTTTCCCAATTAAATCTCGCGTTCTTCCTTATCAACTTCGTTAATGGAGAAGCGATATTTGAGAAATCTTGGATAAAGCGACGATAATAACCGGCCAATTCGAGAAAACTTCGAATTTTTGTAGGTGTAGTCGGTTGTCCCCAGCTCTTCACCGTCTTTATCTTCCCCGGATCTACTTGAATGCCTTCTTTGTTCACAATATGGCCAAGGAATTGCACTTCCCTTAGCCAAAATTCACACTTGGAGAATTTAGCATACAACTTCTCCTTCCGTAAAGTCTTCAACACTTCGCGTAAATGGTGTTTATGTTCCTTCATACTCTTAGAATAGACAAGTATGTCGTCAATGAACACAATTATAATCTTGTCTAACATAGGTTGGCACACTCGGTTCATAAGATCCATGAATGCCGCCGGTGCATTTGTAAGACCGAAGGGCATAACTACAAATTCATAATGATCGTAGCGAGTTCGAAAGGCCGTTTTCTCGATATCTTCCTCACGGACCCGCATTTGGTGATAGCCGGACCGTAAGTCAATTTTAGAAAAATAAGTCGCGCCTTGGAGTTGGTCAAACAAATCGTCAATCAGAGGCAATGGATAACGATTCTTGATCGTCACTTTGTTCAACTCCCAATAATCGACGCACATCCGCATACTACCATCCTTCTTGTTCACGAATAAAATCGGAGCGCCCCATGGCGAAGCGCTCGGTCGAATAAAACCCTTCTCGAGCAACTCTTGGGTTTGATCCAACAACTCTTGCATTTTCGTTGGTGCTAAAAGATAAGGAGTTTTAGCAATGGGAGTAGCCCCCGAAACTAACTCAATGCGAAATTCAACTTGTCTTTCCACCGGAACACCCGGTAATTCATCCGTAAAAATATCTTCGAATTCATTAACCATCGGGATTTCACGAATGGATGGTGGCTCTTCACGCGTATCAACTACATGTGCAAGAAAATCCATGCCACCACCACTAAGGAAACGACGTGCCCGCGCATAAGTTCATAACGGTATGAGTCTGCTTCTCTTATCGACATGAATAATTAACTCTCCCCCACTTGGGGTCCTTACGCGAATGAACTTTTCGTGGCATGCGATATCGGCCCTATAACGATCGAGCCAATCCATACCAACAACAACATCAAACTCACCCAAAGTCATTGGAATAAGCTCGATTTTAAAGGTTTCGGCACCAAACACAACATTACAATCTTTACACACATCAACTCCTAGCACCGTTTTACCATCCTCTATTCCGACTTCTACCGGATGACTCAACTTAGCTAACAGTTTATTAAGCTTAGGCACAAATCTTGGAGACACAAACGATAAATTAGCACCGCTATCAAATAGTATCCTTGTTGGATTAGAGTTAACCATGAAAGTACCTGAGACAACTTCATTGGACTATTTGGCTTCATCATTGGTCATCAAGTAGTTGCGTCCCCTAGCCGTGCCAGCCGCTTTCTCTAGCTTCTAAACTTGATCATTTCGCAATTCGGGACATTCCGTCCTTCGGTGCCCTTCCTTTTGACAATTGTAACAAGTGAGTTTAGGTGTTGAGGATGAGTTTGTACAATCACTAGCCATGTGTCAATGTCGTCCATAATTGTAACACTTGGGTCCAAAACCCCCGGAAGCACCCTTCTTCACACTACCGACGCTCTCGGTCGCACCCCTACTCTTCTTGTTGGAATGACTAGTAGCCTCAAACTTTCTCTTACTAAAAGCGAAGTCACTCTTTTTTGGAACGAGCGACTCAAAGCCTTTAGCTATATCAAACAACTCATCAAAAGTTTTCACCGAGTTTCTACTAATCTTTTCTTGATAGTTGTCATTCAAGGTTCGATAGAAATCTTCCTTCAACATATGATCATTCCCAACATACTCCGGGCAAAATTTGGGTCTTTGATAAGAAAGTGGACTTGAGAGTGTTCAAATCCATTGACCCTTGCCTCAAAGCACGCAACTCGCTCTTAAGCCTCGAAAGATCGACCGAAGTTCGGTACTCTTTGAAAAATTCCGCCTTAAACTCGTCCCACGTCAAACTCATACTTTGCTCTTTGCCATAAAGTCGGATTTTTGCATCCCACCACAACTTGGCATCACCCCTCAACATACTACTCCCGTACCTTGTCTTCTTATCAAGAAGGCATTCACTAGTACGGAAAGCCCCATCCATATCGGAGATCCAATGAGCACTCTTGAGTGGAACCCGTTCACCATCAAAGGTGGGAGGTTGAGCGTCCTAGAAATTCTTAAAGTGGAAGTCTCGCCTTCCAACATTATCGCCGTGAACAATATCATTAATTTATTCCTTGATTAGATCGGTTACTTGCTCGTCAATCGACTCTAGGAACATCTTCTTAACGTCCGCTAGAAAGGACGCATGATGTTTTTGCAAAATGGCCTCAACCTTGGCCGTAAACTCGGAGTCTTCGCTCGTACCTCCGTTATCTGTATCGTGCCTATTTCTCATCTTAATTCTATAAAAAGGAATAGGTTAAACAACGAAACAAATGGAAACGACATATGTATACCATACCGCCCCATCTTGCTCAATAATCATTGTACATTGCTTGTTTGACAAGATTTGCACCCGTAACAATGGAAGCTAGTCATTGTTACGCGAGCACGTCGCATCGACTTGCTAGTACAACGTCTATATCGCTTGATGATTGCAAACACAATACAAAACAATTATCATCAAGTTAGTTCACCTAAGCCTAGGCACTAACCAAACCCGGTCCGACCCGTCTCCTATAAGTCCCGCATAAAATGCATAAACAAATAAAGTCTAAGTCTAGGCACCTATCTCAAGTTGCCTAAATCCCTTAAACCATGCTCTGATACCACTTGAAATGACTCTAGACCATTTAATTTAAACCCACCATTTTTAAAGACAGGAGCGGCGTACTAAATCGAGGTGCGGCGCTTTTGAAGGCCTAGAAGCGGCGCTTTTGACTCCAGGAGCGGTGTTCCTGTCGCCTGTTGAAAAACTCCATAAAAGACTGACCAGGAGCGGCGCTTTTATTACAAAAGCGGCTGTCACACCCCCAAATAGGGCCTGGGGTATTTGTGACTAATTATATCAAATCACAGTTGTATAAACGAGAACGACTCTATATGAGACGTTTTATTGAGTTTTACAGCGGAAGATAAATAGATTACATTGTATTTAGAGCATTAAATGTTTTTAAATGAATTGGTAAGTATGCATGAAGACTCCAAGCATGGCAATAAATCATCATCAAAGCAGCAGATTTACAGCGGAAGCAATATTTAAGTACCTGAGAATAAACATGCTTAAAAAGGCAACACGAAGTTGAGTGAGTTCATAGGTTTGTCATAAATAATGATTTCAGTAATAGATGTAGACCACAAGATTTTTAAAAAGTAGATCTTGCAGGGTTCTAAAAGTAGTGCCAAGTTTGTGATATTTAGACTAAACAGTTTCAAAGTTTGCCCCGTGACAAGTTGTACTGTCCTTGTCGGTTTGAATCATTATTAAGTAATACAATGACTTGGCCAAATGTATCAGGGACGTTACTCCCGATAGGCCTACCCCCAATAATTAAGAATGCGTTATGTAAAAGCAATTAAAAATATCACAGTGGGGACTTGCAGGGCATAGCCAGATATAGCACAGTTTAATAGTTAGTACTTGTGTCTAACGTATAAAACAGTTATAAAAGTTGTGCATGTATTCTCAGCCCAAAAATATATAAAAAGGGATCTATGAAAACTCACGATACTATATTTCGTATTTCGTAGTAATTATGCATATGAGCGGCACTGAACAAGTGCAGAGTTGACCTCGGATTCACGAACCTATATCAAGTGTATATATATTAACACATATACTCGTAATCGAATAAGTTTATATATATAAATTTATTAGTTATGTCATTTTTATATTAATAACATGTAAGTTTCTTATATTTATTTTATATATTCTAAATAGATAAAAATATAACTTTTATTATGTTATGTGTAAATATATTTATATATATCATTTTTTTGTTAAAATAGTAATTATAATAATACTAAAATAATATTAGTAATGATAATAATATTATTTGTAATGATAATAATAATAATAATAATAATAATAATAATAATACTCAATAATGATAATAATGTTTATGATTTCATTAATGGTAATAATAATGATATTAATAATAATAATACTTACAACAATAATAATAATGATAACAGTTTTTAATAAAAATAAAAAGTTTAATAATAATAATGATAAAAATTTATAATTTTTGGTAACAATACTTGACATAACCATAATCTTAATCATAATAATCAAAAATATCAATAATAATACAATAATAATAACACTAATAATAATAATAATGTTAATACTAATGATATTAATAATAACGATAATATAAACTATATTGGTGATAATAATTTTAATGACCATGTTATTAACAAATAACAATAATGATAATAATTAGTAATACAATATTACTAGTAAGTAATAATAATAATAATAATAATAATAATAATAATAATAATAATAATAATAATAATAATAATAATAATAATAATAATAATAATAAAAATAGAGATGGAAACTACCTTAGAAGCCCTTTCTAAAAAATAATGCCCAAGACGGGACTAGAACCCGAGACCTCTCGCTAACCCATCAACAACCCCAACCATCTGTTATGTCTCATTTTTCTGATTAAAACCCTTAACCCAATTTATTTAACCCGTATCCTTTTTCTATTTCCTTCTTTCTTCTTCTAAAAAATTCAATCGATCCATAGAACATACTAAACTCTAATTTGTTTGTTTTAAAACTCATAATTGAAACAGAAACATCTCACAGTGGGTGTTTGTAATAATTAGTAAACGCAAAAAAAAACCTGCTGTTCGTCGCATATATATATATATATATATATATATATATATATATATACATATATATAAATTTTGATTTTTGATTTTGAGGTTGTTTTGGACAATCTTTATAAGATGAAATTTGTTGCATAATGATATGGCCAAAATGGAAGGTTTTATTTGTGCGGTGTCATTCGTCCGCGACGCGTCAGAATCAGCTACCACGGGGGTGAGTAATGGTTTTATTATTTATATTTAGCTGGGGTCCCACGCTATAACTCACTTACTTGTCTTCCTTTTAACGAGTAAGTGGTAAATATAACTCAGGTACGTATTTTTTGTATGTTTGCTCAGTAACGTGGGATAAAAGTGCCTATATAGTTAACCCTAGTGACAAGAGGTGATAGATTAAAACTAACTAAATAAAACAGTAATTGGACAATAAAAGTAAAGATAGATAGGTATGAAGAATAGAATTCTGAAGGGGAATTATCGCAAGAGTTTAACTTCCTAGGATAAACACTAAACCTCAATCAACTGGGCTATGAACCTAACTGATTTGTCACTAAGAGTTTAGGCCTTGTAGATTCTGGCTAAGACGGATATCCCTCTCCCAACGTTAACCTAAAAGGTTTAAACGACCTTGTGGAATGAATCCTAGGTGCATGAACAAAGTGGTATACCCATAAAGGAAAGTCTCAGCTTTTCTTAATCCTAGTTAGTTTAACTAAAGCAATATCCCACCACTTAATCACTATGCTATGCCTTAACATTAACAGATGTGTAATCTTAGATATTCTAAGGTACTGCTAATTGGGATAGAAGTCTCTCCTTTGCAATCACTTATTCAACCCCGGATCATCTTACAATATCTCAAGAACATTGCTTCTGAATCGAATCATGCTTTTGAGTAAGCTAGTGTTCACTGAACTCTCTAATGCTAACTCTAATCACAACCTAAATGGGCAGCTCTTCCATGACGAACAAGTGGTTATTCATACGTAGGTACTATATCTCTATTGTGACGTTAAGCACACATAACTACTTACCGTGTATCCTAGGGTTGATCAGGTCCTAATACTAGGTTATAGCCAAGTGAATAAGCGGAAAGGGTGATCCGTATATTAAACTTCTAAACCGTCAAGGTTTCAGCATAACAGTATGATAAGTTTCAGAAAAAATATTCAACATATAATAAACATTTGTAACAGATAGATAATCATGCAAGATGAAAGCAAATCAAGATAATAACTTTATTAAATTAAGGAAAGCGTTTACCGTTTACAGACGAGATCTGGACCATTACAAGTGCTGACAACCTCTAGACCGCTCCTATTACAATCTTCGGCGTTCGCCTCCGGGTACTTAATTTCCCGCTCGGAGGTGAGAAGGCCTTGAAAGCTCTAGTGAGAGAAAGGGTATTGTAGTGAGAGAGTGAAGAGAGGTGTGTGGAAATTGGATGACAAAAAGACCTTTAAATAGAATAGAAAATTGCCTGCAAACGGCTGGCAGGCCGTTTGGCAAGCCGTTTGGCAGGTCGTATTTGGCAGGCCGTTTACCAGGCAAGCCGTTTCTTGGGGCCGTTTGCTGGACCGTTTGGCAGGCCGTACCCCATACTGGCAAGCAGTATGGCAAGCCGTATGGCAGGCCGTATGGCAGGCCATTTTTGGTCTGGTCAGCCTTGATTCACTGGATCGTAACTTGATTTCTTGTCTTTCACCGTTTTCGCTCTAGAATCTTCGTTTTAGCTCCGTTTCTCTTGATTCTTTTTGCATCGTCTTCGTAATTACTTTACCAACAAATTTAACCGAAAAAGTGATTATTTTGCCAATAAAGCTTTGAACTTTATGCTTTTGGGACTCAATATCGGGGGTAAAAACATGACTTTTTAGCTGATATCACATAACATTAAAAGAAGCTATTGGAATCCTCAATTGAACCGTAAATATAAAAATTAATCCGAATTTTACCAAGAACACAACCTTTGACTTTTTAGAAAAATAACTTTGACTCGCAAATTCGTGATCGATACGAAGAATTGGATCGTGAAACTTTGCAGACAGTTTGAGTATGATATTACTAACAAGACTGCATTAATGGATTTTGAAATAGATTTCGAATTCGAATTTTGGCAAAAATGGAAGACCAGAGGTATCGGTTTTTAAAAAAAATATATATTCTTGTTAAATTTTAATGCAGATGATTATATTGATAATGATGATTAAGAAGTGAGTGATTTGTGAGAATAACAGACAAAAATTGATTGTTTATAACAAAAGTGATCGACAGGTTTTTCAACATAAGCAGGAAAAAAATAAAATAAAAAATAAAAGGCTCGAATAAAAAAAATAAAGCAGATCATTTTCTTAATAAAATAATTAAAAGCAGTAAAAATATATATATATAAAGTTAGTGTACTATTTTTGACTTCTTTATTTTATTTTATTTTATTATTATTAAATATATTAATATATATATATATAATAATAATAATTGTAAATATGATAATAATAATAATAAATAATAATAATAATAATAAAGATAATAATATTAATTAATATTAATTAATAATAATACAAATAATAATAATAACATTAATAATAAGTTGTAAAATAACAATACTAATAATGATGCTAATATACTTTTAATAAAAATAATGATGATAAAAATGATAATTTTTAGTAATAATCATAATAGATTTAATAATAATATTTATGATAAAAATTCATAAGGTGTATTATAATGATAATAACCATAATTGTAATAATTTTAATAATTTTAGTAATAATGGTATTACTAATAATGTTAGTAATAATATTAGTAATTATATTATTGATAATATTTAATAACAATAATAATAAAGATAACACTATTGATTTTGAGATCAATATTAATAATGAAAGTAATAATAATTGTAAATGATAATGATGAGTGATAATAATAATAATATTAATATAACAATTTAATATTAATACATAATTATTTACAAATAATGGTTCATGAATCATCGGAATCATATCGAAGTTAGGTTAAAATTTAGTCGAAATTTTACGGGTTGTCATAGCGGCGCTCCTGTACCTGGGAAAGGTTGTTTCACTTATTTTACCAAATGTCATCCCAACCCAAATTGTGACGATCGCTCTAAATCCATATGGACAATACGTCATTCATTGATTTCATTGCGAGGTATTTGACCTCTATATGATACGTTTTGTAAACATTGCATTCTTTTGAAAAGGCACACCATAAATGAATATTTAAATCAAAGGTTTTCGACATCTGATGATTTCTACATATAGACAATCACCGTAAATAATAGTTTACAATAGTACTTCCGTTGACAATGCAGTCAAAATAAGATACATGGTGATAATTTGGTGAATGCAACGTTTCCTTGAAAAGTATGTCATGTAAGACTCCATGCACATCGCTTGTCTAACATATAAGCAACAGCGGAAGACTTCTAGGAAACCTGAGAATAAACATGCTAACAAGTGTCAACACAAAGGTGGGTGAGTTCATAGTTTTAATGTTTCGTATAATCTGTGTATAAAGGTGGATCACAAGATTTCAGTTGTTTCATCCAGAAACATTTATCAAAATATTCTACAAGATTGAGCACCCTGGTAACTAAACTTAACGTATATATAATTTGTACCCTTTGTATAATCATTTTAATAGTACACGCAAACCAACGTGTACGCTTCTCAAATAGCATACGTCCGTTAAAAGGCTAGTGCTCTAGCTCGGACGGGGATATCAAGCCCTATGGATCCATATACTACTACTCGCGCCCACCAGTTCTTATAACCGGCAGTTACTAGTTACCAAAGCTAAGGGATTTTCGGTTCAAACTCAGTATAGAATTTAGTATGTACTTGTGTCCATTGTTTAAAATAAAGTGCATGTATTCTCAGCCCAAAAATATATATTGCAAAAGCATTTAAAAGGGGAGCAAATGAAACTCACCTTAGCAGCACATAAAGTTGTTCACCAAAACGTGACCGAAACTCAGAATATCAAATAACCGTAGATCTCAACCTAGAGAACATATGTTGGTCAATAAATGTCTATCAAGCTAGGTCAGGTCATAGTGTATAACAATCCTAATGCTCGAGATCGACATACAAAAGTTATCCAAAGTCGTTTCAAAAAGTCAATTTTGACAATAGTTCAACAAAACGAGACATACCTTATATAAGGATTCATTTACTCGGTTGGTAATATTCAAAAATCTAATTTATCAATCTCGTAAACAAGTTGTTTAAATCTTAATTGTAGATTCAAAAGCAATTTCAATTAACGTTAATCATAATTCAGTTGATCATATCTTTTAATCCGTTCATCGAAATTATTCGATAACTAAATAAAAAGTTATTGATTTTTCGCCAGCTTTCCAAAAACATGTATATCATATACCTTTTACCAGTAATATATGTATTTACTTCGTGATTCATCATAACTATTTAATGACAAAATTTAGCATACAAGCATGCATAAATATATATACTCGAGCACTAGACATGGATACACAATTAATGTATAAAAGATAAAATATGAGTGCTTACGTATCAATATTGAGATTCAATAGTGTAGGAAAGTACGTAGACGCAACAGAGATGATAAACACTAGATTTGATTCACAAATATACCCTCGAACATTACCCATAACCTCCTTGACAATAACTCATAATTTCCTTAGCTCTATCCCGCTCAAAAACCCATTTTAAGGGTGACACGCTCATAACCTCATCGTAGTATTTTAGGTATATATATACTACTAATAATAATATTATAATAACATTAATAATATTAATATTAATCTTAATAATAATAATAATAATAATAATAATAATAATAATAATAATAATAATAATATAAAAAAATAATAATACAGAGGAATGAATCGAGCTTTTATAGTATGTGGCATGCTACAGTACCTCATGCGATCGCATGAGTTTTCAGTGTTTTTGCCATGCGATCGCATGGCCGCCTTATCCTGTTTTTGTTTGCAAGTTCGTCGACATCAATAGTGTGCTGTAGCAAATAGTGTACTGTAGCAAAATAGTGTACTGTAGCAAATAGTGTTTTACTGTAGTAAATAGTATTTTACTGTAGCAAATCACCGTAGCAAGTTTTCACTGTAGCACTGTAGCAAAATACGGTTTCACTGTAGCAAATAGTGTTTTACTGTAGCAAATAGTGTTTTACGGTAGGAAAGTCATTTTACTGTAGCAAATAGTGTTTTACGGTAGGAAAGTCGTTTTTACTTGTACATATATATATATACATACATATAATTGTTCATGAATCGTCGAGAGCAGTCAAATGTAATTTAATACATGAAACAGTTCTAAAATTTTAAGATTCAACTTCATAGACATTGCTTATCGTGTCGAAAACATTAAATCATTTAAAGATAAAGTTTAAATTTGGTCAGAAATTTCCGGGTCATCACAGTACCTACCCGTTAAAGAAATTTCGTCCCGAAATTTAAGTGAGGTCGTCATGGCTAACAATAGAAATGTTTTCATGACGAATATGAGTTGATAAATAGAATTTTATCACCGTTGAATTATATGGATAAAACAATCCGATTTCTCGAACCGTATGAGAGAAGTTATCGTAAAAGAGTGAAATGAAAGAATAGAGATTCGTCTTAGCTTTTGACGTAGTTACGATTGATTTCCGGAATTTAAGGAATAGAAAATCTTCATAATCTAAATAAGATTTGATTCTTCGGAATTTGCGAAAATTAGGATTTTCTTTGATTAAATGCGTAATCTGTCTCGATTGCTATAAATTGACCTCTTCCGTTTCATTTATTTTCACCACTCCTATAATCTTCTTTCTTATTTCATACATCCCAATAGATTGTGAAAATGCTTAATCCAGTTCTGATTCTTGATATTTTTCTGGCTATCGTATCCTTCATTCTTCTTTTTCATCTGCCACCAGAGGAAGTTATTTTCTTCTGCTATTACCTTGGGGTTATAGTGTTTTTCATTCTCCCGTGTCTTTATATTGCTATACGCATTGATATACACGGTTTGTAATTTCGGGGTTGTTATCGGGCTTTATGTTCTCCATTATATTTCGGAGCTTCATGCTTTCGTTTTCTCTTCCCGACCTTAAGTCAAGCGAATAATGGTCCAGAATTCGTAGGTATGAATTTCAGAATAAATATAATTAATGTTCTACGAAAGAAACGGTAATGGCACAATCCGACTTGTCAAATTACCAGAATATCCGGAAAAGACCGAATCATCAAGAAATATATTTTCTTGATATATTTAGAGATTATATAGAATGAAAGAGTTATGTAACATGGTTTATGATGAGGGTGTGATCTGTGAACCTTTGTCACGTTCCATTAGAAACTCAACATGACTTACTGTAATATAATCACGTTGATCAAGTGTCATTATATTATACTAACGCATGCTTCAGTTCCCAACATTACTTCAAAACATCCATTTTTTTTTTCGAATTTTTCAGATTTTAGAAACTAAAATAGTTTCTTTTATGATGTAACACAGATAGCGCGAAGAGGTAATGATTTCAGATAAGAATGGTTTCGAAGAATATCTTCAGAAATATGGAGGATATTTATAACGGGAGATACGATGATATATTAGAATATTTAAGATAAGATGATGATGAAGAATATTGTCCGCAGAGGTTTTAGAGTAAGGAGCAAGGTATTCGCTAATGATTTTAGTAGACTCTGAATCATTTGGATTCTTTGAAGGTAGATTTAGTCTTTGTGATTTGCCCACAGCCTCCTTCATGGTCTGCTCAATCCATTTTTCAATTCAAAACCTTCTCTTTTTCTATACTTTACCACCATACTATTCTTTATCATCAAACTTTTGACTGTTAAGGTCGTTTACAGTTTTTGCTGCTTCATCGACATTTTTCCAAAATTCGGAGAACTAGTTTCGTAGTTTGGGGTGTTTTTCAGAAACTTCACATTCGAAGTATGTAAGTTCAGGAGGTAGACGTTATATGTACACATATAACTGTTGGCGTAGACGTGCTACAATATTTCAAGATACTGATTGCTAATTCCCGATAGTTGGTATGGTAATTGCCGTTACAAAATGTGGATGAGTACATGATACAGTTTCAATGAGTATAAGGATTTTTCGAAAGGTCAAAGATCAATGAAGTTGTTGGTAAATTTACTGCTAATATGGTAGAACATGAAAGGTTCCCCAGTAACGAAAACGTATATGCCAAAATTACAAGTCTGAAATGAAATGTCCCGTTCATATTGATTATAAACGTTCCATATTAATTGATTTCGTTGCGAGGTTTTGACCTCTATATGAGACGTTTTTCAAAGACTGCATTCATTTTTAAAACAACCATAACCTTTATTTTATTAATAAAGGTTTCAAAAGCATTACGTAGATTATCAAATAATGATAATCTAAAATATACTGTTTACACACGACCATTAGATAATGGTTTACAATAGAAATATATTACATCGACATATGTTTCTTGAATGCAGTTTTTACATAATATCATACAAACATGGACTCCAAATCTTGTCCTTATTTTAGTATGCAACAGCGGAAGCTCTTAATATTCACCTGAGAATAAACATGCTTTAAACGTCAACAAAAATGTTGGTGAGTTATAGGTTTAACCTATATATATATCAAATCGTAACAATAGACCACAAGATTTCATATTTCAATATACATCCCATACATAGAGATAAAAATCATTCATATGGTGAACACCTGGTAACCGACATTAACAAGATGCATATATAAGAATATCCCCATCATTCCGAGATACCCTTCGGATATGATATAAATTTCGAAGTACTAAAGCATCCGGTACTTTGGATGGGGTTTGTTAGGCCCAATAGATCTATCTTTAGGATTCGCGTCAATTAGGGTGTCTGTTCCCTAATTCTTAGATTACCAGACTTAATAAAAAGGGGCATATTCGATTTCGATAATTCAACCATAGAATGTAGTTTCACGTACTTGTGTCTATTTTGTAAATCATTTATAAAACCTGCATGTATTCTCATCCCAAAAATATTAGATTTTAAAAGTGGGACTATAACTCACTTTCACAGATTTTTACTTCGTCGGGAAGTAAGACTTGGCCACTGGTTGATTCACGAACCTATAACAATATATACATATATATCAAAGTATGTTCAAAATATATTTACAACACTTTTAATATATTTTGATGTTTTAAGTTTATTAAGTCAGCTGTCATCGTTAGTAACCTACAACTAGTTGTCCACAGTTAGATGTACAGAAATAAATCGATAAATATTATCTTGAATCAATCCACAACCCAGTGTATACGTATCTCAGTATTGATCACAACTCAAACTATATATATTTTGGAATCAACCTCAACCCTGTATAGCTAACTCCAACATTCACATATAGAGTGTCTATGGTTGTTCCGAAATATATATAGATGTGTCGACATGATAGGTCGAAACATTATATACGTGTCTATGGTATCTCAAGATTACATAATATACAATACAAGTTGATTAAGTTATGGTTGGAATAGATTTGTTACCAATTTTCACGTAGCTAAAATGAGAAAAAATTATCCAATCTTGTTTTACCCATAACTTCTTCATTTTAAATCCATTTTGAGTGAATCAAATTGCTATAGTTTGATATTCAACTCTATTTTATGAATCTAAACAGAAAAAGTATAGGTTTATAGTAGGAAAAATAAGTTACAAGTCGTTTTTGTAAAGGTAGTCATTTCAGTCGAAAGAACGACGTCTAGATGACCATTTTAGAAAACATACTTCCACTTTGAGTTTAACCATAATTTTTGGATATAGTTTCATGTTCATAATAAAAATCATTTTCCCAGAATAACAACTTTTAAATCAAAGTTTATCATAGTTTTTAATTAACTAACCCAAAACAGCCCGCGGTGTTACTACGACGGCGTAAATCCGGTTTTACGGTGTTTTTCGTGTTTCCAGGTTTTAAATCATTAAGTTAGCATATCATATAGATATAGAACATGTGTTTAGTTGATTTTAAAAGTCAAGTTAGAAGGATTAACTTTTATTTGCGAACAAGTTTAGAATTAACTAAACTATGTTCAAGTGATTACAAGTTTAAACCTTCGAATAAGATAGCTTTATATGTATGAATCGAATGATGTTATGAACATCATTACTACCTCAAGTTCCTTGGATAAACCTACTGGAAATGAGAAAAATAGATCTAGCTTCAAAGGATTCTTGGATGGCTTGAAAGTTCTTGAAGCAGAATCATGACACGAAAACAATTTCAAGTAAGATTTCCACTCGAAATAAGATTGTTATAGTTATAGTTATAGAAATCGAAATAAGTTTGAATATGATTATTACCTTGTATTAGAAAGATAACCTACTGTAAGTAACAAAGGTTTCTTGATCTTGGATGATTACTTGGAATGGATTTAGAAAACTTGGAAGTAAACTTGCAATCTTGGAAGTATTCTTGATTTTATGAAACTAGAACTTTTGGAATTTATGAAGAACACTTAGAACTTGAAGATAGAACATTAGAGAGATCAATTCGATGAAGAAAATTGAAGAATGAAAGTGTTTGTAGGTGTTTTTGGTCGTTGGTGTATGGATTAGATATAAAGGATATGTAATTTTGTTTTCATGTAAATAAGTCATGAATGATTACTCATATTTTTGTAATTTTATGAGATATTTCATGCTAGTTGCCAAATGATGGTTCCCACATGTGTTAGGTGACTCACATAGGCTGCTAAGAGCTGATCATTGGAGTGTATATACCAATAGTACATACATCTAAAAGCTGTGTATTGTACGAGTACGAATACGGGTGTATACGAGTAGATTTGTTGATGAAACTGAACGAGGATGTAATTGTAAGAATTTTTGTTAAGTAGAAGTATTTTGATAAGTGTCTTGAAGTCTTTCAAAAGTGTATGAATACATATTAAAACACTACATGTATATACATTTTAACTGAGTCGTTAAGTCATCGTTAGTCGTTACATGTAAATGTTGTTTTGAAACCTTTAGGTTAACGATCTTGTTGAATGTTGTTAACCCATTGTTTATTATAACAAAAGAGATGTTAAATTGTTATATTATCATGATATTATGATATATAATATATCTTAGTATGATATATATACAGTTAAATGTCGTTACAACGATAATCGTTACATATATGTCTCGTTTCGAAATCATTAAGTTAGTAGTCTTATTTTTACATATGTATTTCATTGTTAATACACTTAATAATATATTTAATTATAATTTAACATAATTAACCAAGTGTATCAATATCTTAATATGATTCATATGTACCTAGTAAGACGTTGTTATAACGATAATCGTTATATATATCGTTTTCGAGTTTCTTAAATTAATAGTCTCATTTTTATGTATATAACTCATTGATAAATACCTAATGAGATACATACTTATAATAAAATCATGTTAACTATATATATAACCATATATATGTCATCGTATAGTTTTTACAAGTTTTAACGTTCGTGAATCACCGGTCAACTTGGGTGGTCATTTGTCTATATGAAACCTATTCCAATTAATCAAGTCTTAATAAGTTTGATTGCTTAACATGTTGGAAACACTTAATCATGTAAATATCAATTTCATTTAATATATATAAACATGGAAAAGTTCGGGTCACTACATGAAAGGTCGTCGTTGACTGGTTGAATGGTTGATAATACTGGATACTTTGAAAAGGAATTGCAAGGTTATTTTTGGTAAAAACAATACCAAAGGATCTTTCACAGTTTTGAAGTCAAAGTATAGCTTTGAAAGATGTAGAGATCTAAGAATGATTTCACCGGTTCAGAGTTATGACTTGGATTCTGATCCGTCAATATCAGAATATGTAATTGAATTTATATGAAAACGATTGTATATCGCTGTGAGCATAGTTAATAATTTTTGAATCAAAGTTGAAGAATGTACAATATAACATATTAATTGTGAACTTATATATTTCCCGAGTATTACCTACCCGTTAAAGATTTCACAATTAATACTTTGTACAAAAGAATTTTTATTACTGTTTTTATGAAAATATATGTATATATATTTTCTTCAGATGTAATACAGATTTAATGAGTTAATATCATATTAAGCTCATTTGATTTTTGACTTGAATTAGAAATGAATAATCTCTAAAATATTAAAGATTACATAATCTTTGCGGAGTATTTCGCTAATGAAATCAATACTTCATTATTTATTCTTATTGATATTCCTTGGTGAAGGGTGTTGATATTCGTGGAATTCTTGCAAACTTCGCAAGGTGCAAATGATGTTTTCTAGAAAGTTTCGAGTGCAACGAAGATGAAAGTGTAAAATCAACCATATTATTGAATAATACACTTGGTTTATTATGAAACGGAATTCTTTGGATTGAAACAGAGATTGTAGTTAACGAAGGTTAAGTTGTTAACGAAGGATGTACATCATAGCATATTAGTAATATGAATTTAACCGAGTAGTATTTACCCTTTTTCAATTCATACTTAATAGCTTAGTACGAAAAGATTTATGATGGTTTTAAAATATATATATAAGATATACATATAAATTCTTCAGAGGGAATGAGTTAATATTTCATAACTCGTTGATACAAATATACGCGTTGTTGACTTGTAATAATATCCACGGTGCTTTCTTGAACTGGCGGAGCTTGTGATGTTAGAGGTGCTGATGATTCTAATGATGTTGACAGCACTAACTGTGCTGGTGAGGCTAAGGGTACTATTGATGTTGTTGGTAAAACAAGTCTAGCTTGTACCTTACAAATCATTCTTGTCAGGGTTTCTATTCTTCCTTCTATTTATCTGATTTACGGTTAGAACTGGGATAAATAATCTATAAGATTTTAGAGATTACATAATCACCGTAGAATATTTCTTCGATGAAGTTATGAATCAGTACTTCATCATTTATTGTTGTTGACACTCCTTGGTATCTACGGTGCGTATGATGTTGATATCTGAAGTATAGTTTTTAGATGTGATATTGAGGTGTGGGATGCGGATGTGGTTGTTGGTGGTGGTAATGGTACTGTTGTTGTTGATGATGGTGGTACTGGTTATGCTGCTGGTGTTTGTAACCTTCGCACCATATTCTCCAAAGCCACTACCCGAGCGCGAAGCACTGTAGCAAAATACGGTTTCACTGTAGAAAATAGTGTTTTACTGTAGCAAATAGTGTTTTACGATAGCAAAGTCATTTTACTGTAGCAAATAGTGTTTTACGGTAGGAAAGTCGTTTTTACTTGTACATATATATATATACATACATATAATTGTTCATGAATCGTCGAGAGCAGTCAAATGTAATTTAATACATGAAACAGTTCTAAAATTTTAAGATTCAACTTCATAGACTTTGCTTATCATGTCAGAAACATTAAATCATTTAAAGATAAAGTTTAAATTTGGTCAGAAATTTTCGGGTCATCACACAAATACTCAACCACAAGTCCAAATCAAGAATTATATTCCATTCATAAAATAAGAGTGTTTATACAACAAAATGGGCACAACGATCCATGGGACTCCAACTACCCGTTGAGTACATAAATGTAGCAATTTTGACCCAAATAGTTTAATTTCCAAACATTTAACGAGCATGTTGTTTGGGACTAGACTACCCCACACTTAGGCCAAAATCAAAAAGCGTCCACTATCATAACAAAAGTGGGAGATCTCTAATCTAAATGAATACCCTTGCCATTATTCACGCCGGAGCCTAAAAAGGTAAACAACGGGAGGGTAAGCAAAACGCTTAGTGAATGAAATAATTATACACATACATATATAATATACCTACTTACAAACACTTACTCACATACCGCATACATGCTAGCAATCTTAATTAGCATACTAACTCCAAGTATAAAGCTAATAACCTCCAATACCGCAACTAGCATAACCAAATATAGCATATACACGAAACAATATAATATGCTACCCTACAACACGTACACAACCATATGGTTAACCATACTCGTGTCATGGTGCTACCAGCTTCGTGGTTCACACCATACACATTTGTCATGATGCTACCGGCTCCGTGGTTCACATCACAACTCGAGTCATACTCATGTTAAGGCGCTACCGACTCTGTGGTTCACACCTTAACAACTCGTGCCACAGTGCTACGGGATCCGTGGTTCACACTACAACACCCGTGCCATGATGGTACTGGCTCCATGGTTCACATCATAGCACACCCGCACATGCTATGGCACTACCGACTCCGTAGTTCATACCATAACACACAAATAGATACACTATATACATACACGCATAATTATTCCAGTCACCTTAACGCCTTCGGTGAATGATAAATCAAGCTCGCAACCTTCAATGTAACGTACCTATTACATTATGCACATAATCAATCACACAATCAAGTTGGTCAACCAATTCACCCCACCATCTTAGGGTCATTTGGACCCATAGTGCAAATGTGACCCATTTGCACCTTTAACCCTCACACAAGGTCAAGATTACACCAAATCACTGACATCAATTGATTATGGTCTTAATACACTTATTAACACAAGGTTAGTGCATCTACACACTCATTAGAAAACTTAGGTCATTCAAAACTCATTTGACCCATTCCAAGATCAACACACCCATTTAGGTCATTCACCACCTAAATAACACCCATTTACCAAATCAATAAGGTGTGCTAGTGATTAACTAACCCTTTAAGGCCCATAAACACCAATTATCACTTTAAAACCCTAAGTTAGTCACTCTTGGGTCCTTATGACCCAATCTTATCCAAAAACCCCCAAATCACTAACAAATGGGTTTTATGTTCACCATTGACCCAAACCCTAACCCTCAAACAAATCAAAGTAAAGAAAATCGAGTTTAGAACATACCACCACAATCAAAACTTAGCTAGTGACTAGATGAACAACTTTAATACCCGCGCTTTGACCCGAATCAAGGTTCTTCCTCCTTGATTTGAGCTTTCTTACACTAGAACTCTTTCTCACTCTAAAATTGAAGTGGAAGGGATAAGGTAGGTGAAAGAGGATTAAACGACACTCTAGATCTGACCTTGGGGTTATAAATTCTTCCAATAAGTGAAAGTACCAAAATGCCCTTCATACTATACACTTTAATTAGAAGACCCATTTCATTTCCCCGTCCACTGGGTGCCTAATTGTTTGATCAAAGAGTCGGACACTCATATCTATTGGACTTAACTCACCTACTCCTAATCTCTTATATAATGAAAGAGGCATAACACTCACACTTGCACCTAAATCTGCTAGTGCATCATACATGACACAATTACTAAGTAGACAAGGAATAATAAATTCACCCGGATCACCCAACCTGGGTGGAGGTTTTGGTGGAACTGTCTTCACCGGGTTTATCTTTACGGTTTTTATTTCTTGCACTTTCTTATTCTTCTTCTTCTTTCCAGAGGTATTACAAACTTTATTACCTATCATTTGCTCATACTCAACTCCTTTTCTTGGAAACGGGATGAATGGTCTGTAGGGTGCCACCACTGGCTTTAGATACTCAAGTGATGGTGGTGTTGTAACTTCTTCATTGTTACTCACATCTAAAACCTTCCCATCTTCTGATGATGATTTTTCAGAATTTGTTGATACCATATTAGCATTCTCATTCCGAGGATTTACTTCAGTATTACTTGGTAGCTTTCCTTGTTCCCTCTCACTCATTATGCTAGCAAGAGTACCTAGATGTTTTTGAGATTCCATTAGCTTTGCCATCATTTCATCTAGATTTGACTTTTTCTCTTCGGTTTGTTGTGGTGGTTTATACAAGCCAGGTCTTTGTTGATTGAAAGTGCTGTTTTAAGTTGGTTGGTTATTCGAACCTTGTTGGTTGTACGAGTTATTGTTGGGTCCATTTGGATTGTAAAGAATGTTTTGATTTCGATTGAAGTTTGGCCTTGGAGGTTGATAATTATTTTGATAATTATTTCCCTGCCTTTGGTTCATGTAGGAAATATTCTCTCGTTGTTCCATCGTTTGCTCGATGTGATAATCTTTTGTTAAGTGTGGTCCACCGCATTGCTCACAACTGATTCGTATTGCGTGAATATATTTATTCATCTTTTCCATTCGTCTCTCGAAAGCATCTATTTTTGCGGAAACGGAATCAAAGTCATGGCTAGAATCGGCTCTAGCCGCTTTAGATGAACGAAAGATATCTTTTTCCTGGTGCCACTCATGCGAGTGGGAGGCTGTGTTATCAATAATTTTGTGAGCTTCGATTGCGGTTTTCTTCATAATGGAACCACCAGCTGTTATGTCGATGTCTTTTCGTGTAGTAATGTCGCATCCTTGGTAGAATATTTGTACTATTTGATAAGTGTCTAAACCATGTTGCGGACATCCTCTCAACAACTTTCCAAATCTTGTCCATGCCTCATATAATGTTTCATTTGGCTTTTGCGCGAACGTAACAATTTCTCCTTGAAGTCTCACGGCTTTAGATGCCGGAAAGAATTGTTTAAGAAATTTTTCAACTAAAACGTCTCATGTATCAATCGCCCCTTCAGGTAACGACTCTAACCAATCTTTGGCTTCTCCCTTTAAAGTCCAGGGAAATAACATGAGATAGATTTATTCATCCTCCACTTCTCGGATTTTAAATAGAGTACAGATCCTATTAAAGGTTCGAATATGTTCGTTTGGATCTTCCTTCGGCGTACCACTATATTGGCATTGATTAGTTACCATGTGTACGATTTGTCCTTTGATTTCATAATCTGGCACATTAATATCTTGCTTAATAATGACGTGACCTTGGCCCGTGCGTGTGGCTCTCATTCGGTCTTCCATACTTTGAGGTTCCGTTACTTCCATAATTGAAATTATTGAATACGAATCACTAGAGGATTCTGATTTATCGGTTTGTGGTTCAGGAGGAATGATTAGTCGTTCAGGATCTTGGAATTGTCCTTGAATATCCTCCGGGTTCTCGGTAGTGAAGTCGGGTTCAAAAAATGGATTATCGGAAATTTGAATTGGAGTACTTGGTCGACTAGATGACGATTCTAAAGAATAATCAACGACAATATTGGCTAGATGTCTTGATCGAGTTATAGGTGGTGAACGTATGAAAGGTGGTGAACGTTTTGCTCGGTGCATTCACTGAATATCCTATTAGTTATAAAAGATAAAAATTATATAAGTTATCAAATTAATAGACTTTTTTGATTTTTCCCACGTTTCAAATAGCCAAAAGATGCAGCAGGTAGCCAGGACCCTTTAAATCAGAAGCCCACAACTCGCCACTAACAAATCCAACTATTACTACGAACCAGAAAATTTTGGATGTCTATCAATTTAACTGCTTAAAATAATTTTTTTGTTTTGAAATTTTAGAGAAGAAATAGAAAATTCTATGTCCTAAAAACTAGAGCGTCGAGAAATAAGAAAGAAAAAGAGCGCGTCGAAAAATAAAAGGTCGAAAAATAAAAATAAGAAAGAAAAACGTCGAAACTTAAAAGTCTAAAAAACTAAATCTAAAAAGTTGCGCCTAAAGGTATTAAAGCTTAAAAGGAATTCTATATCCAAAACGGCAATAACTTAAAAAATACTAAAATCTTAAAACGGCGTCGCAAAATTCTAAAGCACCTAAGTCTTAGTCTAAAGAAAAAGCACTTAAGGGATTTTACGGCAAAGCCTAAAAATCTAGAGCTACTATGGTAAAATACTAAGTAAATTAGTTACGAACGATAAATATATAAATTACGAATTAAACGATTAAAATATACAATTTATAAAAAGATATAAAAAATAATAAAATTACTTATTTTTATAAAAATATTATTTTTATATTATTATTTTATAAAAGTATTAATTTATATATTTAATAAAAATATTAAAAATTAATATTACAAAATATAAATTAAAACTAGATACAAATTATTAATATTTAGTATAAACCCTAATAATAAAAATAATAAAAAAATTAAACCCTACGTAATTAATGAGTACCAGGTTTGTGGCCTGTCAGGTCGACTCATGCGACCGCATGATTTTTAGCGTTGGGGTCATGCGATCGCATGGCTCAGGAATTCCAGAACTTATTCGGGCTGGTACCAGTTTCGGCCCAAATTATATTTTTATTTGATTTTTGATTTTAATAAAGAAAATATTTATAGAATATTTATATAAAATATAATTAGCTTATATTTTAAAATCTTAAATAAAAGTACTTTTTAATTTTATAAATAAAGTCTTCAAAAAATATATATATATATATATATATATATATATATATATATATATATATATATATATATATTATTTTTTTATTATTTTTAACACTTATTATAAATACAAAATATTTTTATGAAATAAGAAATAATATATTTTTACAAAAATATAGTTTTACTAAAATATAGCGTAAAGATATAGCGTTTCGCCGAGTCCCCGGCAGCGGCGCCAAAAACTTGATGTCTGCAGCGGTGTATACGAAATAGTTATATTTTTACTACGAAATACGATACAATTTACACAAGTTTTATTTATTTATATAGATGGGATATACTTAAACCTTGCTACAACACTTATAGACAGTGTACCTAATCGTAGAGTAGTGTAGTTTTTAGTAACTCCGGTTCGTTCCACAGGGAGCTAGCTGAGTTTAACGCTATATTTTTAAACTATATTTGTATAAATATATATATATATATATATATATATATATATATATATATATATATATATATATATATATATATATATATATATATATAAGTAGTAATATTATTATAAAAGGGGGGTTTACCGTTTAATGACCGGTTTGTCGATTTTTAATAAAGCGTAAAGATAAATGACGATAATTAAAATGCGTAAAATAAATAACAATGACGAAATATAAAATTGCGAATAATAAAATGACAGTAATTAAAAGTATGATGAGAAATACAATAAAAGAATTATGCTTATTTAACCTTCCGTAATCATGATGTTTGACGTTTTGATTTTAATTTATTTATCTGGGTTAATTGTCCTTTGTCCTGGATTTATTTGATACCTATCCGGTTTTTGTCCATAATAGTCAATCGGTCATAATTATAAAATGCTCGTCAAATTAACCTAATTCCCGAAGTCAAATATTCCAACTAATTAGGGATTCGAACTGTAACAAGGTTTTAATACTTTGTTTAATGATTACACTAGGTTATCGACTGCGTGTAATCCAAGGTTTTATTATTTTGTTAACAATTACACCAATTATCCTTGTATGTAATCCACCCCTGTTTTAATGAGATATGAATATTAATATTAATTTACCCACTTGATCAGAATGAATAATCAATTACCCAACCCAAATAATTAATTAAATGATCGTAAAAGATGTCGTATAAACGTCACTAAATAGGACATACATAATCATTTTAATAATTATTAGATTAACTAATTTGAAGATAGGTTCGACAGGTTCCAATGAGTTGTCGCTCAATTAGACAATACCCCCTATTTATTAATAGTCATAGTCCAATGTCCACAAGTGTCGGTCTTTTGTCCAAACCTTAATTATGGTACAAAATCTAATAACCCTGTCTTAATATTTAGTCTAACATCACGATTACTTTGGCTCAAATAAGCATAATAATAACTTAGTTACGAGACATTAATTTAAAAAGGAAGAACATAGCTTACAGTGGTGATTAATTGCTTAGCGTTACACGGACAGAGTTCCGACTTAAAACCCGTAAAACATTCCTTACATTAACTCAATTATTATTAAACTTAATTTAAAATTAAAATTATAATTAAAAATATAATTATGATTACAGAGGAAGAAGAAGAAGAAAAAGGTGTACATTACTCGTCAATTCGCTGGCCTTTTATAGATGTGAGCTGATTTTGGGATCCATGCGATCGCATGGGTTCCCTTTGTTATTTCCATGTGATCGCATGGACAGGCTGGCCAGCATACATTACTTTGTTTTCTAGTTTTGCCGACGTTTTATTATATATAATATAATATATATATAATTTTAAGAATTATTTATATATTATATTATATTTATGTGCATAGTTGACTTGTCATTTTTACTCCGTTGCGTCGCGCGTTGATAGTTGGTTTATGTCCCGGTTCCGGATTTTCGAACGTCCTTGCGTACTATTTAATATCTTGTACTTTGCGTTTTGCGACTTGTACTTTTGTAATTTTGAGACGTTTCTCATCAATATTTCGAACCACTTGGATTGTACTTTGTACTTTTTAGCTTTTTGGTCATTTGCGTCTTCAAATCGTCGTTTTCTTCTTTTGTCTTCGCACTTATTTATTTAAACGAATATTACATAAAAATAGAACAATTACAACTAAAAGCTTTACATATTGGAAGGATATTGTGCCTAATTATATGTTCATTTGGAGCATTATCACTGGTAACCCATTTCGATAGCTCACGACAGGACTGTTACCTGACTAGTAGGTTTCTAGAAAATCGAATAAGTTCCGTTTTTATCCTTACCTTAGGGTCTTGGGTAGACGGCGAGGGTAAGATACCAGACCGTCCAATCAGAATCCCCAAACCTAAACCACCAGTGACATACTAAGAAATTAGTAGGGGTTTGAGGTCAAACACCGCATGTGCCAATCACTAATACTTAGTTTACAACGAGCATCACGACACTAATAACCCCATAACTAATGGCTAATGAAATCATAACAAGCACCATTTATTTAATCTGAATTTACATCCGTTTATTTTAATTCCTGTCCTTTAGTATTACTACTGGAAGCCCCAAATCACCCCGTTTAAACCCGCTAAGATAGAAACCCGATTGTGAGGTGACATTTACTTCCTACTGCATTGTTCTATTTAAACGAACGACCCTATGTCATACTTCCACTACTACCCTTTTAGGATTAGGAGTGATAGTTAGATTTACGCCCCAGCCTAATAAATTATTAAACACCGGCCCGATACGCAGTGAATGGTCCTTACGATTAACAACACGTAAAAACTTGATTAATCCGGGCATATCAGTTATCAAAGACGTCGAAGGTGGTGTGGTTAAGTCTAAGAATAAGAGAAGAATAATGTGACGGGTGACGTAAGGGCCTTTTATTTACGCGATGAGGAAGATGTGTTGTTTAATGAATTTGTGGCCCAAATCCCCCTTATTGAGTTCGTGAATAGCTTGAGTACGTATTTTCTCAACGATCAAGATAAGGGGACGTCTAATAATGTCTACACTTTTACTTCAAGAAACAACAAAGCTTTATTTTATGAAAAAGTGAAAGGTGTGTTGTTTAATGAAACTACGGCCCAAATCCCCCTTAATGAGTTCATGAAGGCATTAGTACGTCTTTTATCAGGGATCAAGACGGGGGCGTCTAATAATGTCTACGATTTTTCAAGAAACATCAAAGCGGCGTGTTTTATTGGAAGGAAAGTTGTCAAAACTGGGGACGAATAGCAAAACAACTTCTATTGCGGCAGAGAGACTCGGGGTTTGATGAGATCAACGGGTTTACCGTGTTGTTCTTCCTTTTTTTGGTCTTTCCTTATTTATTTTTGCCAGTCGGCTAGGTTTGTTTGGTGATGCTTTGTGCGTATCTTTGTTTGGGGGTTTTTAAGTTAGTGGTTTATTTGTTTTCGTCCTTTCGTGCTTTGCCTCGCCTCTAGATAATTTTGAATAACAAGATTAGGGTCACTGACGGTGGACCACCAAAGGAGATACCACCACCCGATCATATCTGTTTCACATGTCTAGGATGTTTCATCAAACAACTGTCATAGAACAGGTTCTGTGTGTGGTCACCCTTGAGAAGCACCACCTAAAAGCTTGAACAGCTGTCATTAAACAGACTCGATTAATGATCACCTCTAGATATATTAGGTTATTTCGATGCTTCTTTGTTTAGTTTTTTGGTTGTGTTCTCTAGTTAAGAGGTATTTTTCGATTGATTGTTTGTTTGTGTTCTTATTTTAGGGTCCGATCATATTTTGTGAATGCTCCAGGAATTTATTTTAAGTTATCATTTTTTTAGGAAAAATAAATTTCATCTTTACACAATGAGCTAGTTTTCAAGTTAGTTAGACATAAGGTCAATGCATAATTATGCGTTGCATAATTATGTGTCGTATGTAATGGAGGTAATTATTTACTCGACAAAATTTCATTCCCCGTCCCTGAACTTTATATCAAATTTGACTTCTCGTCATTTTACTTTTTTTTGTGCATCCCTCGTCCCTAATGTATCACAATTCTACATCCCTCGTCCTTTTTCTTGACTCCCCGTCCCTTTTTTTTCTGTCAAATCTACATCCCTCGTCCCTAAAAAGGACGAGGGATGTAGAATTGTGATACATTAGGGACGAGAGATGCACAAAAAAAAAAAAAAAAAAGAACGATGAGTCAAATTTGATGTAAAGTTCAGGGACGAGGAATGAAATTTTGTCTATTTACTCCTTTCTCTCAATGTAATAATATTATTATTATTATTATTATTATTATTATTATTATTATTATTATTATTATTATTATTATTATTATTATTATTATTATAAACTTAAAAGTTTTAAAACTTACAAAAAATTAGTGGGAAGCCTAGAGACAATCTGGGCCCCCACACCTCTAGCAATAGCAAAACCTATCCTAGTAAAAATATGAGCAGCAGCACCGGCACCAATATCTTGCGCCATCGAACTCTTCTGAACCCGCTTTAGCAAAGAAACAGCCTCCTTCTCTAATTCCCCAAGGGAAGAAAATGAGAAAGGAATGAAACCATAACCAATCGCCAGACAACTAGATTCGTACTTGACCCGCTTCCGACGAGCCGCATTAATCACAGCACGTCCAGGGACAAAGTCAGAAAGCCCAGACTGTGTCAAAGGAGAAGACCTTGTCAAGTCAACACAAACATCACGACCACAATCCCAGGAATAAAGTAACACATCTGCAAATATCTTAACTCTTATTATTATTATTATTATTATATTATATGTTAAAGTAAATATATATAATAAAATAATATTATTATTATATTATATCTTAAAGTAAATATATATAATAATAATGTAAGATGAAGTGTCTTAGTTATAGTCTTACTTTACTTTATGCTTTAGTAATAAGGTAGATAGAAATTCAAAAGTAAAACTGAAAATTAAACAAAACATATAATGTTATAATAAATTTTTTTAAATTGTTTACTTGGCTGTTTAAGGACTATCAGATTGGAACATATGGAGTAGGATTTTTCTATCAACAGCTTGAAGAGCTGTCGGTAAAGTGCATGAACTCCTTATATGTAGTACTCCGTTGTTTATTTTATTTACATTAATGATGATTAAATCGTATAAGAGTTATTTCATAGGGCTGTAAACGAGCCGAGCCCGAACACTGTCAGGCTCGAGCTCGGCTCGTTCGAGTTTCATAGAGCTCGAGCTCGAGCTCGGTTCGGTTCGAGCCTAATATATTAAGCTCGAGCTTGGCTCGTTTGATATTTTACAAGCTCGACCTCGGCTCGAGCTCGACTCGTTAACGTATAATCTTATTTTTCGTTATATAATCTTAATCTATTATATTTCATATTTATTGTTTTTGTAATTTTTAACTACATATAATAAGATTTAATATATTATTATTTCACCTATTATTTATATAATAGTAATTATTATGATTATATATTATATATGATATTATTAAAATAGTTAATATTTTGATGTATATAAATGAAAAGCTCGTTTAGGCTCGCGAGCTTGTTCGAGTTCGAGATATGAAGCTCGAGTTTTCGTTTACTAAACGAGCTTTAAATAAAGTTCAATCTCGGGCTCGAGCTCGTTTAGGCTCGGCTCGAATAGAGCTTTTAACGAGTCGAATTCGAGTAGCTCGCGAGTAGCTCTGCTCATTTACAGCCATATATGCATGGTACGGCTTACGCCATCTTTTAGGGTTGCCGTTAGATAATTCCAATTATCTCTTATCCCCAAAATTATATACCTTATAAACAATTGTACTTTTTTGATTTTAATTTCTTTTGTTTACTTAAGTTTCAGACTCATTTTGCAAGCCAACTAATTTCAGAGAAATCACTCGTTTTGCTATGTATCCCAAGTCGTGGAGAACTTCCATGACCACGATAAACTTTTTTAGATGCTTGGCGAATTGGAACTTGAAATCTACGCCGAGTCTTAGTCACTTTGTTACCACAAGTGACTTTTTTTAATTTTCTATTTGTATAACAAACTTAAAGACATTTCTATCTACAGATAAAAAGTAGATTTTTTGATATATTACAAAAGCATTTTATGATAGCACTCCGTACTAAATTACTAAGAGCAATGAAAACTACATACCATTGGGCCAACAGTTTCACTAGCAAACCTTAAAACTAACAGTATTTTGAAAAACATTTAAAATGCAATTCTTCAAATATATAACTCCAATCATTACATCATCAACATACTTTTATAAACTTTATGTCAACAAAAAATTAATAAATGGAACATGAAAGAATGTATCATTAGACCCTTGGAATGTAAACAAGGGAAGCCTTCACCATCGAGTTGGTTTGAGTTTGACCATCACAACTAAGTTCTCGAATCAATCTTCCCAACCCTTTTTCTTGATGCAAACCACTACTCTTCTCCACCTTCATTTGTGAATCAACTAAATGGTTTTTTCGGTGTCGATTTTGTCTACTTTTAATAGCATCCAAGTCCATTTCTGTTGGAATACTTCTATTTAATCCAAACCCATAATAATACCATCTTGATTTCGTTGATGAGGACGTAGGAAGTACTCTTTTCGTGTCATGATTACCACCTTGCTTTCCACCTTTGTTCATAGATATTAACTTCGCGAATTCTTTATCTCGTCTAGCATATATGCTTGGATCAACTTTTGTGGTTTCACAATCAAGTTTCTTGAATTCTTGTGTGTTTCTTGACATAGGTTGTTTGGGAACACTTAAATTTCGACCAAAAATGACGTCTTGATGAAAAAAGTTTGAATCTTTATTTGTTTTTAACCATTCTTCACTAAAGAACTCAAAACTTTCATCTCCTTTCAAGGATGATTCTTCAGAATCAGTTGTGCTACAACTTGTATGATAGCCATAAATAGGAAGATCACATAGAGAAATAGTTTCTTGTAAGTCATCATGATCATGATTGTTTTCAATGATGGAATTAGGGTTTGAATCAAGATTAAAAGGATGATGTTTAGTAGCCATGGTTATGAAAATCTTAAAAGGAGATTAATTGAGGGTGTCGTTTATAAACTTGAAACTTATCTCTATGTGTATGTATGTGTGTATATATATATATATATGGTATTATATACTAAATTAATTAATGAAGGAAGGTTGGCACAACTTTCATATTCAATAAAGTATATGTTAGTGGAACAATTTTGTTTGTATATGACTTCTAGAAAAATAATTAGAAGCTAGCTTAGTGGAGATGATTAGTTGAGTAGATCATATAAAAAACATGTACGAATAGATCATTATCATGGAATGGTCTCTTGAAACCCACTAACTTAATTATATAGTTGATTTTGCCAAAATCTTAATATATATATATATATATATATATATATATATATATATATATATATATATATATATATATATATATATATATATATATATATATATATATATATATATATATATATTTGGTTAACGAGGGAACCCGCCCCGCAACACCCACATTTGAGCCCTACGGACCGGTAAACTCTCGGGTACCCGAGCCCCCAGGCTTACCCGGATCCCAGATGAAGCATCCTCAGGTGAGCTCCCTTTTTGAACGAAATGGCTTCGCCAAGATTCGAACCCGGGTGGCTCCCCTCACAGGAAGTCCTGGTGGTCATCCAAGCTATGCGCTCCAAAAAGTGCTTCCCTCTTGATTATGACCATATATATATATATATATATATATATATATATATATATATATATATATATATATATATATATATATATATATATAAGGTCATAATCAAGAGGGAAGCACTTTCTGGAGGAAAGGGGGAAGCAAATTATTTTTTTTTATTTTTTCGTTTTTTGAAAAAACTTTGTTCACGAACATTATAGATTAGATGAAAATTTGAACATTTAAAAATAACACTTTGTGATGAATGTCATTATTTTGGCGGAAAAACGCTCGAAGAAAAAAATAAAAACATTCAATGCATTGAATGTTTTGCTGCTGAGTTTATTTGCATCGTTTTGTTTTCATCTTGTGTGAAGTGTTTTTTTTTTCGAATTTAGCCCGATTTAGAGTTTAGGGTTTAGGGTTTTGGGGTTCGGGTTTACTCCGTAAACCCTCAACCCAAAACCCAAAACCCTAAACTCTAAATCGTTCGTGTTAAAATATTCAATCTAGACCACAACAACAACAACAAAACCCAATACCACATGAGTGGTGTATGGAGGAGGTGAGATGTAGACAATCATTCCCCTATCCGAGAATAAAGTCAAGTCATTTCTCCACCCAGAGTGAAACACTCTCAATAGTAGAGAAAGTCATCCCTCTCTTTATTCGACGGATAAAGAGATTGCTTCCGAGAGGACCTCCGACCTTTAAGTAGGAAAAAGTTTTTTAAAAAATAAAATAAAATAAAAATACTAAAATAATAATAATAATAGACTCCATGAAAATGGTATAATCAAATTTCCATGGGTTTGAAATCCTGTCTGAAATTTAATTTAGGCTCTAAGAGTCAGTCAAGTCGTCAATAAATCGACGATTGATGTCGACTCAATAGAGCCACTAATTTCTAATCTAGACCCCAATTTATAAACCCTAAACCCTAATTTATAAACTCAAAACCCTAATTTCTAAACCCTAATAGCTAAACCGTGCGGGTCGGTAGAGTGGTCCTTGCTCGAATTCACTCTACGTATGTTGGGATGATGGACTCATGGAGTTTTGAGTCTATGATGTACGCTTATGCGTTCTGGGTTACCACCCTTGGGGTATTGAATCTTTGGAGTATACGGATTCACGTTGGCATGTTGGGCCAATCCCGTCGATGTTGATGATGTTGAGGAGATGAATTTCGGGTAGTGCGGATTCATGATGACTCGGGTAGTTCGGTCATCTTATTGATGAGGTGATGAATCTCGGGTAGTGCGAATTCACTAAGGCACGGGTAGTTCGGCCAACCTCGGTTGTTGAAGCGGTGAAGGAAGTGAATCTTGAGTAGTGCAAATTCACTAAGGGTCGGGTTGTTTGGTCAACCTTCATATGTATACGGTTAAGGGGTTAACCTTGGTGTTCTGATTATATTGTGTATGCGTATATATACTTGTTGTGTGATGTAGCTAATCTTGCGGAATTGGCTTGGTAGTACGTTATGTATAGCTTTGCTTAGTTATACTTGGTATGAGGTATGTGTTTACTATATGTGTTGGTTGTACATATTCATTTTATGCATATATATGTATATAGTATGTTTATACTCATTAAGCTTTCATAGCTTACCCTCTCGTTGTTTACATTTTTATAGATTAGCGTGGAGGTGGTGGCTGGGGTAAGCGTGGGAACTAGTGGACTTGCGTAGGTTGCTCTAGAAGGCATGCTTTTGGATTGATTAGGATTGGGTAGCGTATCCCCAATCATCTTGCTCGGTCTTTATTTTGTGTTAAACTAAAACGAGTCAAAATTGTCACTTTCACGTAATTATGGGTCGTTGGAGTCCCAAAGGTTGTAATGTACTGTTGTCGTTTAAAACTGGTAAATTAATGTTTGAAAAGTGTTGGGATTAGTTTTGGAGTTAAACGGAACTCGGGTTGGGCGAAAACGGTGTCATGTTTAAAATCTGGACTGCGGTCACTTTCCAGCGGTAACGCGCGCCGCACGTGGACTTACGCACCGTGCAATTGGCCATATGCTGGTGGTCATGTCTGTTGTCGAAGTTCTGTCCCTGTTTTATGTTATAGCGCGCGCCGCGCAACCCAAACGCGCACCGCGCATTTGGTCTGACCAAAATGATGTAATGTACTGTTGTCGTTTAAAACTGGTAAATTAATGTTTGAAAAGTGTTGGGATTAGTTTTGGAGTTAAACGGAACTCGGGTTGGGCGAAAACGGTGTCATGTTTAAAATCTGGACTGCGGTCACTTTCCAGCGGTAACGCGCGCCGCACGTGGACTTACGCACCGTGCAATTGGCCATATGCTGGTGGTCATGTCTGTTGTCGAAGTTCTGTCCCTGTTTTATGTTATAGCGCGCGCCGCGCAACCCAAACGCGCACCGCGCATTTGGTCTGACCAAAATGATGTCGTTGTTGAAAAAAATAAATAATAAAAGCATGTTTTCTCGTATGAGATTTTGGGTCGTTACACCAAGGTGTCGGTCCCGGTTCCCTTTCAGTGGGTACCGGCCGGTTTTGCCCCGTGAAGCGTATTCTGGAGTGCGTTTTTCAATCTTTCACTGTTTTGGCTCCAGTTTCTTCGTTATAAGTCCATTTTCTTCAATTCTTGTACCATTAGATTCGCTTTTACGAGATCCTATAAAAATAAGCCAAGAAAAGGTAAATTTTAGACATTTTATTCGGTAACATGTTTTAAATGGTAGTATAACGAGGTTAAAATCATGACTTTTAGCGCGTTATCAATAACTTGACTCCTCTTTTCTGCAATTGGAGCCTTGTATTTTCAGATCTACTACCACACAACAAGGCACTCCTTTTCTCATTCTTTTTCAACGCACGTGCAAAGTTTATGTCCCTTATTTAAAATGAAAATCACCACCCGAAAGTCGAGTCAATACAACCACAACTTCCATCTTTCCTGATCTCCAACGAGACCAAATTAAACTCTTTTGCAACAACAATTAAACCTGCATCCGAGAAAAGTCAATCACCAGCCTGAGTCTCGACTCTTTCACTACCACAATTAAAGATCCCAACCTCATCAAGGATGTTTGGATATCCCCGAGCTGATTTGCGTACACGAGAGTAGCTGTAAAAAAATTTCCACAACCTAAATCATAAGTAATATCAGCTCCAACACATGAATCATATCCCAAAAGTACACCCCAATTGACCGAGGAAACAAGCTCGCCAGAGACATGGTCCATGATCATCGAGTCGATCGAAGACACATCCACGGTCTCATTCACCCATACTTGAGTATTAGAAAGAGGTATCCTATCCAGACGTACCAATTTATGGATGTGCTTAACCTTTTTGGACTCAATAAACACAAGAAAAGACCGTATGTTTTCAAAAAAAAACCAATAAACTAGCAACATTTAACACTTCCCCGAAGTGCTCGACTACCTTCTTGATCTTATCAACAGAAGAAAACCTACCCGGAAAACCTCAAAGCTCTATCCAAATATACCGAGCAAACATATCGGCCTTCGGTTCATATGGTTCCACGGACACACAAACATCATCATTCCTCATAAGAGCTTAAGCTTTAGACAAGTTATCTTCATCTGGACTGATCATGATAAAACCAAATAGCCCCACCTTACTCACGTACTTAACGAGCAACTTCTGATAAGGATGAACCTTTACAATTTATCCTTCGAAAAATGCTTATGAACGTCAATAACACTTTCCGCGGCACTCAAATTGGGCATCAGAACACCCTAGTTAGAGTCACCGCGCTCAAAGGAAAATAATTCCCACTACGATGAGGCCATTCCACGTAAATTGAACGACCGAAGGACCTACACACAGTCCTTGTTTTCTTAATATATCTTTTTGTACATGGCAGTGTTTGTACACTAATTTTAGAAGCGCCATAAGGACCTAATGATTATTATCATAATAGTTTTAGGTTCAAACATTGCCAGTAGCAAATTTTAAGGTGATAGAGAATGTGAGAATCGGTCATTAGTCAGTAGATTCGGTTAGACTACACACACATGAGCAGGGGCATAGCTATTGTGGGGCAGACGTGGTCGGCAGCCCCCGACGAATGAAATTTTTTTAGTGTATCTATATGTTAAACTTACACGTTAAATGTATTTATATGTTATAGTTCAACGTGTTGTTTTATCTCTGTTTTTATTTTTATTTTCAAATTTTTTAGGTTTTACATAAAAAAAATTCTGGACACGCCACTGAACATGAGTATATATTTTAATTTTCCCACGTAATTATGTCCAAAATACATATTACCCTTTTTACAATTTTTAGAGCTATAACTAAATCATGAAAATAATAAATATTCGATTGAGGTAGGCAGGTAGCTAACTTTAACGTTTCTAAAGTTGGGCTAATAAAATTACAACAGAATGAAATGAATCCAATTTTTTTTTTCAAAGGCGGATTTGCAAAAGCGGATCATTTATTTCAACGACCCTCGTCATTTGCATCCACAGATGCTAGAAGGAAACTCCTACCCGGGTTGCTTGACAACTAATCGCGGGACCTGGGTTACTTGACAACTAATCGCAGGAAATTGAAGATAGAACCTTCCGCCCCCATGAATTGAACCCGGGTTGCTTGACAACTAATCGCGGACCCTTTCACACTGAGACATGATACCATTAAAGCAAACGTTGGTTGGTAAATGAATCCAATTATAATTCTAATCGATACAAAAATAATGGTTGTCCACTTAGTTTCTTAAAGGTGAAAAATGTTGCTTTTATTTTCCATTGTTAAACTTAATGGTGCTTAAAAAGAATTGTCCAATTATATTGGACACTTTAATATTAACTTTATTGTCAGTGTCAAACAATTGTGAAATTATTATTAGTAGCGTTAAACGGTTAGATCTACTTTTGAAAGTTTAGGTACTTTTGCGCATAGATTTATCATAGTTTATGTGCAATGTTACGCTTATTCACACGCTCAAATTGTCTCTACTCTATTTAATTTTGGTTTTTCGCAACAAAAATTTGTATTCGTTCAATCCGATGCAACAATAATGTGTTGGTGATTTTTGTGTGATCCAACGAATTATTATTTTAATGTATTGGATTTACTTGGTTGAAAGTGAAAATAATCATTTGATACCCTACACGAATCCGGACACGTTCGTAAAGGATTAGGAAGATCGCTTAGTGTATAGTTGAACTTGGTGAAAAACTTAGAGCAAAACAAGAAATATCAAAATCATGTTATAGGCCGCGCAACGCCTATTTGGGCCGCGCCGCGGCTGAAAGCGTGTTTTGAGTTCCGAGGTATTTTGTTGATTTTGATATTTGATGAAGCTTTAAGTCGATGCGCGCCTCATCTAGCTGCGACGCGGTCCAAAGGGTTAATTTGATGTCGAGAGAAATAGCAAAATTTGGAAATTGGGTTCCATGGCGCGGCTCCTCTAGCCGCGGCACGGCTTAATGCATAAAATCTGAACTGGTGCAATTTTCACCCAAAAGGTGTGTTGTTTCCAAACGTAGCATGTTGTCTCCTGATCAGTTTGGGACGGTTTTGTACATCAAAAACACATGTTTTAACATCAAATAAAGTGGTGTTGGTTCTCAAGTATTGTACCATTTCATTATGGTTACATATGAAAGGTTGTGACTCTTCATTCATACCTTTTGATCAACTATAAATAGAACACTTCTTCATTTGGGAAAAGGTTCCAGAATTTTGTCAAATTCATACACTTTCAACATTCAAACTTTCAGATTTTACAATCTACAATTGCAAGGAACAAATATTCTTTTGGTCAAGAAAGGTTGGTCATACTAGTCTTATCCTAATAGTGATTTCGTGTAACCCGTGATCAACTGGGTCGAAATACTCTATTAAGAAAGTGTTCACACGATTCTAGTATCAGTCCGGTTGCGATTCATCAACCCACTAACACATAATTTCCTACATAATGGATATAGATAATCTAAGAAAATAAAAAGTGAAAATGTATATGTATACTGTGGACTATTTGTAATCATATATGACGATAATTTATAACGTAATAGCTTAATAGGATTTTGCTAACTACAACTCTTAGAATTGTCGTTAACGTGCATTGTTTCATTGTACATTTGCATAACCGTCATCAAAAACTCAAACTCAACTGCTATATGTATATGCATGTACGTATGTACGTACACATGTATGCATGTACGTACGTACATACGTATCTATGATAAAAACGGAAACCATATTTGAGTATTCAATTCACTACAAGAAAAATTGTCATTTGTGACGATCTTTTAGTGACGACTCAGCATCTATTCAGTAACAATGCTACTTAGTTACCATTAATTAATTTTTCACTAAATTTTAGTCACTATACAATATTAGTGACCAAACAAATGGTTAGTATAGTGACCAATTATAACATTTTAGTAACTAATAATATTTTGTGACAGATCTATATTGACGAGAAGTGACAATTTTATTTTGATCACTAACTCGATTTAGTTACCAATTTAGTGTTATTAGTGACCAATAACTCTCATCACTAAAACTCATTTTCCTTATATTGATTTATTAATGATACGTGGTAAACTTTATTCAAGGTGTGACATGACTAGCAGTGAATATGTGTTAGATAATAGGTTCGACTCAAAGTTCACATATGGAGCAATAATGTACACATAGGTTCGAACCTGTTATCTGATAATATGGAGATGATATGTAGCAATAATGTACACACTTTATGTAATGTGTAGATAAATAAATATTATTGTAAAATTAATATGAAATCGACAAGTATACTTGATAGTCAAAACTACGTGGGTTCTTTTTTCGTCATAGATAAAGAGCACTACCAGATGTCCACACTCTACAGCACCATGCACTTTCCTTTTTCACGAAGCAATTAATATAATTATAAATTTATTTTATTTTTACAATAAAACTAGAACTTTATAAAAAGAAAATGCACTTTATAAAAAAGATGAAAGCCAAAACGAAACCAATGAATAGTAGTGAGTCAAACCAAAGAATCTATTACGGAGTACTAGTTAAAGTTCTCAGTAAAATAATTTATAAAAGTATATTTTGAAGTGACCATTGACATTTTACTTTTCATGCAAATTCTAACTACCATGACTGATATCTCATGCTTATGAAAATTGTTGTCCTCGCATATGTAAATTTTAACATGTACGAGAATTATTGTTTTATGATTATGCTTATATGAAGATGTTATTGTTCTGTTTTTATATATATTGATTATATATATTGATTATATCGTTGTTATATTTATTCTATATGTATTGATAAAGATGCCGATCTTCGAATTGATCTTATTGATGCTTTATGGTGCGGGTTATCACCTAGGAACATGTAAATAACTTGGATCATGTTACTTTTAATATTATGTATATTGTTGTGAATAGTTTGACCGATTAATGATATATCGATTTATGCGACACTAACTGAACTAATAGTTTTTATTTAATAACTTTTTAAGGATGTAATTATTTTTTTATAACTTTTGTAGGGTAGTGGTGAAGACTAATGCATCGTGAAATCTCACTCCCAATTCGAATGTTGATCAAGACGAGGGTAGTTGTGAAAAAGAAGAGTAGGATGTAATGGTTAGCAGTAAAAACAAAATATTTTGTTCTTGTATTTGATGATTTCGTTCATGTTTTGAATGTTTTATTGCGTGCATAAATTTGAATGAAGTAGATTTGAATGTTAATTTAAATATTAGTTTGAATGTTAGTTGTGTTGTGGAATAATCAGGTTTTGCTTTTTGGTATTGTGCCGTTTTAGCTGGAAACAAGCATAATTAAAACCTGCTGTCAAAAATGTGCAAGTGAATTGTAGGGACGACATGTCGTTCCTATAGATCATTCCGTAAAGTTATCCTCTTTTGTCAATGAAAAGTCAAAGTGGGGCCACGTTCGTCCAGAAAAAAACATATGTCGTCTCGAAAATTTTTTTGGGACGATGTATTCTGGACGACTTTTTAGGGACGAGACGTCATCTCTAAAGACCTTGTGCGATGATAGTCCGTAAAAGATGAAAATTGTCGTCTTCAAAAATAAGGTTCCTTGTAGTGTGATGATATTTCTATTTGATTTTTTTTTTTTTTAAAGTCACTAAACATTATTACATAAATATACAGAGGCGTCTTTGAGCATAGGCAAGATAGGCAACCGCCTAAAGTCCAAAAATTTAGAAGAGTCCAATTTATTGAATATGTAAATATTTTTCTCAATATCTCTCTTATACTTAAAGTAAACACACAATTGAGTGACAAATCTCATCAACTTTCAATCATAGCCATCCAAATTGTTGATCTCCACCAATCTTAACCATACAAATAGGATAATACTCTTAATCACGTTATTAGTTATATAATTATAAAAGATGCTAACCAAACTACCCTTAATCAAAAACAATAGCACGGCGTTTTTATTGTTTTTAGGGGTCAATCAAAAAAACCTCGCTCTCTCCTCTTCCATCGACACACGAAGAGCAAGCGCAAGTTCGGGATCCAGATTTGGGTCTACACCAAAGATGTTAAACAACAATATTAATCGGATGTTGTTATATTTCCGGATTCCGAATCCGATGTATTATGAGATCTTACAACTGATTACAAATGTAATCAAAGAGCTAGGATTCCTATATTCATGTTCTGTAAAATTATGACAAGTGATGGAACCAAAACATGTCGATCGATTCAAATTCGATTTTCGGGTTAAATTCATTTTTTTTTAATCTTAGTTGCTTAAATCCAATTAATTGAGTTCGTTTCTAATGGTTAGGTATTTGGTAATTATGTCTCTGATTTTTGTAATAGTGAAGAAGCAACAGATGGTTTGCTAATCGATTAACGAAATCAAATTCAGTCACAAATCCTCTGCCGATATAGGTTATTAATCGATTCAATCTGGTAAAATCAAAATCTAAGATCATTCGATAAATATCAGCGGCAACGGTAGAAGATCTTGAAGACATCGGTTATGAATGGTATATAATTTTTATAAATACCTCATAATACGATTCTTAAGCAAGTTTCTTTGATTTCGTTTTATATTTTTAAACCCTTTGTAACACATGTACAATTTGTTCAATTTATTGTTTACTGAAATCAGGATTGCTTGAAAATAACAAAATGATGTTTATTGTACACCAAGTGTTTGATGAAATTGCTCAATGGGATTTGCTTGAATTTCAGAGGTCTCAGTTCTCAAAAAGTAGATCAAAAGGTTAGTGTTTCCAACATAACAGGTGACACTTTTATTCAGTTAAATTTGTTTAGGTTTTTCGCTGATTGGTTTCATTTCTTTATTATGGTATTTGATTTGTTATCAATATGGTTGTTATTCGTTGAACGATTGGTTTAAAGGATGGTCTTTATGTACATTTCACAAATGAAGCAAGAAGCACTTGATAATGTGAGAGCAGAGTGATAATGCGGTATTTTTTATTTTATGTTTTATGGTAAGGTATTATTGTATAATAATTTATTTCCCTCTATAAGTATTGCTTGATTTGAATGCAGGTTAAGAGGCAGGATGTTGTGTACAGGGAAAACATCAACTTTGTTTTGGAAGATGAACAGTATGTGCCTCATTTATACTATACAGTGGACAAAAATTGATAGAATAGAACATTTCATATTTTATTTATACTGAATAACCTAAAAGTTTGTGTCAAAATGTATCATATATAGTAGACAAAAGATCAGATGTTGCTCGTGGTCACATTACGCGGTTGCCATCTCTGATTATAACAATATTCATAAAGACACTCGTGAGCCTATCAGTGTTCTAATGCATAATTGCAAAGTGAAAGATTGGAAAGGTACTATAAATCTCACAATTAAAACAAATTAACCGCATTAAGTTTGTGTAAAAAATATATGTTCGTAATTATTATCATTAGACTTATGAATATGTGTCACTTTTTTGCAAATTTTTGTATTTCTTTTGCCTTTAAATGAAAGCTAGAAGGTGGTACCAAAAGAGTCAACTGCGTATGATACCCTCAGCAAAGTAAAGGAGCAGACCTGGGAGACCGTCAAGGGTTTGGAATCTGGAGTTGGATTAAGACAAGGTTGTGTTGATGGATTTGGGCGATAATAAAATAAATATATGATTTATATTCATTTTGCGAAACTTGCTAAATCTCATTTATACTCTGTAGCTATTCTGATTATCTATTTTTATTGTTATATTTGGTTTTGTTGAAAGCAGTTGCATTCGAAGAGGAAAATAAGAATAATATCTAAGATCATATTGGTTTGAAGGTTCAAGGTAATACTTTCTCATTTGCAACAACTATATTGGTTTGAAGGAAAAAAATAAATGTAATAGATTTTGGCTAATATATAAAGGCATCAGACTGGAATGTGGGACCAAAAGAATGCATATTGCTTGGTTGGCGGTCTGATTTTGTCGAGATGATTCAAGAATACGATGTTTACAGAGGACCTGTAAGTGTTGTTGTATATCGTGTACTTCATATTAATGTTGATGCATATCGGTTATCATTTAACAAAAATTTTAGTTAACCTATGTAGGAAATTTTGGAAGAATGTGCCAATGCGGACAGAGAAATTGCGTACAAAATGTCTACTCAACGCACGTTGAAAAACGTCCAAGTCATCCACAAGGTACAATCTTTGACCAAATCTCTTTTGAAATAATAGACGTCATAAAATGGCTGGGTTTGCTCACGGGTCAATATGGGTGAATCTGTAGAAGGGATTAGATTGACCTGAAACGATTTTTAACTTTTTTTTTTTAAATTTCCATACAGAATTGAAAACACTCGCGGGTCAATACAGGTATTGAATTATCATCCCCTTTTTCAAATTTAATTAAAATTGTATGGTAGACGTAGTAGTTTATTGGTATTAATGGTACATGTTTGTTTAACATTTATGTTTTAATAAGTCAATAAAGTCTGATTCGATCAATAGAGATGTGTGACTACGAGCTTTCTTCAGAGGTGGTTAGTTTTATTATAGTACTTGAACTTTGGTTCTAACGAAGATGATGGAAATAAAATAAATATATGATTTATATTCATTTTGCGGAACTTGCTAAATCTCATTTATACTCTGTAGCTATTCTGATTATTTATTTTTATTGTTATATTTGGTTTTGTTGAAAACAGTTGCATTCGAAGAGGAAAATGAGAATAATGTCTAAGATCATATTGGTTTGAAGGTTCAAGGTAATACTTTCTCATTGTCAGGTGTTACTAAAACCAATTAAAAAGAATGCTTTAGAATTAAGTTGTTTATAATAACATGTATGGTAAAGGTAAATGGTAAATAGGGTTATGGATTGTGTACTTGCTATTGATGTGTGCAGGGTAGTATACGAAATAGATTATATTTTACTACAAAATACTATTAAATACGATACAATTTTACACAAGTTATTTATTTATTTATTGAATGGAATATACCTAAACCTTGCTACAACACTTATAGGCAGTGTACCTAATCGTAGAGTAGTGTAGTTTTTAGTAAGTCCGGTTCGTTCCACAGGGATACAACTAAATTTAACGCTATATTTAATTTAAACTATATTTGTATATATATATATATATATATATATATATATATATATATATATATATATATATATATATAAGTAGTATTATTATAATAAAAGAGGGTTTTTACCGTTTAGTGACCGATTTGTCGATTTTAAGATTTAAATCACAGTTAAAACCTAATGTAAAATATTAAATATAAATATAACTTAATTTAAAGCGTAAAGTAAATAATGATAATAAAAGTGCGATAATTTAAAGTGCGATAAATAAAAGTACGATAAATAAAATGGCAATAAATAAAATGACGGTAAATAAAAGTACGATGAGATATAAATTAAAGGAATTATGCTTATTTAAGCTTCCGTAATCATGATGTTCGGCGTGTTAATTTTAGTTTATTACTGAGGGTTAATTGTCCTTTGTCATGGATTATTCGATATGTCCATCTGGTTTTTGTCCATAACAGTCCATCGGTCATAAATATAAAGTGCGAGTGTCCTCGTCAAATTACCCTTATATCCGAAGTCAAATATTCCAACTAATTGGGGACTTAAACTGTAACAAGGTCTTAATACTTTATTTAATAATTACACCAGGATATCGACTGCGTGCAATCCAAGGTTTTAATACTTTATTAACAATTACACCAAGTGTCCTTGTATGTAATCCACCCCTTTTTAATGAATCCATTGACTATTAATCCATCCCCGTGTTTGGTTAAATGAACGATTATTAGTATTTATAAATATCCTGCCCATCGTATCCGATCGAGTGTATGTGGTTATTTATAATTACCTCAAATTGTAAATCTCTATATTAAATTAACGAACTATCATTCAGTTAAACAAATATAAAGCCCATTAATAGCCCATAGTCCAATTTCCACAAGTGTCGGTCTTTTGTTCAAACCTCAATTATGGTCCAAAGCCCAATAACCCCGTCTTTAATATTTAGTCTAACATCATGATTACTTCGGCTTAAATAAGCATAATAATAACTTAGCTACGAGACATTAATTGAAAAAGGTTGAACATAACTTACAATGAGTATTAATCGCGTAGTGTTACACGGACAGAGTTTCGACTTACAAACTTAAAACATTCGCCACTATAACCTTATTATTATTAACTTAAAATTAAAATTAAAATTAAAATTAAAATTATAAATATAAATATATTGAGAGAGAGTAAGATATATGATATGGTGTACATAAATTCGGCTGAATTCGTTGCAATTTATAGACCTGGCTTGACTTTAGCTGCCATGCGATCGCATGGAATTTGTGCTTCCAGGCCATGCGATCGTATGGCCCCCTGGGACAGCTCACACACTTTTGTTTTTTTATTTGCCGATAGTTTTTAATATAAATATAATATATAAATAATTTATAGAATAATTTATATATTATATTATATTCGTGTGCATAGTTGACTTGTAATTTTAGCTCCGTTGCGTCACGCGTTGATAATTGGTTCATGTCCCGGTTCCGGATTTTCGAACGTCCTTTCGTACGATTTATTATCTTGTACTTTGCGTTTTGCGGCTTGTACTCTTGTAATTTTGAGACGTTTCTCATCAATAAATTGAACCACTTGGATTATACTTTGTACTTTTTAACGTTTTGGTCGTTTGCATCTTCAAATCATCGAATCTGTCTTTTGTCTTCACCTTTTATTATCTAAACGAATATCACTTGTAAATAGAACAATTGCAACTAAAAGCTTGTCTTTCTTGAAGGATAATGCTATGCAATATATGTTCGTTTTTAGCATTATCAAATATTCCCATACTTGAGCGTTGCTTGTCCTCAAGCAATATAGAACTTGAATATAACTTTACTAGAATCACTTCTTTATTCTTCACACTATGTACATTAGTGATTTTGATACGGCGGTATGAACAATGATAGTAACTATGTAGTTTACAGTCTCACATGACTATAAAAATTTAGATCCTTTAGAAAATTGGATCTTTATAAAAATATTTGATCTTTTGAAAATTCAATCTAGTTTTTAACCTAGACAAGTTTTCCGGAATAACCCTTCACCGGTGTTTGCAAATTATTTTTGTGGGTTTTGTGGGTTTTGTGGGTTTCAGATTTGAAAATTTTAGCTCAAAACTTGCGATTTTGTGTCACCCACTTGCTAACCTTGTATTGGGAAAGCAACACGTCCAGTATACTTGCTCCGTATATTACCTTTCGGTAAACTACCGTCCGGTTGTAAAGGAAAGCGTTGAACAAACAACTGTTAAGGCAATGTCTAATGACATGCTTTTGATTATGATCTATATCGTGTCGGATGCAATTACTATCCTTTGTAGGAGCAATAGTAAAGATCACCCTATAGTTTTTCGGTCTGGCACAAGGTCCTGTCTTCGACCATGCTATGCAACCACCGTTCTTACGGTTGACACCCGATTTGGTTCAGGTGACCTAATGAATTCCAGGTGAATTTCTAGGATTTTACGTTCAATGGTAATGAACGCACTGAAAATAGGTTTTCAGAAAACAAATCGGTTTGTAATTTGATCAAAATATTTTCTCGTTCAAACTCGAGTTTAGATATCATCGAATTCCATGAGTTTGTAATTCTCAATCTTTAAGGTCAATCTCAAGGATTGAGTAATATCAGGCTTAAATGCTGATTTTTGATCTTTAAGGAGATTATTCTTTCTGGGGGTCTGATTCATTAGTCTTATAAGCTAATTTGCACGGTGCCTCCCATTGTACAAGACAGATCCTCTCATGGTTAGGATAAGTCTGATCACTTGGCGACCCTGTTTGATGCTGAGGTCCGTGGATTTCAAGCTGATTTTCGAGAAAACTTTTCAAGGTTTTTCGTAGTCTCTAAAACTGGTATGGACGACAACTTCCTGACCTAAATCAAGAAGCGCGTGTCTTTTTCTCGAAAGACTTTACTTCCTTATAAATTCCATTTATATTACAATAAACTGGGTAAAACTGTTTAATATCGTCCAAAACAAAAGTATCTTTAATTATTTGTTCAAAAATATGTGATTTGTTATAATAATAATAATAATATAGATATGGATAGTCAATTTTGGTGTATACATATAGTCAATTTTGGTACACAAAGTATGTATTTTTATATTGAGATTTTAAGCTATAAATACTCATGAATGCAAGCATTAAACTTGCACCATTTCTCACACTTACAAAGTGTTTCTTTCTTTCTCTCCATTATCATCTTTGTTCTTACACTTCATTATTAGTATTCTAAATCAAGAATCAAATCACTAAAGGTAGTTATAAGCCTACTGAATTATAACATCAAGAATCAAACCACTAAAGGTAGTTATAAGCCTACTGAATTATAACATCAAGAATCAAACCACTAAAGGTAGTTATAAGCCTACTGAATTATAACACGTTATCAGCACGATAATCTTAATACTAAATATGGTTGGCTCTGCCACCAAAATGATATATGGTCGGTTATACCACCAAAATGATATATGGTCGGTTATACCACCAAAATGATATATGGTCGGTTATACCACCAGAATGATATAGGTCGGTTATACCACCTGAAAAATATATGGTCGACACTGTCGCCAAATTTTCATTTATGTTTACTAATATTTATATTTTTGTTATATAACATTTATTTATGATTGCTTACACATGGTCGACACTGTCACCTACTTATCATTTATGTTATATTAAATTTATGTTTAATGTTTATATACTTATGAATATAAATTGACTCTAATTTATCATGATGTTTGTTTTAATTTTTGATAATAGAAAATGTCGAATCTGGAAAAGCTTAAATTTACTCCTTTAGAATCAACTGGAAACAACTACATGCCATGGGTTATAAAAGTAAAAATGCATCTTAAATCAATGGGCATTCTTGAAACCATAAATGAAAACAACACTTGTTCTGAAAAAGAACAAGCTACGGCATGTTGCTTTATTCATCAACATATTGATGAATGCTTACAAAATAATTATGTGACTGTAGAAGATCCCCATGTTTTATGGGAAGGTCTCAAAAGCAGATTCAATAATCAAAGAGAAATTTTACTTCCAGCTGCAATGGAACAATGGAGAACATTAAGGTTCCAAGACTTTAAGAAAGTAAATGAATACAGCTCAGCTCTGTATAATACATGTTCACAACTTAAATTCTGTGGACATGAAATTAGTGATGCAGACATGATGGAGAAAACTTTCTCCACAATGAATGCTGCAAACATCACAGTGCAAAGAAATTTGAGAATGCTAAAGTTCAAAACATATCCTGAACTTAATTCATATCTCTTAGTTGCAGAGCAAAATGATGAGCTATTAATGAAAAATCAGCAATCCCGTCCTACTGGTACACTTACAATCCCTGAAGCAAATACAGCAAATAATTATAAACAGGGACAAGGACGCGGGCAAGGTCGTGGTTATAATAACCATCACCATCATCATGCCAAAAGCCATAACTATGGTAGAAACCATCCTTATGGTAATGGTAATGGTAATGGGCGTGGACGTGGTCGTGGTCGTGGCCGTGGTGGTCAAAGAAATAGTAATCCACGAAAATATAAATATCAACCACAAAACAAGCCCATTAAACAAGATGTTGAAGAAAATTCTTCTAAAAATTCTGAAGAATCTTGCTACAGATGTGGTAGAATGGGCCACTGGACTAATACTTGCCGAACATCTAAACATCTTGTTAAGATGTATCAGGATTCGCTGAAAGGTAAAGAAAAGGAAGTAAATTTTGTGGATAATATTGATCCAACAGTCACTGAGAAACCATCTGATTTATATGAAGATTTCTTGAATGTTTAAGTTGTGTGTCTTTTGAAAAATAAACGATTTAATATCGTCTGTCTTTGTCATTATGTTTGCTAAATGTTTCAGTACTATCTATTTGCGTTTAAAATATTGTGTAATATTAATGTACTCACTATTTATTTCTTATATATGAAGTTCAATATGAATTTTGCTGGAATACAACATCAATCAAGTGGTGGAGATCTCTGTATAGCAGACAGTGGAACTACACACACTATACTTAAATCCGAGAAATATTTTATTGATCTAAAACCAACGGAAGGAACTATACATACAATATCAGGACCTGCTAACTTGATAAAAGGGATAGGAAAGGCAAATTTCATACTACCAAATGGTACAAAATTTTTAATAAATGATGCCTTATTTTCTCCCAAGTCAAGCAGAAATTTATTGAGTTTCTCCGACATATACCTTAACGGGTATGATTATCAGTCAGTGACAACAGAAAATGAGAAATATTTAAGTATCACTGACAAGAGTCATGTGGTTGAAAAACTGCCAAGACTTAGTTCTGGATTACATTATACACATATAAATGTACCAGAAATACATATGGTAGTTAACGAAAAATATATTGATCCTGGTGTATTCAGTTTATGGCATAACAGATTAGGCCATCCAGGATCAACAATGATGAAAAGGATTATTGAATGTACTCATGGACATCCACTAAAGGATAGAAAAATCCATCATGATACAATGGTTCCATGTACATCTTGCTCTCTTGGAAAATTGATAACTAGACCCTCACCACTTAAGGTTGAGAAAGAATCACCAATGTTTCTTGAAAGAATTCAAGGTGATATATGTGGACCAATTCATCCACCATGTGGACCATTTAGATATTTCATGGTTCTAATAGACGCATCTAGCAGATGGTCTCATGTTTGTCTGTTATCAAGCCGTAATGTGGCATTTGCAAAATTTCTTGCCCAAATTATTAAATTGAGAGCTCATTTTCCTGATTACACCATTAAAAGGGTGAGACTTGATAATGCTGGTGAATTTACATCTCAAGCATTTAATGACTATTGCATGTCTATAGGAATTGTTGTTGAACATTCTGTTGCTCATGTGCATACACAAAATGGTTTAGCCGAGTCATTGATTAAACGTTTACAGTTAATCGCTAGACCATTGATAATGAGAACAAAACTCCCTGTATCTATATGGGGTCATGCAATTTTACATGCTGCTGCATTGATTCGCATCAGACCAAGTGCAAGTCATAAATATTCCCCCCTACAACTTGCTTTTGGTCAAGAGCCAAATATTTCCCATCTTAGAACATTTGGTTGTGCAGTGTATGTTCCAATTGCGACACCACAACGTACAAAAATGGGTCCTCAAAGGAGGTTGGGAATATATGTTGGATATGAAACATCTTCAATATTAAGGTATATTGAACCTATGACAGGTGACGTTTTTACAGCACGTTTTGCTGATTGTCATTTTAATGAAACATTGTTCCCTAGATTAGGGGGAGAAATGAAAAATAAAGAAAATGATGTTTCATGGTGTGAACCTCAATTAAAGTATCTTGATCCTCGCACAAAAGAATGCGAGACAGAAGTTCAAAAGATAATGCATATACAAGAACTTGCAAATCAATTGCCTGATGCATTTACAGATACAAAAACGGTGACAAAATCATATATACCAGCAGTAAATACTCCAGCTCGAATTGAAATTCCAAAAGCTGGCAATAACGTCACTCATGAATCTTTGCCACGTCAGAAACGTGGAAGACCAATCGGTTCAAAGGATAAAAATCCTCGAAAAAGAAAATCAGCTGATAATGAAGTAAAAGAAAGTGTTCAAGAAGAACCACAAATCAGTACTCCTACTGCAGAGGAGATTGATGATGTCAATACAGAAATTGCAATCAATTATGCATATTCAAAAACATTATGGAACCGAAATGAAATGAAAAATCTTGATGAGAAATTTTCATTTAATGTTGCATATGACATCATGAATAATGATGATGATCCAGAACCAACATCTATGGTTGAATGTCAAAATAGACATGATTGGGCTCAATGGAAAGAAGCAATACGAGCTGAATTAGAATCACTCAATAAAAGAAAAGTTTTCGGATCCATCATTCTCACTCCTAAAGATGTGAAACCTGTAGGATACAGATGGATTTTTGTCCGAAAAAGAAATGAGAAAAATGAAGTTACAAGGTATAAAGCTAGACTTGTAGCTCAAGGTTTTTCTCAAAGACCGGGAATTGATTATGAAGAAACTTATTCTCCTGTTATGGATGCAATTACTTTTAGGTACTTAATCAGTCTGGCAGTTTCTAAAAATTTAGAAATGCATCTCATGGATGTTGTGACTGCTTATCTATATGGATCACTTGATAGTGATATATATATGAAGTTACCTGAAGGATTTAAGGTACCAGAAGCATCAAATGCAAAACCCAAAGAAATGTATTCGATTAAATTACAAAGATCTTTATATGGGTTAAAACAATCGGGACGTATGTGGTATAACCGATTAAGTGATTACTTGATAAGCAAAGGGTATACAAATAATCTTACTTGCCCTTGTGTTTTCATTAAGAAAACAACATCCGGATATGTGATCATAGCTGTTTATGTTGATGATCTTAACATCATAGGTACAAATAAAGAGATCCATGAAGCCATTCAACTTCTAAAGAAAGAATTTGAAATGAAAGATCTCGGAAAAACCAAGTATTGCCTTGGTTTACAAATTGAGCATATGCCTAATGGTTTACTTGTACATCAAACAACATATACTGAAAAGATTTTGAAACGTTTCAATATGGACAAGGCAAAACCATTAAGTACTCCTATGGTTGTTAGATCACTCAATGTTGAAGCTGATCCATTTCGTCCATGTGAAGATCAAGAAGACATTCTTGGACCAGAAGTACCATATCTTAGTGCAATTGGAGCTCTTATGTATCTTACAAATTGTACAAGACCTGACATTTCTTTTGCAGTTAATTTGTTGGCAAGGTTCAGCTCTGCTCCTACCAAAAGACACTGGAATGGGATCAAACACATATTTCGATACCTTCGAGGAACTACTGATTTAGGATTATTTTATTCTAACGAATCAAAACAAGATTTGGTTGGTTATGCAGATGCAGGTTATTTATCTGATCCACATAAAGCTAAATCTCAAACTGGATATGTATTCCTAAATGGAGGTACTGCAATATCATGGCGTTCTCAAAAACAAACACTTGTTGCTACATCGTCAAATCATGCCGAAGTGATTGCATTACATGAAGCTACTCGAGAATGTTTTTGGTTGAGATCAATGACACAACTCATTACTGATTCTTGTGGACTAGAACGCGATAAAAGTCCAACAACTATCTATGAAGATAATGCAGCTTGCATAGCACAGATGAAAGAAGGGTATATCAAAAGTGACCGAACAAAACACATACCACCTAGATTCTTCTCATACACTCAAAATCTCATTAAGGACAACCAGATTGAAATGAGATATGTGCAATCTAGCAAAAACTCTGCTGATCTTTTCACGAAAGCACTTCCAACTGCTATTTTCAGAACACACGTTCATAACATTGGCATGAGACATGTTCAAAAGATGTAACAGCTGAAGCGATGTCTACTTGAGGGGGAGTCAACTCCATGCTGCACTCTTTTTCCCTTAGCTAAAGTTTTTTCCCACTGGGTTTTCTTTAGCAAGGTTTTTAATGAGGCAGTAATTTATAGTTGATCTTCAACAAAATAAAATTGCTATCCAAGGGGGAGTGTTATAATAATAATAATAATATAGATATGGATAGTCAATTTTGGTGTATACATATAGTCAATTTTGGTACACAAAGTATGTATTTTTATATTGAGATTTTAAGCTATAAATACTCATGAATGCAAGCATTAAACTTGCACCATTTCTCACACTTACAAAGTGTTTCTTTCTTTCTCTCCATTATCATCTTTGTTCTTACACTTCATTATTAGTATTCTAAATCAAGAATCAAATCACTAAAGGTAGTTATAAGCCTACTGAATTATAACATCAAGAATCAAACCACTAAAGGTAGTTATAAGCCTACTGAATTATAACATCAAGAATCAAACCACTAAAGGTAGTTATAAGCCTACTGAATTATAACATGATTTATGTTCTAAATAACTTGGTAAATTTTTCACACACTTGGCTTTTATTTTTCTTTCTTTGCCTTTTTATTCTCCTCTATTCCATTTTAAATGAATTCAAGCGTTTTGGGTTGTTTCTCAATCTATGTCCTTTCCGAGGTAACAATAATTTCGGTGTTAACACCTAGTTTTATCGTTCATAAATATGTATAAACATGATTTTGAGTTCATTTAGTTAAAAAAATTTTTAAACATTTTACTAGAAGTGGGTAGTCAGTATATAAGACTAGGGCTGTTCTTTATTATCAGAGAGCACTAGATTCTAATACAACTACTGCGTTACTAGTATTTTAACGGTGGCTATTAAACCAAGTGTATAAGTCAAAAAATTTTAAAACCGAAAGAATTTAATCCCTTCCCACACTTAAGATCTTGCAATGCCCTCATTTGCAAGAAATCAGTAACAATTTAAATTATTGAGGGTGATTAGCGTAGAAAAATGATTAAATTTTACCAAAGTTTCTAAACATATTGTTGTTTGTGTTGAATGATAAATGGTACACATCATTTGTACATTCCTGCAGTTGTTATTTCATATATATTTTGCATCTTGTTGTCAAAATTAGTTGCTTTTGCTGAACTTAATGCCAGTCTTTGAAAATGCGCTGTTTTACCCTGTTGTGTACATGAGATAAAATACATACAATACAAATATAAACATGCATGGTAATTTGAAATGGGACTTAATATCCCACTTTCAAATTACAAAAATGAAATATTAGTACACAATAATAAAAATGTTAAACATTACATAAAAGTATCAAAATGTTAAATGTTTAGCATAAATAGATAAAAATAATAAAAGATAAGAAATCACCAATGGAACACTATTGATTTGGATAGGGATTTCAGTTCATATCATCGCTCGGGTTCCATGGTTGGTGATAGGTGTTCTGGTAGGCTTGGTTTGGGTCGTACAGGTCAAAGGGTGGTCGCATGTCGGGCTGATGTGGTGGATAGTAAGCAGGCCGAGTCGGGATGTAGTTATTTGGTACCTGATATGATAGATGGCTCATGATTTGGTGCTGATGAACTTGCCAGCTATCGTGTTGGCGTCGCCTGGAAATCTCATACGCATTCACGGCTTGCCACTGCTCATACTGACGATGCCTATCCTCATTACTCATTTCCACCTCATATATACGCTGGAAAACGTCAGTAAAACTATCCCTAATAACATCCATGATGTCATCTGCTTCCTCCATCTCCTCATCCGAACCCCTCTCTACCTGTGGATGGGTGCCATGATATGGTATTGGCATCTTGTGCCTTCGTTTTAGTACCTTTGCACCCTGATATACCTGCAAACCTATAGTATCGGTTTGTTCCTCAACTACCATCATTGAACCCCCGTGTTCCCTATCTACACCTAAGTACTCTCCAATGAGAGTAACAAAAATACCTCCTCCTATTATTCCCCCGTCCTGTATACCTTCCACAACTTTGGAAAAATAATACCCAACACAGTAGGGAATATTAACAAAGCCTCTAGTGTCTCGAATGCACTTAAGGTAAAATAAATCATTTAGAGTCATTTTCTCCTTGTTTTTACCTCTTTGTGTAATCGAGTTAGATAAAAATCTATGTATTATACGGAGCTCGGCTCTATTAATATCTAAATAGAAGTGTCTTCCTTCCCGTGTAAAAACATTAAAATTTGACATACGCCTCCATACGGTGATAGCGTCAAAATCTCTATCTACCTTCTTACCGTGATAAATTAAAGCTGTACAATCAGGTGATAATAATTCAGCGGGGGTGTAAATCTGTAAAGCTCTAGCCATGTCTATCATAGACATCCTGTACATCCTACCTCCAAGTAAAAATTTAAGAAAAGTATTATCGTCTAACCTATCTACATCCTTATTTAAGGCTATAGTACTCATTAGCTCAACACACCACTCCTTATATACAGGCCTATGAGTGGTAAATAAACGTACCCAATCGTGAAAAGAAGAGCTGACATACCTTTGGATTAGATGCTGCCTAACTGGGTTACTAAGTGGACCCTTTCCAAAGGCTCCCAATCTATTACCCTTGGTATTTCTACATTTTTGGTCCAAAGCTTAAATTTGTTACTTTGGTACGTCGGGCAATCTCTCCAACCTCTATCAAACCTTAGATTGGGGTGTAACTCATGTTCATGAATTCTTGAGTGTTCTATTACATGGTGAACGGGAAATACTACGTAGGCGGTAAAAAATTGTGGCTCCGGCTCATAGTATGGCACATGTTAATCATAATGTTGTTGTTGCTGTTCCCGTTGTTGCTCTGGTTCATGATATTGCATCTCTGGATGTGGTTCCGGATCAGGTTGCCTAGATGATGATGATGATGTACCATCAGTATCGGTATTTCTCTGCAAAACACATTAAACACAAAATTTGTGCATCCAAATATGCATTAGTGTTAGCAAAATAACAAATTAAAACAATTACAATAACATGTTTAATCCATATTAAACTTATACTCATTTTCATATTTTTATCAATTCTACAATTTTTCAAATAAGCATATATGAAAATGTATACAAAGTTCATAAGCATTCAACTCAAATAACATGTTAAAATAACCATTACTAGCAATTAAACAAGTTTCAAATGACAATTACATCAAAATAATCAAGTTCATGAATTTTAGACTTAAAAAGTCCACTTTGATGTTCAAAAATCATGTTTAGGATCAAAGTTTGGATCATTTAGCTACCTAAACATGTTACACTACTTAATTTAGCAATAATTCATAACAAAAATCGGCCATAACCTATTTATATCAAAAAGCCCCAAATTGCTCAAGAACACAAACCCTAGATTTCTAAAAATTTTGAAGTTTATGGCTTCAAATCATGTTAAATAGCATCAATCTAGGTTATACATACATAATATACTAACAATTTAACTCTAATTACACTAGAAATTATCAAACTAAGATTATTGCAATTAATTGAAATTATCACAAAAATTAGGAAATTTAGGAGTTTAGGGGTGAAATTTTTACCTTTCTGCTTCCCCATCTGAGAAAAGACATGATTATAGCGGATTATAGAACGAAATTTGGTTGATTTTGGTAAAAAATTTGGTGAAATTTGAGAGTGTTTGTGTGTGTTTTCGTGGGTGTATGTGTGTGAAGTGGGGAGACAAAGAACCAGCGACTGCCTTTTGTTCCTGATCAGTTTTTATGTGCCATGCGATCGCATGGTATGTAAGGCAAAACCCCATGCGATCGCATGGGGTATAATATTGTTGTTTTTTGTTTTTTTGTTTTTTTTAATGAAAACCTTTTACTATTAAAACAATTATTTAAATTTAAAATTTTGTTTTCATTTTTAGGAGGAAGTTGTTTCGGTACGATTACCTAGTCCGTCCCCCGACAAAATTTTAAAAATTTGTCTTTTTAAAGCGTTGTTTTAAAAGCTAAAATTTTTGGATTTTTTAATGTTTTTGGCATACTTTAGATCGATAAAATTAAAAATAGTGATAATAAAATTTCTCGTCCCGCCCTCGGGTAAAGCAATTTCGGTTTCATAACCTAGTCTTCAACTCACGACGAATTTTAAAAATTATATTTTTAACTTAATGAAATAAAGTACATTTTCGTTTTTAAATTCACACCAAACTTAAATTTAAAATGCGTAAAATTTCATATAAATATTAATAATATTTATAAACATTAATTTTACAATCTTACATTTGGAAATAATATAGTTATATATATATATATTAATTTAAAAAAAAAACAAAATAAAAATAAAAATCTTTTTGGTCTTTTATCCCACTTTAATCAATCAAATATTAACAAAAATATACGTTCCTCTTTTTGGGTAAAGTAATTTCGGCTATATTACCTAGTTTTACTCCTGACGAATTTCTGAAATATTTTAGATTGATTGATTAAAGATATTTATACCTTATGAATAAACGATAAATTTCGCAGTGATGAATTAAATTTTTGTATGATATCAATAATTTTGGTTTCGCATACCTAATTTTATTGAATATCAATTTAATACTTTATAGCGAACGATTCAGCGTTTATTATCAAAAGGTTAAAAGCAATAAAATAAATTAAATAAAAAACTGTACATACCTACCTGTGAGATAGAATTCTCAGAGACCTGCTTTAGCCGACTCATAGGAGAGTCGTGTGATTTGGTTTTCCATAGCTACATAAGCGTAACCTCGATTTTTCAATAACTTTTCTTCTAAACATATGAACGGTCCTTCTCTGCATAGAGTAACAAATTCGGTATTTGAATATGTTTGATTGTTCGAACATTTACCTTCGTGTGACCATTTTCCGCATTTATGACATCTTTCAAGGTGTCGTGCTCTTCTTTTTGTTGCGAATTTTGATTTTCCTTTACCAAAATGTGTCTTATGATGATCTTTCCTGAGTTCTTTCCTCACTTCGTCCATTTTGCCTCTTATGAATGATACCAGTTCACTCGGGAAGATGTTATTATTACGTTTAGTAATCATAGCGTGTAGTAGTAGACCATGGTTCAGATCAAAGGAATTCTTCATCTCGTAAAACCTAAAAGAAATAAAAATTCAGAATGGAGGGAGAAGATTAGTTCTTTAGGGTCTGCTAGGGAAAGACCATGCGGATTTCATTTTCAAAAACTACACGAAAACAGAACATCTAACTCTAACAGAAATTCATATTACCCTTAAAATATTCAAATCTTCCCACACTTAGTTAGCTGTGGTATCGAAATTGTGATTAACTTCATCTTCAACTTCCATTGGATTATCTATGTAATGTTTAACTCTGTGACCATTAACTTTAAATTCAATCCCATTTGAATTTATTAATTCTACTGTTCCGTATGGGAAAACTATTTTGACTATGAATGGTCCAGACCATCTTGATTTCAATTTTCCAGGAAATAGCTTGTGATGACCCGGGAATTTTTGACCAAATTTAAAACCTGAATCTTATTTGATTTCGATACGATAAGCAAAGTCTGTAATGTTGAGTCTCAAAAACTTTTGAACTTTGTTCATATAATAATTTAAACCTTTGACTGTTCCAACGATTCACGAATCATTAATTACATATATATATATATATATATATATATATATATATATATATATATATATATATATATATATATATATATATATATATATATATATATATATATATATATATATATATATATGAATGTAGGTATATATATAGTAATTTGATTATATAAAATATAATTTAAACATTTAAATGAAATATGTAAAATAATAATTAGAATAATTAAATTACTGATATTATATATGGATATACATATGTATATGATGATATAAAATATATATATATATATATATATATATATATATATATATATATATATATATATATATATATATATATATATATATATATATATATATATATATATATAATATATGAATTCTAACTACTCAGTAAAAGTCATCACATAATATAATAAAACATAAATAATAAATGATATTGTATTAAATTACAAGTTTGAACATAAGTAATATATTAATATTGTTATCATTAAATTTATCATTATTATTATTGTTATTATTCATATCAATAGCTGTATTAGTAAAATTATTACTTCTAAAATAAAATACATATATAAAATTTGAGTTGTGTTATTATATTATTAATGTTATCACTATCTCTAATAATATTAATATTAATATAACTAGTATTATTATTAGTTATTATCAAAATTAGTAATATTATCATATATGTATTATTATTGAAATTTATTTTGATATTATTACTATCATTATTATTAATTTAGTATTTAGTATTATTAATTGTATTTTGATAGCATTATTAATAAATTATGAGTTATATTATTAGTATTAATATATTATAACATTATCAATAATTAAAATTTATGAATCAAAAATATAAGCAGATATACATATAACTACATATATATATATATATATATATATATACGTATAATACAGATATACATATATAAATGTATACATATGCAGATTATATATACATATATAAAATATATAAAATATATAAAATACCTAATTATATATATAATTACCTATACAGAAATAAATATATATATATACAAATTTTTACATAACTGAATAAAATTACATACGTATTCCCTTCTCAATCGTTTTCCAACTATTTGTTAATTTGTTTTCTGTCAAAAATTTCGTACCAATCAGTGTTTTATCACGAGAACAAATCCAAGATTAGATAACAGTCAATCTCACCTTCTTTATCTGTTTCTATTTTTTTTATATACTGAACGAATCAATCAAATTAAAACCAGCAAATTTCTTCGTATTACTAACAAACGCATTCTATATATTATCACTCTTATCAATTACAATCACTATCAATTTTTTTTATTTCACATTAAACAGAAAAAGCAAGAAAAGGCTCGACTGCCCTGTTCTTGGGTCATTTATGCAATACTTCGAATTTGAACGAAATTTTAAAAAGTATAAATGCAGTCAGGTTGTAAATCTTTCACTAAAACTATCTGGAAAATCTTAAGCTTCAATTTTATCTATCGTGTTCTAATTTCGGAGTCAAACTTCTTATTTAAAAAGTCAAACATCGTGTTCAATGTAAAATTTGAGATCATGTTTGAATTTCCAGTTAAATTGAGAATGGATAAAGTTTCCATTGGTGATTTAACAACTTTTTCATGGTGATATCGTGGTCTAAAACGATCTCTAACTTTGAATTTGATTTATGAGTTCAAACGGGTTCTTATTTTTCTGTTACAGCGTTTCTATTTAATCATTTTGTTTTAATTAATGTAATTGATATCAAATCGTTCTGTGTCTTTTATAATATCCTAAAATATAAACTTGTAAAACGTTATTAGTTAGGTTTGATCTTTGGCCAGTTTAATTGTTGGAGTTGGAGAAGAAATTAAACAGAAAATAATACGGTTTATAAATAATTGGGAGGATTAAAAATCAGGAAATGGGCAACAGCCCAACTGGTCTGAGTGTTTGCGGGGTTTTGAGAGGTCACGGGTTCGAGTCTCATACGGAGCAAATCTTTTTAGGAAAAGCTTTTGGAAGGGTATACATTTTTATTTTTACTTATATTATTATTATTCTTAATACATATTATGATTATAATTATTATTGTTGTTAATATGATTATTAAAATTATTATTATTATTGTTATTATTAATCATTATTATTATTACTAAGTATTATATTTATTATTAGTATTGTATTTATTATTATTATCATCATTAATTATAAATACTATAACCATTATTAAGATTAATATCATTATTATTATTAATCTTATAAGTATTATCGAAATATTTATTATCGTAAGGTTATCATTTAAATATTATTATTATAATTATCCTTAACAGTATTAATAAAAGTAATATTAATAAAATTTTAGAATTATCATTATAAATGAAATAAATGTCATTATTATTACTATGATTATGATTATTAATATTATTATTAATATGAAAATGATACAAATTTTAATTTTATTCATTAATAATAACGTTAGCATCATTATTGTAATTATCAGTATTATTATTGTTAATATTATTAACATACGTATCATTATCAACAATACCATTATTATTACTAGTATTATCATTATTAATAAAGTTATTCTTATTAGTAGTAAATCATTATTTCCAAAATTATCATTTTTAACAAATAAATATTTTGTACATAAATATACTTATTATATATACACTAAAAATAATAATATTTCATATAACCATATATCAAATATATTAACATTTTTATATAAATACTTTCATATACTAAACTAATGAATTTTAATTTAATACTAATCTTAGATATATATAGATATAGTAATATAACTAAATGTATAAATATTAATTATTTTAAAAATATACAAAATAAATAAGTATAACGTAAGATATAATATATATAAATAAAGTATATATATTTTAAATGAAATGTAGTATAAATTATATATAACCACAAACATATAAAATTTATATAATTAATAAATGACATTATGAGATTTCTATTATATGTTTTAATATATACAATTGATATAGATTCGTGAATCCGAGACCAACCCTACACTTGTTCAATATAGCCATATAAAGTATATATATTTTAAATGAAATGTAGTATAAATTATATATAACCACAAACATATAAAATTTATATAATTAATAAATGAAATTATGAGATTTCTATTATATGTTTTAATATATACAATTGATATAGGTTCGTGAATCCGAGGCCAACCCTACACTTGTTCAATATAGCCATATGTATTTTTACTACAAATACATTAGGTGAGTTTCATTTGCTCCCTTTTTAAATGCTTTTGCAATATATATTTTTGGGACTGAGAATACATATGCTGCTTTTATAAATGTTTTACGAAATAGACACAATTACTTAAAATTACATTCTATGGTTGGATTATTAACCGAATATCGCCCTTCAAGTCTGGTAACCTAAGAATTTAGGGAAATGGCCCCAGATTGACGCGAATCCTAAAGATAGATCTATGGACCTTGACAAGTCCCATTCGGGGTACGAATGCTTTAGTACTTCGAGATTATTATACAGACGAGAGGTTCTGTTTTGGGGATATTCTATGCATTAAATTAACGTCGGTTACCAGGTGTTCAATCCATATGAATGATATTTTTGTCTCTATGCATGAGACGTATATTTATGAGAACTGGAAATCTTGTGGTCTATTAAAAATATGAAATGATTCTTTATGATAAACTAATGAACTCACCAACCTTTTTGGTTAACACTTTAAAGTATGTTTATTCTCAGGTATGAAAGAAGTCTTCCGCTATGCAATTGCTCATTTTAAAGATATTACTTGGAGTCATTCATGACATATTTCAAAAGACGTTGCATTCGAGTAGTTGAGTTCATCAAGATTATTATTAAGTCAATTATAGTTAGATATATTATAAAATGGTATGCACGCCGTCAAATTTCGATGTAATGAAAGATTGTCTTTTCAAAAACGAATGCAATGTTTGTAAAATGTATCATATAGAGGTCAAGTACCTCGCGATGTAATCAACTGTTGTGAATCATTTATAATCGATATGGACTTCGTTCGGATGAATTAGGACGGGTCTCTACAGTTGGTATCAGAGCGGTGGTCTTAGCGAACAAGGTCTGCATTAGTGTGTATAACCGATAAGTCATTAGGATGCATTAGTGAGTCTGGACTTCGACCGTGTCTGCATGTCAAAAATTTTGCTTATCGTTTTTGTCGAAAATCATCCGTTTATCATCCTTAAGATATTACCTGCTTATCATTCTTAGTCTAGACACATCTTACTGCAATGATTGCATGAATAGTGTATAGACAAAATTCATATCTTAGCATATCTACTAATCCATATCTTAGTGTATCTGTCACTGTAGACTTTATCTAACACGTTTCCTTAATTTTCTCCGTAATTCACGGGATCTTTAGAAGTATGTAGATATTCTATATATAATTAGAATATCATTCAATATTCAAAAATCATTTCATATCAAAACCCTGTAACTAATCGTGAGAGATGGATCCTACACCTAGCTTGGATTCCATTGATTCCGGAAGCGATTTCGAGATGTATATTGAAGCAGACTCCGAAGTCAATGAACCAGAAGTGCCTCAACCATTTAATTATTTTTCTTTCTGGAAGAGATGGGGGTAGGTCCGAGACTTACTTACTCGATGGAGAATTGAAGAAGGCGAGCCCTACCGCGAACCAAACTTACCTCCTAACATCGGAGAAAACGATGTACTCACCGGTGAACCTATGCGCAACACTGTATTCACCCTTCTTGCTAAAGTTTTTCACCTCGAAGGTCACGTTACTGCAATCTAAGAAAATATTCAACCTCTACTTCCGAATACCAATCGAAGGGGAATACTAGAAGAAGTTAGAGAACTTCAAATTGATAATCAAGATCTATCGAATCAGATGAGTGGATGGATAGAAATGATAGAGGGTAGGATAGAAACCCTGACAAGAATGGTGCGTGATTTACAAGCTATACTTACTACACCAGCATCATCACCAACCTCAGCACCAACAACACTTGTAGCACCGACAGCAACAGTACCACCATCAGCAGCACCATCAGCACCAGCAGCATAGCCAGTACCAGCAACAACAACATCATCACACGTCTCAACCTCGCAATTATACCTCAAGCATAATCATCGTTCTACGAATCGTTCTACATAAACTATCTTCATCCTTCATGGCGATTATGTAATCTCTAATGTTTTAGAGATTATGTACTCTAGTTCTAGCCGTAAATCTGATGAGTTTAATATCACATTGACTCATTAAATTCGTGATTACGTCTGAAGAAAATATATATGTATATATGTTTTCATAAAGATTGTAATTAAAATTTTTATTGTACAAACTGTTAATGGTGAAAATATTTTAACGGGTAGGTAATATCCGAGGAATATTTAGATTTCGCATTAATAAGTTACACTGTACATTCTTTGAATCTGATTCAATAGTTATTTACTATCCTACCTACAACCACAGCTATACGAATCCGTTTATCACAGAATAACCATTTTCATTCAATTTCATATTTGGATTTTGACCTATCAGAATCCAACAAGTGGCATAATGAAGAAAACATATGACAAAATAAAATTTGTTAGAAACAGACAAATTAACTATGAGAAATTTTGTTAAGAATCCACGCTAACTGTTCCTAGCTAACTGATTACATTTTATTTATCGCAATTTAATTATCGCAGTTTATATTCTCGCAATTTTATTTATCATCATTTAATTTCTGTTATTTACTTTACGCATTTTATTTATTGTCATTTAAATTCTGTATTTATTTTACGCACTTTAAATATCGGGACACGTATACAAGGTTTTGACATATCATATCGACGCATATATATATATATATATATATATATATATATATATATATATATATATATATATATATATATATATATATATATATATATATATATATATATATATATATATATATATATTATTTGGAATAACTGTGACAACCCGGAAATTTTTGACCAAATTTAAACTTTATCTTTAAATGATTTAACGTTTCCGACACGATAAGCAAAGTCTATGAAGTTGAATCTCAAAATTTTAGAAATGTTTCATTACATTTGACTGCTCTCGGCGATTCATGAACAATTATATGTATGTATATATATATATATATATATATATATATATATATATATATATGTACAAGTAAAAACGACTTTCCTACAGTAAAACACTATTTGCTACAGTGAAACCGTATTTTGCTACAGTGCTACATTGAAAACGATTTGCTACAGTAAACACTATTTATACAGTAAACACTATTTGCTACAGTAAACACTATTTGCTGCAGTAAAAACACTATTTGCTACAGTAAACACTATTTGATGTCGACGAACTAGCAAACAAAATCGGATAAGGCGGCCATGCGATCATATGGCAAAAACACTGAAAACTCATGCGATCGCACGAGGTACTGTAGCAGGCCACATACTATAAAAGCTCGGTTCATTCCTCCGAATTATTATTTTTTATATTATTATTATTATTATTATTATTATTATTATTATTATTAAGATTAATATTATTATTATTATTAATCTTATTATAATATTATTATTAGTAGTATATATACCTAAAATACTACGACGAGGTTATGAGCGTGTCACCTTCAAAATGGGTTTTTGAGCGGGATAGAGCTAAGGAAATTATGGGTTATTGCCAAGGAGGTTATGGGTAATGTTCAGGGGTATATTTGCGAATCAAATCTAGTGTTTATCATCTCCGTTACGTCTACGTACTTTCCTATAATATTAAATCTCAATATTTATATGTAAGCACTCATATTTTATCTTTTATATATTAATTGTGTATCTATGTCTAGTGCTCGAGTATATATATATATATTTATAGATGCTTGTATGCTAAATTTCGTCGTTAAACAGTTATAATGAATCACGAATTAAATACATATATTACTGGTAAAAAGTATATGATATACATGTTTTTGGAAAGTTGGCGAAAAATCAATAACTTTTAATTTAGATATCGAATAATTTCGATGAACGGATTAAAAGATATGATCAACTGAATTATGATTGACGTTAATTGAAATTACTTTTGAATCTACAATTAAGATTTAAACAACTTGTTTACGAGATTGATAATTTGGATTTTTGAATATTACCAACCGAGTAAATAAATCCTTATATAAGGTACGTCTCGTTTTGTTAAACAACTGTCAAAATTGACTTTTTGAAACGACTTTGGATAACTTTTGTATGTCGATCTATAGCATTAGGATTGTGATACACTATGACCTGACCTAGTTTGATAGACGTTTATTGACCAACATATGTTCTCTAGGTTGAGATCTACAATTATTTGGTAATCCGAGTTTCGATCACATTTTGGTGAACGACTTTATATGCTGCTAAGGTGAGTTTCATTTGCTCCCTTTTTAATTGCTTTTGTAATCTATATTTTTGGGCTGAGAATACATGCACTTTATTTTAAAAACGCAATGGATACAAATACATACTTAATTCTACACTGAGTTTGAAACAAAAATCCCTTAGCTTTGGTAACTAGTAACTGCCAGTTATAAGAACTGGTGGACGCGAGTAGTAGTATATGGATCCATAGGGCTTGATATCCCCGTCCGAGCTAGAGCACTAGCCTTTTAACGGATGTATGCTATTTGAGAAGCGTACACGTTGGTTTGCGTATATTATTAAGATGATTATACAAAGGGTACAAATTATATATACGTTAAAGTTTAGTTACCAGGGTGCTCAATTTCGTAGAATATTTTGATAAACGTTTCTGGATGAAACAACTGAAATCTTGTGATCCACCTTTATATACAGATTATACGAAACATTAAAACTATGAACTCACCAACCTTTGTGTTGACACTTGTTAGCATGTTTATTCTCAGGTTCCCTAGAAGTCTTCCGCTGTTTGATTATATGTTACACAAGCTATGTGCATGGAGTCTTACATGGCATATTTTTTCAAGGAAACGTTGCATTTACCAAATCATCACCATGTATCTTATTTTGACTGCATTGTCAACGGAAGTACTATTGTAAACTATTATTTATGGTGATTGTCTATATGTAGAAATCATCAGATGTCGAAAACCTTTGATTTAAATATTCATTTATGGTGTGCCTTTTCAAAAGAATGCAATGTTTACAAAACGTATCATATAGAGGTCAAATACCTCACAATGAAATCGATGAATGACGTGTTATTCCATATGGATTTGGAGCGATCGTCACAGTTGGTATCAGAGCGTTGGTCCTAGCGAACCAGGTCTTGCATGAGTGTGTCTAACTGATAGTTGTTAGGATGCATTAGTAAGTCTGGACTTCGACCGTGTCTGCATGTCAAAAGTTTTGCTTATCATTTTTTGTCGGAACTTACCTGCTTATCATTCCTAGTCTAGACACATTTTACTGCATTGATTGCATGAATAGTGTATAGACAAAATTCATATCTTAGCGTATCTGTTACTGTAAACTTTTCCTGACATCTTCCAAAAATTTCTCCGTGATTTATGGAATTTGGTATTATATATACATATGTAAGTTATGTATTGAAGAATACTAAACTGAATTCTATAATCTAATTCATATAAAAAAAATCATCTCCCTAATTATACAAGATGGATCCCGTATCTAGTTCAAATTCCTTAAACTCTGACTGCTATTCCGATATGGATATTCACCTGAATTCCGAAGACAGTGTAACCGAAATGGATCAACCAATTAGCCATCATCTATTCTGGATGAATTGGGGATGGGTTCGTAGCCTACTTAATTATTGGAGACAAGAAGAAGGCGATCCCTTCCATCCACCACATTGCCCTCTTGGCGAAGAACTTGAAGCACTTACCGGCGAACCTGTTCGTAATACCATTTTCTCTCTCATTTCCAGAATATCTCGTCATGATCATATACTCTCTCAAATTCTGGATCTTATTCATCCGCTCGTCCGAACCGCCAATCATCCCGGTGTAGTAGAAGAAGTCAACGAGCTTCGCACTCTGGTAGTGGCTTTGGAGAATATGGTGCAAAGGTTACAAGCACCAGCAGAATCTCCGGCATCAACAGTACCACCGACAACAACACCAACAGTACCATTACCACCACCAACAACATCCGCACCGCAAGCCTCAACATCACAATATGTACCTTGAACATCAACGTCATATGCATAGTAGTTACCAAGAAATACCAGCAACAATAACCGATGAAGTATTAACTTATTTCCCCTGAAGAAATTCTATGTATATTTTATATATATAAATTTTAAAACCATCATAAATCTTTTCGTACTAAGCTATTATGTATAAATTGAAAAAGGGTAAATACTACTCGGTTAATTCATATTACTAATATGCTATAACGTACATCTTTCGTTAACAACTTAACCTTCGTTAACTACAATCTCTGTTTCAACTCAATGAATTCCATTTTCTAATAAACCAAGTGTATTATTCAATTACATAATTGATTTTACATTTTCATTTTCGATGTACTCGAAACTTTTCAGAAAACATCATCTGTGCCTTATAAGATTCACAAAAATTCCACGAGTACCAACATCCTTCACCAAGGAATATCAATAAGAATAAATAATGAAGTATTGATTTCATTAGCGAAATACTCCGCAAAGATTATGTAATCTTTAATATTTTAAAGATTAATCATTTCTAAGTCAAGCCAAAAATCAAATGAGCTTAATATGATATTAACTCATTAAATCTATATTACATCCGAAGAAAATATAAATACATATATTTTCATAAAGACGATAATAAAAATTCTTTTGTACAAAGTATTAATTGTGAAATCTTTAACGGGTAGGTACTACTCGAGAAATATTTAAGTTCACAATTAATATGTTACACTGTACATTCTTCAGTTTTGATTCAAAAATCATTAACTATACTCACTATCTTCACAATGATACACAATCATTTCATACAAATTCAATCACATATTCTGATATCGACGGATCAGAATCCAAGCCATAACTCTGAACCGGTGACATCATTCTTAGATCTCTACATCTTTCAAAGCTATACTTTGACTTCAAAACTATGCAAGATCCTTTAGCATTGTTTTTACCAAAAATAACCTTGCAATTCCTTTTCAAAGTATCCAGTATTATCAACCATTCAACCAGTCAACGACGACCTTTCAGACTTGTAATTTTGGCATATACATTTTCGTTACTGGGGAACCTTTCATGTTCCACCACATTAGCAGTAAATTTACCAACAACTTCATTGATATTTGACCTTCTGAAAAATCCTTATACTCATTGAAACTGTATCATGTACTCATCCACATCTTGTAACAATAATTGCCATATCAACTACCGGAAATTAGCAATCAGTATTTCGAATATCGCAGCAATTCTACATCAACAGTTATATATACATATAATGTCTATCTTCTAGACTTACATACTTCGAATGTGAAGTTTCTAAAAAACATCCCAAACTATGAACTAGTTCTCTGAAATTGGAACAATGCTGATGAAGCAGCAAAAACTGTAAACGACCTTAACAGTCAAAAGTTTAATGATAAAGAATAGTATGGTGGTAAAGCTGAGAAAAAGAGAAGGTTTGGAACTGGAAAACGGATTGAGCAAAGTATGAAGGAGGCTGAGGATAAATCACAAAGACTGAACCTGCCTTCAAAGAATCCAAATGATTCAGTGTCTGCTGAAATCCTTAGTAAATACCTTGCTCTTTACTCTAAAACCTTTGCGGACAATATTCTTCATCATCATCATTATCTTAAATATTCTAAGATATCATCATATCTTTCATTATAAATATCCTCGATATTTCTGAAGATATTTTCATAACCATTCTTATTTGAAATTGAAATGTCCCGTTCTTATTGATTAAAAACGTTCCATATTAATTGATTTCGTTGCGAGGTTTTGACCTCTATATGAGACGTTTTTCAAAGACTGCATTCATTTTAAAACAAACCATAACCTTTATTTCATCACTAAAGGTTTAAAAAGCTTTACGTAGATTATCAAATAATGATAATCTAAAATATCCTGTTTACACACGACTATTACATAATGGTTTACAATACAAATATGTTACAACGAAATAAGTTTCTTGAATGCAGTTTTTCACAATATCATACAAGCATGGACTCCAAATCTTGTCCTTATTTAAGTATGCGATAGTGGAAGCTCTTAATAATCACCTGAGAATAAACATGCTTAAAACGTCAACAAAAAATGTTGGTGAGTTATAGGTTTAACCTATATATATCAAATCGTAACAATAGACCACAAGATTTCATATTTCAATATACATCTCATACATAGAGATAAAAATCATTCATATGGTGAACACCTGGTAACCGACATTAACAAAATGCATATATAAGAATCTCCCCATCATTCCGGGACACCCTTCAGATATGATATAAATTTCTAAGTACTAAAGCATCCGGTACTTTGGATGGGGTTTGTTAGGCCCAATAGATCTATCTTTAGGATTCGCGTCAATTAGGGTGTTTATTCCCTAATTCTTAGATTATCAGACTTAATAAAAAGGGGCATATTCGATTTCAATAATTCAACCATAGAATGTAGCTTCACGTACTTGTGTCTATTTTGTAAATCATTTATAAAACCTGCATGTATTCTCATCCCAAAAATATTAGATTTTAAAAGTGGGACTATAACTCACTTTCACAGATTTTTACTTCGTCGGGAAGTAAGACTTGGCCACTGGTCGATTCACGAACCTATAACAAATATGTACATATATATCAAAGTATGTTCAAAATATATTTACAACACTTTTAATACATTTTGATGTTTTAAGTTCATTAAGTCAGCTGTCCTCGTTAGTAACCTACAACTAGTTGTCCAAAGTTAGATGTATCGAAAAAAATTGATATATATTATCTTGAATCAATCCACGACCCAGTGTATACACGTCTCAGGCTAGATCACAACTCAAAGTATATATATTTTTGGAATCAACCTCAACCCTGTATAGCTAACTCCCACATTACTGCATATAGAGTGTCTATGGTTGTTCCAAATAATATATACACATGGGTCGATATGATATGTCAAAACATTTGCATACGTGTCTATGGTATCCCAAGATTACATAATATATTAGAATACATGTATAATACAATATAAGTTAGCTAGGATATGATTAATATAGATTTGTTACCAATTTTCACGTAGCTACAACAAGAAAAATTATCCAATCTTGTTTTACCCATAACTTCTTCGTTTTAAATCCGTTTTGAGTGAATCAAATTGCTATGGTTTCATATTAAACTCTATTTTATGAATCTAAATAGAAAAAGTATAGGTTTATAGTCGGAAATATAAGTTACAAGTCGTTTTTGTAAGAGGTAGTCATTTCAGTCGAAAGAACGACGTCTTGATGACCATTTTGAAAAACATACTTCCACTTTGAGTTTAACCAAGATTTTTGGATATAGTTTCATGTTCATAAGAAAAATCATTTTCACAGAAGAACAATTTTTAAATCAAATTTTATCATAGTTTTTAATTAACTAACCCAAAACAGCCCGCGGTGTTACTACGACTGCGTAAATCTGGTTTTACGGTGTTTTTCGTGTTTCCAGGTTTTAAATCATTAAGTTAGCATATCATATAGATATAGAACATGTGTTTAGTTGATTTTAAAAGTCACGTTAGAAGGATTAACTTTTGTTTGCGAACAAGTTTAGAATTAACTAAACTATGTTCTAGTGATTACAAGTTTAAACCTTTGAATAAGATAGCTTTATATGTATGAATCGAATGATGTTATGAACATCATTACTACCTCAAGTTTTCTGGATAAAGCTACTAGAAATGAGAAAAATGGATCTAGCTTCAAAGGATCCTTGGATGGCTTGAAAGTTCTTGAAGCAGAATCATGACACGAAAACAGTTCAAGTAAGATTTTCACTCGAAAGACGATTGTTATAGTTATAGAAATTGAATCAAAGTATGAATATGAGTATTACCTTGTATTAGAAAGATAGCTTACTATAAATAAGAAAGATTTCTTGAGGTTGGATGATCACTCTACAAGATTGGAAGTAAGCTAGCAAACTTAGAAGTATTCTTGATTTATGAAACTAGAACTTGTAGAATTTATGAAGAACACTTAGAACTTGAAGATAGAACTTGAGAGAGATCAATTAGATGAAGAAAATTGAAGAATGAAAGTGTTTGTAGGTGTTTTTGGTCATTGGTGTATGGATTAGATATAAAGGATATGTAATTTTGTTTTCATGTAAATAAATCATGAATGATTACTCATATTTTTGTAATTTTATGAGATATTTCATGCTAGTTTCCAATTGATGATTCCCACATGTGTTAGGTGACTCACATGGGCTACTAAGAGCTGATCATTGGAGTGTCTATACCAATAGTACATACATCTAAAAGCTGTGTATTGTACGAGTACAAATACGGGTGCATACGAGTAGAATTGTTGATGAAACTGAACGAGGATGTAATTGTAAGAATTTTTGTTAAGTAGAAGTATTTTGATAAGTGTCTTGAAGTCTTTCAAAAGTGTATGAATACATATTAAAACACTACATGTATATACATTTTAACTGAGTCGTTAAGTCATTGTTAGTCGTTACATGTAAGTATTGTTTTGAAACCTTTAGGTTAACGATCTTGTTAAATGTTATTAACCCAATGTTTATAATATCAAATGAGATTTTAAATTATTATATTATCATGATATTATGATGTACGAATATCTCTTAATATGATATATATACATTAAATGTCGTTACAACGATAATCGTTACATATATGTCTCGTTTCAAAATCATTAAGTTAGTAGTCTTGTTTTTACATATGTAGTTCATTATTAATATACTTAATGATATGTTTACTTATCATAATATCATTTTAACTATATATATAACCATATATATGTCATCATATAGTTTTTACAAGTTTTAACGTTCATGAATCACCGGTCAACTTGGGTGGTCAATTGTCTATATGAAACCTATTTCAATTAATCAAGTCTTAACAAGTTTGATTGCTTAACATGTTGGAAACACTTAATCATGTAAATAACAATTTCATTTAATATATATATAAACATGGAAAAGTTCGGGTCACTACAGTACCTACCAGGTAAATAAATTTCGTCCCGAAATTTTAAGCAGTTGGAGGTGTTGACGTATCTTCTAGAAATAAATGCGGGTATTTCTTCTTCATCTGATCTTCTCGTTCCCAGGTGAACTCAGGTCCTCTACAAGCATTCCATCGAACCTTAACTATTGGTATCTTGTTTTGCTTAAGTCTTTTAACTTCACGATCCATTATTTCGACGGGTTCTTCGATGAATTGAAGTTTTTCATTGATTTGGATTTCATCTAACGGAATAGTGAGATCTTCTTTAGCAAAACATTTCTTCAAATTCGAGACGTGGAAAGTGTTATGTACAGCTGCGAGTTGTTGAGGTAACTCAAGTCGGTAAGCTACTGGACCGACACAATCAATAATCTTGAATGGTCCGATATACCTTGGATTTAATTTCCATCGTTTACCAAATCGAACAACGCCTTTCCAAGGTACAACTTTAAGCATGACCATCTCTCCAATTTCAAATTCTATATCTTTTCTTTTAATGTCAGCGTAGCTCTTTTGTCGACTTTGGGCTGTTTTCAACCGTTGTTGAAGTTGGATGATCTTCTCGGTAGTTTCTTGTATTATCTTCGGACCCGTAATCTGTCTATCCCCCACTTCACTCCAACAAATCGGAGACCTGAACTTTCTACCATAAAGTGCTTCAAACGGCGCCATCTCAATGCTTGAATGGTAGCTGTTGTTGTAGGAAAATTATGCTAACGGTAGATGTTGATCCCAACTGTTTCCGAAATCAATAACACATGCTCGTAGCATGTCTTCAAGCGTTTGTATCGTCCTTTCGCTCTGCCCATTAGTTTGTGGATGATAGGCAGTACTCATGTCTAGACGAGTTCCTAATGCTTGCTGTAATGTCTGCCAGAATCTTGAAATAAATCTGCCATCCCTATCAGAGATAATAGAGATTGGTATTCCATGTCTGGAGACGACTTCCTTCAAATACAGTCATGCTAACTTATCCATCTTGTCATCTTCTCTTATTGGCAGGAAGTGTGCTGATTTGGTGAGACGATCAACTATTACCCAAATAGTATCAAAACCACTTGCAGTCCTTGGCAATTTAGTGATGAAATCCATGGTAATGTTTTCCCATTTCCATTCCGGGATTTCGCGTTGTTGAAGTAGACCTGATGGTTTCTGATGCTCAGCTTTGACCTTAGAACACGTCAAACATTCTCCTACATATTTAGCAACATCGGCTTTCATACCCGGCCACCAAAAATGTTTCTTGAGATCTTTGTACATCTTCCCCGTTCCAGGATGTATTGAGTATCTGGTTTTATGAGCTTCTCTAAGTACCATTTCTCTCATATCTCCAAATTTTGGTACCCAAATCCTTTCAGCCCTATACCGGGTTCCGTCTTCCTAAATATTAAGATGCTTCTCCGATCCTTTGGGTATTTCATCCTTTAAATTTCCCTCTTTTAAAACTCCTTGTTGTGCCTCCTTTATTTGAGTAGTAAGGTTATTGTGAATCATTATATTAATAGATTTTACTCGAATGGGTTCTCTGTCCTTCCTGCTCAAGGCGTCGGCTACCACATTTGCCTTCCCCGGGTGGTAACGAATCTCAAAGTTGTAATCATTCAATAATTCAATCCACCTACGCTGCCTCATATTCAGTTGTTTCTGATTAAATATGTGTTGAAGACTTTTGTGGTCGGTATATATAATACTTTTGACCCCATATAAGTAGTGCCTCCAAGTCTTTAATGCAAAAACAACCGCGCCTAATTCCAAATCATGCATCGTATAATTTTGTTCGTGAATCTTCAATTGTCTAGACGCATAAGCAATCACCTTCGTTCGTTGCATTAATACACAACCGAGACCTTGCTTTGATGCGTCACAATAAATCACAAAATCATCATTCCCTTCAGGCAATGACAATATAGGTGCCGTAGTTAGCTTTTTCTTCAATAACTGAAACGCTTTCTCTTGTTCATCTTTCCATTTAAATTTCTTCCCTTTATGCGTTAATACAGTCAAGGGTTTTGCTATTCTGGAAAAGTCTTGGATGAACCTTCTGTAGTAACCAGCTAGTCCTAAAAACTGGCGTATGTGTTTCGGAGTTTTCGGGGTTTCCCACTTTTCAACAGTTTCTATCTTTGCCGGATCCACCTTAATACCTTTTTTGTTCACTATATGACCGAGGAATTGAACTTCTTCCAACCAAAATGCACACTTTGAAAACTTAGCGTACAATTATTCCTTCCTCAATACTTCTAACACCTTTCTCAAATGTTCACCGTGTTCTTGGTCATTCTTTGAGTAAATAAGTATGTCATCAATGAAAACAATGACAAACTTGTCAAGGTATGGTCCACACACTCGGTTCATAAGGTCCATGAACACAGCTGGTGCATTAGTTAAACCAAACGGCATGACCATAAACTCGTAATGACCGTAACGTGTTCTGAAAGCAGTCTTTGGAATATCATCTTCTTTCATAATAATAATAATAATAATAATAATAATAATAATAATAATAATAATAATAATTATTATTATTATTATTATTATTATTATTATTATTATTATTATTATTATTATTATTATTATTATTATTATTATTATTGCTATTGCTAAGTATTATTAATAAGTATTATTAGTGTTATTATTAGTAGTATTAATATTGATAAAAATATTATTATGATTAGGATTATTATTATTGTTAGTATGAAAAATAATACAAACTATTATCAATAAATATTAGTATTATCATCACATCTACATGTGACGCCCCGTACAAAACCATCGTGTACGATTCGTCAACAACAGGATCTTTACACGGTTGAATACTACATGCTGTTTAAAAACCAGTTTGCATTCATAAAAAGATAACGTTTTACAAAAGATAGCGCGCATCCTACGAATAGGAGCATAAACATAATTATTTGACCCTAAGGTCGTTATAAAGCCATTGTTTAAAATTAACATAAACTATGAATGCAACAGAAAAGTTCCATAAATGAGACATCTCTTAGTAATGCAGCGGATAACTAAAATAGCAGGTCCTTAACAGCAAGACAGCAAATCTAACAGCATGACATCAAGTCTAACAGCGGAAGCAATAAACCTCTAGGCACCTAAGAAATACACGCTTAAAAGTCAACACGAATGTTGGTGAGCTATAGTTTAAGTTGTAACAATAACGTAAGGTAGGCCATGAGATTTCAGTGTAACAAACAGTATGAAAAGTATATGTATAACCGTGGGCACCCGGTAACTAGACTTAACGTTTATAACCCCCTGAAAGTACACTTGGCGAGTGCGTATGTTCACGAAGTATTAAACACCCGTTAAATGCTAGCGCGACTAGCCCTAGTGGGGATGTCAAACCCTATGGATCCATATCTAAGATTCGCATTCACCGGTTCAAAAACCAATGACTAAACGTTACCGTGCTAAGGGGAATGTTTATGCCGTTGTATAACCCACACACATATAAAGTTTAAGTACTCGTTCCTAGTATGTAAAACTTAAAAGCGCATGTATTCTCAGTCCCAAAATAGTTAAAGTAAAAAGGGATGCTATAACTCACAGTGATAAAAGCGGTAAAGTCGGTAATGAAAGTATGCAAGTAGTAAGTCGGTCCGAAAGGTCGTCAACCTAAATCAAGGTTACTAGGTCAGTAGGTTGTCTTTTACAAGTTCAAATAGTTCATAAATAACTTTAAGTGTCATCATCATCATCATTCATCATCATAAAAGCTAAGTAAACTAATCAAGTATAGAGGTCAAACAATGGGCTGACTTGAATCAGCTTCTACGGCCTCTACGTAAGTCGAAAAGACGCAAAATCAGTGGCTATAGCTCCGTATGGGAGTCCTATAGTTGCTGACCAATTTCTAGACTCAAACTCATCTTATTTTGACCGTGGTGACGGTCCGAGTGCGAGTAGGTCCGAATTTTCAGCACAACGTTACAAAGGAGTATTGACTTTCGGAATTCCATAGATCCTAAACCGTAACTCGGTTTAAGACGAGGTCTAAACGAAAAATCATCTACTCGAAACAAACTAACTGAAAATCAACTTTTCTAGAGCCCAGGTGGACTAATCAGACACGAAAAACAGTGCACAAGTGCTCCGGTGGGGTTCTTGGTTCTTGATGCTCATCACGGTTCTCATCCTTGATGCTTGTAGCTTCAAGTGTACAACTCGTTGATGATTTAGCATCACCTTGACTAAGAATTCACCATCAATACACAATATGTTAAGACCAAGTATGAACACAACTCATTCATGAGTCTTAGATGGATGATGAACCAAGGTTACATCATATCCTTAGTCTTAACACAATTATAATTCACAATATCAACTAAAGTTACAAACTTTACATCAATTCAAAAAGTATAAGCACAATCTAAGTCAAAAGAGGTGATGGAACCCTAAGCTAGAGAGCTTGGATCCATTTCACACAAGGTACAAGGTTGCAAAGCTAGAAAGCTTGAACCTTTGAGTGTTCTTGAAGATCTTGAAGCATAAAGCTTGGATCTTGAAGATACATGAAGATTACAAACAAAAGTTTGAATCTTTTTCACAAAACAGCATGATCAAAGCAAAAAGAACTTGGATATAACAAAAAGACATGAAGATTCAAGCTAGAAAGCTTGCATCTTTGTTGTTCTTGAAGATCTTGAAGCATAAAGCTTGGATCTTGAAGATGCATGAAGATTACAAACAAAAGTTTGAATCTTTATCACAAAATAACAAGATTAAGGTAAAAGAAAGATAATTCTACAAAGTTGGTGAAGATTCAAAGCTAGAAAGCTTGAATCTTCAATGTTCTTGAAGGATTCATGCTTGAATCAACAAGATATAAGCAAGATCAAAGCTAAAAGGAACTTTGATCTCCATAATATGATGATGATGGCCACGAAAATGAAAGGAAAGGAAGAAGAAAAAGAAGACTTACAAGTAATGCTAGAAAGGAAAGAAAGAAAGAACAAGTGTGTGTGAAAACCAAATGAGCAAGTGTTTGAATGAGAGGCAAATGGCTAGTATTTATAAGCAAGGAAATTGACATGGATTGATGAAGTGGCCAAGTCCTCATGGGCCGTCGGTTTTGAGAGGGGAGGGGGGGAGATAATTTGTTACTTTTTGGCTAATGGTGTCTAAAGTGTGTCCTTATGCTAGAATCTCATGAGACAAAGTGGATAATCCTTATCCAAATGGCTAGTATGACTCATTAATTAATTTCTTTAATTATTTATTTATTTTTATGGGTCATTAGTAATATTACTTGGGCTAATTAATTGGGTCACTAGCTAGAGTAGGGTGGGCTTGAGCCCAACAAGGTAGAAAGTCCAACAAGACTAATTATTGGGCTTTTGCAATTAAATAAATAAAATTAAGCATCCAAAGGCCCAAGTAATTATTATTATAAAATAATAATTAATATTTCGCTGTCCAAATATTCCGGTTCCGACAAAAGTCAAACGTGCGCGCAGTCCGCGGTTTATTCGTAACGGCAAGTAACACTAACGGTTATAAAGGCTTCCAATGATCAAGTTAAGTATCCTACGTACTCTAAGGCACCTTTTAACATATAATTGGAAGTAAACCACGTATATCAAGTTTCCAGAGTATAAAGTAACACAGTACGCACAAATACGCAGTTTCGCAAAAATACAAGGCACAAAAGCAAGTCGAAAAAGTCGGGTCGTTACATTACCCACCTGTTATTGGAAATTTCGTCCCGAAATTTAAGCTGATGGTGAGGGAGTCGGGAAAAGGTGAGGATACTTCTGCATCATTTGATCCTCTCGTTCCCAGGTAAACTCAGGTCCACGCTTGGCATTCCATCGTACTCGAACAATTGAAATCTTATCGCGTTTAAAGGTTTTGACCTCACGGTCCATAATTTTTACAGGCTCTTCCACGAAGTGGAGTTTGTCATCAATCATAAGTTCTTCCAACGGTATGACAAGTTCCGGTGGAGCAAGGCACTTCTTCAAATTTGATACATGGAAGGTAGGATGAACAGCACTCAACTGAGTCGGAAGATCCAGACGATAAGCAACGGGTCCAACACGTTCAAAAATTTCAAAAGGACCAACATATCGCAGGTTCAACTTTCCGCGCTTCCCAAAACAAATTACACCTTTCCAAGGTGCGACCTTCAACATTACTCGGTCACCCACGTTGAATTCGAAGTCTTTTCATTTAAGATCAGCATAACTCTTTTGGCGATCGCGGGTCATCTTAAGTCTTGCCTGAATCTGAGAAATCTTCTTCGTCGTTTCATGAACTATCTCGGGTCCGGTGATTTGCACTTCGCCTAACTCGGCCCAACAAATAGGAAAACGGCACTTGCGACCATATAACGCTTCAAAGGGCGCAGCTTTAATACTCGAATGATAACTGTTGTTGTAAGAGAATTCGGCTAGCGGCAGATGCCTTTCCCAAGACTTTCCAAAGTCAATAACACAGGCACGTAACATATCCTCTAAAGTCTGTATCGTTCGTTCGCTTTGACCGTCGGTCTGGGGGTGATACGCGGTGCTCATGTCGAGACGAGTTCCCAAGGCTTATTGCAAAGAACGCCAGAATCTGGAAGCAAAACGGGGATCGCGATCTGAGATAATTGATAGAGGCACACCATGACGAGATACAACCACTTTGATGTACAGTTGAGCAAGTCTCTCCATTGTATCTATTTCTTTCATTGCTAGGAAATGAGCAGATTTGGTAATACGGTCAACGATAACCCAGATTGTATCATATCCGCCCACCGTCTTTGGTAGCTTCGTTATGAAGTCCATCGTAATTGCTTCCCATTTCCATTATGGGATTTCCGGTTGTTGAAGTAATCCAGATGGCCTCTGATGTTCAGCTTTAACCTTCGAACAAGTCAAACACCTCCCAACATAAGTTGCAACATCCTTCTTAAGATTTGGCCACCAATACTGTTCCTTGAGATCGTGGTACATTTTGCCGGCTCCTGGATGAATCGAATATCTCGACTTGTGGGCTTCATCAAGTAAAAGGCTTCGTAAATCCCCATAACGAGGTACCCAAATTCTTCTAGCATAACATCGGAGTCCAGACTCCTTAACCCCGAATTTAGAGACCAGGATGTTCAGGTATTCACGAGATATGTTCTCCTCCTTGAGAGCCTCTTCTTGGGCTATTCGGATCTGACTATGGAGGTTCGAATGGGTGGTGATGTTCAGAGCCCGAACACGAAGAGGTACCATTCTCTCCTTTCGACTCAGAGCGTTGGCTACAACATTGGCCTTACCAGGATGGTAACGAAGTTCACAATTATAGTCGTTCAGCGTCTCAATCCATCGTCGTTGTCTCATGTTCAGCTGTTTCTGATCAAAGATATGCTAGAGGCTTTTGTGATCGGTGAATATGGTACTCTTTGTTCCATAGAGATAGTGTCTCCACATCTTCAATGCGAAGATCATGGCTCCAAGTTCGAGATCGTGAGTAGTGTAGTTTCGCTCATGAATCTTCAGCTGACGAGATGCATAAGCAATGACCTTCGTTCTTTGCATCAATACACAACTAAAACCATTCTTTGAAGCATCGCAGTACACAACGAATTCGTCACTGCCTTCGGGAAGAGATAAGATAGGTGCGGTGGTTAACTTCTGCTTCAGGGTTTGAAATGCTGCTTCTTGTTCGGTTTTCCAAACGAACTTCTTTCCTTTGTGAGTCAGTGCGGTCAAAGGACGCGAAATCAATGAAAAACCTTCAATAAACCTTCTGTAGTAACCGGCAAGACCTAGAAATTGGCGGATGTGAGTCGGAGTAGTGGGTGTCTCCCACTTGCTGATAGCTTCAATCTTGGCGGGATCAACTTTGATACCTTGATCACTCACAATATGACCCAGAAATTGGACTTCCTTCAGCCAAAATTCACACTTGGAGAATTTGGCATAAAGCTGCTCTCGTCTCAAGAGTTCAAGCACTAACCAAAGATGTTGCTCATGTTCTTCTTCGCTCTTGGAGTAGATGAGGATATCATCTATGAAGACGATAATGAATTTATCCAGATAAGGCTTACTGATGTCATAGAGTGGGGGTACGTGATAGTACTATATTTTACTACGAAATACGTTACAAATTACACAAGTTTTAATTATTTATTTACAAATGAGATATACCTAAACCTTGCTACAACACTATAGGCAGTGTACCTAATCGTAGAGTAGTATAGTTTTTAGTAAGTCCGGTTTATTCCACAGGGAACGGGCTTATTGCACACTATATTTTAAACAATTATATTCGTACAAAATATATTATATTAATAATATATAAAAGGGGGTTTTACCGTTTAATGACCGGTTTGTCGATTTTATATTTTAAACGAAGCGTAAAGTAAATGATGATATTTAACTAATAATATAAAATAAATAACAATAATTAAAATGATAATAAATAAAAGTACGAGGAAATATGAAATAAAATATATTATGCTTATTTAAACTTCCGTAACCATGATGTTTGACGTTTTGATTATTTATTACCCTGGGTTAATTGTCCTTTGTCCTGGATTATTTGATAAGTCCATCTGGTTTTTGTCCATAACGGTCCATCAGTCATAAATATAAAGTGCGAGTGTCCTCGTCAAATTATCCTTATGTCCGAAGTCAAATATTTCAACTAATTGGGGACTTAAACTGTAACAAGATTTTAATACTTTGTTTAATAATTACACCAGGTTATCGACTGCGTGTAACCCAAGGTTTTAATACTTTGTTATCAATTATGCCAAGTGTCCTTGTACATAATTTCACCCCTGTTTTAATAATTCTAGTGACTATTAATCCATTCCCGTGTCCGGTTAAATGAACTATTATTCGTACATATAAATACCCCGCCCATCGTGTCCGATCGAGTGTATATGGTTATTTATAGGGACGTCCAATTGTAAATCTTTATATTAAAATTAACAAACTATCATTTAGTTAAACAAATATAAAGCCCATTAATAGCCCATAGTCTAATTTCCACAAGTGTCGTTCTTTTGTCCAAACCCCAATTATGGTACAAAGCCCAATTACCCCGTCTTTAATTTTTAGCCCAACATCATGATTACTTCGGCTCAAATAAGCATAATAATAACTTAAGCAAGAGACATTAATTTAAAAAGGAGAACATAGCTTACATTGATTATTTATCGCGTAGTGGTACATGAACAGAGCTCCGACTTTAAAACCCGTAAAAATAACTTTTACATAACCCAAACTAATCTAATATAACACTAATCTATACTCTATATATATATATATATATATATATATATATATATATATATATATATATATATATATATATATATATATATATATATATATATATTTATTTATATTATATTACGGAGTATTATTATTATTATGTTATTTAAACTCGTAGAATTCGTGGTCTTTTATAGGCATTTTGATTTCTGACAGCTCCGCGAGTCGTGGAGTTTTAAGCCTTCAAACTCCGCGAGTCGTGGAGTTTGAAAATCCAGCTCACAAACTTTTGGCTCCTAGCTTGTCGACATAATAAATATATAAATATAAAATATAAATAATTAATATAATTATTTATATATTATATTATATTCTTGTGCATAGTAGACTTGTAATTTTTGGTTCATTGCGTCGGGCGTTGATAGTTGGCTCGTGTACCGGTTCCGGATTTTCGAACGTCCTTTCGTATAATTTAATATCTTGTACTTTGCATTTTGTAACTTGTACTCTTGTCATTTTTAGACGTTTTTCATCAATAAATTGAACCTTTTGAATTGTATCTTGTACATTTGAGCTTTTTGGACGTTTTTGTCTTCAAATCTTCGTTTTAGCCTTTTGTCTTCGCACTTATTTATTTAAACAATTACAATAAAAATATAATACAATTACATATGAAAAACTATTATTTAGGAGGGATATTGCTATGAAATATATGTTCCTTTTTAGCCTTATCACTTACAGACACGATTCATGAGGTCCATGAACACGGCTGGTGCGTTGGTTAATCCGAACGGCATCACGAGAAACTCGTAATGACCATAGCGGGTTCTAAACACAGTCTTCATCACATCACTCTCTTTCACTCTCAACTGGTGATAACCGGATCGCAAATCGATCTTAGAGTAAACGCTTGATCCTTGCAGCTGATCAAAAAGATCGTCAATTCGGGGAAGAGGATATCGATTCTTGATCATCAATTTGTTGAGTTCACGGTAGTCGATACACATGCGGAAGGAACCGTCCTTCTTCTTCACGAATAAAACAGGTGCGCCCCAAGGCGACGAGCTCGGTTGGATAAACCCTCGGTCAAGCAATTCCTGGAGTTGACTTTGCAATTCTTGCAGTTCTGAAGGTGCCAGACGATAAGGTGCGCGAGCTACGGGTGCAGCTCCCGGCACTAGGTCGATTTGGAACTCCACTGCTCTGGGTGGCGGTAATCCAGGCAACTCTTTCGGAAAGATGTCAGGGAATTCATTCACGATCCGCACATCATTCACACTCTTCTCCTCTGATTCTAAAGCCTTCATGTGTGCTAAAACAGCAAGTCGTTCTTTCTTCATGATCTTCTGCGCTTTCACGCAACTAATGAGGTTCAGCTTCGAGGTACATCTCTCTCCGTATATAACTAGTGGCTCACCGTCTCCTTGTGGTATGCGAAGAGCTTTATCTCCACAGATAATGTCGGCCTTTACTTTGGTCAACCAATCCATACCGACAACACGTCAAAACTCCCCAACTTAATAGGTATTAAGTCAATTTCAAAGTCCACGCCAGCTATGTTGATGATAGCTCCTCGGCCAATCTGGTCAACTTTTTCAAGTCTCCCATTGGCTACCTCAACTAACATATTCTCCTCTAAAGGCACTAACGACCAATCTATCTTTGAGCAAAAATTTCTACAGACATAGCTTCTATCGGCACCAGTATCAAATAGGACAGAAGCTAAAAGATTGTTGATTGCGAATATACCTGTAACCAAGTCGGGGTTCTCACGTGCATCCCTTGCATTGACGTTGAAAGCTCTTGCACGCGGTTGTCCGCCATCCTTCTTCTTATTGGGGCAATCATTCCTAAAGTGGTCCTGATGTCCACACTCGCAACATTTCCTTGGCCCATTTTGGTTTGTCCCATTTTGGTTTGTCCTCGCAGCTGGGACGGGAATCTTGCAGTTCTTACCAACATGTCCGATCCTATTGCACTTTTCACATACCGCATTACAGTACCCGGTATGGTTCTTGAAACACCTCTTGCATTGTGGTAGAGTGCCCTTGTAGTTGGGGTTAGTGCTAGTATTAGGGTTGGGGTTCCTTCCATCGTTAGGCCTCTTAGCGGGGGTTTGATCATTGGTCCTTCCCTTGTTGTTGTAGTCCCACTTGCGCTTCTCGCCACTGGCTCCCAATTCAGACTTACCCTTTTCTGATTCCTTACTGATGATTTGGTTCATAAGAGTATGCGCCATGCACATAGCTGCCGGGACGTTAGGTGGGTTAGAAGAGGTGACATTCCCTTGGATAGACTTGGGAAGTCCCCACAAGTATCGCTCTATTCTCTTAAATTCCGGTGTCACCATCGTGGGACACATCAGTGCTAATTCCAGATACCTACGGTTGTAACTGTCAAGGTCATTTCCCACAACCTTTAACTCCCAAAACTCAGCCTCCATTTTCTGTATCTCTGTCCTGGGGCAGTACTCTTCGATCATGGCTCCCTTGAATTCTTCTCACAGAATGGCATAAGCTTCATCAATACCCTTAGCTTGAGCTAAGGTGTTCCAGCAGGTCAGGGCGCCATCTGATAGCGTACACGAAGCATACTTGGTTTTGTTTGCCTCTGAACAGTTGCTGACGCGAAACACAGCTTCTAGTTTCTCAAACCACCTAGTTAAACCTACTGGCCCCTCAGTGCCGCTAAAGTTGTGGGGCTTGCAGCTTTGGAACTCCTTGTAAGTGCAACCGTTCTGGACGTTCTGGTTAGCCGGTGGAGCTGGGGGAATAACATTTGCCATGGCTGCGGCGACTCGTTCCGCAGTCATTTCCTCGATTTGGGCTGCTGTGGGTGCTACTCGTCCGTTTGCCATTGTCCTTCGAAACAAAAGTTTTGACTCGAGTCAAAATCCAGCATTCAATATAATAATACAGTATACGATAAGCAGTGAAACAACATAACGCATGCCAATATAGTAACGCAACTAGGTACAAATACCGCAAAACCAACATATTGTAACGTAAATAGAACACCGTGCAAGAAATAAACAACGCAAAGTTCCATTAATAAAGAGTTGCATACATTCGCATAAGTTCGTACATTACATAAGGAAAACATGAAACTACAACGAGTTTACATAATGAAACCTACTACAAAGCTCTAAGGTGATGGTGGGTAAAGGATGTCCGTCACGTGGGACATCTGGTCCTCGAGCTCAGTCACTCGAGCACGGAGGATCTCCACCTCCCTCGTCAGTTCCTTGACAGAAGGAGGGGCTGGCAGAGTAGGCGGTGCTGCTGGTGCAGGTGGTGCCGGTGGTGCAGGAGGTGATCCGGCTCCAGAAGTAGAGGCTGCAAAGCGGTAAGGCTTACGCACGAAAGGATCAGCAGGGTAAGGCACAACCTGCTTACGGGCGGTAACCCTACGATGCTGACCATGTGCGTTAGTGAAAGATCGACCTCCGTTGATCCCAGGAATAACGGTGCCTTCCAAACGGTACCGCTTCTTCGGCGGTTGAATACTACATGCTGTTTGAAAACCAGTTTGCATTCATAAAAAGATAACGTTTTACAAAAGATAGTGCGCATCCTACGAATAGGAGCATAAAAATAATTATTTGACCCTAAGGTCGTTACAAAGCCATTGTTTGAAATTAACATAAACTATGAATGCAACAGAAAAGTTCCATGAATGAGACATCTCTTAGTAATGCAGCGGATAACTAAAACAGCAGGTCCTTAACAGCAAGACAGCAAATCTAACAGCATGACATCAAGTTTAACAGCGGAAGCAATAAACCTCTAGGCACCTAAGAAATACACGCTTAAAAGTCAACACGAATGTTGGTGAGCTATAGTTTAAGTTGTAACAATAACGTAAGGTAGGCCACGAGATTTCAGTGTAACAAACAGTATGAAAAGTATATGTATAACCGTGGGCACCCGGTAACTAGACTTAACGTTTATAACCCCCTGAAAGTACACTTGGCGAGTGCGTATGTTCACGAAGTATTAAACACCCGTTAAATGCTAGCGCGACTAGCCCGAGTGGGGATGTCAAACCTTATGGATCCATATCTAAGATTCGCGTTCACCGGTTCAAAAACTAATGACTAAACGTTACCGTGCTAAGGGGAATGTTTATGCCGTTGTATAACCCACACACATATAAAGTTTAAGTACTCGTGCCTACTATGTAAAACGTAAAATCGCATGTATTCTCAGTCCCAAAATAGTTAAAGTAAAAAGGGATGCTATAACTCACAGTGATAAAAGCGGTAAAGTCGGTAATGAAAGTATGCAAGTAGTAAGTCGGTCCGAAAGGTCGTCAACCTAAATCAAGGTTACTAGGTCAGTAGGTAGTCTTTTACAAGTTCAAATAGTTCATAAATAAGTTTAAGTGTCATCATCATCATCATCATTCATCATCATAAAAGCTAAGTAAACTAATCAAGTATAGAGGTCAAACAATGGGCTGACTTGAATCAGCTGCTACGGCCTCTACGTAAGTCGAAAAGATGCAAAATCAGTGGATATAGCTCCATATGGGAGTCCTATAGTTTCTGACCAATTTCTAAACTCAAACTCATCTTAGTTTGACCGTGGTGATGGTCCGAGTACGAGTAGGTCGGAATTTTCAGCACAACGTTACAAAGGAGTATTGACTTTCGAAAGGCCATAGATCCTAAACCGTAACTCGGTTTAAGACGAGGTCTAAACGGAAAATCATCTAATCGAAATGAACTAACTGAAAATCAACTTTTTAGGAGCCCAGGTGGACTGATCAGACACTAAAAACAGTGGACAAGTGCTCCGGTGGGGTTCTTGGTGCTTGATGCTCATCACGGTTCTCATCCTTGATGCTTGTAGCTTCAAGTGTACAACTCGTTGATGGTTTAGCATCACCTTGACTAAGAATTCACCATCAATACACAATATGTTAAGACCAAGTAAGAACACAACTCATTCATGAGTCTTAGATGGATGATGAACCAAGGTTACATCATATCCTTAGTCTTAACACAATTATAATTCACAATATCAACTAAAGTTACAAACTTCACATCAATTCAACAAGTATAAGCACAATCTAAGTCAAAAGACTTGATGGAACCCTAAGCTAGAGAGCTTGGATCCATTTCACATAAGTTACAAGGTTGCAAAGCTAGAAAGCTTGAACCTTTGAGTGTTCTTGAATATCTTGAAGCATAAAGCTTGGATCTTGAAGATACATGAAGATTACAAACAAAAGTTTGAATCTTTTTCACAAAACAACATGATCAAAGTAAAAAGAACTTGGATCTAACAAAAAGACATGAAGATTCACGCTAGAAAGCTTGCATCTTTGTTGTTCTTGAAGATCTTGAAGCATAAAGCTTGGATCTTGAAGATGCATGAAGATTACAAACAAAAGTTTGAATCTTTATCACAAAATAACAAGATTAAGGTAAAAGAAAGATAATTCTACAAAGTTGGTGAAGATTCAAAGCTAGAAAGCTTGAATCTTCAATGTTCGTGAAGGATTCATGCTTGAATCAACAAGATATAAGCAAGATCAAAGCTAAAAGGAACTTTGATCTCCATAATATGATGATGATGGCCACGAAAATGAAAGGAAAGGAAGAAGAAAAAGAAGACTTACAAGTAATGCTAGAAAGGAAAGAAAGAAAGAACAAGTGTGTGTGAAAACTAAATGAGCAAGTGTTTGAATGAGAGGCAAATGGATAGTATTTATAAGCAAAGAAATTGACATGGATTGATGAGGTGGCCAAGGCCTCATGGGCTGTCGGTTTTGAGAGGGGAGGGGGGAGACAATTTGTTACTTTTTGGCTAATGGTGTCTAAAGTGTGTCCTTATGCTAGAATTCCATGAGACAAAGTGGATAATCCTTATCCAAATGGCTAGTATGACTCATTAATTAATTAATTTATTTATTTATTTATTATTATGGGTCACTAGTAATATTACTTGGGCTAATTAATTGGGTCACTAGCTAGAGTAGGGTGGGCTTGAGCCCAACAAGGTAGACAGTCCAACAAGCCTAATTATTGGGCTCTTGCAATTAAATATATAAAATTAAGCATCCAAAGGCCCAAGTAATTATTATTATAAAATAATAATTAATATTTCACTGTCCAAATATTCCGGTTCCGACAAAAGTCAAACGTGCGCGCAGTCCGCGGTTTATTCGTAACGGCAAGTAACACTAACGGTTATAAAGGCTTCCAATGATCAAGTTAAGTATCCTACGTACTCTAAGGCACGTTTTAACATATAATTGGAATTAAACCACGTATATCAAGTTTCCAGAGTATAAAGTAACATAGTACGCACAAATACGCAGTTTCGCAAAAATACAAGACACAAAAGCAAGTTGAAAAAGTCGGGTCATTACACTACAATTGATATTATCATTATTAATATTATAAGTGTTAATATTAGTATTATAAATAATATTATTAAAATGATTATCATTATTAATATGATTATTATTATTATTATAATTATTATTATTATTATTATTATTATTATTATTATTATTATTATTATTATTATTATTATTATTATGGTTAAATTAAGTATTAGTATTGCTATAATAATGTAAATACATATTATTATCATTAAAATGAGTATTATTATCATACTTATCATTAACAGAAAAATTGATATTTTTACAAGTATGGTTATTAATATCACTACTATTATTACTAATATAATTATTAATAACATATTTATCTTATTTAGTAATATTAACTATTATTATTATTAATATTATTATTATTATTATTATTATTATTATTATTATTATTATTATTATTATTTTTACCAATATTAATATAACTTTTGTATCATTATACTTAATATTTACAAATGATATATATATATATATATATATATATATATATATATATATATATATATATATATATATATATATATAACATATTTAATACATATAACATAACAAAAATCAATATTTTCATATACAAAAAGAATATATATATATATATATATATATATATATACATATATATTATTAATATAAAAATGATATAATTAATAAATTATATATAAATAAATTTATTCGATTACAGTTATGTGTATTGATAAATATCCAAACGATATAGGTTCGTGAATCTGAGGCCAAACCCTGCATTGTTCAATGTCGTCATATGTATTTTTACTACAAAATACAGTATTGTGAGTTTCATTACTCCCTTTTTAAATGCTTTTGTAATATATATTTTTGGAACCGAGAATACATGCGCTTTTATAAATGTTTGACGAAATAGACACAAGTAATCGAAACTACATTATATGGTTGGATTATCTAAATCGAATATCGCCCTTCAAGTCTGGTAACCTAAGAATTTAGGGAAATGACCCCTAGTTGACGCGAATCCTAAAGATAGATCTAAGGACCTTGACAAGTCCCATTTGGGGTACGAATGCTTTAGTACTTCAAGATTATTATTATACAGATGAGATGTCTGTGGGGATATTCTATGCATTAAAGTTAACGTCGGTTACCAGGTGTTCAATCCATATGAATGATTTTTATCTCTATGCAATTTGCGAAATGCCTGATATGAGATGTATATTTATGAGAAATAAAAATGAAAATCTTGTGGTCTATTAAAATGATTGAAATGATTGATTACGATAAACTAATGAACTCACCAACCTTTTGGTTGACACTTGAAAGCATGTTTATTCTCAGGTTTGAAAGAAATCTTCCGCTGTGCATTTGCTCATTTTTAGAGATATTACTTGGAGTCATTCATGGAATATTTCAAAAGACGTTGCATTCGAGTCATTGAGTTCATCAAGAATATTATTAAGTCATTTATAGTTGGATATATTATGAAATGGTATGCATGCTGTCAACTTTCGATGCGATGAAAGTTTGTCTTTTAAAAACGAATACAATGTTTGTAAAATGTATCATATAGAGGCCCAAGTAATTATTATTATAAAATAATAATTAATATTTCACTGTCCAAATATTTCGGTTCCGACAAAAGTCAAACGTGCGCGCAGTCCGCGGTTTATTCGTAACGGCAAGTAACACTAACGGTTATAAAGGCTTCCAATGATCAAGTTAAGTATCCTACGTACTCTAAGGCACGTTTTAACATATAATTGGAAGTAAACCACGTATATCAAGTTTCCAGGGTATAAAGTAACACAGTACGCACAAATACGCAGTTTCGCAAAAATACAAGGCACAAAAGCAAGTTGAAAAAGTCGGGTCGTTACACTACAATTGATATTATCATTATTATCATTATTAATATTATAAGTGTTAATATTAATATTATAAATAATATTATTAAAATGATTATCATTATTAATATGATAATTATTATTATTATTATTATTATTATTATGGTTAAATTAAGTATTAGTATTGCTATAATAATGTAAATACATATTATTATCATTAAAATGAGTATTATTATCATACTTATCATTAACAGAAAAATTGATATTTTTACAAGTATGGTTATTAATATCACTACTATTATTACTAATATAATTATTAATAACATATTTATCTTATTTAGTAATATTAAGTATTATTATTATTATTATTATTATTATTATTATTATTATTATTATTATTATTATTATTATTATTATTATTATTAGTATTATTATTATTATTATTATTTTTACCAATATTAATATAACTTTTGTATCATTATACTTAATATTTACAAATGATATATATATATATATATATATATATATATATATATAACATATTTAATACATATAACATAACAAAAATCAATATTTTCATATACAAAAAGAATATATATATATATATATATATATATATATATATATATATATATATATATATATTATTAATATAAAAATGATATAATTAATAAATTATATATAAATAAATTTATTCGATTACAGTTATGTGTATTGATAAATATCCAAATGATATAGGTTCGTGAATCTGAGGCCAAACCCTGCATTGTTCAATGTCGTCATATGTATTTTTACTACAAAATACAGTATTGTGAGTTTCATTACTCCCTTTTTAAATGCTTTTGCAATATATATTTTTGGGACTGAGAATACATGCGCTTTTATAAATGTTTGACGAAATAGACACAAGTAATTGAAACTACATTATATGGTTGGATTATCTAAATCGAATATCGCCCTTCAAGTCTGGTAACCTAAGAATTTAGGGAAATGGCCCCTAGTTGACGCGAATCCTAAAGATAGATCTATGGACCTTGACAAGTCCCATTCGGGGTACGAATGCTTTAGTACTTCGAGATTATTATTATACAGACGAGATGTCTGTGGGGATATTCTATGCATTAAAGTTAACGTCGGTTACCAGGTGTTCAATCCATATGAATGATTTTTATCTCTATGCAGTTTGTGAAATGCCTGATATGAGATGTATATTTATGAGAAATGAAAATGAAAATCTTGTGGTCTATTAAAATGATTGAAATGATTGATTACGAAAAACTAATGAACTCACTAACCTTTTGGTTGATACTTGAAAGCATGTTTATTCTCAGGTTTGAAAGAAATCTTCCGCTGTGCATTTGCTCATTCTTAGAGATATTACTTGGAGTCATTCATGACATATTTCAAAAGACGTTGCATTCGAGTCGTTGAGTTCATCAAGAATATTATTAAGTCATTTATAGTTGGATATATTATGAAATGGTATGCATGCTGTCAACTTTCGATGTGATGAAAGTTTGTCTTTTAAAAATGAATGCAATATTTGTAAAATGTATCATATAGAGGTCAAATACCTCGCGATGTAACCAAATGTAATGTATTCGTCCAGATAGATTAGGACGGGTCGTTAAAAATTGGGTCTTCTTCTGACCCGTTTAGTTAGTGATGCAGCTGATGATGTGGATCAAGTTTCAGATTTGGATCCAGAATAATTCGTTCTACTTTCTCCGCCCGCACCCATCGTGATAGCTCCTCAACCGTATCAAGAATAGTTAGAAGCTCATAAACATGCTGTGGAAATGGTTAAAATTTTCCACGTGAATACTATATTTACCGAGAGCAAGTTTCTTCATTCTGAGTATCATTAATTCCAATGTAGCACGTGCCCATATTTATGCACATATACCAACCAAGACTTGTAACAATTCTGAAATCCTCATCCTGCTACAACATCTCCAAGACCTACAACATCTCCAAGACCTGTGTAGTAATTATTATACTAAGTGTCAAATTTTTAATAATATAGAATAGATCCAACAACAACCAAGTGAAACACCAATCAAGGAAATACATAAAACACATACATCTAAAAATTAAAAGAACAAAAAATGTACACACTGAATCAAACTTTCAATGCTATAAATAATAATCAAGAATTCCAAAAATGGGGAAAAGGTAAAAGAAAGATATACCTTTCATGATGTAACAATGCAATTTGCTAATAATAGCCTGAAACAACCGATAACGGGTTCAAAAACCTAACAATCAAAGATACCAACATATTGAAGCCCCAACATAAATTAAGGTTGGCGGCAACCACAAAGGTACTGGTAATGATAACGTCAATGGGAACATAAGCACCCAATAATCCGAACCACCAAATAAGGGCATCCACAGTAACCTAATCGAAAGCATCAAACAAAACTCAAACCTTTACTAATCACCTCTCCAATAACACTCGCACAGCAAACACTTGGTATTAGACACAAAAATATGAGCATTTTTCTCATCCTAAAATGCAATATAAATTATTATATGGGATTGAGTTTAGGGTCAAAAGGATCATGGATCCATTAAAGAACACAAACCTGACATTGTGTCCAATAAAACATAATCATGAGAGAAAGTTTACCTCCTAAATTTGCTATGACAACTAATTTACATAGTAAGAAACTTTCATTTATCTATTTTACAAATAAGACAATTTTCAACCCATCTAACATAAATAATTGAGAATTTAACTTAAAGATTGTGTTATGTGTATTTACAAGTGACCGCAATTGTGTTATGTATATGTCAGTTTTCAATTTCATTTTGAGAGTGCAGTATGACCATATCAAACTGCCCAGTTCTTGACTTTTGTTTTTACACAGTTTAACTGCAAGTAAATTTAAGGCAAAAGATTACATTTTTAAAATAGGTCATATTTGAGTGCCACCAGCCCACCAATTTTAGACGAATGTGAGCCATTTGAGGTAAAAGATCAAATTTTAGCCCTTTATAACCTTAATATGACTTTTATACCCCATTATACCCATTTAAACTTACCATGATATTTTCTTTCTTTTTTTTTTTTTGCAAAGCCGTGTGTTACTATGTCTTTCATTCTTTTGAAGCCCATTATGACTATTAAAACACATTATAACCCATTATAACCTTACTATGACTTTTATAACCCATTATGACTTTTAAAACTGTCACACCCCTAAATAGGGCCTGGGGTATTTGTGACTAATTATATCAAATCACAGTTGTATAAACGAGAACGACTCTATATGAGACGTTTTATTGAGTTTTGCAGCGGAAGATAAATAGATTACGTTGTATTTAGAGCATTAAATGTCTTTAATTGATATGATATGTAATGAAGAATCCAAGCATAGCAAGCAATCATCATCAAAGCAGTAGATATACAACGGAAGCAATATTTAAGTACCTGAGAATAAACATGCTTTAAAAAGTCAACACGAGGTTGAGCGAGTTCATAGGTTTGTCATAAATAATAATTTCAGTAATAGATCACAAGATTTAATAAAATACGATATATCATGTATAACAAAAGTATGTCATGAGCATATAATATCAAAACTAAACAATTTTACCCCGAGACAATACATATGTAATTGTCGAGATCATTATTATACCACCAATTGACCTGAGGTCAACAGTGCAGGATGTTACTCCCAATAGCGTTATTTATAATAATTCCGTTTAGCAATTAATGATATTACAAAGTAGGGTTTTGCATGTTTCATATGAACACAATAACATGTTACATATCAACATAATAAAAGTACTCATGTTGGTCGCATAATAGTTTGCACTTGTGTCTATCATTTATAAAAATAGTACATGTATTCTCAGCCCAAAATATAGATAAAAAGGGAGCAAATGAAACTCACGATACGATACGATAGTTTGTAGTAAATATGCATAGGATGACACTGAACAAGTACAGAGTTGACCTCGGATTCACTACCTATATCAAGTATATATATTAACACATATACTCGTAATCAGATAAGTTCATATATGTTGTTTTAATTGTTATATATTTTCTGTAGTTATATATATATATATATATATATATATATATATATATATATATATATATATATATATATATATATATATATATATATATATATATATATATATATATATATATATATATATATGTTTGATTGGTATTATATTAAAAATACCTAATTTGTTATATATGAATATTTATATAAAAATATTAATATGTTTGATATATGATTATATGAAATATAATTGTAGTATATGAAATAAGTGTATTAATGTACAGAATATTTATTTGTAAAAATAATAGTTTCGATAATAATGATTTACTAATAATTATAATAATAATGGTAATAATAGTAATTTTAATACAAATGATAATTTTATTAATAATTATAAAGTAAAGATGATAGTTTTAGCAAAAATGATATTTTTAATAATGACAATGAATAAAGAGTTGTATTATTTTGTAATAATAATAATATTCATAATGATAATACTAATAATTATAATGCTAATGCTAATAATTATAATAACAATAATTATAATAACATTAGTAATAATAATAATAATAATAATAATAATAATAATAATAATAATAATAATAATAATAACAATAGAAATAAAAATAAAAGTTTATACCCTTTAAAAAGCCTTCCTAAAAAGAATTGCCCAAGACGGGGCTCGAACCCGTGACCTCTCGCTAACCCGAACATCCTCTAAACCATCGCACCATTTATGTTTTTCTGATTAAATCTAGTACTGTAATATATTTAACCCGTTATTCGTGTTCTACCCTCTTCTTCTTTATGAATAAGTCGACCAGAGGCATAATCAAACATAACAGCAAGACCAGAAAATGTGTTTTAAATTTGAAAACGAAACAGAAGAAATCAAATGTGGGGATTTTAATTATCAGAAAAAGGAAGTAAATAAAAAAAACTGCAACATCAGCCTGATGAACACGTTGAAAAACTCAAACCTTGATTTCGATTTTAAGATTGTTTCAGCTCACGATTCCTACACGAAATAAGTTGCAAATTCATCCTAAAAACTTTCTCAATCCTCAATTTAAAACATAAAAATACGTTCGAATTTCGCCAAGAACAAGATAGTTGACTTTTTTTTTAAAAAATTAACTTTGACTTACAAATTCGGATTCGATATAGAAAATTGGAAATTCAAGCTTTGCAGATAGTTTACTTAAAAGATTCTTAACAAAACTGCGTTATTACATTTTGAAATTAATTTCGAATTCGAAGTTTTGTAAAAATAAAAGAAACAGAGGTATCGACTTCTTTTCTTGTGTTTTTATTTTTTTTTATTTCAATTTGCAGTATATGATAGCATTCATAATGATAATGGTGATGTTAGTCGAACGTGTCAAGGATTGATTTTCGTTGTTTGGTGATAATGGTTGATGAGGAAGATCACGATCAGAAAAAAATAAAAGCAGAAAAAAATAAAAGCAGAAGATCACGATAAAAAAATTAATAAAAGCTGATTGATTAAAAAAAATGTGGGTGTCGACTCAGTTCCTGATCAAAAAGCAGATAAATTTTTTTTTAAAAGGTTGAATACCTAATTTACCTAATTTTTATTAATAATTAATATAAATAAAATAATAATACTTTTAATAATAATAGAATTAATAATAATATTAATATTAATAATAATAATAATGTCAAAATAATACTAATTAATAATAATTATGTTAATAATATTGATAAGATACTAGTAATAATAAACTTAAAAATAATGATAAATAAGTTTAATAACAAAAATGATAATAATAGTACCAATAATAATAATAATACTAATAATAACAAATAATAATAATGATGATATTACTAATATTAACAATAATGGTAATAATATTAGTAATGATAACACTCTTAATAATAATAAAAATGATAATAATATAAATTATGTTAATGGTATTAATAATCATAATAATAAATAATGAATAGTAATATTATTGATATGATAATAAAAATGATAATTTTAATTATAATTAATAATAATATAATACTATTAATAATAATAATAATAATTATACTAATGAAAATATTAATAAGTCGTTTTATATTGGCAATGATAATATAATAATGATATTTCATTATATTAATTTTAAGTATTAATAATAATGATATTTATAATAATCTTAATAATTTTAGTAAAAGTGGTAATAATAATAATAATATTAATGTCATTAATAATATTCGTAGTAATAATACTTGTAAATAATGATTAGTGATATATTAAAAATGATATTAATAATAATATTAATATAACGAATTAATATTAACGAATAAAGGTTTGGAATTAGTCGAGGTTAAATGAATTCATGAAAAGATTTTGTTCAAATTCTGTCGAAAATTTCCGGGTTGTTATAGTACCTACCCGTTATGTAGTGACCCGAACTTTTCTATGTTTATATATATTAAATGAAATTTTTATTTACATGATTAAGTGTTTCCAACATGTTAAGCAATCAAACTTGTTAATACTTGATTAATTGAAATAGGTTTCATATAGACAATTGACCACCCAAGTTGACCGGTGATTCACGAATGTTAAAACTTGTAAAAACTATATGATGACATATATATGGATATATATATATAGTTAACATGATATTATTATAAGTAAACATATCATTAAGTATATTAACAATGAACTACATATGTAAAAACAAGACTACTAACTTAATGATTTTGAAACGAGACATATATGTAACGATTATCGTTGTAATGACATTTAATGTATATATATCATATTAAGAGATATTTATACATCATAATATCATGATAATATAATAATTTAAAATCTCATTTGATATTATAAACATTGGGTTAACAACACTTAACAAGATCGTTAACCTAAAGGTTTCAAAACAACACTTACATGTAACGACTAACGATGACTTAACGACTCAGTTAAAATGTATATACATGTAGTGTTTTAATATGTATTCATACACTTTTGAAAGACTTCAAAACACTTATCAAAATACTTCTACTTAACAAAAATGCTTACAATTACATCCTCGTTCAGTTTCATCAACAATTCTACTCGTATGCACCCGTATTCATACTCGTACAATACACAGCTTTTAGATGTATGTACTATTGGTATATACACTCCAATGATCAGCTCTTAGCAGCCCATGTGAGTCACCTAACACATGTAGGAACCATCATTTAGCAACTAGCATGAAATATCTCATAAAATTACAAAAATATGAGTAATCATTCATGACTTATTAACATGAAAACAAAATTTCATATCCTTTATATCTAATCCATACATCAACGACCAAAAACACCTACAAATACTTTCATTCTTCAATTTTCTTCATCTAATTGATCTCTCTCAAGTTCTATCTTCAAGTTCTAAGTGTTCTTCATAAATTCCAAAAGTTCTAGTTTCATAAAATCAAGAATACTTCCAAGATTGCAAGTTTACTTCCAAGTTTTCTAAATCCATTCCAAGTAATCATCCAAGATCAAGAAACCTTTGTTACTTATAGTAGGTTATCTTTCTAATACAAGGTAATAATCATATTCAAACTTTAATTCAATTTCTATAACTATAACAATCTCATTTCGAGTGGAAATCTTACTTGAAATTGTTTTCGTGTCATGATTCTGCTTCAAGAACTTTCAAGCCATCCAAGGATCCTTTGAAGCTAGATCCATTTTTCTCATTTCCAGTAGGTTTATCCAAGGAACTTGAGGTAGTAATGATGTTCATAACATCATTCGATTCATACATAAAAAGCTGTCTTATTCAACGTTATAAACTTGTAATCACTAGAACATAGTTTAGTTAATTCTAAACTTGTTCGCAAATAAAGTTAATCCTTCTAACTAGACTTTTAAAATCAACTAAACACATGTTCTATATCTATATGATATGCTAACTTAATGATTTAAAACCCAGAAACACGATAAACACCATAAAACAGGATATACGCCGTCGTAGTAAAACCGGGGGCTGTTTTGGTTGGGATAATTAAAAGTTAAGAAGAACTTTGATTTAAAATCTATACTTCTGAAAAAATGATTTTTCTTATGAACATGAAACTATATCCAAAAATCATGGTTAAACTCAAAGTGAAAGTATGTTTTTCAAAATGGTCATCAAGATGTCGTTCTTTCGACGGAAATGACTACCTCTTTCAAAAATGACTTGTAACTTGTATTTCCGACTATAAACTTATACTTTTTCTGTCTAGATTCATAAAGTTAAGTTCAATACTAAACCGTGGCCACTGGAATCACTCAAAACGGATTAGAAACGAAGAAATGGCGAGTAAAACAAGATTGATAAAAACTACTCATTTTACCTACGTGAAAGTTAGTAATAAATCTATTCCAACCATAACCTAATCAACTTATATTGTATATTATGTAATCTTGAGATACCATAGACACGTATACAATGTTTCGACCTATCATGTCGACCCATCTATATATATATATTGCGGAACAACCATAGACACTCTATATATGAATGTTGGAGTTAGCTATACAGGGTTGAGGTTGATTCCAAAATATATATATAGTTTGAGTTGTGATCAATACTGAGATACGTATACACTGGGTCGTGGATTGATTCAAGATAATATTTATCGATTTATTTCTGTACATCTAACTGTGGACAACTAGTTGTAGGTTACTAACGAGGACAGCTGACTTAATAAACTTAAAACATCAAAATGTATTAAAAGTTTTGTAAATATATTTTGAACATACTTTGATATATATGTATATATTGTTATAGGTTTGTGAATCAACCAGTGGCCAAGTCTTACTTCCCGACGAAGTAAAAATCTGTGAAAGTGAGTTATAGTCCCACTTTTAAAATCTAATATTTTTGGGATGAGAATACATGCAGGTTTTATAAATGATTTACAAAATAGACACAAGTACGTGAAACTACATTCTATGGTTGAATTATCGAAATCGAATATGCCCCTTTTTATTAAGTCTGGTAATCTAAGAATTAGGGAACAGACACCCTAATTGACGCGAATCCTAAAGATAGATCTATTGGGCCTAGCAAACCCCATCCAAAGTACCGGATGCTTTAGTACTTCGAAATTTATATCATATCCGAAGGGTGTCCCGGAATGATGGGGATATTCTTATATATGCATCTTGTTAATGTCGGTTACCAGGTGTTCACCATATGAATGATTTTTATCTCTATGTATGGGATGTGTATTGAAATATGAAATCTTGTGGTCTATTGTTACGATTTGATATATATAGATTAAACCTATAACTCACCAACATTTTTGTTGACGTTTAAAGCATGTTTATTCTCAGGTGAATACTAAGAGCTTTCGCTGTTGCATACTAAAATAAGGACAAGATTTGGAATCCATGTTTGTATGATATTGTGTAAACACTACATTCAAGAAACTGATTTCGATGTAACATATTTGTATTGTAAACCATTATGTAATAGTCGTGTGTAAACAGGATATTTTAGATTATCATTATTTGATAATCTACGTAAAGCTTTTTAAACCATTATTTATGAAATAAAGGTTATGGTTTGTTTCAAAATGAATCCAGTCTTTGAAAAACGTCTCATATAGAGGTCAAAACCTCGCAACGAAATCAATTAATATGGAACGTTTTTAATCAATAAGAACGGGACATTTCACGTTAAAAGAAATTTCATCCCGAAATTTAGTTGTTGCCACCAGCGGCGTTGTTTGTAAACAGGTGAGGATATTTTTGTTTTATTTGGTTTTCACGTTCCCAGGTATACTCGGGGCCTTGCATGAAATCCAAAGGATAGAATATTGGTTTGTTTCGAGCGTTTAAATCTTACGATCCATAAATTCTATAAAGTGCATTTTATTATTAATGCGGAGGTTATCTAAAGGATTAACAAGAGTGTTATTGATTAGGTTTTCTCAGAAAGAGATGATGACGCTATACAAGCATTTCAATACACATGAAATATGTTATGAATAATAGTGAGCTTATTTAAACCTTGAGTGTTTATGCCACAATATTAGGTTAGACAAAATAGAGAGGAGTTCGTGAAAATTATAGTCATGAAATTTGATAGAGATCGTCATTCTTTACAACAAGAATGATGAATATGAGTTGAAAAATAGAGTTTTATCAACATTGGGTAATATGGATGAAACAATTCGATTACAGGAAGAGTATAAACGAAGCTATCGTAAAAGATTGAAATGAGAAAATTAAATGTTCGCCTTAACTTTTGATATGGTTAAAGTTGATTTCCGGATTTCAAGGGATTTAAAGAAATCTTCGAAATCTTTATAAGATTTGATTCTCCGGTAATTAAGGAAATTAGGATTTTCTTTAATTAAATGCGGTGAATTGCCTTAATTGCCGTGTCTGGAATTTAGCTATAAATTAGTTTCTTCTGTTTTATTATCTTCACCACTTCTATACTTTCTTTCCTCAATTCATACTTCAAAAAGATTCTTCAATATGCTTCATCCAGTTCTAATTCTGAATATAGTCCTGACTTTTATATCTATCGTTCTTCTTTTTCATCTGTCGCCGGAAGAGTCAATTTAATTCTACCATGCTCTTGGATTTATAGTGTTTTTAGTTCTCTCGTGTCTTTATATTGCTATACGCATTGATATACACGGTTTGTAATTTCAGTGTTGTTATCGGGCTTTATATTTTCCCTTATATGTCAGAGCTCTATGCTCTTGTTTTCTCTTCTCGACTTTAAGTAAAGCGAGTAATGGTTCAGAATTCATAGGTATGGAGTTTCGAATGATCATAATATACAAAGTAGAAAGGAAAGGTAATAGAACGATTTGATTTGTCAAATTACCAGAATATCCGGAAAAGACCGAATCATCAAGAAATATATTTTCTTGATATGTTTAGAGGTTAAATAGAATGTAAGAGTCGTGTAACATGGTACATGATGATTATAAAGTCTATGAATCATCATCTTCCATTAAAATTTAGCATGACTTACTGTAATATAATCACGTTGGCCTGACGCCATTATATTATACTAACTCATGCTTCAATTCCCAACACTACTTCAAATCATTCAAAATTTAAACTTTAATTTACATAATATAGAAACTAAAACAGTTTCCTTTATAATTTAAAAAATATATCGCAAAGAGATAATTAATTACGGACAAGAATCGTTATGAAGATATCTTCAGAAATATAGAGGATATTTATAACGAAAGATACGATGATATCTTAGAATTTTCTAAGATCAAATGATAATGAGGAAAATTCTTCTTTAAGGATTTAAGTAAGAAGATCTTCTGTGATTTTCTTCAGAAATTGAATCATCTAGATTCTTTGGTTATATGTTTAATCTTCGTGATTTATCAACAACCTCCTTCATGGGTACCAAGTTTTCTTTTAAGCTTCTCCATCGTACCATTCTTTATTATCAAGCTTTTGGTCATTAAGACCCTCTACAGCTTTTGCTGTTTCGTCAGCATTCTCAAAGTTTAACGAATCTGAATCATTGGTTATAGTTCTGAGGTGTTTTAAAGAATTTTGAAGAATGTACAATGTAACATATTAATGTGAGATATAAATATTTCTCAGGTATTACCTACCCATTAAAATATTTTCACAATTAAAAGTTTGTACAAAAGAATTTTTAATTACAATCTTTATGAAAATATACGTACATATATATCTTCCTTTAGATGTAATTATGGATTTAACGAGTTAATATAATATCAAACTCATTTGATTTTCGGTTGAAACGAGGATAAATAATCTCCAAAACTTAAGAGATTACATAATCATCGCGGAATATTTCTTTAATGAAGTTATGAATCAATACTTCATCGTTTATTATTATTGATATACCTCGATATATGATGTTGGTTCTCGTGGAATTCTTATGAAATTTGCAAGGCACGAATGATGTTTTCTAGAGAGTTTCGATTACATTGAAAATAGAAGTGTAAAGCCAAACATGTATTCGAATAACACACTTGGTTTATTATGAAATGAAGATTATTGTGTTGAAGCAGTGATTAATGGTTGTTAAGTCATTAACAAAGTATGTACATCATAGCATATTAGTGATATGAATTAACCAAGTAGGACATACTAGTTAAGATTTAAACGTAATAGCTTAGTACGAAAAGATTTATTATTGTTCCAAACCATATATATATATATATATATATATATATATATATATATATATATATATATATATATATATATATATATATATATATATATATATATATATATATATATAAGTATACATATATAATTCTTCAGGAAGAATGAGTCAATACATCTTAACTCATTATTACTAATATTCCTTGATATCTATGGTGTTGCTGTCTTCAGTAGTTTCAGAGTTTGCGGAGCTTGTGATGCTGCTGGTGCTTTCAGTGCTTGCGTTTTTGGTGATGTTGGCGGTATTGTTGGTACTGGTGGTGCTGGTTATGCTGCTGGTGCTGCTGATGCTTGTAGAATTCGCACCATATTCTCCAGAGCCACCACTCGAGCGCAAAGCTCGTTGACTTCTTCTATTATTCCGGGATGATTGGCGGTTGGAAAAAGGGGGTGAATAAGATCTAAAATCTTCGATATTATATAATCGTGACGGGATACCCTGGAAAGAAGAGAGAAAATGGTGTTTCGGACTGGTTCGCCGGTAAGCGCTTCAGGTTCTTCACCAAGAGGTGAATTCGCTTAGTGGAAGGGATCACCTTCTTCTTGCCTCCATTGATTGAGTCGACTACAAACCCATCCCCAATTCATCCAGAATAGATGATGATTGATTGGTTCGTTCATTCCGGTTACGCTACCATTGGAGCTCGAGGAGTTCGAGGAATCCATATTATGTATTTGGAGTACGGTTTGATATGAAATGAGTGCTGGATACTGAATGATATATTCGTTTCTTTGGATAAGTATATATAGCAAAAGATTTCCGTAATTTACGGAGGAAATTTAGGAAAAGTGCTAGACAAAGTTTACTGGGATAGATATGATAAGATATGAATTTGTCTGTACATCATCTATACAATAATCGCAGTATGACGTGTCGAGACTTTAATTATTAAGCAAATAGTTTCCAACAAGGATTGATAGATATACTTTCGATTAAAGACTTTCAATTCGTAGTGGCCTATTCAGGTCTAGGATTCGTAGTGGCCTATTCAAGTCTAGGGGCTTGAGCTATAGGATCCTTTAAATCGGTAATCCAAACCCTTCCATTCTAGAGTTTCGTAGACGCCACTCGTTAAGAAAATTCAATAATCAAAAATAACGAGAATGCAAAGATTTTGAAAGTAATGAATTTGAATAGTAGAGATTTCAAAAATCATGGATAACATTTCATGTAATACATATAAAATACACAATACCATGATAGATGACAAAGGAATGTCGAGAATTTCAGAAATCATAGTGTCGCATTTAAATGTGATGTCAGAATGGGAGAGTACTTAGGAGAGTGAGCAGAGTTCTTAGGTTGGCTAAGCATTCTAAGAAAGATTAAAGAATTTAATAAGTAAAGTTTCTAAGGTATGGTGTAGCATTTATCAATTAAAGGCAACAATTAAAGGTACTATGGTCAAGGAAAGTTGTAGTCCTACATTACTAAGGAACCTAATTGTATAAGACACACATAAAATGCAATCCAGGATCTCTACAACAAAACTGCTCTGATACCAAACTGTCACACCCTCAAATAGGGCCTGGGGTATTTGTGACTAATTATATCAAATCACAGTTGTATAAACAAGAACGACTCTATATGAGACGTTTTATTGAGTTTTGCAGCGGAAGAAAAATAGATTACATTGTATTTAGAGCATTAAATGTCTTTAATTGATATGATATGTAATGAAGACTCCAAGCATAGCAAGCAATCATCATCAAAACAGCAGATATACAGCGGAAGCAATATTTAAGTACCTGAGAATAAACATGCTTTAAAAAGTCAACACGAGTTTGAGCGAGTTCATAGGTTTGTCATAAATAATAATTTCAGTAATAGATCAGAAGATTTAATAAAAGACGATATATCATGTATATCAAAAGTATGTCATGAGCGTATAATATCAAAACTAAACGATTTTACCCCGAGATAATACATATGTAATTGTCGAGATCATTATTATACCACCAATTGACCTGAGGTCAACAGTGCGGGATGTTACTCCCAATAGCGCTATTTATAATAATTCCGTTTGCCTTTTCATTATCTAGCAATTAATGATATTATAAAGCAGGGTTTTGCATGTTTCATATGAACACAATAACATGTTACATATCAACATAATAAAAGTATTCATGTTGGTCGCATAATAGTTTGCACTTGTGTCTATCATTTATAAAAATAGTACATGTATTCTCAGCCAAAAAATATAGATAAAAAGGGAGCAAATGCAACTCACGATACGATACGATAGTTTGTAGTAAATATGCATATGATGGTACTGAACAAGTATAGAGTTGACCTCGGATTCACAACCTATATCAAGTATATATATTAACACATATACTCGTAATCAGACAAGTTCATATATGTTGTTTTAATTGTTATATATTTTCTTTAGTTATATATATATATATATATATATATATATATATATATATATATATATATATATATATATATATATGTTTGATTGGTATTAAATTAAAAATACCTAATTTGTTATATATGAATATTTATATAAAAATGTTAATATGTTTGATATATGATTATATAAAATATAATTGTAGTATATGAAATAAGTGTATTAATGTACAGAATATTTATTTGTAAAAATAATAGTTTCGATAATAATGATTTACTAATAATTATAATAATAATGGTAATAATAGTAATTTTAATACAAATGATAGTTTTATTAATAATTATAAAGTAAAGATGATAGTTTTAGCAAAAATGATATTTTTAATAATGACAATGAATAAAGAGTTGTATTATTTTGTAATAATAATAATATTCATAATGATAATACTAATAATTATAATGCTAATACTAATAATTATAATAGCAATAATTATAATAACATTAGTAATAATAATAATAATAAAAATAATAATAACAATAGAAATAAAAATAAAAGTTTATACCCTTTAAAAAGCCTACCTAAAAAGAATTGTCCAAGACGGGGCTCGAACCCGTGACCTCTCACTAACCCGAACATCCTCTAAACCATTGCACCATTTATGTTTTTCTGATTAAATCTAGTACTGTAATATATTTAACCTGTTATTCGTGTTCTACCCTCTTCTTCTTCATGAATAAGTCGACCAGAGGCATAATCAAACATAACAGCAAGACCATAAAATGTGTTTTAAATTTGAAAACGAAACAGAAGAAATCAAATGTAGGGATTTTAATTATCAGAAAAAGGAAGTAAATAAAAAAAAACTGCAACAGCAGCCTGATGAACACGTTGAAAAACTCAAACCTTGATTTCGATTTTAAGATTGTTTCAGCTCACGATTCCTACACGAAATAAGTTGCAAATCCATCCTAGAAACTTTCTCAATCCTCAATTTAACTTAAAACATAAAAATACGTTCGAATTTTGCCAAGAACAAGATAGTTGACTTTTTTTTGAAAATTAACTTTGACTTACAAATTTGGATTCGATATAGAAATTTGGAAATTCAAGCTTTGTAGATAGTTTACTTAAAAGATTCTTAACAAAACTGTGTTATTACATTTTGAAATTAATTTCAAATTCGAAGTTTTGGAAAAATAAAAGAAACAGAGGTATCGACTTCTTTTCTTGTGTTTTTCTATTTTTTTATTTCAATTTACAGCATAGGATAGCATTTATAATGATAATGGTGATGTTAATCGAACGTGTAAAGGATTGATTTTCATTGCTTAATGATAATGGGTTTATGAGGAAGATCACGATCAGAAAAAAAATAAAAGCAGATAAAAAAATAAAAGCAGAAGATCACAATAAAAAAATTAATAAAAACTGATTGATTAAAAAAAATGTGGGTGTCGACTCAGTTCCTGATCAGAAAGCAGATAAAAAAAAATTAAAAGGTTGAATACCTAATTTACCTAATTTTTATTAATAATTAATATAAATAAAATAATAATACTTTTAATAATAATAGAATTAATAATAATATTAATAATAATAATAATAATGTCAAAATAATACTAATTAATAATAATTACGTTAATAATATTGATAAGATACTAGTAATAATAAACTTAAAAATAATGATAAATAAGTTTAATAACAAAAATGATAATAATAGTACCAATAATAATAATAATACTAATAATAACAAATAATAATAATGATGATATTACTAATATTAACAATAATGGTAATAATATTAGTAATGATAACACTCTTAATAATAATAATAATGATAATAATATAAATTATGGTAATGGTATTAATAATCATAATAATAAATAATGAATAGTAATAATATTGATATGACAATAAAAATGATAATTTTAATTATAATTAATAATAATATAATACTATTAATAATAATAATAATAATAATTATACTAATGAAAATATTAATAAGTTATTTTATATTGGCAATGATAATATAATAATGATATTTCATTATATTAATGTTAAGTATTAATAATAATGATATTTATACTAATCTTAATAATTTTAGTAAAAGTGATAATACTAATAATATTAATGTTATTAATAATATTCGTAGTAATAATACTTGTAAATAATGATTAGTGATATATTAAAAATGATATTAATAATAATATTAATATAATGAATTAATATTAATGAATAATGGTTTGGAATTAGTCGAGGTTAAATGAATTCATGAAAAGATTTTGTTCAAATTCTGTCGAAAATTTACGGGTTGTTATAAAAATAGATTATAACTATGTTGACACATGTTGACTTTTAAAAACTATTATTGACCTTAATATGACTTTTATAACACATTGTAACTTTTAAAACACATTATAACCCATTATAATTTAATGACTTTTTATACACATGTTTGACTTTCGTCTAAAACGGCAATTTGACTTTTTTTTACACAGGTGTTACACAAGTTCACAATAACACATTTTTTTTTTTAAATAATTCCATATTTCATACACTAGCAAAAGTTTGACTTTTTTTATATAAATTGAATTCATACCAAATGAACAAATAGCAGCAGCAGTTCAAAAGTTGATGACGGGTTTGAACAAATTGCAGCAGCAGGTTATAAAAATCCAATAAAATCCCATTAATACTCCAAGTACTATACACATTTAAAATCAAATCGCAATCAAAACAATAGTCAGACCTGAATTCGTCCAAGACCAAATGTAAAAATCGGAACCTTTCCTCCATTGACAACATCTATCAACCTGAAACGATAAAATATAAAATTTAATACAGGTGATAAACATCAGCAGTGTTTTTGAATATGATGGAATGTTGGTGATACTATCATCTAAAGCCTTGAGAAGTTTCCACGATATGGTAAATCTAATACACACCAAAATTTTATAATTAAATATCAATCAAAAGTAGTAGAAGTTATAGTATATTTTGGAAGGTCACAAATATACAAACCCAACTTAAACAATAATCATTTTGACTTTTTAAGTCAAACAGGCTAACACCTTATCTTAAAAAATAATGTGCATTTCTAAGTATTCTACACATTTTTTACAATTAACATTAATAAAATCTGTAGGAAGTACTAAAAAATCAAATAATGTTGGTTTAACATTAAGTTATGAAATAGCTGATAATAATAAAAAAGAACATATATTGCATAGCATTATCCTTCAAGAAAGATAAGCTTTTAGTTGCAATTGTTCTATTTACAAGTGATATTCGTTTAGATAATAAAAGGTGAAGACAAAAGACAGATTCGACGATTTGAAGACGCAAACGATCAAAACGCTAAAAAGTACAAAGTACAATCCAAGTTGTTCAATTTATTGATGAGAAACGTCTCAAAATTACAAGAGTACAAGCTGCAAAACGTAAAGTACAAGATATTAAATCGTACGAAAGGATGTTCGAAAATTCGGAACTTGGACATGAACCAACTATCGACGCGCGACGCAACGGAGCTAAAATTACAAATCAACTATGCACACGAATATAATATAATATATAAATAATTCTATAAATTATTTATATATTATATTTATATTAAAAACTGTCGGCAAATAAAAAAATAAAAGTGTGTGAGTTATCCCAGGGGGCCATGCGATCGCATGGCCTGGAAGCACAAATTCCATGCGATCTCATGGCAGCTAAAGTCAGGCCAGGTCTATAAATTGCAATGAATTCAGCTGAATTTATGTACACCATATCATATATCTTACTCTCTCTCAATATATTTATATTTATAATTTTAATTTTAATTTTAATTTTAAGTTAATAATAATAAGGTTATAGTGGCGAATGTTTTAAGTTTGTAAGTCGAAACTCTGTCCGTGTAACACTACGCGATTAATACTCATTGTAAGTTATGTTCAACCTTTTTAAATTAATGTCTCGTAGCTAAGTTATTATTATGCTTATTTAAGCCGAAGTAATCATGATGTTAGACTAAATATTAAAGACGGGGTTATTGGGCTTTGGACCATAACTGGGGTTTGGACAAAAGACCGACACTTGTGGAAATTGGACTATGGGCTATTAATGGGCTTTATATTTATTTAACTGAATGATAGTTCGTTAATTTAATATAGAGATTTACAATTTGAGGTAATTATAAATAACCACATACACTCGATCGGATACGATGGGCAGGATATTTATAAATACTAATAATCGTTCATTTAACCGGACACGGGGATGGATTAATAGTCAATGGACTCATTAAAACAGGGGTGGATTACATACAAGGACACTTGGTGTAATTGTTAATAAAGTATTAAAACCTTGGATTGCACGCAGTTGATATCCTGGTGTAATTATTAAACAAAGTATTAAGACCTTGTCACAGTTTAAGTCCCCAATTAGTTAAATATTTGACTTCGGATATAAGGGTAATTTGACGAGGACACTCGCACTTTATATTTATGACCGATGAACTGTTATAGACAAAAACCAGATGGACATATCGAATAATCCAGGACAAAGGACAATTAACCCTCAGTAATAAACTAAAATCAACACGTCAAACATCATGATTACGGAAGTTTAAATAAGCATAATTCCTTTAATTATATCTCATTGTACTTTTATTTACCGTCATTTTATTTATTGTCATTTTGTTTATCGTACTTTTATTTATCGCACTTTAAATTACAGCTCTTTTATTATCATTATTTACTTTACGCTTTAAATTAAGTTATATTTATATTTAATATTTTACATTAGGTTTTAACTGTGATTTAAATCTTAAAATTGACAAACCGGTCACTAAACAGTAAAAACCCTCTTTTATTATAATAATAATACTACTTATATATATATATATATATATATATATATATATATATATATATATATATATATATATATATATATATATATATATATATATATATATATATATATATATATATATATATATATATATATATATTTGTACAAATATAGTTTAAAAGAAATATAGCGTTAAATTTAGTTGTATCCCTGTGGAACGAACCGGACTTACTAAAAAACTACACTACTCTACGATTAGGTACACTGTCTGTAAGTGTTGTAGCAAGGTTTAGGTATATTCCATTCAATAAATAAATAAATAACTTGTGTAAAATTGTATCGTATTTCGTAGTAAAATATAATCTATTTCGTATACTAGCCTCTACACATCAAGTATTTTTGGCGCCGTTGCCGGGGAACTCAACAACGCCGAAAGCGAAACGCTATAAAAAAATATATATTTAGTTTTTAATCTATTTTTTTAAAAATATAAGAAGTTTTAAAGATAAAAATACAAAAATATAAAAAATAATATATTTCTATCTATTTAAGTGTTTAAATAAAAAGAAAATATATATTTTTTAAAGTATAAAAGTATTTTTTTTAGATCTTAAAAATATAAGTTTATAAATATTACTTATTTTAATTTGGTATAGAAAAAAAAAGAAAAAATAAAAAATAAAAACGGTGAATCTGCAATTTTGAGTCTGCACAAAACTGAACCTGCATCTCCATGTGATCGCATGGAAATAGCAAGTAAACCTCATGCGATCGCATGAGGTGACTTGACAGGCCCAAAACCTCGGACAACATTAATTACGGGTAGGTTTAATTATTATTAATATTATTTAACCTAATTAGGGTTATTTATTTAATTAGTTTATGTTTCTAGTTTTAATATTTATTTTGTAATATTTAGTTTAATTATTATTATTAATTATATAGATTAGTACTTTTATAAAATAATAATATAAAAATAATATTTTTATAAAATTGTAATTTTATCATTTTTTAGTATTTTTATAAATTGTATATTTTAATCATTTAATTCGTAAGTTGTATTTTTTTTATCGTTCGTAATTAGTTTTAAGACTAGTATTTTCCGTAGCCATTTTATATTTCTAGATTTTTAGGCTTTGCCGTAAATTCCCTTAAGTGATTTTTCTATAGACTAAGATTTAGGTGCTTTAGAATTTTGTGACGCTGTTTTAAAATTTTAGTGCCTTTTAAGTTATTGCCGTTTTGGATATAGAATTCCTTTAAGCTTTAATACCTTTAGACGTAAGTTTTAATTTTTAGTTTTTAGGATTTTAAGTTTCGACGCTGCATTTTATTATTATTATTTTTCGACTTTTATTTTTCGACGCTTATTTTTCGACCTCTTATTTTTCGACGCGCTTTTCTTTTTCATTTCGACGCTCTAGTTTTTAGGACATAGATTTTATCTTCTTTAAATTTCGATGAAAAATCATTTTAAGCGGTTAAATTGATAGACATCCAAAATTTTCTGGTTCGTAGTAATAGTTGGATTTGTTAGTGGCGAGTTGTGGGCTTCCGATTTAAAGGGTCCTGGCTACATGCTGCATCTATTGGCTATTCGAAATGTGGGTAAAATCAGAAAAGTCTATTAATTTGATAGCTTATATAATTTTTATCTTTTATAACTAATAGGATATTCAGTAAATGCACCGAGCAAAACGTTCACCACCTTTCATACGTTCACCACCTGTAACTCGATCAAGACATCTAGCCAACATTGTCGCCGCTGATTTTTCTTTAGAATCGTCATCTAGTCGACCAAGTACTCCAATTCAAATTTCCGATAATCCATTTTTTGAACCCGACCTCACAATTGAGAATCCGGAGGATATTCAGGGACAATTCAGAGATCCTGAACCACTAATCATTCCTCCTGAACCACAAATCACTCATCCAGAGATTGTCGAGGAAGAAACCATTAAGTCAGAATCCTCTAGTGATTCAGATTCAACAAATTCAATCATGGAAAATCCGGAACCTCTAAGTATGGAAGATCGAATGAGGGCTAAACGCACTGGCCAAGGTCACGCAATTACTCAACCAGACATTAATGCACCAGATTATGAAATCAAAGGACAAATCCTACACATGGTAACTAATCAATGCCAATTTAGTGGTGCGCCGAAGGAAGATCCAAACGAACATCTTTGTACCTTTAATAGGATATGTACTCTATTCAAAATCAGAGAAGTTGAGGATGAACAGATCTATCTCATGTTATTTCCCTGGACTTTAAAGGGAGAAGCCAAAGATTGGTTAGAATCGTTACCTGAAGGGGCGATTGACACATGGGATGTTTTAGTTGAAAAATTTCTTAAACAATTCTTTCCGGCATCTAAAGCTGTGAGACTTCAAGGAGAAATAGTTACGTTCACACAAAAGCCAAATGAAACTCTATATGAGGCATGGACAAAATTTGGAAAGTTGTTGAGAGGATGTCCTCAACATGGTTTAGACACTTATCAAATAGTACAAATATTCTACCAAGGATGCGACATTACTACACGAAAAGACATCGACATAGCAGCTGGTGGTTCCATTATGAAGAAAACCGCAACTGAAGCTTACAAAATTATTGATAACACTGCTTCCCACTCACATGAGTGGCACCAAGAAAAAGACATCGTTAGATCATCTAAAGCGGCTAGAGCCGATTCTAGCCATGACTTTGATTCCATTTCCGCAAAGTTAGATGCTTTTGAGAGACGAATGGAAAAGATGACTAAGGATATTCAGGCAATACGAATTAGTTGTGAGCAGTGTGGAGGACCACATTTGACAAAAGATTGTCTCGGTATTGAACAAACAATGGAACAAAGAGAGAATGTTTCATACATGAACCAAAGGCCTGGAAATAATTATCAAAGTAATTATCAACCGCCAAGACCAAACTACAATCAGAATTATAACCGAAATGTTCCATACAACAACCAACAAGGTCCTAGCAATCAACAAGTATCCAACAATACTTACAATCAGCAAAGACCTATTTTCTAATTAAACCACCACATACCGATGATAAAAAGACAAATTTAGAAGACATGATGTCGAAGCTAGTTGAATCTCAAACGCAGTTTTTCACATCTCAGAAACAAACCAATGAACAAAATGCTCAAGCATTTAGAAATCAACAAGCTTCTATTCAAAATCTGGAACAAGAAGTAAGTAACCTAGCAAGGTTGATAGGAGAAAGAAAACCAGGAAGTCTACCTAGCGATACAAATACTAATCCTCGAAATGAAACAGCTAAAGCCATTACCACAAGAAGTGGTATTACACTTAAACCACCTGAAATACCTGTAATTTCCGATGACTCTATTCCTACTACACAGGCACCACAGCCTGAGCAAGATAAGAAAACAGAACCGGTAGTTGAAAAGGTTAATGAAGATAACACAGTTAAGGCGAAACCTTATGTTAAACCATACCAACCACCGCTTCCTTACCCGAGTAAAATGAGAAAAGAAAAACTTGAAGCCAAGCAATCCAAATTCTTGGATATGTTTAAACAAATAAATGTCAATCTTCTTTTCATTGATGTGATTTCAGGAATGCCAAGATATGCTAAATTCCTGAAAGATCTAATCACAAATAGAAAGAAAATGGAAGAAATCTCGGCTGTTACTATGAATGCTAATTGTTCTGCAGTGCTGTTGAATAAACTACCAGAAAAACTCTCTGATCCAGGAAGTTTCACAATTCCATGTTTTCTGGGTAGTCTTAGTTTAATAGAAGCATTGGCAGACTTAGGTGCTAGTATAAATTTAATGCCATATTCATTATACACTAAACTAAACCTCGGAGAATTGAAACCAACACGAATAAGTATACAACTAGCAGATCGATCAGTAAAATATCCTAGAGGGATAATAGAGAACATGCTAGTTAAAGTTGGTACTTTAGTATTTCTAGTAGATTTTGTTATTCTGGACATGAAAGAAGATTCTCGAGTTCCTCTCATATTAGGAAGACCATTCTTAAACACGGCCAAAGCAATAATAGACATGTTTGGTGAGAAACTGACCCTAAGTATAGAGGACGAGAGTGTTACCTTTTCTGTGAATAGAGCCATGCAACAACCGCAATCTGCAGATGATACATGTTATTATATTCAAACTATAGATTCACATGCAGAATTGTTAGAAGAATTTCCAGAATTACAAGGAACAGGAGAATGTTCTTTAAGAGAAGGAACTGAACCAATTGATGAAGCTGAAATGTTAGCTACACTTATGGCTAATGAATACGAACCAACAACAGAAGAACTTCAAATGCTAAAAGAAGAAGACAGATATCGATACAAATCATCAATAGAAGAACCACCAACATTAGAGTTAAAGCCACTTCCAAACCATTTGGAATACGCTTATTTACATGGTGAATCTGAATTACCTGTAATAATATCGTCTTCTCTTACTGAAAATGAAAACTCTCGACTTATTTCTATGCTAAAAGCTCATAAACCAGCTATTGCATGGAAGATTCATGACATTAAAGGCATAAGTCCTTCGTATTGCACACATAAAATCCTTATGGAAGAAGGTTATAAAACATATGTGCAACGCCAACGAAGACTAAATCCAAATATGCAAGATGTTGTTAAGAAAGAAATTATTAAACTGCTAGATGCATGTTTAATTTATCCAATCTCTGATAGTCCATGGGTAAGCCCAGTTCAATGCGTGCCTAAGAAGGGTGGCATGACTGTCATCACAAATAAAAAAGATGAGCTTATTCCTACTAGGACTGTAACAGGATGTCGTGTTTGTATTGATTATAGAAAATTAAATGACGCCACCCGAAAAGATCACTTTACCTTACCTTTCATTGATCAAATGTTGGAAAGATTAGCCGGGAATAGTTACTATTGTTTTCTTGACGGTTTCTCCGGATACTTTCAAATTCTAATCGCACCCAAGGATCAAGAGAAAACCACGTTCATGTGCCCTTATGGTACTTTTGCTTACAAACGCATGCCATTTGGACTTTGCAATGCCCCTGCAACCTTTCAAAGGTGCATGATGGCGATTTTTCACGACATGATAGAAGAATGCATGGAAGTTTTCATGGATGACTTTTCAGACTTCGGTGATACTTTTGAAACATGTCGAGTTAATCTTGAACGAATGCTTATTAGATGCGAGCAATCAAATATATTACTTAATTGGGAGAAATTCCATTTCATGGTTAAAGAAGGCATCGTTCTTGGTCATAAAATTTCAAAGGAAAGAATTGAAGTGGATAGAGCTAAAGTAGATGTAATTGCTAAACTTCCACATCTCACCAATGTTAGAGGAGTTAGGAGTTTTCTAGGGCTTGCCGGTTTTTACCGACGTTTCATAAAAGATTTTTCTAAAATTGCCACTCCAATGAATAAACTCCTAGAAAAGGATGCTCCATTCATCTTTTCGGATGAATGCATTAAATCTTTTAATATTCTTAAAGAAAAACTCACTAATGCGCCGATCATGATAACTCCAAATTGGAATCTACCATTTGAACTCATGTGCGATGCAAGTGATTTTGCAATGGGAGCCGTTTCAGGACAAAGGATTGAAAAACGATTTCAACCTACTTATTACGCTAGTAAGACGTTACAAGGAGCACAAAAGAATTACACAACTACTGAAAAAGAACTCCTTGCTATTGTCTTTGCTTTTGACAAATTTCGTTCATATCTCGTTCTAGCTAAAACGGTGGTCTATACCGATCATTCTGCTCTTAGATACCTATTTTCGAAACAAGATGCTAAACCACGATTAATCTGTTGGATCTTACTCTTGCAAGAGTTTGATATTGAAATCCGAGAGAAAAAGGGAGCAGAAAATCTCGCCGCTGATCATCTTTCTCGTCTTGAAAATCCCGAATTAGAAGTTCTAAATGAATTGGCCATGCAAGACAACTTTCCTGATGAATATCTTTTGAAGATCGATTATAATGAAATTCCATGGTTTGCAGACTATGCAAACTACTTAGTATGTAGATTCCTTGAAAAAGGGTTGTCGTACCAAAAACGAAAGAAATTCTTTAGTGATATAAAACAGTATTTTTGGGAAGATCCACATTTATTTAAAAATTGTCCCGATGGAATAATACGCCGATGCGTATTCGGGGATGAATCTAGTCAAATCTTAAACCAATGTCACACAGGACCAACAGGAGGGCATTATGGGCCTCAACTCACAGCAAGAAAAGTCTACGACGCTGGATTCTATTGGTCTACAATTTTCAAAGACGCACACTTTCTCTGTAAATCCCGTGATGCTTGTCAAAGGGCCGGAAAAATAAGTCAACGTGATGAAATGCCACAAAATGTCATTCAAGTATGTGAAGTATTTGACGTTTGGGGTATTGACTTTATGGGTCCATTTCCAAAATCTCATAATAATCTCTATATTTTCGTAGCCATTGATTATGTATCTAAATGGGCGGAAGTACAAGCTCTCCCGACTAACGATGCACGAGTTGTAGTCAACTTCTTAAAACGTCTTTTTGCAAGGTTCGGAACACCGAAAGCTTAAATAAGTGATCGGGGTACTCATTTTTGTAATAATCAACTTGAGAAAGTTCTCAAAAGATATGGAGTAACTCATAAAATCTCAACCGCTTATCATCCAAAAACAAGTGGACAAGTTGAAAATACCAACCGAGCATTAATACGTATTCTAGAGAAAACCGTAGGATCAAACCCGACAGAATGGTCCATGAAATTGGAGGATGCACTCTGGGCTTTTCGAACAGCCTACAAAACTCCAATTGGAACCACACCTTTTAAAGTCCTTTACGGAAAAGCATGTCACCTTCCAGTAGAAATTGAGCATAAAGCATTTTGGGCTTTGAAGACATGTAATCTTGATTTGCATGAAGCTGGACGTCTACGGTTAAGTCAATTAAACGAATTAGAAGAGTTAAGACATGATGCATACAAAAATTCGTTAATCTATAAGGAAAGAACGAAGAAATGGCATGATAAAAGAATCAGAAGTTCAAAAGAATTTAAGGAAGGAGACAGAGTCCTTCTTTTCAATTCACGATTCAAGCTATGTAGAGACCCATCCTAATCCATCCAGACGAAGTCCATATCGATTATAAACGATTCACAATAGTTGATTACATCGCGAGGTACTTGACCTCTATATAATACATTTTACAAACATTGCATTCGTTTTTGAAAAGACAATCTTTCATTACATCGAAAGTTGATGGCGTGCATACCATTTTATAATATATCTAACTATAATTGACTTAATAATAATCTTGATGAACTCAACGAATCAAATGCAACGTCTTTTGAAATATGTCATGAATGACTCCGAGTAATATCTTTAAAATGAGCAATTGCACAACGGAAAACTTCTTTCATACCTGAGAATAAACATACTTTAAAGTGTCAACCAAAAAGGTTGGTGAGTTCATTAGTTTATCATAAAGAATCATTTCATAATTTTAATAGACCACAAGATTTTCAGTTCTCATAAATATACGTCCCATGCATAGAGACAAAAATACCATTCATATGGATTGAACACCGGGTAACCGACGTTAACTTAATGCATAGAATATCCCCAAAACAGAACCTCTCGTCTGTATAATAATCTCGAAGTACTAAAGCATTCGTACCCCGAATGGGACTTGTCAAGGTCCATAGATCTATCTTTAGGATTCGCGTCAATCAGGGGCCATTTCCCTAAATTCTTAAGTTACCAGACTTGAAGGGCGATATTCGGTTAATAATCCAACCATAGAATGTAATTTTAAGTACTTGTGTCTATTTCGTAAAACATTTATAAAAGCAGCACATGTATTCTCAGTCCCAAAAATATATATTGCAAAAGCATTTAAAAAGGGAGCAAATGAAACTCACCTAATGTATTTTGTAGTAAAAATACATATGGCTATATTGAACAAGTGTAGGGTTGGCCTCGGATTCACGAACCTATATCAATTGTATATATTAAAACATATAATAGAGATCTCATAATTTCATTTATTAATTATATAAATTTTATATGTTTGTGGTTATATATAATTTATACTACATTTCATTTAAAATATATATACTTTATTTATATATATTATATCTTACGTTATACTTGTTTATTTTGTATGTTTTTAAAATAATTAATATTTATACATTTAGTTATATTACTATATCTTTATATATCTAAGATTAGTATTAAATTAAAATTCATTAGTTTAGTATATGAAAGTATTTATATAAAAATGTTAATATGTTTGATATATGGTTATATGAAATATTATTATTTTTAGTGTATATATAATAAGTATATTTTATGTACAAAATATTTATTTGTTAAAAATGATAATTTTGGAAATAATGATTTACTACTAATAATAATAACTTTATTAATAATGATAATACTAGTTATAATAATGGTATTGTTGATAATGATACGTATGTTAATAATATTAACAATAATAATACTGATAATTACAATAATGATGCTAACGTTATTATTAATGAATAAAATCAAAATTTGTATCATTTTCATATTAATAATAATATTAATAATCATAATCATAGTAATAATAATGACATTTATTTCATTTATAATGATAATTCTAAAATTTTATTAATATTACTTTTATTAATACTGTTAAGGATAATTATAATAATAATATTTAAATGATAACCTTACGATAATAAATATTTCGATAATACTTATAAGATTAATAATAATAATGATATTAATCTTAATAATGGTTATAGTATTTATAATTAATGATGATAATAATAATAATTACAATACTAATAATAAATATAATACTTAGTAATAATAATGATGATTAATAATAACAATAATAAT